>NC_072478.1:23807820-24459486 GCF_027574615.1 Eptesicus fuscus
GACAGGAAGGCCTCTCTCCATCCTTATGACAGTTTTGAACTTGAGACTGTGTTGGACATATTACCTATTCGAACCCTCAATGCTTCAGAATAGTGTATAAAAAAGAGTACTACTCTGCAGTGGGGAAAGCTGACAGACACTCCCTTAACCAAGAGATCAAGGTCAACATCGCTTGTGTTAAGCCTCATTGTTATCAAGGACCCATGACAGGATGCAGAGAGCAGGGCACCTTACCTCTGTGGTCTTCCTCCCCAAACCCAAAGCCCTAGTATAATCATGAGAAAACATAAGAGAAACTCAAATTGAAGGATATTCTATAAAATACCAAGGTTGTGAAAAACAAGAAAAGACTGGTGCTGTCACAGACCAGCCAAGATTCAGGAGATGTGACAATGAAATGCAAACTGAGATCCTAGATGGGGCCCTGGGACAGAAAAGGGACATAGTGAGGGAAACTGGGAAAATCTGAATAACGCCTGGCATTCGTCAATGATGATAATATACTAAAGTTAACTTCTTAGTTGTGAGAAATGTACCATATTAAGGTAAAATGTTAACATTAGGGATAGATGGATGAAGGGTATATGGGAGCTCTATGTATCTTTGGAACTTTTTATAAATGTAAAGCTTACTTATTTTTCATAAATCTAGACTTATTCCCAAATAAAAAGTTTATTAAAACAAGGGTAAGAACTCCTCAAGGCACTAAATAGCAGGGACATGGCATGAGGTGGTCACATTCTGGCAAGACTTGGGACTGTCAGAGATGAACTCATGGTGGCACTGGGGGGAGGGGGACAGGGGACAGTTACACATAGGAATCTAGAAAAAGGACCTGACAAGAGCCACACACTGATGGAGGTGGTTCCCATGCAAATGATGATGGGAAACTCTGCCTTACTCTGTACACATCCTAAAGGAGTGAATTTTATTTCACAATGAATAAATAATCGAATAATTCTTTTAATTAAAAAAAGAGAGTTGAAAAATCAAGCTAGGAGTTGTTTCTCACTTAGTGCTGGAAGTATATTCCAGGTAGGGCTTCCCCACCTCAGAAAGCAGCCACCCTGAGCTCCCCAGCAACCTGTGCCAGATAGTGCAACAGGAGATGCCACCGGGGCAGACGCTGAAGCCAAGCTTCCGTCAAAAGGGCTTCCGCCCAGACGAGGGGAACTCCGTGTGGCAAGATAAGCCATGCCAACCCAAACCACAGGAAGGCTCCCTCCAGCCGAGTGGGTGGCTCCTGGCCTCCGGTTACAGGCCCCTGTCTTGATTTCTAGATCCCAGGCATTCCATTGCCAGGTAAAAATTTCTCAAGGCATCTACCTCAAAGCCCTAGCTCTCCCTCCAGCTGCAGGGCCAGCTGGGGGCCTCCTGGGCGAAGAAGGACCCTGCCCATCAGCACCAAAGACAAAGGCCCCATGGCCTGGGACAGACAGGGCTGTGTCCCTGACCCACAAAAGGGGGCTGGCCTGGCTGTGCCAGGGTGTATCACCCAGCAGGCGGGTGTAACCCCAGCTGGGACTGTTCCTGCCTGCTCCACTTGCCTGCCAGCCTGCCAGCCCCAAAACACTCTTATCTCTGGGAAAATGTCATGTGGCAGAGTCTCCAGGGCGCCTCCTCCTACGTCTGGGCATAAGAGTGTCACCGGGGACCTGGACAGCTCTGCTGGCTGCTTGTCCACAGCCCCATGGGTCTCCCGTGACAAAGAGAGCAGCGGCTCTCCAAGCTGTAGCATATGCCTGGAATATCCCCAGGGTTCTTTGTTTTGTTTTGTTTTGTTCTAGGGCCTTCCAGTAAAAGCCGGAAGACCTCCTGGACAAATTCAAAAAGAGCTGTAAGCACTTCCCCAGGGGTTAAAGTTGGTCTGGGGAGGGGTCTAGAACTGGGATCTGGTATTTTATGGCATCTCCCCATGGTGGATACCAACAGACTACCAGGGCTGAGAGTGACAACTCCCGGGGCTTCTCTGCCTTGGCTCTTGATCCACGTGGGCACTTGAGCCCGCAAGGGGGAAGTAGGGGCTGACTTCAAACTTCCCGTCCCTGTTTTGAGAGTGCTGGAGTGCCCGGGAAGGGTGGTGTCCTCTCCTGCCTGGACCACCTGGCACCCAGACAGAAACAAGAGTGGAGGGGCATCTGACTGGTAGCTGTGCAGGGGTGGGGAGGGGGCATCATCTTATAGCTGGGGAGGAATGTGTCCTGACTCAGGTGTTCACAGGAGACGGGTGGATGCTGTGGGGAGTGAGGATAGGAGCTGGGGGGCCAGGGTAGAGGTGACTGCACTGGTCCAGAGTGTAAAGAGGTGAGAAGGGGTGAAGCGTGGCGAGGACATGCTGACCAGTTCCAAATCTGCTTCATTGAACCCCAGTGAAGCAGTTACTTGGTGGTGTCCTAGACATCACACCCAGGTAGTGATGGCCACATACCCAGTGCTGGCCATCAACCTCCCAATGCCCTCCTCCTCCGCATTCTACACAGGTATACCCTGTCCGGTGCAAATCCTGGGCCTGAATGACTGGAAATAGCTTCGATATCCATTACCAAGAGCTCATAAATAAAGGTGTCTTTGTATTGTGAAGTACTACACAGCTGTGAGAAAGAAAAGAAAGTGCCCTGTGGATAACAGGGCATGAGCCATGAGCTGGGGCCCACAGCCAGGCAAGATGGGTACAAAGGTACAACGAGTTCAGCAGTCATCTGTCTGCTTCTAGCCAGCTCCTGCCTGTCCTCCTCGCCTCAGCAGAAAGACCTAATGCCTCCTTCAAGAAGCACTCCCTGACAACCATTCCCACCCCAAGGATCCATAGCAGAGCCTCCATCTTCCACATGCCTCCTCTCACTTCGCACTGGAATGTGCCACCTGAGAGGGTAAGGCCCTCTTGAGCCTCACTCACCATGACATCCCCATGCGAACATATCCTCTGTCACTTGGTATGGAGGTGCCTTCCTCCACCAGGGACATACTGGTTGAGTGGACAAGTGGGTAAGTATGAGGGCTCAGAGGCCCCTACCTGCCTGCCCCTTTCTGCCCCTCAACTGCCTCATCAGGGAAATGGGGCTGACCCAAGATGACGTACAGACAGTACTCAGTGCCTGGCCATTAGCAAGTGCCTCAAAGACATGGAAAGCCCATTTAGTGTGGAAGACCAGAGCCACACCCTGGTCACCAATGAAGGAGGCAAATCGAGCAAGTGAAGCATAGCATTGGGCACTTCAGTGGGCACCACAAGGATTCCACGGGGTTTGTATTACTCCTTGACACCTTGCCTTGTTCCAGAAACTTCTGAGGCCATGCCGAGGCACAAAGACAGAGTGCTGGAAGAGTGAAAACCAGCGCCCATGAAGCCAGACCAAGGGGAAAAGGAAGTTGGAAGATTTGACGAAGCCAGGGGTGAGGGTGCTATTCCACATGTAGGCCAGCAGAACTGTGGCATAGGCCTACCAGGCTGGCCAAGATTCTGGGTTCAAATTTGGCCACCCGAAACCCCAGCATCGTTGGGCAAACCTCTGTTACTCAGTTTCCTGCTCAGTAAATGGGGATCAAGCACTGGCCTCAAGCGTGAATCATGGCACACAGAGGGTGCTGTCATCACTCATCTGGACAGCCACAGTGACTGCTAGCCCTCTGCCTCCATTCCTCACCCCTCTGGGACAATCATGAAGCTCTAAGTAGTAGTTACAAACAACACATAAAGACCTCTAGGATGTGTTGAGTGGATGGAAAACAAGTTGCCAAACTTGGGTTGGTCCCAGTTCTGGAAAGAAGACATACTGAAAAACAGCCCTTTCTACAGATACCAGCACATACATATGTACATAAATACCTAAGAGGTGCCTGGCAGGGTATACCCTAAACTGGCACGTAGAGCTGGGAGGAAGGGACAGGGTGGGCCATGTGTTCTTCCTCATGTATCATGGTTTCCCTTTTTATAACACTGTTACCAGTGTTCTACTTGCGTAATTAAAATTTATGAAAAATCAGCCTCCGATGAGCAGTTTCCTGACCCTCACGTGCCTGCTGATTCTTGCTTCCATCTCAGGCCTTTTCCACATGTGCAGCAGGCACCCGGCAGGCCAGGTGCACAGGGCCCTCTGTTCCTACTGTTCCCTCTGCCTGGGGTGCTCTTCTCTGGGGTTTCTGAGGGACTGATACCATTGCAGGACCTCCTCTTCTGAAGCAGCCCCCTGCCCAGCCACTCTCTCACCTGCTCCTCTATTTTCACTGCATTTCTTGAACTTCAGAATGTTCTTGCTCATGTAACCATTCACCTGATCTCTGTCCATCTCAGTCCCTGCTGGATCCCCAGCACCTGGCTCAAGGTAGGTGCTATTTAAGGTATGCACAGTTAATCAAATTATTCTAAAAGCCAGAAGTCGCCCAATCTGCGACCTCAACCCCATCCTTGGACACAAGTGCCATGGTCCACTGTTTACCCCACTCACGAAAGCCATGGCCACATCTTCCCATCCCCACTGTGCCTGGGTGTCTGTCTCTGGGTGAGTAAGGCCCAGTTCAGGCCTTGGCTCCTGTGCTCCTCCTGTGTAACTTCAAACCAGTCCCCCGGTCTGGTCTGGTCTCGGTTTCCCCACCTCTAAAGCAGGGATGCTAAGAGCAGCACCTGTTTCCCAGGACTCTGGGACCTTGTGGTCAGATTTTAGACATGGCACAGGGTGATTCTACACAAACATCAGCTCTTACTGTTAATGTCATAAACACCCAACAGCAGGTGAAACCAAAAGGGCACCCAGCATCCTGTTCAAGCCAGAAGAGACTCCAAGGAGGAAACATCTCAGTACCCAGCAGGGGCCTCATTGCCAACACTAACAGAAACCCAAATGCACCCAGAGGCAGGAGTCTTTCCTCTTCAGTGCCATTGTGCTTCACAGGTAGAGCAACTATTTTCTTTTACTCAGATTGTAGCTAGGAACCTATAAATATCTCATTATTGGCTTGCATTTTTCCAAAGCTTTAACACAATAAGGGCTTAATTACAGCATGTGCTTAGCAACCCCAGTAAATTAAGGGGTTAGCTGATGTTCCCCCTTTTTTCTGCAGTACAGGGGCCTATAATTTTGGCATTTTCATTCAAATAGGGCCAAAACTTGGCAGATGTGATTCTGAGCCAAATGCAAACACCAGGAGAGGCACCGGATTCCATTACAAGACCAGCCCCTTCTTCCCGCTCTGTCTTTGAAATCTCTAAAAGAAAAAAAAGAAAACTCCACTCTAGAACTTTCCATAAGCCAGTCCTCTGCCCTCACCCAGAATTGACCTGGCTTATTAGCAGTGAATTTCAATCTGTGTACCTAACGAGGGCCATTATCCCTAGACAAATAATTCTGAGCTTTGGGGAAATTTATCTTTCTGGTTATAAATCACAAAAGGAGCAAAAACCAATCATGTGGAGAGACAAACCACATGTGAGGTTTGTGGGAACACACATTTTTCCAGGCTTTTTACTATACAAATAAAACTATTTTGAACAAGATAAGATTCATATCATCCATTCGGTTTGGGACTTAGCAGGTCTTACATGACTTTCTGGGTCATTAAATCCTCTTCTAGATCACTGGAGTAGCTATTTCAGTAGGATGTCTGGACACATTGTTTGTCTAGCGAATTCCCTACTGTGAGGCATTTATTTATTTATTTTGGTAATCCTCACCAGAGGATATGTTTTCCATTGATTTTCAGAGAGAGTAGAAGGAAGGAAAAGAAGAAGGAGGGAAGGCGGGAGGGAGGAGAGAGAAAGAGAAACATTAATTGGTTGCCTCCCACCTGAGCCCTGACTGAGGCCAGGGATTGAACCTGCAACCCAGGTATGTGCCCTTGACCAGGAATCGAACCCGAGATCCTTCGGTCCTCTGGCCAGTGCTCTAACCATTTAGAAAAACCGACCAGGGCTGTTAAGCTTTTATTTATTTCTTAAATATATTTTTATTGATTTCAGAAAGGAAGGGAGAGGAGAGAGAGATAGAAACATCAGAAAGAAAGGGTGATGAGAGAATCATTGATTGGCTGCCTCCTACACGCACCGCACTGGGGACTGAGCCCGCAACCAGGGCATGTGCCCCTGACCAGAATTGTACCCAAGACCCTTGAGTACACAGGCCGGTGCTCCATCCACTGAGCCAAACCACCTAGGGCTTGTTAGGCATTTTTGCTCCCAATTTCCCACCACCATAAATGAAATGAGCAGAAATTGTTTTCACGACCAAATATTTGTTCGCAGCCACCGTTCCCACATTGAAACAAACCAGGAACAGGATCCTGCTAGCATTTCACAACCTGGGGAACAGGCAGGCATGTGGTTCCCCAGCTGGTTCTGGCTTGCACTGCCAGGCACTCAATTAGTGTTTGTGCTAAAATGCAGTGTTACTTATATTAATAAAATAATTATGAATTCCTTTTCTTTAAGGAAAAAGAAATTAACAACCGATCATCAGACTCCTACCCCAGGGCTATGGAAAACGCATAGGTCTAATGTTTCACAAGGATTACTTCATTTGATCCTTAACACACTCCCAGGAGAAAAAGACCATTGCAATCCCCATTATCCAGAGGAGAAAACTGAGGCCCAGAGAAGGGGATGGCCACATTCCCATAGGCACCTGTAACCTCTTCCATTATGAGTGGCCCGTGTACTATAGGCCACACAGGCAAAGGCATCAGCTTTGCCCAAAAGAAAGGATAATGAAGACCTGGCAGTGGAGCTCAGGTTGGAGCAATGTCCCGTACACCAAAAGTTGACAGGTTCCATTCCTGGTCAAGACACGTGCAGGAGGCAACTGATCAATGTTTTTCAAATTGGTATTTCTCTCTCTCCCCCTCTTCCTCTCTAAAATTAGTAAAGAAGCCCCAGCCAGTTTGGCTCAGTGGGTAGAGCATCAGCCTCTGGACTGAAGGGTCCTGGGTTCGATTTCCATCAAGGGCACAAGCCCAGGTTGTGGGCTCGATCCCCAGTAGGGGGCATGCAGGAGGCAGCCAATCAATCATTCTCTTTATCATTGATGTTTCTATTCTCCCTCTCCCTTCCTCTCTGAAATCAATAAAAATAAATTTTAAAAATAATAATAAATTTAAATTAACTTAAAAAAGGAAGGAAGGAAGGAAGGAAGGAAGGAAGGAAGGAAGGAAGGAAGGAAGGAAGGAAGGAGGGAGGGAGGAAGGGAGGGAGGGAGGGAGGGAGGAGAAAGGGAGGAAGGAAGGAAGAAAGGAAGGAAGGAAGGAAGGAAGGAAGGAAGGAAGGAAGGAAGGAAGGGAGGGAGGAAGGGAGGGAGGAAGGAAGGAAGGGAGGGAAATAGAAGAGCAGCCATCATTGCCAAGTGGCTTCACCCACTTAAGATCCATTAGGGGACAAACCAGTCCAAGGGGCAGACCACATGCCCATGTCTGGCAGGGACATGAGCCAACAGTCATCCTGCATTTGTCAGACACCCACTGTGTGCCAGGCAGCAGCCATGTGTCCCTGAAGGAACCCAGCACCAAAGACCAAATGGAAATGCAGTTGGAGATGGTAGAGTCCCATGGGCAGCTGTTTCTCGTTAAAAGAAAAATGGCGCCGAAACCGGTTTGGCTCAGTGGATAGAGCGTCGGCCTGCGGACTCAAGGGTCCCGGGTTCGATTCCGGTCAAGGGCATGTACCTTGGTTGCGGGCACATCCCCAGTGGGGGGTGTGCAAGAGGCAGCTGATCGATGTTTCTCTCTCATCGATGTTTCTGGCTCTCTATCACTCTCTCTTCCTCTCTGTAAAAAATCAATAAAATATAAAAAAAAAAAAAAAAGAAAAATGGCACCAGGCCCTTACATGTATTCGAGGGATCTGCTCACTGAGAAAATCAAAGTAAAGCTAAAAATCTGTGAACAAAAGGGACCACATGCTAACCTGACAAGCTCAGGGAAGGCCTCAATGGCGGTCTTGCAAACTCAGAGACCTAAAGTAACCATAAAGGATGGTCTGAAATTAAAAGCAGTTATGGTGGGTAGTTATATCCTAGGCAGGTATCTTCCCTGACAAGGTCGACCTTTACCTTAACTGAGCCTATCTGTCTTTTTGCATCTATGATAACATACCGTTGAAATGTCTGGGTAACTTGTAACTTCCCTTTTCCTGGAGCCCCTGGGGCACAACCAAATGTGCTGGGTACCAGGACAGATACCACAAATTCCTTCATTATCATATTAATAGTTCCGGCACCCACCTAAGTATGTGTTCCAATCCCACGGGTTTCCCCACTTTGCTTTCTCCCGCCTCTCTAGTCTATCACCAATGGATTTCATGTAACCCACCTACGTCCCTTTCCTTTGATTGCAATGTATAAATGTAACCCGCCATTCTCCGGAGCATTATCTCAATTCATTGAGGTTCTGCTTCCCAACATATGTCGACAGTTGGGCTCAAATAAACTCACAAAAATTCTTTACAGGTTTCAATGGTTTTTTACGTTAACAAATCAAAGGTGAATGCCTCAGCTTGCCCAGGACCAGGTCCAAGAAGACAGTAAGGGCACCAGCAGCAGCTTTCCTCCACTCAGAGCCCTCCTTAGCCCCTCTGCAAGGCCTACACCCTCCAAGACTGAGAAACCTCCCTAACTTCATCCCCTCCCTTATAAGAGCACAGTCCTACCTCAGTGCCTTTGCACTAGCCGTTCCCACAGCCTGGGCTGCTCTTCCAGCAGACCTCCTCTGGAGGCTCCTCCTTCAGCTCCTTAAGTCTTTGATCAAATGCCCCCTTCCTTGACCCCCCCCCCCATTTAAAACCATAAACTTCCCCCTCCCCCATTCACTCTCCTTATTCCTGCTCTTTTTCCCATAAATTACCACCTTCTACCGAGTTTCTTCTTCATCTGCCCCCTGCTGGAAAGCCAACCCCCACACACACCTGTAAGACAAAGGTTTTGGTATCTTGCCCACGGCCTAGAACAGGGACCAAACATGTTTCAATGAAGGAATGAAAAATGCAAAGCATTTTAAGCACTTTTTCTCTGCTAGATGCTCCCAAGCACTCTAAACCACCGGTCGACAACTGGTGGTCCGTGAGGTCCGGTCCCTGAGGTCTGAAAGGCTGGCGACTGCAGGTTTAAGGAAACCTTTGGAGCAGAGGTTGCCAACCAGTGGTCCGTGAAGTCCGAAAGGTCGGCGACAGCTGCGTCTAAACAATCTCATTTAATCATCACTCCACTCTCATTGAGGGGCACCAGGTGACCTTATCTGCCCTAAGAAGTGAAACACACCCAACCTGGACGCCTGTGGAGTAAACAGAGGCTCAGTGAGGAAAGGCTCACAGAATCAAGCCCACGCCTCAGGGGTTGGAGGCTTCAACGGTGGCCTCCTCCTGCTCTTTTCCGAAGGAAAAATTTCCCAATACCCTCCCTCTCCTTAGGGCCACACGTCTATCTACTGGTGCAGAGCCAGAGGTCTTTTTGTCGTTTTTAATCCTCACCCGAGGATATTTTTCCACTGATTTTTAGAGAGAGTGGAAGGGAGAGGGAGAAAAGGAGAGATGTGAGATGGACACATCAATTGGCTGCCTCCCACACAAGCCCTGACCAGGGCCTGGGATTGAGCTTGCAACCAAGGTGCCCTTGACCAGAATCAAACCCGGGACCCTTCAGTTCACAGACTGATGCTCTATCGACTGAGCCAAATCAGCCAGGGCAAGCCAGGGGTCTTAAACTCAAAGGTTTACAGAGACAGAAGGCAAATGTAAAATGGGCCTGGGCAACATTAGGGAGTGGTGGGGACTGTGGCAGTTCTAGTGGCTGCTGATTCTGAGATCCAGGCAGTTGGCACCAAGTGAGATGGAACAGGGAGATCAGAAAATGATGATTACAACAGCAGCAGCCATGGGTACATGGGTATAGCCAAGCATGGTGGAGCCTTCATCTCTAAATATCTTAGATATTGACAGCTAATTAAAAACAAAACATTTTAAACACCAGGCAAATGAAACAAAAGTTCCAGCAAGCAGATCTTGGGCCTCAAGGCCACCAATGAGCAACCCCTGGTACAGGGCTAATTTAACTGGGTCATTCCCACTTGGACCACATTCTTAGAAAACCCACAAGGAGGAGACAATGAAACACAGCAGCTTGTGCTGACCCCCAGGCACATGCCCTCGACACTCTCTTGTTTGTTCCGTGAAACCAACAGGGATATTCACTGTACAAGTCCTCGGTACAAGGGAAAAAAATACTTTGACCAAATTCACAAAAAGAAGTAGGGAATAGAATTCAAAATAAGGCCCGCCTGCTATCCTTTTAGAACAGGGCTTTGTAGCTGAGGGGCCTTCTCCACATTCCAGAAATAAAAACAAATTAGTTCTGTTAGAGCACCCCTTAACCAAAGAAAGGCTTTTTACAACTTTGGTTCTCAGGCCCTGAATTAATGCTCTTAACATAGGATATCACATTGCAGGCTTCGGGAGGAGGTTGCCACAGGAGCCAGCTCAGTAGTAGTTGGCAATCACCATATGCCAGGGTGGGCGGCAGAGAAAGGCAAGGGGCAGAGGGACAGAAGAAAGGTGGAGAGGAAAAAGAGACTCGGGCCTCCACCAACCCAGAGCCCCTGATTCCTCCCTGAACAACCTCAAACAAGAGCCTGATTCCCACTCTATAAAATGAGATCATAGCAGTTCCACCCTCATAAGGCTTAAACGAAGTCCAGTGTGAAATCTGAGAGAGAGCACTTTAATTCTGTTTAACTTTTGCTGTCTATATGAGAGGAGCTAGATCAATAAATAATGGCCATATAGACTTATTGTGTGCCAGGCACTGCGCTAAGTAAGCACTTTCAACACACTAAGTCACTATGTCCTTGCAATAGTCTTGAGGGACAATCACCCCATGTCTAGTAGGGGAAACTGAGGCTTGAAGAGGTCAAAAACCTGTTCAAAGGCAAAGGTAAATGAAATGGATCGAGCTCTGTAGATACCCACCGGAAGCCTGGGCAATCAGGGAGATGGCCATGCAGAGGGGCCCACAGCCCAAGCCTAGCTGACCCAAAACCAACACCTTTCCGCCACAGTGGACAGAGAGCAAAGCGCCAGAGACAAAAAAGGAAATTCTGGCCCTGGCCAGTATGCTCAGTGGTTGGAGCACTGGCTCATTCATCAAAGGGTCGAGGGTTTGATTCCCAGCCATGGGCCCCTTGCCTGGGTTACGGGTTCAATCACCAGCCCTAGTGAGGATGTGTGGGGGAAACGACCAATCAATGTGTCTCTCTCACGTTCATATTTCTCTCTCCCCCCTCCCTCCTTTCCACTCTCTCTAAAAATAATAATAATAATAATTTTAAAAAAATCAATGGAAAAAAATATCCTCACCCAACTGCCTGGCTCAGTGGTTGAGCATGGACCTATGAACCAGGAGGTCATGGTTTGATTCCAGTCAGGGCACATGCCTGGGTTGCAGGCTCGATCCCCAGTGTGGGGCGTGCAGGAAGCAGCCAATCAATGATTCTCTCTCATCATTGATGTTTCTATCTCTCTATCCCTCCCCCTTCCTCTCTCTCTAAAGAAAAAAAAAATCAATAAAAACATTAGAAAAAAGAAGGAGGAGGAGGAAATGCTGGGAGCAAAACCCCAAGCTTCTGGGAAGGCAGGGGCAGTCGGGCACCCAGCTGGGTTCCCGCCAGCTTGGTGGCCTTGAGCAAACAGAAAGTCCTTTCTGAGCCTCCCTGCTCATCTCTTAAGTGAGGATAAGAGAACCTCCACTCTACTTGCTCATCATGGGAATCAAGATGCTGAATCAAGAAAGAAGTCAACCTGGCACCTGCTGAATGAATGAACATTACTTCCTAACACTGATAACAGTAATAACAGCAATAATAACAACTATGATATCATTTGGCAACCACAGTCACAAATGGAGTCCTTCCTGGAATGGAAATGTGGCCGCCCATCTGGGAGGCAGAAAAGCAAGAGGCTAAAGAAAGAGGGGAGATTCAACCGCCTTAATGACCTCAGGACCGATTCTCATTCATTAGCTTTCTGAATCCCTGAAACAGCCCAGAAAGTAGAATTTGCCCACTAGACAGATGGGCAAACTGATACTTCTCAGGGCTACCCAAGGAAGACCTTATCTCAGCTCTTGCCATGAGGGCCTGATCAGAGAAGTACCTTTTGTCCTGGCCAGTATGGCTCAATGGTGGGAGCATCGGCCAGTGCACCAAAGGGTCACAGGTTCGATTCCCGGTCAAGGGCATGCATGTACCTGCCTAGTGGGTTCAATCCTCGGCCCAGTAGGGGAGGGTTCAGGAGGCAACCAATCAATGTGTTTCTCTCACATCGATGTCTCTCTCTTTCTCTCTCCCTCTCTCTCCTTCCTTCCCTTCCACTCTCTCTAAAAATCAATGGAAAAAATATCCTCTGATGAGGATTAGTGACAAAAAGAAAAAGAAACAAAAAGTCCCTTCCCAGGCTCCAAGAGAGCCTACAATTGGCAGGCTTTAGCTTGAGGGCTGGTCCCTGTCTTCCAGGGCCCTGGAAATCCTGACATGGTCCAGGAAAGAATCCTGTAGAAAGTTCCCCCTTGGGTCCTAGTTCCAACTGAGAAGAGAGTAGTTCAAGTCTCATACTTCAGCACCCTTCTCTTCCTATGCTCCCATCACCCCCTGCCACAGAGGTTGAACCAGACACTCAGGGGCTGTTAGGGCATTTAGGCAGACTAGGAGGACAGACAAAAAGATGAACTTGGAAGAGAGGAGCTAGTGTTTTCCAGGGACCAAGCTGAAGTCAGTCCGAGAGCCAGACAACAGGGTTCCCTAGGGTCCAAACAACCAGTCAGACACAGAGGTCAGCTGGGGTAACCCAACTGCAGGATGGCTGTTAGTCTGTGAGGAGCACGGGTGGGCGGCCAGATCGCACAGGTGACCCTGGACAGCTAGCTAGACAGCAGGGAGCTGCCCTGCAGAACTGGACAGATGGACAGCCAAATGGTGGTAGCAGGGAGGCCTAGCCAGGTTAGAAGCAGCCAACCAGACGGCAGTGACTGCTCCAGATAAATGAACAGCCAGCCAGACGACAGGGGTCGGCCCAGCAGATAATCTAGGTGGCACGTTTCGGACAGAGATGGGAGACCTCCCCCAGCCCCACTAGCAACCAGATGGCAGAATTCACCCACTAAACCTGGGGACCAGAGAGTCAACGGGGATCCACCGCACATCCCGGCCCACGCCTCCCAGCCTGTAAGACTCCCCTTGGGCCGGTGCCGGCTCTCCAGCCCCTTCAAGGAGCCCTAAGCTCACAGTGTCCCACAGGGCCCGCCTCCCTGCCCCTGACCCCGTCACGGGCACGCAAGCGCCGCAGTTACGCTGGAAGCGCAGGGCGCGCCATTCCTCGTCCGCCCTCCGCGCCCTGGGCCACCGCCCGCCGGCCGTCGCCACCGCGTTCGCTCACCGGCCCACGAAGTTCTCGAGCACCGAGCTCTTGCCCGCGCTCTGGCCGCCCACCACAGCGATCTGAGGCAAGTCCAGGTGGCAACTCTGACCGATGGAGCTGAAGGCGTCCTGCAGCTTGTTGACCAGCGGGATCAGCTCTTCCATCCCGCGATTGCCCATGGCGCCGGCGGCCCCGGCCCGAGCGCCCAGCGCTCCCCGGCTGCCCCCGTCCCTCAACGATGCGGTCCCGCGGCGTCCGCGGCCGTTGCTCCCCGCCCGCCCGGGCCTCGGCGCGACGCCCGCTCCCGGCTCGGCCTCACGGTCGCCACTTCATCCGGTTCTCAGGCGACACCCGACCCGAGCGACCTCCCGCCCGGTCCCAAAGCCCTCGCGCCACCCCTGATTGGCCAACTGCGCTGCCACTCGTGTAAACCAGTCAATGAAAATGAGGCACGGGCTTAAGGCGGAGGGACCCTGCCCCCTGGGGACCTCCTCGCGGGTTCATTGGACGTTAAGAACTGTCGCTGTTAGGCTTGGGCCAATACCAGCGGGTAGCGACACGTCAAAACCGGTAGGTGGTGTTTCGGAAAAGACTTGGTGGCTCCGCCTACTAAGGGGAGTTCCCGGATAGCAGGAAAATCGCCAGTTTTATTGGCAGAGAGACCCTCCAATCAACAACGCTAGCCAATGATGTTAGAGATCGATTCTTTAAGACACTGGTTTGTCATTTGACGCTACCTAGCTCCCTAAAAATTTCCCATTGGTTCATATAAATACCATAATCTCCGAATCTTGACTCTGATTGAGAACTGTATCTGTCAATCAATCTCCGTTCTTGCTCGTAATTATTTTTTGTCTATTGAGTCTTCTTCCTTCCAGTGGTAATCATCACGAGTTTCTGGACTCTAACGAAAACTACAGGTCCCAGAATGCATCTCGGTACCGGGCTTGCAAACCAGCTCACTGCGCGGGGTTCCAATATGCTTTGAAGGTGAGAGTCCGGTGATGTTAAGGATTCCTAGGAAGCGGCATTGTTTCCCACCCATATTCCTATATAAAGTCACACCACTATGCCTTTGCAAATGCTGTGCCCTCTCCTAAGAATACCTTCCCTTCACGTCCTGTCTTGGTGAGGTTAACTACAAGACTCTTCAAATTTAGCATATCATGATCTTTTTGAGTACCTAATGAAACTCAACTGATCCTCTGCCCATAAAAGGACACGTTAAGTCGAAACCGGTTTGGCTCAGTGGATAGAGCGTCGGCCTGCGGACTGAAAGGTCCCAGGTTCGATTCCGGTCCAGGGCATGTACCTTGGTTGCGGGCACATCCCCAGTAGGGGTGTGTGCAAGAGGCAGCTGATCGATGTTTCGCTCTCATCGATGATTCTAACTATCTATCCCTCTCTCTTCCTCTCTGTAAAAAATCAAAAAATATATTAAAAAAAGAAAAAAGACACGTTAAGAAAAGAAGTAATTTAATTCCTCTGGGCATAGATGGGCCAGAGAGAAACTGCGGAGTCCAAAGAATGCTGAAGCCACCCAGTAAGGAACAGGTTTCTGCCTTGACCAGAGTAGCAGAAACCTGGAAACACCCAGTTAACCCAGTTAGGGTGTTTCCCTGGAGCTAAATAAATACTATGTGGCAGCTGTAAAAGAGATAAGGAAGTATCATGTATTGACATGTAAACAATTTGAAATATACTGAGAAAAAAAGCAAGGTACTAAAGGACACCGACATTCATGAAAAATATGTACACATGGAAAGTTTCTGAAAAAATATACAAACTGAACAAAAAGATAGATACAGAGACAGTAAAGCATCAAACAGACTTTCAAAGTACAAGGGGAAAGTTTGGGAAAGGTGGGGGAGTTATGAAATCAAACGAAGGACTTGTATGTATGCATATAAGCATAAACAATGGACGCAAAACTCTGGGGGGGGAGGGCATGTGTGGGTGTGGGGTGGGGGGGGTAATAGTAAGATATGTACACATATAATACAAAAAAATATTAAAAAAAATAAAAAAAATAAAAAAAATATACAAACTGATCAGTTGAATTTTTATGCTATTTGAATGGTGGTCCTACACATGTATTACTTTTTCAATTTAAAATCCCTTATCTTCTAAGAACACCAGCTCTGTAATAGGCCATATCAGGGTTAAATCCTGGGCCTGTTTATTTGCTGGGTGACCAAGGGACTTCATTTCCCTGAAACTCAGTTTCCTCATCTGTAAAATGGGGACAGTCGCTATTCATGCACCATAAAGCAGTAAGAATTAAATGCACATTACAACCATTTAGAACAGGTCCAGGCACAGTGTAAGCACCTGCTAGATCACACCTATTATCATTATCATTGTGTTTACTGACAGCAAGATTACACCACATGTTTGAAGAGTCAAGGCTAAGGGCATGAGCTCTGGAGCCAGGCTACTACTTCCTCGGTAGTGACCTTGGGTAAGCTACATCCTCTCTGTGGGCCTGTTTACTGACCTATAAAAAGGGGGAGGACAGGACTGCTGACCCCCAAGGGGTTAGGAGGCCTGGGCCACAGGAAAAGGAATGCAGCTCCCCCGCTGGGGTACTTCCTACATGCTGGGCTGAGAGGTGGTTTCCAGATACCAGCAATCAATGTGTGATGAGGGACATTGACCGCAGGGACACTCAGACAAAGAAGGGGACCAAGACAGGCCACTGCCCCAAGAAAGAACAGACACACTCTAAATTATAATAAAAAATCCAACCCTTCAATATCTCCCATCCCCTCCCACCTTCCCCTAAGATGGGTCAACTCAATGAGATTCCCACAGAGGCCAGGGCTTCAGTGGCCCAGGTGGGATAGAGGGTGGGGTCCCCATACATGGTGTCCATGAAGTCCCGCACAAACTCAGGAAAGCGTTTCTCCATGATGCTGGCACGCAGGGCGCCCATCAGCTGCAGCTATGGGGTGGAAGTGTCAGTGTCAGCCACTGCACCCAGGAGACCCCACTCCCACCCCGGCTTGTCCACCCAGACCATGGGCCCACCTGGTAGGCGATGTTGTGAACAGTGAGGTGGTGCAGGGCTGCAGTGTTGTCGCTGTGAAGTAGTGCATGCAGGAAGGCACGGCTGTGCCTGGGGACAGGAAGTCAAGGCTGAGCAGTGTAGGGTCCTGCACCCCTCCACTCCTTCCCCCAGCCTCCAGCCCCATCCTTCCCTACTTCTGGCAAGTGGGACAGGCACACTTAGGGTCTATGGGGCGGAAGTCCTTCTGGAACTGCTTCTTCTTCAGCTGCAGGTTCCCCGTAGGCACCAGGGCAGAGCCAAAGCGCTGAGGGAGGAAAGGGGTGGGGAAGGCAGGTCAACCACCAGGTCTTCACCTTTTCTGGCCCCACCCCAACCCTGGCCCATCAACAGGCCCACCCCGACTACCCACTGCCCAAGGCCTCACCGCTGTCCTCGTGGGGAAAACGCAGTCGAACATGTCGCATCCAAGAGCCACGCAGACCACCAGATCAGTGGCATAGCTGGGGGTGGGGCCATGGGGGGTGGAGGGGAGCAGAGAATCTCTCAAGCCCTGGTCATACAACCAGACCCGCTTCCGGACCCTCAGACGCCTCCTAGACTGGGACCTTCACAGCAGTCCCCAGCAGAGGGCCGTGTCCTTAGTCCCCTCCCAGGCAGGGCTGTGTCCTTTCCCCTAACACACACCGAGGGAGGAGGGGTTTCAGGGTCGCCAGAAATCCGCTATCCCACAGGTACAGCTGTTTCCCTGCTTTTGGACATACCCAACCCCCATCAGGTATCGGGGCTTGTCCTTAGGCAGCCTTGAAGTGCTCAGTGCCACCATCTTCCAGAACTGGTCCTTGCTCTCACCCCCGCTCAGTCCCCCGATGGCAAAGCCAGGCACGTCCCTCTTGGTCATCTCTGGGGGTACAGGGTAAGGTGAGGGGCAACCAGGCAAAAGGGAATGCTGCTCCTCCTCTTCTTCCTCCTCCCCCTCATCCTCTCTGCCCCCATTTCTTCTTCCCCTTCATCTCTTTGGCCACAGCCTCGGCTTTAGGCCGCAGTCACCCTTTCCCTAGGCAACTACTCCAGCTTCCTCATGGGCCTCTGCTTCCTGCCTACCAGTTTTCCTTGGTTCCCCATTGGTTCCTGTCACTCTCCCACTCAACATCCCTCCATGACTTCCTAGCATCTCAGTATATCAATTAATGAATGCTATAGGTCCTAGAGATCAAGGCCTGGTCCAAATCCCAGCTCCGTAATACCCAAACTGTCTAGCTTTGGGTAAGTGACTTAAGAGCTCTCTGCCTTAGTTTTCCCTTCTGCAACCTCAGGAACTGATAGTTCCCACCTTATAGGATGGTTATGAAAACTCAATGGGTTGCCCAGCCTCGACCTATAAACCAGGAGGTCACAGTGCGATTCCCTATCAGGGCACATGCCCAGGTTGCAGGCTTGATCACCGGTAGGGGGTGTGCTGGAGGCAGCTGATCAATGATTCTCTCATCATAATTTATGTTTCTATCTCTCTCTTCCTCTTCCTTGCTCTCTGAAATCAATAAAAATATAATTTAAAAAAAAAACTCAATGGAAAAAAAAAAAACCTCAATGGGTCACCCTGGCCAGTCAGTGTTGCTAAGTGGTTAGAGCACCGGCCCCCACACCAAAGGGTCGCAGGTTCCATTCCCGGTCAAGGGCACGTACCAAGGTTGTAGGTTTGATCCCAGCCCTGGGCCAGGGCATGCAGGAGACAAACCAATCGATGTGTCTCACATCAATCGCTCTCTCTCCCCCAGTCCCTCACTTAATGGAAAAAACATCCTCAGGTGATTAACAACAAAAAAACCTCAGTGGGTCAATCCATGACCAGCACTTGGCATAGTGGAAGGTGAACACCCAAAAATTGATGGCTATTGGAATTGCTATTATTCTACAAATACTCTACTCCATTCTGCTTCTGAGCCTTTGCTTAAGCCGTTCCTTCTGCCTGGAGAACCCTCTCACCCATTAACAACCACTGCCTGAGCATGCCAGGCCCGTGTGGGGCCCTCGGCGATGTGACAAACCCGGTCCCACTGAACATGGCTCTACCTTCGAGGCAGGCAGCCCGGAGATCCGCGTCCAGCCCACCCTGGATGATAGCAAAGAGATTCTGCTTGTCTTGCCTCCGATGGGCTGCAATGCACCGGTCTAGCCAGCGGATTGATCTGCAACAGGATCAATCAGCCATTTGGGCCTGGTGAAGGACAGGGAGACCACGGCTGGAGGATCAGAACCCCTCCCCTAATGTATCCGTGCTCACACACACACCTGTACATGGCCTCCTCCACACGTGGCCCCGTCACAGTGCTGCTGACCACGTCATCTAGCTGCATGATGATGTCTGAGCCTGGGGCGGGGTTGGAAAATGGAATACTGTCACTAGGAAAGCCCCAACCTGTTGGAGGTAAACTGGACACCAAAAGTCCTTCCTTGGGTCTTGCTGACTCCCACTTAATACCCCAACCTGTTTATACAGCAGCTAGAGGGAGCTTCCAAAATGCCTTATCTGTTCTTGCCTCCCCCAGCTAATCCCAGCCCTCCTCAGTTAACCCCTTCCCTGGAATATAGAATAAAATCCCACTTCTGCAAATTTACCCTTCAAGAACAAAACATTGTGCCTACAAAGTGATGTGTGGCAACAACAGCAAGATGGGAACCCAAGTGTCCATCAGCAGGGAGCTGGTTAATAAACCATGGTCCAGTCCTTAACAAAGGGCAAGCATCCACAGCTCCCACATACCTTCCCCACCATTCACAAATCCAGACACTCTCAAAATCAAAGGCTTTTTCTTACGTTTATGATGCACTCATTTGGTAGTAAAACCCAAGATGGTTATAATCCTTTCAAAAATCCAATGTAGCATAAGCATTCATATAAAGTGTTAATCAATAAAAGTGAAGTGTATACCCTATGGTCTAGTAATTCCACTTCTGGATATATGCTCCCAAGAATTAAAAGTAGGGTCTTGAAGAGATATTTGGGCAGCCATATTCATAGTATTATTCACAAGAGCTAAAAGGTGAAAGCAACCCAAGTGTCCATCAATAGATGAACAGATAAACAAAAGGTGATACAGACATACAATGGAATATTATAAAGCCTTGGAAAGGAGATTCCAACACATCCTACAGCATGGATGAACCTTGAGGATATCATGCTAATGAAATAAGCCGGTCACAAAAAGACAAATACTCTATGTGTTCACTTATGTGCGATCCCTAGAGTAGTCAAATTCTCAGAGTAGTGCCAGAGGCAGGGAGAGAGAAGAATGTGGAGTTACTGTTTAATAGGGACAGAGTCTCGGTTTTGCAAGATGAAAAGAATTCTGGAGTTGGATGGTATGGATGTTTGCACAACAGTGTGAAGGTACTTAATGCCATAGAACTGGACACTTAAAAATGGTTAAGATGGGAGTTCCCGTCTCCAGGAGGCTGGGCGAAGCAAGGAACAGGCAGCTGTATGTTCACTGCAACCATCTCCCATGGCCGCATACTGCACCGCCTGGGCGTTGGCCCCAGGCCTGCATCCACCTATTGTGGAACTTGCTTACAGGACTAATGTGACACTAACAAATCAGGCATCATGGGCGCATGTGGATGAGATGAGGGGCTACACTGAGCAGCTCATCGACGGTGGGATGCTGGGAAACACCAACGAACAAGCCATGCCTTTCTCTCGCTCACAGAGAAAGACTTGATCCCAAAGTTGTTTCAAGTACTGGCCCCTCAGTACCAAGGTCAGAACAGAGACTACAGAGAATGCTGCAGATCCCAAATGGGAATACGCAGGATCAGGCCAAGACGGCAGTGATCGGGTAGAAAGGGAATTGTCTCCCACCTCTGCCCCTGCCTTGCAGAGACAGCAGCCTTATTCTCCTAAACCAGCTACTTCAAGGGCTGTGACAGGACTAAGAAGCAAGCATCCACAGCTCCCACATACCTCAAACACCAGGGATTTAACTGCAGCCAAATATTGTGTAGTCCTTACCAGTGCCCATGATCACAGGCCTTTGAATCCCGTAATCTCTAAGAACTAGAGTTAGAAATAGAGTTTTAATGGAGCATAGAACCATCTGGGGAGCCAGATAACCCTGTCTTTGCACAATAGATAAAATTCCTTGTATGAAAAGAAATAGTAGTAATTTGTTTTAAAAAAAATAATTGAAGTGTAACTCCACAGGGTACTGCCCCACACACCACTGAGACGCTGTGTGTGCAATAAATGGGGCTTGCTGCCCCCGGCCTGGTAGCTCCGTTGGTTAGAGTATCATCCCCTTACGCCAAGGTTTCAGGTTCCATCCCCAGTCAGGGCACATACAAGAATCAACCAATGAATGCATCAATGAGTAGAACAACAAATCGATATTTTTTTCTCTCTCTCCCTTCCTCTCTCTCTAAAAAATCAATCAGTAAATAAAATACATGGGGCTTCTTATCTTTCTAAAATGTGAAAATTTCTTGGCCCCAAGAATTTCAGATTAGGGACTCTCAATTTCTATATTATATGTTAGAAAAGCTCAAGTCTCAGGTATTATTATAGTAAAAAGCACAGTATACTACACTAGCAAAGATGGGCAACTTGACAATCAATAAGGATTGATCCAATTGCAATGGATTAAGACACATCAAATACATTTAAACCCATGAGTTCATGGTGATTCTAAAAATCTAAACATTGGTTTGCCCCTACTAGAGAATGCTAAGAAATCAACCGATGAAAACTGGTAAATAAGGAAAAAGAATGAATCCCAAGTTTCCTACATAAACTAAACTATTTGGTCTCCCAGGAGTAGATTAGAGATGGTTCTCTTTACACAAGTAATATGGATAGTAAATTCGAATGAATGACAGAATTAGAACATCACCATTTTGCAACTCCTAATGACGTAACAGACCCAAGCAAGAAGCATGGATGGTTCATGGGAGAGCAGGGAAGACATCAGGCACCTCCTAACAGAAATACACATGGTGAAGCTGTCTTGCTAAAAGGAACAATTTGAATCTGGTTCAAACCTCTAGATCCAAGAACCAACCTACAGAAAATGTAGGTGACAGAAAAAAACTGTTACTCAACACCACAGGGAAGTGGTCAGGGTAACACTAACAGGCAAAGAAACCAGTTTCTTGCCCTAGCCGGTTTGGCTCAGTGGATAGCGGACTGAAGGGTCCTGGGTTCGATTCTGGTCAAGGGCACATGCCCAGGTTTTGGGCTCGATCCCCAGTAGGGGGCATGCAGGAGGCAGCCGATCAACGATTCTCTCTCATCATTGATGTTTCTATCTCTCTCTCCCTATCCCTTCCTCTCTTGAAATCAATAAAAATATTTTTTTAAAAGAGGATAAGAGATTATGATTAACTTTACGCCAGGAAAGTTGAAATAAAGTTCAAGAAATGGCCAAATTCCTTGAAAAATCCAACTTACCAAATCTAATCCAAGACAAAACACAAAATCTGATAGCCCTATCAACATGTTAAATTTAATTCATTGTCAAAACCCACAGAAACAAACAAACAAACAAAAAAACCTCCAAGCTCAGGAGGCTTTACAGAATTTTATGAAATATTTAACATAATGGCCATGACGTGATGATTGTTGAAACTGGGTGACAGGTGGATGGTGTTGTATCTGATTTGGCATATACTTAAAAGTTTGCATAATTTCTTTTTAAATGCAAGAGCCCTAGTCGGGCAGCTGAGTTGGATAGAGCATTGCCCAGATACACCTGGGTTGCAGGTTTCATCCTGGTTAGGGCACACACAAGAATCAACCAATTCAACTAATGAATGCATAAATAAGTGGAACAACAAATTAATGTTTCTCTCTCTCTCTCTCTCTCTCTCTCTCTCTCAAATCAATAAATGAAATTTTAAAATAAAATACATTTTTAAAAAAATGTTAATGTTTTCTTTTTGTTCTTTTGTTAATCCTTGCCCAAGGATATTTTTCCATTGATTTTTAGGAATAGTGGAAGAAAGAGGGAAAGACAGAGAGAAACACTGATGTGATAGAACCACATAGATTGGTTGCCTCCTGCACGAGCCGGGATCGGGGCCTGGGCTGGGAGGAGCCTGCAACCAAGATACATACCCTTGACCAGAATCGAACCTGGGACCCTTCAGTCCACAGACTGACGCTCTATCCATTGAGCCAAACCAGCTAGGGCTGTATATTTTTGTTTGTTTGTTTTTTGGATTTCAAAGAGAGAAAGGGAGAGGGAGAGAGAGACAGAAACATCAATGATGAGAGAGAATCATTGACTGGCTGCCTCCAGCACACCCACTACTGGGGATCAAGCACAAAACCCAGGCATGTGCCCTCACCGATAATCGAACCGTAACCTCCTGGTTCATGGGTCAATGCTCAACCACTGAGCTACAATGGCCAGGCTAAAAGAGTTTTATTGGAAGGTACAGAAAGAATGTTCTATAAATAGCATGCTCTCATAATGAGAAAAAATTAGAACAGATTTGAACTCGCTTGTATCTACATAAACTCGGGAAGAATATTCAAGAAACTAGAAACAGTGGTCGCCTGTGGGAGTAAAGGAGATGGATAGAGGACAGGCGTGGGAAGAGCACTGTTTTCTGTACTCGTTTTTATATAGAAATTTATATAAAATGTATTCTTGTTCAATTTTTTTTTTCTTTAAAGAACAAATCAAAACTCAGGAGGCCCTGCAGGACCTGCTCAAGTCACCTCCCTGTCCTCACCTCCCACTCTCCCCTTCCATGCTCCAGTGAGACACATCTCCTTACACTCTTCCAACACGCCAATCTTAGTCCTGCCTCGGGTCCTTTGCACTGGTTGCATCCTTTGGACATCTAGTTTATTTCTTCTCATCCACAGGTTTTAGGCCTAGGGCAGCCCTCCTTGAGACTGAGGCCATGAACTTGGCCTCCATGGTCACAGTCCCAAATTTATATTTACAATAGAGGCCTGGTGCACAGATTCGTGCACATTGAAAGGAAATTAATTAGAAGGTGACTGGTGGGGCGGGACTGGGCGAGACAGGCAGGACACACCCTGGAGCCAACCTCCCTCAGTCCCTCCCCGCCGGCTGCACCTGGGCTCAAGGACGTCTGCAGAGTGAGCGGGGTCCCTCCAGCATGTGGGGTCCCTCGGCCTGGCCTGCAGAAATCAGGCCAGAACCAGTAGTCCTACATCCCCTGAGAAGTCCCGAAGTGCGAGAGGGCACTCTGCAAAGTTACTGTCGCTCGGCAGCTCCTGCGTTGAGCATCTGCCCCATGATGGTCAGTGTGTGTCATAGCTACCGGTCCGACAGTCGAGCTTAGGCTTTTATATACAGAGACTAGAGGCCCAGGGCATGAAATTTGTGCATGGGGCAGGGGTCCCCTCAGCCCAGCCTGCACCCTCTCTAATCCGGGACCCCTCGGGGGATGTCCAGGACCACTGGCTCCTAACTGCTCACCTGCCTGCCTATCTGATCACCCCTAACTGCCCCCTCTGCTGGCCTGGTCACCCCCAACTGTCCCCCCAGCTGGCCTGGTCACCCCTAACTGCCCCCCCGCCAGCCTGGTCACCCCCAACTGGCCCCCCTACTGGCCTGGTTAGCCCCAACTGCACCCCCCGCTGGCCTGGTCGCCCCCAACTGCCCCCCCTGCCGGCCTGGTCGCTCCACGCACCCTGCTGTTCAGTTGTTTGGTCAGCCCTCACTAACCCCCTGCCAGACTGGTCACCCCACACAGCCCGCTGCTCAGTCATTTGGTCAGCCCTCACTAACACCCCTGCCAGCCTGGTCACCCCACGCAGCCTGTTAGGTCATCCATTCGGTTGTTTCGGTTGCGACAGTCGCTTAGGCTTTTATATATATATATATATATAGATATAGAGAGAGAGAGAGAGAGAGAGAGAGAGAGAGAGATGTGCCTTTAAGAAAATTTTAAATAACTCATTTGAAAAAAATAATACACATGGTTCCAAATGTTCAAAGTACCCCAAAATTTTAAAAAGTAAAACAGAGCCAAAACCGGTTTGGCTCAGTGGATAGAGCGTCGGTCTGCGGACTGAAGGGTCCCAGGTTCGATTCCGGTCAAGGGCATGTACATTGGTTGCGGGCATATCCCCAGTGGGGGATGTGCAGGAGGCAGCTGGTCGATGTATCTCTCTCATCGATGTTTCTAACTCTCTATCCCTCTCCCTTTCTCTCTGTAAAAAAATCAATAAAATATATTTAAAAAAAAAAAAAAAAAAGAGCCCTGGCCAGGTGGCTCAGTTGGTTGGAGTGTCCTCCTATACACCAAAAGGTTGGGGGTTTGATCCCCAGTGGGGGCACTTCAGAGGGGTAACCCCTCGATGTTTCTCTCTAAGAGATGTTTCTCTCTCTCTACCTTCCTCTCTAAAAATCAATAAAAATATTTCCTCAGGGAAGGATTTAAGGGGAAAGATGTGTTTTCTGTGGTTTTGTTTTTTCATACAACACATTCTACCTCCAGTTTTTCCCCCTAATTATGACATTCTCACTAATGCCTGTCTCCCTGTAGACTAAGTTCCATGGGTGAGGTGACACCCAGCCCTATGACTATGTGTAGGAGCTGAAGGACCTGTATATACGTGGAGGGACTTGAAAGCACCATTTGGTTGGAAGATGGGAAGGTTTGAACCCGTGTTTCCATAGCACTTTACACGATGGAGAAAATGCTCATTGTCCTCATCAAGGAATGGGGGATGTAGATGGTAGGGGCCTAAAGCCTCCCCAACCCTCTGTTGTTGCCCCCATGATTTCAACATATCTTTGCCCAATTAATTTACAGTTTAAGAGTAATAACAGCAATAAAAGAAACAACAGGCCAGGCACTGTGCAGAAATTTACCGACATTCCATCACGAATCTTGTGAACTATCTGCATTTGCGTCGGCCCAACTGCAGCTCAAGGAAGGGGAGTGACTTGCCTAAAGGCACACAACCTATAGGGACCGGCCCGCCTCGCCGCTACCCTGGAAAGGCAGGGAAGGGGCCGCTCCCCGCGATCTGCTCACCCAGCGCGTTCTGGATCTCCACGGACCGCTCCGGGCTCAGAAGGGTCTCGTCGCCGTCGTAGGGGGAGCGGAAGCGGACGCCCTCCTCCGTCACCTCGGACAGGGACACCAGGGACACCATCTGGAAGCCGCCGCTGTCCTGGGGGAAACCCACCGCGGGGCAGTCCGGAGCGGTGTTAGGCGAGATTCACCTCCAAGGAGCGTCCTCGCAGCCCCTCCCCGATCCCACCTCACCGTCAGCAGATTGTGGGGCCAGTTCATGAAGCCGTGCAGACCTTGGGCTTTCTGGATCAGCTCCGGGCCCTGGGTTGGGGGGTGAGGGGGCGAAGAGTCCTGTAAGGGGTGCGCGCCACGCTGGGAGCTCATGTGGGGGGACAGGGATGGCCAAACTGGGTCCCCGCCGCTCCCTCAATCACAGCACCAGGCCTGGACCTCCGGGGGCGCTTAACAGGCGGTTTGTCGGTTCACTTTTAGAGGCATACCCGTACCTAGGGGGTACCCCAGGGCTCCCCAAGCTCCGCCACCACCCCGTACTGGCACAGCCCACCCACCGGCCTCAGACCCAGGTGGTAGGTGTTGCCCAGGCAGATGCGGCAGCCCAGCGCGTCCAGCTGCTCCGCAGTGATGCCCTTCATGGTGGCCTGCGTGCCCACGGGCATGAACACTGGAGTGGCCACCGGCCCGTGCGGCAGCCGCAGCTCGCCTGCCCGGGCCCTGGAGCGGCTGCACTCGGCCACCAGTCGCAAGATCCGCGGAGCTGACTCCAAGGAAGTCGGGTTGGATGCCGCCGCCATCTTGCCTGCCAGAACCACGTGGACAGTGAAACATCCTGGGCCGCGCCATATTGGGTAGCGTCACGTGAGGCGTAAGGTTCGCGGAAGCCCTGGGAGAGCGTCACGGGGACCATGGCAACGGACACGCTGGGCCTCTCCGGGCCTGGGGTTCGCTCCCACAGCAGCGCTTTGCTGTCTTGTGCCCTGGCCGGTTGGTCAGTTGGTTGGAGCGTCCTCCCTTCCACCAAAAGGTTGCGGGTTCCATTCTTGGTCAGGGCACATACCCAGGTTGCGGGTTCCATTCTCGGTCAGGGCACATACCCAGGTTGCGGGTTCAATCCCCTGGGGAGGCAATAGATCATCAACGTTTCTCTCTTTCAATCAATAAAATCAACCTTATTTCCTTCAATGAAAGAAGGAATCCCAGATTTACAGAAGGGGAGCCTGAGATGCAGAATCTGGCCGCATCATTCATTCGTTCATTCATTCATTCGATGTACACCTACATATACATCCCCATTAGTGCCAGCCTCCATGCTGCACAGGGATAAAAGAGGCTGGGTCATGGATTTATTAAGCACTGGCTGTGTTCTAATAATAATCCTATATAATAAAAGGCTAATATACAAATTGTTCGACCAGGAGTTCAACCACTCACTATGACATGCTCTGACCACCAGGGGGCGGGGCAGAACATGGCGGGCATCCGGGCTCGCTGGCAGCAGGTGGCAGTGGGGGTGCTGCCACCCTGATGGGCCCAGAGAGCTGGATCACAGCAGGATGGTGGAGCATGTGAGTGGGCGGCGCCAGGCCACTGCTAGGTGCCAGGTGGGGCTGCGAGGCTGGGGGCATGAGCTGGGGCCCGATCCCCACAGGCCACCCTGAGGGACCCCACCTGTGCATGATTTTGGGCACCGGCCTCTAGTAGCAATATAAAATACTGTAGCCTAGCTGGTGTGCTCAGTGGTTGAGCGTCAACCCATGCACCAAGAAGTCAGTGGTTCGACTCCCCATCAGGGCACATGCCCAGGTTTGGACCTCGATCCCCAGTGGAGGGCGGGGGAACGTTCAGGAGGCAACACATCGATGTTTCTATTTCTGTCTTCCTTTCCCTTCCTCTTTCTCTGAAAAAAAAAAAAAAAAAAAAAACAGCCGAAACGGGTTTGGCTCTGTGGATAGAGCGTCGGCCTGCGGACTGAAAGGTCCCAGGTTCGATTCCGGTAAGGGGCATGTACATTGGTTGCGGGCACATTCCCGGTGGGGGGGGGTGGTGGTGGGGGGGGGTGCAGGAGGCAGCTGGTCGATGTAAAGAAAAAAAAACAATAAAAATATATTTTAAAAAATAAAATACTGTATATAATAATAACCATTATTGTTGTTGGAAATGGGGCTGATATCTGTCCTGGCCAGCAGAGGGCGCAATTACACCAGAATCCCTCTTACAAGATCACTGGCCTAACTGGGCTGATCTGAGCAGGAATGCAATCCTCTAGCAGCCTTGGGCTAATGATGCTAGTTCCTCAGGTGGTGAAGACTCCTCACTGAGGCCACATCTGGGTAACACCCACCCAGGAGGCCCACTTTGCTTTTGCCATTGTCTGCAACACTCTTCTGATTTTCCATATTTTCAGTCTGTTGTTCCTAACTCCCCAAATTTAAGAACCCTTCATCCCCAAAACTCTATGTTACATGTCCTGTAACTCATATGCTTTTTAAAACCTCTATTCACGGCCCTGATTGGTTTGGCTCAGTGGATAGAGCGTCGGCCTGAGGACTGAAAGGTCCCAGGTTCGATTCCGGTCAAGGGCATGTACCTTGGTTGCAGGCACATCTCCGGTAGGAGGTGTGGAGGTGTTCAGGAAGCAGCTGATCGATGTTTCTAACTCTTTCCCTCTCCCTTCCTCTCTGTAAAAAAAAATAAATAAAATAAATTTTAAAAAAAACCTCTATTCACGGACAATGCCCCAATTTTTATTCCTATCACCTGAATTCGCATCTCCTAACAGATGCCTCCTTGACATCTCCATTGGGTGTCTATAGGCATCCAAACTCTACCTGTCCAAAGCAGGGCTCCTAAAAATAATCCTATATAATAAAAGTGCAATATGCAAATCGACCCAATGGCCGAACAGCGGAAGGACCATCCAGGACCACACTATGACACCCACTAATGCCAGGCCAGCCAGGCGAATGCGATGCGATTGGTTGGAGGCCCTGGCCATTGCCCCATGATCGCCCCACAGAAGGAGGCCCAGGCCACCAACCAGCTGGCTGTGGGAGGAAGCGGGAGGGGAGGGGGAGGGGGGCGAAGCCCAGTCCCGGTCCTGAGTGCTGGCAGCCTGAGGGAAGCCCAGGTCCCAGGTGCCAGAGGTAAGCCAGGGGAAGGAAGGCCTACTCTTGCACGAATTTCATACATCGGGCCCTAGTAATTCATAAATAGATAAACAAATAAACAAACAAAGCAGGGCTCTTGATTGTCGCCCAATCCAAGTTTGCCTATCCCCTTCCACCTTCCCCTTCTCAAGTAATAGCAGATCAAACCCTCCAGGAGTTCCGATATAAACTTCAGGATGATCCTTGAGCTCTCTGTCTCTCACTCCCTACATCTGATTTATCAGCAAATCCTGGCTGCCTTGTTTTCAAAATCTAGCTAACATGCCCTGACTGGTTTGGCTCAGTGGATAGAGTGTCAGCCTTCGGACTCAAGGGTCCCAGGTTCGATTCCAGTCAAGGGCATGTACCTTGGTTGTGGGCACATCCCCGGTAGGGGGTGTGCAGGAGGCAGCTGATCGATGTTTCTCTCTCATCGATGTTTCTAGCTCTCTATCCCTCTTCCTTCCTCTCTGTAAAAAAAATCAATTAAAAAATATATATATATTAAAAAAAAAAAAATCTAGCTAGCATCAACTGCTTCACATTCCCCTCCTCCACAGATAGCTCTCACCCTGGTCCAGACACCACCAGGATAATTGCAGTCATCTCCTCACTGTTTCAGCTCTGTCCTTGACTCCTTATGCTGTATACCTGAAGGCATTTTCAAACAAATGATTTCAACAATTCACCATTATGTAAGTTGTCTGCTGTATGGTTTTTGAAAATGTAGCATATTAAGTAAAGAAAGCCCCTTTCAATTCCTAGTTCACTCACAGATTTTTATTATAAATAAATGTTTATCATACACTTTTCTGTATCTATTGAGATAACGATATAATTTGTCTCATTTAATTTAAAATGCCCAATGACATAAATTTTCTTTTTTAAAAAAATATATTTTTATTTCAGAGAGGCAGGGAGAGAGAGAGAGAGATAGAAACATCAATGATGAGAGAGAATCATTGATTGGCTGCCTCCTGCACAACCACCACTGGGGACTGAGCCCACAACCCAGGCATGTGCCCTTAACCAGAATTGAACCTGGGACACTTCAGTCCGCAGGCTGACACCCTATCCACTGAGCCCAACCAGCTAGGGTTCTTTTCTAATTTATTAATAAATTTTATTTCTGTTCCTGAGATAAACCCAGCTTGTTCATGGTATTTTTTAGATTGTGGCATTTTATTAATATTTTAATTAATATTTTATTTATAATTTTTGCATCTCAGTTATAAATTATATTGGTCTATGATTTTCCTTGCTTATGTACTGTCTTGCCCAAGTCTGGTGTTCAAATTATGCTAACTTCATCAAATAAATTAAGGAGTTTTTCCACTCTTAATATATTGAGGAAGAAATTGTGCAACATTGGAATTATCTGTTTCTTGAATGTTTTATTGACCTTACTTGTAAACCCATTTGCTTATGCTCTTTTCCTTGTAGGGATATTCTCAACTATTGACTTAAGTTCTTTTTTTTCCTCCTTTATTGGTTTTAGAGGAAGAGAGAGACATCTATTTGTTGTTCCACTTATTTATGCATTCATTGGTTGCTTTATGTATGTGCACCTACTGGAGATCCACCAGCAACCCAGGCATATTGGACAATGCTCTAACCAACTGAGCTACCCAGCCAGGGCTGCCCTAGTTCTTGACAGATAGTTTCATTGGGTATACAATGCTAGGTTGATAATTATTTTCTCTTGGCACACTGAACATATAACATTTGTGGCTTCCATGGTCACTAGTAAGAAGTAAAATCTGCTCAGCTGGCGTGGCTCAGTGGTTGAGTGTTGACCTATGAACCTGGAAGTCATGGTTCGATTCCCAGTCAGGGCACATGCCTGGGTTGCGGGTTTAATCCCATGTGGGGCGTGCAGGAGGCAGCCGATTAGTGATTGATTCTCTCTCATCATTGATGTTTCTATCCCTCTCTCCCTCTCCTTTCCTCTCTGAAATCAATATATATATATATATATATATATATATATATATACACATTTATGTGTGTGTGTGTGTGTGTGTGTGTGTGTGTGTGTGTATGAAGTAAAATCTCACCCGAGCTGGTTTGGCTCAGTGGATAGAGCTTCAGCCTGTGGCCTGAAGGGTCCTGGGTTCGATCCCCAATAGGGGGCATGCAGGAGGCAGCCAATCAATTATTTTCTCTCATCATTGATGTTTCTATCTCTCCCTCTCCCTTCTTCTCTGAAATCAATAAAAATATATTTTAAAAAAGTAAAATCTATGCCGAAACCGGTTTGGCTCAGTGGATAGAGCGTCGGCCTGCGGACTCAAGGGTCCCAGGTTCGATTCCGGTCAAGGGCATGTACCTTGGTTGCAGGCACATCCCCAGTAGGGGGTGTGCAAGAGGCAGCTGATCTATGTTTCTAACTCTCTATCCCTATCTCTTCCTCTCTGTAAAAAATCAATAAAATATATTTTTTTAAAAAAAAGTAAAATCTCAATCTGAGTGCTATTTCTTGTTATCTGTTTTTGTTTTTCTAGTGTCTTTAAAAAGTCATTTCTTTTTTTATTTTTTGTCAGTTTGCAATTTCACAGGCTATGTCTAATTGTGGATTTCTTTTAATTTATCCTGTCTTGGATTCCCTAAAATTCTTGTATCTGATTACTGGAGTCTTTCCATAATTTTGGAAAATTCTGTTCTTCTCTCTTTGAAGTGCTGCACTTACCTGCAATTTAGCCTCATACATAGCTGAGCACACGATGAGACATGCTGGCTTGCTGCCCCTCCTGAGAAGATAGCCCTCCGATTGCTGGGGAGAGCAAACACTATTGCACCAGTCTGGAGCGGATTTTCCCTCTCACTGAACTGGTAGAAGGGAGGTAGATGATATTAAATACCACCGATACTCACTGTTCTGACCAAATTTTCTTGAATAGATGTTTCCTTACTGGCTATATGGCCTTAGGACTATTTCCAGAGACTTTATTTATTTTAATTGTTACCTGAGGATATGTATATTGAATTTTAGAGAGAAGAAGGGGGAGAGAGAGATGAGAGAGAAGAGAAACATCTATCAGTTGCTTCCCGTGCTTGCCTCCATCTGGAATTGAACCCACAACTTAGGTATATACCATGGCCAGGAATCCAATCCGAAAACCTCTGGTGCATGGGACAACTGAGCCACCCAGCCAGGGCGCCTATTAATACTTTTTTATGTTATTTCCCATTGAAAATGCAAAATACATTTGCAGTGTACGCACATATCAAATCATTATGTTGTATACCTAAAACTAATACAATGTTACCTGTCAATTATCCTATATAATAAAAGGCTAACATGCAAATCGACCAAAGGGCAGAACAACTGGTTGCTATGATGCACACTGACCACCAGGAGTCAAATGCTCAATGCAGGAGCTGCCCCCTGGTGACCAGTGCGCTCCCACAGGGGGAGCGCCACTCAGTTAGAAGCCAGGCTAACGACTTTACGACTGGTGAGCACAGTGGTGACGGGAGCCTCTTCCACCTTCACGGAAGCGCTAAGAATATCTAATTGAGAGGGCCTAAGCCGTCATTCGGACATCCCCTGAGGGCTCCCAGACTGCGAGAGGGCACAGGCCGGGCTAAGGGAACACCCTCCCCTGAGTGCACGAATTTTGTGCACCAGGCCTCTAGTCTATATATATAAAAGCCTAAGCGACTGTCCAACCAACCATACAACCAGTAGCTATGATGTGCAATGACCACCAGGGGGCAGACGCTCAATGCAGGAACTGCCAAGCTGCAGTGACTTCGCAGCTGCGGTTCTCAGGTGACATATCCAGAACAAGAGAGGAGGGAGCCCGATTCTGTGGGTCATCACCTGAGAACTACCCTCTCGCAATCCAGAACCCCTCGGGGAATGTCAGAGAGCCTGTTTCGGCCCAATCACCACAGGCAAAGCTGAGGGACCCCACCTGCCAGAAGGACCCCACTCACTCTGCAGACGACTTTTGAGCCCCAGTGCCGTCCCAGGTGTGGCCAGCCAGGGATGGACTGCCGAGAAGTTGGCTCCAGGGCTTGTCCGGCCCATCTCACCCAGTCCCACCCCACCAGCCACCTTCTAATTAATTTCCTTTCAATGTGCACGAATCCATGCACCAGGCCACTAGTATTTCAATAAAAATGGAGGAGAGAGAAATCTCTCAGTAATATGAAAAAAGATTAGAAGATGACATTTACATTTTATATATCTTACTACAGTAATATATATATATATGAATAAAAACATGTACACTAACAAAAAAGTCAAAAACAAAGAAAAATTTGAAAACAGGAGTTTAGCCTAGCCAGTGTAGCTCAGTGGTTGGGTGTCGACCCAGGAAGCAAGAGATCTCTGGTTCAATTCCTGGTTAGGGCACAGGCCCGAGTTCTGGGCTCAATCTTCAGTAGGGAACTGCAGAAGGCAGCAGATTGATGATTTTCCTCTTTCTCATTGATGTTTCTTGCTATCCCTCTCCCTTTCTCTCTCTAAAAGTCAAAATTAAAAAAAAACAAAAACACACACACAGGAGTTTAATAAGCTTTACTTATTATTCAACTTTATTTTTTAAAAATATATTTCATTGATTTTTTACAGTGAGGGATAGAGAGTTAGAAACATCGATGAGAGAGAAACATCGATCAGCTGTCTCTTGCACACTCCCTACTGGGGATGTGCCCGCAACCAAGGTACATGCCCTTGACCGGAATCGAACCTGGGACCCTTGAGCCCGCAGGCCGACACTCTATCCACTGAGCCAAACTGGCCTCGGCTTATTATTCAACTTCAAATAAATAGATTTATTTAAAGTATTTTTCAGCAAAATATTTTTTTAAATAGATTTTTATTGATTTCAGAGAGGTAGGGAGAGGGAGAGAGACAGAGACAGAGAAACATCAGTGAGGAAAGAGAATCATTGATTGGCTGCCTCCTGCACACTCCACACTGGGAATCAAGCCTGCAACCTAGGAATGTGCCCTTGGACGGAACTGAACCTGAGACCCTTCAGTCCGAAGGCCAACGCTCTATCCACTGAGCCAAACCAGCCAGGGCTCCATGTAATTCTTAATGTGAATTTCTCTTATTCCCAGTGAGGTTTGGGTTCCCAGTGAAGTTTGGCATCTATTCTTCATTCCCACCTTTTTAAAAAATATATTTTAGCCGAAACCGATTTGGCTCAGTGGATAGAGCATCAGCCTTCGGACTGAAAGGTCCCAGGTTCGATTCCGGTCAAGGGCATGAACCTTGGTTGCAGGCACATCCCCTGTGGGGGGTGTGCAGGAGGCAGCTGATCAATGTTTCTCTGTCATCGATGTTTCTAGCTCTCTATCCCTCTCCCTTCCTCTCTGTAAAAAATCAATAAAATATATTTTAAATTTAAAATATATATATTTATATATATAATATTGATTTTTTTTTTTTAAAGATTTTTAGAGAGAGAGAGGGAATGAGAGAAACATTGATGTGAGATAGCTGCCTCTTGGACATCCCCTACCAGGGATGGAGCCCGAAACCCATCAAACGGACAATCTTTTGTGCATGGGACAAAGCCCAACTAACTGAGCCACACTGGCCAGGGCCACTCCTATCTTCTTGAAAGCCTGTCTTCCTAATGCTTTTTTGGTCTCATTCTCCTAATTTTCAAAAGTTAGTTTTAGTTCATACAAATAATAATAATAATACGATGATGATTAACAGCCAACACTAATGGAGCAGGTGCCAGTATGTGCAGGTGTCTGGTAAGCTCTACCCTATCATTGCATCATTTGACCTCAGTACAATGAGGTGGGTATTATTTTCATCCCCATTTTATGAATAAAGAAAATGAGGCAGAGTCATTTACTGGCTTGCTCATGGTCACATGGCCAATAATCAAGGAACAGGAATTGAAATCTAGTCCTGTGTGAGCCCTTTGAACTCACCCTCTTATACAACTTCTTTTTTTCTGTGGGAGAAGGCAGTATTAGGGATTGTAGAACAGAGAAGGGGTGCAAAGGATACAGCCAGGACAACCTGAGAGGGAGGATTCAGGGTCTGACACTTAGAAATCAGGGGACTTTAGTCTGGTGATTGCCACTTGAGTTTGTTTCTTAATCTTTAAATGGAGACAGAGGCCTGGCCAGTTTTGCTCAGTAGATATAGTATTGCTCTGCAGACTGAAGGGTCTCGGTTTCAATTCCAGTCAAGGTCATGTACCTTGATTGCAGGCTCCATCCTTAGCCCTGGTTGGGGAACGTGTGGGAAGCGACCAATTGATGTGTCTCTCTCATTGATGATTCTCTCTGTCTTTCCCCCTCCCTTCCACTCCCTCTATAAATCAATGGAAAAATATCCTTGGATGAGGTTTAAGAAAGGAGGGGCAGAGGGGTCATTATGAAGTAAGTACGGCTTGGCACACAGTAAATGCCCAAATATATGCATGAATATATATGCAATAAATATCATGGAGCACTCACTCTGTGTCAGACACTGTCCTCACTGCTGGCAGCGTAGCCGTGAACAAGCAAAAATTCATGCTCTGACCCAGTTGGTATTGCTCAGTGGTTGAGCATCAACCTATGAACCAGGAAGTCATGGTTCAGAAATAAAAATTATCCTATATAATAAAAGGCTAATATGCAAATAGACCAAACAACAGGAACAACTGAACAACTGGTCACTATATGTGCTGACCACCAGGGGGCGTGTGCAGAACATGGTGGGTGTAGGCCGTGGCAGGATGTGGAGCAGGTGAGTGGGGGCTCCAGACCAAGGCAGGGTGCCGGTTGCTGTCATCAGGGCAAGCCTTTGGTAGTTACTAAAAATTCTTTGCTCCTGTGCCACAGTCCCGCCCAGCATTTGCACCCGCAGCCGGTGCCGGAGCCGCAGCTTGCACCACTGTCGGTTTTGATCACTCGGTGCCATCAGTGGGTGCAAGAGGCAGCTGCTGGCCCATTCGCCCCAGAGGGTTTCTCCCCCTCCCCCTGCTCCTGAGGGGTAATCAGGGCAGCAGCTGCCACTTGCACCTGCTGATGGCGCCGGCCCGCTTGTGCCCACTGCTGGTGCCGGCCCCAATCGCTCTGCGCCATCAGCGAGGCAAGTGGGGCCAGCGCCATCAGCACCTGGGAGCGGCAGCAGCAGGAGCAGGGCTGCTGACAGACAGGGGACTGGGGGCTGTGGCAGGAGGGGCTGGGCAGGGGTGCAGAGGATGGGCTGAGACCCGCCCCTGTGCTTACCACAGTCTTGTGGCCCACAGTTCCTTTCAAGGTGCATGAATTCATGCACTGGGCCCCTAGTATATATATATTATCCATGCCCAAGAGTGACAAACAAAAAAATTATTAATGCATATCATATCTTAGGTGGTGAAGAATGCTGAAGAATAGAGAGCAGGGAGAGAAGGAGTTGGAAGGTGAATTTAAATAGGGTTGGCCTGGCCAGCATGGCTCAGTGGTTAAACATCGACCTATGAACCAATTCCCGGTCAGGGCACATGCCTGAGTTTGGGGCTCAATCCCCAGTAGGGGGTGTGCAGGAGGCAGCTAATCAATGATTCGCTCTCATCATTGATGTTTCTATCTCTCTCTCCCTCCCTCTCTGAAATCAATAAAAAATGATTTTTTAAAATTTCTTTATTAAGGTATTACATGTGTCCTTATTCCCCCATTACTCCCCCCTCAACCCTCCCATTCATGCCCTTACCACCCTGTTGTCTGTGTCCATTGGTTAGACTTATATGCATGCATACAAGTCCTTTGGTTGATCTCTCCCCCTTAACCTTCCCTTAGGTTTGACATTCTGTCTCTGGATCTGTTTTTGTTCATCAGTTTATGTTGTTCATTATTTTCCATAAATGAGTGAGAGCATGCAATATTTATCTTTCTCTGCCTGGCTTATTTCACTTAGCATAATGCTCTCCAGCTCCATCCATGTTGTTGCAAATGGTAAGAACTTCTTTTTTACTGCAGCGTAGTATTCCATTGTGTAGATGTAACAGTTTTTTAATCCACTCATCTGCTGATGGGCACTTAGGCTGTTTCCAAATCTTAGCAATGGTGAATTGTGTTGCTATGAACATAGGGGTGTGTATATCCTTTCTGATTCGTGTTTCTAGTTTCTTGGGATATATTCCTAGAAGTGGGATCATATTTATTTTTATATATTTACCTTAACTAGAATTGAACCCAGGATGCTTTAACCAGTAAGCAAACCAGCTATGGCAATAAAAAATTATTTTAAAAATTTCTTAAGATAAAAAATAGGATGGTCAGGATCAGACTCACTGAAATGGTGACATTTGAGATAAGGCCTGAAGGACATGAGAGAAGATCCATGATGGGAACTGAGAGCATTTCATGCAGTGGAAATAATGAGAGCAAAGTTCCCGAGGTGGGAATGTGCCTGGATTGCTTGTGGCGCATCGGGTAGGTCAGTGTGGCTGGAGGGAATGAGGGAAGGAGAAGATGAGGAGCTGGAGGTCAAAAGAGAGGCCCCCCAGGTCCTCTGGTTGTGTTGAGAACTTTGGCTTTCATCTGAGCTAGATGGGTGGGATGTGGAGCGAGGCGGTCTCTTTCTATCACCAAGAGGTAAAGTAGGGTGTGGAAGTGGGGTGTAACCGAGGTTCAGTGGCATTGAGGTTTCTGTGCCATTCAGTAGGGAGGGCTAGGGGCGCCATGAGGTCTCCCCTTGAGGAAGTGCTGGGAAGGAGACTTCAGCACGCTGGACAGCGCCTGAACGTTGCCTGGAGATCAGGGAAGCGGCCTAGATGGGGGTGGAGCGTGCGAAGGCGCCCTATTAGAAGCTACACTCATGGCCCAGTGTCTCCCAAAAGGTATGTCCACGTCCTAACCGCTGATGCCTGTGAATGTGACCGTACTTATAGGGTCTGTGTAGATAGAAGCTACACTCATGGCCCTTTTGGAAGCTGCAGCTCGTCCATAAAGCTCCTGCGGTCAAAAGGAGTCCAGAGTGAGTTTTCCTTGGTCGCTGTTCTGTTCCGTAACTGATTTGCAACATTTCAGGAAAACAGTTCAAAAAAACAGAAGCGGCGCGCTGTGAGCACCAGATGGGAACGTGCAGGGGCGGGGCCTATGAAAGGTCCTATTAGAATTGCTTGTGATGACATAAAGCGAGGGGGCGTCACTGGGCAGGGCCTGTAAAAGGATTCGATTGGGGCTGGGGCTGTTGATAGGGTTTGGAAGGGGCGGGTGGCGTGTACCGGGCGGGTCTAGGGGTGGTTTTGAAAGGGCTGTTTGCAGAAGTGGGGCTAAGGCCGGTTTCTGCGCCCAAGTGGAGGCCTGCGCATCATCACAGATGCATAACCAGATTCAGGGACGCTCAGATCCCTCAATTTCTTACAAGAGCCCCTCAAATTGGTTACTAGGTGGTTGGCCTTAAGAAGCCGGTACTTTGATGTCTCAGGACTCATAAGTGCAGGAGTTGGATTTCTGGGCAAGGAATGGGGAATCCCTGAACTCTGAAGTGGGCTTTTCAGATACCTCTAACATTGAAATAGGGGTCCCAGGTTTATCCATCCGGGGGCACAACTGTTATTTTTGTCCCTCCCCTTCCCCAAGCCCAGCTGCCAAGAGGCTGAATTTACATGTCAGCTTCTTGGGAGACAATGGGAAGACCATGGACAGGACTTGGAACCTTTGGGTAATGACCTCATGGCCACTCCCTAGCCCTGTGGTCGGCAAACTGCGGCTCGCGAGCCACATGCGGCTCTTTGGCCCCTTGAATGTGGCTCTTCCACAAAATACCACGGCCTGGCCGAGTCTATTTTGAAGAAGTGGCGTTAGAAGAAGTTTAAAAAATTTGGCTCTCAAAAGAAATTTCAATTGTTGTACTGTTGATATTTGGCTCTGTTGACTAATGAGTTTGCTGACCCTAGCCATTCCTGCTTGTGTCCTCCCCCCCCCCCCCCCCCCACACACACACACACAGTGAGGGGAAGAACTGTGAGCCTGGGCTCCTCCCTTCCTTATATCCTGAGGCAAGGCAATGCCCCTTGCCAGGCCAGTCTGCTGGTCTGGGACATTGTTTTAACCTATCCTGGGTCTGTGAGCTTTCTTTACCAAGTCCAGTGGACTCTGCCAACCAAATCCCCCTGAACCTCACAGCTTGGAATTTCCAGAACTCAAGCCTCATTCCTGATCTGTTGCCCTCATTCTCACCTCTCCCACACACGTATTCTCTGCCCAAGTCAAAAGGACTGTTCTGAAGCTTGACTTAATCTGGGGTCTTCCCAGGTCAGAATCCTTCCATAGCTCCCAATTATTGTCAGGATAAAGGTTAGAATTCCTCTGGCTGGCTGTCAAGGCATTGCACTGGGTGCCCCTGGCTGACCCAGCAACATTTCTTTTTGCAATCAAAAAGCGTTACCCACCTGAGTTCAGCTCCTTTAAGTCTATTCCCACCCCCCAACTGAAATTTTGTTGCCTCTGCATGGCATACCTTTCTCTTTCCCTCCCCAACACCCCCCTGGTCTCAGTTCAAGCATCCCGTCTCACTTGAAACACAAACGCCTTTCCTGACCCTTCCTGCCCATAGGGAACAGGGTCCTCTTGGTGCCTAGAAGCACCATGAGGGCTGGGACCAACTCTGCTCCCAAAGTTCCAGCATCCAGTGCAGGAGTGATACATAAACCAACATCCAATAAATACATGTTGAGTGAATCACAATGAACAAAGAAGTTTCCATTTATTCCAAAATGGGTTAGAATGAGCATCTGGGCCAAAAAGGCTTGCAGCAAAGGGCACACAGTCAGCATGGGGCTCACATCCGGAGACTGAATCTCAGCTGACAGCCCAGCTGCACAGGGCCAGGCCTCAGGGGCAGGGCAGCTAGGTGGTAACTTTCAGGTCAGACTGGAACCTAGCCCAGACGGACATGAGGCCCAGTGACTGCCAATCTCGAGGTGGAAATCCTGGATCTGGATCCTATTACTGCTCAGAGGTCCCCTTTAGTCCTAAGTCCCCAGTCCCCAACAATCCCCATGCTATCAGTCCCAATTTCTGGAAAGGCCCTGCCCCTCCCTCATAAGACACGTTGACCCACCATGCCTGTGTCCAGCTTTCCCATGTGGTTTGGTCTCCTTTCCCGAGCCCTCTGGAGTGTTGTGTCCAGTCCCAGAGCACTGACAACCCCCCAGCCCCCGGCCTATTCACCAAGCACCCTATCTGATCAACTTGCTGAGTAAGCATGTGGGCGCTGGTCCTTCCTGCTCATGTTCCTGGTCATCTTTGCTGGTGACTGCAAGATGCATGACACTCCTCCAGCTGTATATGGATCTAAGCATCTCCACCATAGGCCAGCTCTGTTGCCCACTATGGCCCTGGCCGATGAGTTGAAGCAGCTCAGTGAGGCCCTTCTCTAGGCTGGCTTCCTGGGCAACAGGCTTGGGAAGGCCTTCATCAGCTTTGAGTGGGTGATGCACCAGCAACAAGGTCTTCATGCTCAAGGTGGGTTACATCTTCCTGAGCCCCGCCTCCTGGAGTAGCAGGTCCTGAGGGCTGGGATACTGCAGTTGGCCTCATGCATCACCAGGCCATCAGTACCAATGAGGTCCCCAAGTAGTATTAAAGTGCCAAGGGATCTGGGCTCATGAGCTGTCCCCTCAGGACAGATACACTGTGCTGCAAATATGCTGCTGCCTCAGTGTTGTCCAGACCTGACCATGGTGATCCTGGCTGTGGCTGAAACTCCCAGGGTTGTGCCAGCAGCCCAGTGGGTGAAACCTTCACCTCACTCTATAGTGGGCTGAACAGTGTCTCCCAAAAGGTATGTCCACATCCTAACCGCTGATGCCTGTGAATGTGACCGTACTTATAGGGTCTGTGTAGATAGAAATAAGGATCTTGAAATGAACTCATCCTGGATTAGAGTGGGCACTAATTCCAATGATTTGTGTCTTTGTTTTTGTAAGAGGAAGATTTGAGGCAGACTCATATTCATACATTGGAATATGGTAGTGGTCTCTGCTTGGGACACTGATGTGAGGAGACCTGTGTCAACAAGAAAGGTCCAGCCCTAATCAGTCTGGCTCAGTGGATAGAGCAGGCGTCCTCAAACTACGGCCCGCAGGCCACATGCGGGTGTTTTTGCCGTTTTGTTTTTTTTTTACTTCAAAATAAGATATGTGCAGTGTGCATAGGAATTTGTTCCTAGTTTTTTTTTTAAACTATAGTCCAGCCCTCCAACGGTCTGAGGGACAGTGAACTGGCCCCCCGTTTAAAAAGTTTGAGGACCCCTGGGATAGAGCGCCGGCCTTCCGACTCAAGGGTCCCAGGTCCGATTCCGGTCAAGGGCATGTACCTTGGTTGCGGGCACATCCCCAGTAGGGGGTGTGCAGGAGGCAGCTGGTCATGTTTCTCTCTCATCAATGTTTCTTTTTTTCTTTAAATATATTTTATTGATTTTTTTACAGAGAGGAAGGGAGAGGGATAGAGAGTTAGAAACATTGATGAGAGAGAACCATCGATCAGCTGCCTCCTGCACACCCCCTACTGGGGATGTGCCCGCAACCAAGGAACATGCCCTTGACTGGAATCGAACCTGGGACCCTTCAGTCCGCAGGCCAATGCTCTATCCACTGAGCCAAACCAGTTAGGGCTCATCGATGTTCCTAACTCTCTATCCCTCTCCCTTCCTCTCTGTAAAAAAATCAATAAAATATATTTAAAAAAGAAAAAAGAAAAAGAAAGGTCCAGAGTTTGAAGGCATTTGGCAGGTGATTTCTGAGTGATGCAGGCTCTGTCCAAAGCCCGTATCCTGTCATCACAAACACAGGGTCCCAATGATGTCGCATGGGTCTTTTTCCCAGCCCCTGCACATGTCTGGGAGAGGAGTTGGGGTGAATACCCACCCTCAGGTCTGTCTCCTCTCTCCACTCGTACACATACTTGAGGGATCCCAAGGCACTTCAGGCTGACCACAATGTTCACACTGTTGGCCACCTCTTGACTGGACTTCACAGGGCCCCTCTCCCTGACCTGGACCACTTGGTATCTAGGACCGCCTCTGCTGCAGCAGAGAGCAAACGTTTTCCAATGTTTTCGTTTTTAGTGCAGAATATCTTTTTCACCTCTCCAAGAAAACAAGTCTTCATCCTCTGAAGGCACACTGGAGTTTCTGCCTCGGCTGAGTGATCCTGCATCAAGAATGGTTCACACTTCTCCCAGTACCCATGATTAACAAGCCCGGGAGGACAAAGAGCTTAGGCCGTGAACAGTGCCTGGGTCTGAGAGGGTGAAGAGGCAGCAGGTCGACAGGAGTCCCTGCAGAGGGCAGTCCGGGCCTTGTCTGCCCACAGGGCTCTTCCCAGACAGGCCACCCCGAGTTGAGAAGGGCTGCTTGGGGGAGGGTTCCTCCACCTCCACACTGCTGATGTGTAAGTGTAGGATGTTCTGCAGCACTGGCTTCTATCCACTATGCGACAATGTCTCCCAAGCACTACAAAATAGCCTGCGATTGAGAAACAGTGCTACAGAGAAGCCCACCTGTGCACTGTGAAATTCTCGGTAGAGGTGCCACAAAGCGCCACCCCAACACAGATGATCCCATCTGGGGGTGCCTCAGCCAGATTTCAACCAGGCTTTTTCAAATTAGGTTCTATGTACCAAACTTAATCCATGGTGACTTCAAATTGCACTTATACTACACCTAGAATTAATGGAGCATAAAACAAAGCATGCTGAATTGTGGGAGCATGGGCCACTAGGCTGCTATGCAGACACTAGGGGCTGTGGAGCTCGCTGGGACATAGGGGCTACAAGATTCCAGGTAACTGGTTGCTGGCCCTGACCAACTCAGTCAAGATGTCTATAAGCCTGGAGGTAGCCACTACACCCTCTGGTGAACAGGGACCATCCTGCCACATGTGCCCCACTTTCCAGTGCTGGAAACAGAGTGGAGGAACCTGTCCATCGCACTCCTGGAGGGTCAGACATCCAGGCCTATGACGGCAGTTTTTTTCTTTTCTTTATTTGTCTACATTCAGCTGAATTCAAATGTACTGCCTGAATGATCCAGACATACAAAAACCCCACTCTTTCCCACTGTTTTTTAAAATAAAATCTTCACTTATAAAACTGAAACACTAAAGCATTAAAATACAGAAAGCTCGTTTAACTCACTTCACAAAAGCATTAACAGATGAGGTATCCCTTCTGTAACTATTTCAAGACAAACTGAGTTAACACTAACACCAATTGTAAATAGACAGAGGGATACTGAACTGTAAGAACTCAGAAAATTCTACTCGGACAAAGTTGTAATGGCAACTAACAAACCACTGAAGACGTGGAGTCCCAAACACGGCTAAATATGGGTCACAGAACGGGTCACAGAGTGACCAGCTGCACCTCACAACACAGCAACGTGGACAGGGTAGGGCAAGAGGACCCAGAAGGGCCGCAGACATGTTAACTGTGATGCATAAAACTGAATCTTACAACGAGGAGGGGTAAGTGCAGAAGGTACAAATCTTCACCCTCAGGGCTTTATCTGTACTGGTAGTTCATGCTGTGGTCTGCGTTCCTGCCGTAGCCTCCCTGTGATGACTGGTAAGAGCTGGGAGGGCCGCTGTAATTCTGGCTGGACCCCGGGGAGTTGTAGTTCGATTGTGATGAGTAGCCTCCTGAAGGAAAAAGGGGGTGGGGATCAGCCCAGTCACAGAGGTGTCAGCAGTGGAAGCTCTAACTGGGGCTAAGCACCAGGCTCTTATTTGGCTCTCAGTATTGCCAGCATTTCTTCATGTAGGTGGCAAAATTTAGGGTATGGCAATTTCTGGATCTCTGGTTCTAAAAGCCAAGAAACCAAAAGCCAAAAGCATGCCTGTCGCTGCTTGCATAGGGCCCCATCTACCCCGTCTCCCGCTTTCTGTTCTGCCACACAGAGAAGCCAAGAGGCACCTGTCACTGTGGCCCTGCCCAGGCTATCTGCCCAAACCAGGCCACACCCATCCTCACAGCCTCTGCCTGTGTGGCTCTGGGGACCCCCGGGGACCCCCCCTCCCATGCTGTACCATCTGCTGCTCCAGGCCCACCTTGTTTGCCTTGGTACGAGGAGCCGCCCCCAGAACCTCCTCCGTAGCCCCCATGTGACCCTGGGTTGTAGGACGACCCGCCTGAACCGTAGCTGTTCCCGCCGCTTCGGCCTCCGCTACCACTGTAGTCTGGGGGAAGAGAAGACAGTGTGGTTAAAGGGCGTTGTGCTGCAGCCCTGGATGCGGCAGACTTTTGGCCAAGACCCTGGACCTGTGCAAATTTCCGTCTTGACTGCTTAAATTTGGCACAGGTCAGTCTCACCAAACTGCTTGGGGCTATCTGGAATCCATGCCCTGAATTGTCCTGATCACATTCTGAAGCCAAGTTCCATCCTACTTTCCCACCTGCTCCTCCAACCTAAGCTTCCCAGCAGTCCAGGAATTGCAGAGCTAGGCCAAGTCCCGGCCCTGCTACTGGGTGTCCCATCACAAACCACAGTATTCCTACCCTTCCCCCGTGGGGCCATTGACACAGTGCAGCCCACCAGTTCTGTGCATGAGGTGGAGGGAGAGATGGAGCACAGAATAACTCACGCTCTTATAGGGGCTGGATGCAACTTTTCTCCACAGGTCACCTCGAAGTGGCTAGCCCAGACTCCGACTCCACCCTTGTGCCCCAGTCTCAACCCACAGCCACAGGGGCTTTAGCCTGGGGCCTCTGCCTCCAAGTTTGTCCCAATGCCCACCCTGAGGCCAATGCCTCCAACTTTTCAGTCCCCAGCCAGAGGTGGGACAGTATTGAGTTTCTGGGGGACTGGATGCCAACTCACTGAATTTGCTCTCGTAGCTGTAGTCGGAGCCGCCCCCGCCCCCGGGGGAGCTGTAGGAGTTGGAGTAGTAGTTGCCTTGGCCGTGACTATAGCCTTTCTGCTTGCCCTGCGGGGGGCCATAGTTGCTGTACTGGCTCTGGTTGTAGGACTGCTGCTGGCCTGGGTGGGGCTGGTAGCCTGAGCCGTAGGAGGGTTTCTGCTGGCCCCCATGTGGCTGTTTCTTCCCAGCATGTTTCGGGGGCACTGGGGAGCTGTAGTTGTCACCTTGGTAGTAGGAGCCGTAGCCGGAGGAGCCACCACCGCCCCCGCCGCCGCCACTGCCAGCATTCCCAGAATGCCCTCCATTGCTGTAGAACTGACCTAAACAGGAAGGCATCCAGTCAGGTGGAGGCTCAGGTAAATAGAGTGGGAACAGAGGAGTAGGGAGGGAAGGTCGAAGCTGTGGGTCCTGAAGGCTGACCCAGAAGCCTGCTGCTCAGGTGGGGGCAGAGTGAGAGGCAGGAGAGCAAGGAGCAGAAGCTCCAGTCCCTAAAGCAGCCTGGTCTGGGCTGGCCCAGCCTTCAGCTCCACTCACCCATTAGCTGATGACAATGGATCTTTGCCAAGCAGCGGCACGGCAGCACGCTGAGAGCAGCTTTTGCAGCGGATGTCAACGTTACAATGAGATGGGCTCCGAGTGCAGGATGACATTCACAACTAGCTGACTGCTACCCAGATGTCCCCAACGATGACAGGAAAAGCAAAGCCCAGAGAAGCAACCAGCCCTCCCCTGCTGTGCTGGGAAGAGGCTTGGCAGTCACAGGCTTGGGTGACCCTAAGAAATGCTCTTTAACGAGGTCCCTGACATTGGTGTCATTCTTAGAAGACCAACTGGTCTTGACCTGGTTCGAGGAGAACCAGGAATGGACACTTAAGCCAAATGTCTGGGACTCCTCCCTGATGGGATTTATGCAAACACATGCCTTAAGGAGCAATTCCACAGCCTCCAGGGGAAAGAAGACTAAGGCTGGAATCAGAAGATCCAAGTGGTCCCCCAGAGGGCACCTCATTGTTCCCAGCACAGCTGCTGGGCTCAGGCAGGACTGAGCAGCAGGACTGACAAGCGTGCAGCAAGCCGCCACATTCTCAGGCTCAAGGGCGGAGAATGTCACAGAGCTCCCCCACTTCTGGTCATTAGGTAAGGACCCCTCAGAACACTGTTTGTCAAGGTATTGCTCTCAAATGGACGGCGGGAGATGGGTCAGCTAAGGCGTGGGGAACAGGGAGAAGATGGGTCCTATGGACTGCTGTCCATCCTGGCTGGGCAGTGTCCAGTGCTCCCGCAGGGACAGTGGAGCTCCTGGGTTCCTAGAGCAGGTAGGCCTGGGCATGCCTTTGCTGGTTAGCTGTGCCTCTGTCCACAGATGGTTGAGGCTGGTGCTTGGTCAGCCTGGCTATGCCCAGTGTAGGTAGGAGAGGGAGGGGACACTGCCACGCAACCTGTCCTGTTCCATGTAAGGGTCCCTCGTCTTTTGGGTGTATTTGGGAGTCCTCACCAGCCTTCCACCCACTGAAGATGTGCACCCCACAGTGGTGTGCCTTGGGTTGTTTGAACAATAATTTGGATAGAACTGATCTCTGCCATGGGTTTCTTTTCTTCAGGCGGGCAGTCTCCATCCTATACCAACATCCCCATCACAAAGCCAAGGACAAGGATGTGTCCCACAATGAAAGAGAGAAAACACAAGGAGGACAGGACAGGAGGGCCTCTTCAAGTCCCCTCTTAGAACTCTGCCACATAGGCCTACACTGAGTGCCTGCCTCCTCACCCCTCCACAAGCACGGGAATGAATGAAGACGCCAAGTAGTTAGGACTTGTTACTTTAACATGTATTGATTAAAAAAAAATAAAGGAGAGGGGAAGTTTTCAACGTCATTCAGGATTAACTATTTCCTGGTATAAAAAGACATTATTCTCAAACAATAACTTTCTAAAAAAAAATACATCATGCAAAGTTTTAAAAAGTTTCACTGAATGTTTCAAACCTCTGGGAACAAATTATGCAGTAACCGTTTTGACCAGTTTTTGCCTGAATAAACGCAAAATCTTGCAAGTCAACACAGAGGCAGGCTTTGCTGCAAAAAGAACTGCTGACCAGAGATAAAACCAGATTTGTTTCCAGGGACTCCCACCAGGAAAGGGGGGCCTCTGTGTGCCTCTCCACAGGGAGAAGCCACAACCTCAAGCCTGTACCTTAAGGTAAGAAGGGCGGAAGCTTCCAGGGCTTCTGTCGCAGCTGTGCACCCAGCAGTACAGGCCCTACTGAGGTAAGATTTTCACCGGAGAATTGAGCTACATATTAGGCTCTTTCCGCTTGATTATTTTTTAAAAACTCAATTTAAGAAAATTCTAGAATTCCATTCATTTGCAACTGTAATCAGGACTTGCAAAATTCTGCATTATTGACCCCTTAAGCCTGTCTATTTCTTGCACTAAATGATGGAAGCACAGTTTTGATACCTTTGAGAGTTCACCTCTAGCTAAACCAGCCACAGAATGTCGCATCCCCAATCACCCACCAGAGCATTTACAAGAGGCAGGAAAGGTTAACTTTGCACAATATACAATTCCCCAATGTTCCCGTTCCCATTGTTTTACATGCTTATAAAAAAAAAAAAAGAAAAGAAAAAAAAGAAAGAAAAGAAAAAGGAAAAAAAAAGTCGGTTGCTCTGGATTCAGATGTGGTGAAATAGTTTTCAGCACTATCAAAGGCATCAACCAGATTTGGGAATTTGTTAAAAGGTTAAAAATTCATACAAAACCTGCTGTAAATTAAGACAAAGGTAGATTAAAATGCATCATTATCTGTCTCTTAAATAAAGTAATGCTTTCCATAAAAAGCAAAGGTGGGCTTTTGCCTTGATGCTGACCAACGCTGGCTCTAGAATTCTGTGCAATTCTGCACAAAAAATGCATTCTCTGAAAATTGTTTTCCACTTATTGTGAACTTCAATATGACCAAGTTCAAAGGCAAATCACGATAAAAACTGCCATTGTCTTAAATTCTGCAGGCTAAGAGTTTCAGACAAGCTGCGGTGACAAGCCACGGTTGAGAAACCCAGTGAAGCACAGGGGCACAGCACGGACACTTTAGGTTTTGGAGTTCGAGAAAATTGGAGTAAAAAGTTGATTTTGTGTGCAATACTTTTAGATGCTCTAGGAAGACCCAAAATCATGATAGCCGTAGCAGTCTGTGAAAAAGTCACCTACAAAAGGGGGAGACAGAGCAGAGAAAAAAAATTAGAATTCTTTTGAAAAATGGCACAGAGCGCCACATTTGAAATTCATGTTTTAGATTTCTCTGCTCCTGTAACCCCCCAATGAAGGCTCCTTCTCAAGACAAGAGCTGTGCATTGTCAGGAAAAGTATATTCACAGGACTGGTGCTTCGTTCACATGGCTTAAAGCAGAGAAATTTAAAATTTTTTACTTTTAAGGTACTTTCAAGTCACACAGTGTGTTAACATTTACAGAGTAAATCACACTTTTGCAGGATGGGGAGGGTGGGGGCCTTGAGGACCACCTGATCTAATCACTGAGGATGGGTGTGGGCCACCCTGACCTAACTCAGGCATGGGAGCTACACTGCAGCTTCTTCCCAAACTCAGACCAAGAGAAATAACACACTTACTGTAGCCAGCTGTTGCCGAGTTGCCTCCATACCCATAGCTGCCATACCCAGCGCCTAGAAAGGAACCGACAGGGTTATCAGGGCTGGAGGCAGGTCTCCTCTGCATCTGCCTCTCCCAGCATCGCAGCTCAACCCTAGGGGCCCCACACACCCCACCCCAGAGAGCAAGACAGGCCCATGGGTCTAGGACAAGGTTCCTCACCAGCATTCATATAGTTTCCATGGTTGGCGCCACCAAATCCTCTTCCTCTACCTCGACCACGGATGCTCCCTCCTCTTCCCCGCCCTCGAAGGTTTGGGGGCGGGGGCACTTCGTTGTGCATGGGGCCTCCCATGCCAAAACCAGGGTTATGTGGCTGGACAGGAAAGAACAGACAAGTTAAATTTGCCTCCCTTTCAGATAACAGAAGAAGGAATTCATGCCTAGCTTAAGCTATTGCAGGGGCAGCCAGTTACCTTAGCAGCAAATTTCAGTCCACCTCTGACAGGCACAGGTGCTCTCTTCTTCTTATTGGCTTCCAGGGAGAGAGGGGCATCAGGAAATAGCTTTTCTAACGCAGCAAGGGCAGCATGTGCTTTTGCCACCTTTTTGTTTGAGCCAGCACCTTGAAACTTCTGTCCATCTACCTCGACCTGGAAGAACAGACACGTGTCAGGGGTGAACCAAAGGCTCCCACTGGGGCAAAGGGACTCTCCAAAGACTCCAGGCCTCCACAGGAACCACTGCAGGATCACTCACCTCCATGACAAAGCGCTTGTCATGGCTGCCACCAGTCTCTGAGATGAGCTCATATTTGAGGCCACGCCTCTTCTCATTAAGTTCCATGACGGGGTTCTTGCCATGCTTGGTCAGGATCGGCCCCTGCTGTTTTATGTTCTCAGGGAAAACAGAAAAAGGGGGAAAACAAAAAACAAAAAACAAACCCAACACACTCAGCCAAGGGCTGTCCAACACGTGGTGGACAGCCACTACCGCATCACAGCCCCCCACTCCATGTACCCTGCTGTCCCACACCACCCTCGCTTCTGAAAATCATCTGCGAGCCTCCCAGCAATAGGATGACCTTCACCTGCACCCTCTTCTTCTGGGAAATGGCCTATCATTGACTGAGGGTAACCCCTGTACATCCCTGAGTGCTAGGTCAACATCAGCAAAGCCTTCTGGGTAGTAGCTCAAAGGCTCACATCCAGTTCCCACTATAGGTTCCTAGACTGGAAGGTGACTCCTTTGGGAGGAAATGATGAGGACCAGCAACCGTCCAGGTTCACAGGACACAGGCTGCCTGCACTACCCTGTTGGGCTATCCAGTGCCCACCATGGCTCACCTCGGTCGTGGGATCCGCAGTAAAGGCAGCAGTGGGGGTCGAAGCGGCTTCTACCACGGGTGGAGGTGCCATGACAGCTGGCTTGGCCTCAGTTTCCTCAGCCGAGTCCTCCCCCTTACTGGAGTCTCTGCCTTCAGCACCAGTAGGCAAGCCCATGTCCTGTAACACCTGGGAGGGAGATCCGCAAGACCCCTGTGAGGGATGGGGCTCAGCATTGGGGCACTCTGAATCAGAAGTTCCTAGGGTGGCACCCAGCAATTTCAGGGTGTTGTTTCCTTTTGCTCCCCACATGCCCAACTATGTGTGGACACCTTCTGCCTGTCAGCCATGCTGACAAAGGCATTCTTGCCACATGTAACTTGACAAACATTAGAAAAATCTAACCATTTCATTGTTTGTATACCCTCCCTAAGCCTCATAGTGTTTGCGCTAGGACTTAAATGGGAGACGACAACTCTGAAAAACCCTAGATGAATAAAGTGTTTTTGCTGTCTGAAGGAAAAGCATGGGTTGGATAATGCCACCAGCTACCGTACCTTAACAGCCACATGCAGCTTGGCAGTCTTTTTGGATGGTCCGGAGGCCTCAAATGAGCTGCCATCTACTTCCACAGACATGGTGAAGATGGGGGCATGGACCGGCCCCGCCTGGGAAACCAGTTTATACTGCAGCCCGGGCTTCAGCTGGTTCAGCCTCATCAGGGCATTCATAGCCTGGGGAGGCTCTGCCTTCTCCTCTAGAGAAAGACCACCAACATCACTCTGAAACATCAGTAAGTTCTGAACCGGGGAGGGAATCACTTCTGATATGGCCTTTCATTAACAGGATATGATGGATTGGGCAGCTGCAAGGCCTTGTCTATGCTGCTCCCAGATACATGCCACCGCTGGGGTCACCAGTAGGGGCACATCCCCCCCACTTGCGTTCTGTACCCATATGATATACTTAACCATTTTAAAGATGACTTAAATATGTCTGAAAAAATTCAGGTGTCTCCCTACATTGTGGTTAACCTTAAATGGAGACAGATGGAAGATAAAAAAAGGCCGAGGAACGGATGCCTGTACCTTTCTTCTGAATCTTCTTCTTCTTTTTGCTGGGAGACTTTTCCTCTCCATCCTCCTCCATTGGGCGTTTCATTGGCGTAATGGCGTAGGTGGTACTGGGGGGGATTTGAACTGAAAGAAGACATCAGGACAGAAGCAGCTAAGAGTCTAGTCTGGTGCTCTGTGAGGGGCTCACAAGGTCACTGCCCAACCTGGAACCCTTGGCAGACTTACCCGTGTAGTCCACTGGGTTTTCATTCTTTGGTTTCTTGGGCATCTTAGAAGGCAGAGGGTCCATACCCAGGACTTTATGCAGCTGGCCAAATGCAGCAAGTCGCAGAGCATGCTGGAAAAGGGGAAGTGGAACAGGAACCTGACTCAGCCGTCCTGTGTGCCTGGCCAAGGTGTGTATGCTTGCTAATGCCTTCTGGAAGGGGCAGGAGCTGAGGGGTTGCTAATGGTCTCCCCTACAATAGCAAGGGGTCCCCCAACAGCCAGGAGAGGGCCTGACTGCCAGGACCCAGCCTTGCTGTGGGGGAAGGCCAGCCTGTGACCACCCGCCTCAAGAGGAATACAGGAGACCCCAATCTGGGGACTGGTTGCCACACGGAGCCACGTGATGGGCCTGCAAGGGAAGGAACCCTGGAAAAGTCTAAATAGCAAATACATCTCCCCACTGAACTCAGTGTCTGAAAACAACACTTGAGCAGGCTGAGGAGCAGGCTACAACCACGCGTGGCGCCAGGGGAAAGAAGCAGCCCAGATTGGGGCGTCCTGTATCAGGCACAATCCCTTCGCCTTCAGTCCCAACCTGAGCCTACTGTCCAGTGGCGACCCTGAGAATACCCAGTAATGGAACTAGAAGCCAGTGATTACAGACTGGGTAAGGGCTCACGGTGGCAATGGCGATGACTATACCTGCGCACTCTGTGTGATATCTTCCCGTTGCTGTCTGTCTAGATGCCCAATAGCATCAGTGGCTTCTTTTTCACAAGGGTCATAAATGCCAGAACCATCTGAAGGCAGGAAACAAGGAAGATATGCAGAGGATTATCGTTTAGTGTCTCGGAAGAGTTGTACTGGCTGAGGGAACCAGATGCGTTACCCCCCGCGCCCCATCCACACCCAGCTCTGGAAAACACGCTGAGCTCGGTGACCCACTCAGCATCCAGCCCATGAGAGAAATAATCCACATGTGTCTCAGAGCAAGGAGCTCACATGGGAGTGGGTCACCAGTGCCCTGGATCCGCCCTGAGTCACAGCTGCGGAGCCGGCACAGGGCTGGATATGATGGTGCAAGAGGGTAGTCACATGCGTTAGCCCTATAGGGACATGGAGCTGCTGCTGCCCTAACCCGGTCAGGGGACCCGCCAGGAAGTGGCCTCAGGGCCTTGATCCCTGTCCTTTTCCTGTAACTTGCAAAGCACAAGGCCCCAACCTGGCATCACGATGCCTGACGCCAGGCACTCCAGCACTCTCCGCAGGGCTTCGCCAGCACCCATGGGTCTGTTGGCTGTGCCGATGGACTTTTCACAGAGAAGCTCAAGGGGCTGAAAGGCAAGAGGGATAGTTAGCCCATGTCTGGGTGGGGTTGGGGGGAGGGGGTTGGCCAATGCTGAGGAGCTGTCACTGTGTATGTGTGAGGAGGGGTTGGCATGGAAAGTCATAGCCATTCAAGTTCACGTCAGGGCTAAGCCAATATAGGACACGTAGAGCAGGGCTCAGCAACTTTTCCTTAAAGGGCCAGACATTCAATCTTTTCAGCCACATTGGCCAGGAGGCCAAGTTAAAGCTATTTTGTAGGTACTTATATTCAAAATTACAAAAACATCCTTAAGGATGTGCTGTAAAACAGGCAGCTGGCCAGAATTGGCCTGTAGGCCTATTTGCTAACTGCTGGCCAAGAGTAGCCACAAAGGCTTCAACATGGAGCTGAGCATGTCACAGTATGTGATAGCCCCCTCCCTAGGCTGAGCTGTGTACCTGGTCAACAGCGATGGGGGTCCTGGTCTTACTTTCACCTTCCACCCAGGATGTGGCATACAGTAGTTGCTCAATAAGCAGCTAGGATGGGGACACATCAGCCACACCCCAAAGGGCCACTCTAGCACCGATACCAGAAGATATTCCTAGGCTATGGAAGAAGGTCCCTGGTACACAATCCCCAGGTGGCCATAGCTAGAAGGTGCCTTACCCATCCTCTTAGAGGACCCCAGGTGGGCACTCGGGTGCACAGGTCCCTCAGGACCCGGATGACAATAACACAAGACTTCAGCCCATTGGCTCTGGCCTAGAGGAACAAAGCACAGGATCTTTACACCAAGGCACCTCCAGAACACAAGGCAAACATGAACAACACAAGTCTCAGGGTGCTACTTTGTCCAGGGTAAAGGATAAACATCCACAACCATCAAGTGTGTGGTTGGCAGTAATGCCACTGTATGGACGACAATAATGTTACTCTTGGCACAAAGCAGCAGCAACCCACCTACTCAGTCACAAGCCTCCTTGGGGGATGGTCAATTGGTTTATGCGTGCTGCATTAGCAACTGCATGCCTGCAGGTGCTAAACTCTGCACGGCATTGGTCAACATTACTGAAACTTTACAGTGCAAGTTAGCCACGTTAAAACTTAGGAATTCTCTACCAAAAGACAAATAGAAGAACAAAATGCAAACCTGGAACCACTTGGCGTGTCGGAGGGACGCCAAGGCAGCAAGGCATTTCTGCCTATCCAGGACGTCCGGGGGGTCGTTGACTGATAGCGTTTCTATTCATGGATGGAATAAGAAGACAAGGCACAGTTTGACCAAGGGGTTTCTGTCAGGTGGAAAGGGGATGTGGCAGCTTCCTAAAGAGTAGTGGAGGTTCCCAGAATCTCAAGTCATCTCTACCCTGGACCAGGGAAGGAGAAGCCAGAGTATGTCAACTCTGCCTAGAGAGGAACTTGCAAAAATTGGAGGCCCCTCCAAAAACAAAAACAAAAACAAAAAATGAAAATACAAGTGGGAAGTTACTCTACAAGGAATAATCCCATAGGGGAGGGAATAGATAGGTGGGTCCTATCTTCTAATAGACTGTTACCATGCTTCCTCCCCATTATCTCCCAATAAATTAGCTGTATTATAATTTTTAATAGAAAAAAAAAACCCCTACAAAAAACAAAAACAAAACAGTGATGGGGGAGTCAAAATGAACTCCCTCACTGCTTCCCACAACAGCCATCCCAAGGCATCTGCAGCAAAGGGGACCACCTCCACCCACCAGGCAGGACTGCCCTAGCCCCAGCCCTTGACAGAGAGAGTCCTGTTGGTCAAAGGTCCAGCTTCCCTAAACTGATAAACTAAAAGGGCTTTGGTAGTTGGATTCAGGTTATCAGAACCAAAGGAATCAAAGAACAGCAACAAGGGTGCTAAGTGTGAGTCCATGCTGCAGCAAAACTGGCGTGTTTGTAGTTTCCGCCCTGTGTGTATCAGGGATTTGGATAAGGCCTGTTCCCTTTATTTGTGGTGTGATGTTTGTGATAAAAAACATTCACACAAGAGGAAAGCCCTGGGAGGACTCTGAGTTGTGAAAGCATTATTAGTGTCTGAGCTTTTATTTTTTGAAAAACCACACAACTGTTTAACTTTGTATCGGCTCTTTGCATTTCACTTTGTATCAGCTCTTTGCATTTCAATTACTGAGCTGATCAAAGCAGCCAATGGAAGGAAGACAAATGAAGAAGCCCTCAGTTCTGCTGCACCACAAGCTGCTAGTACAACTCCATCGTGATGTTTATGCAGAAGCCATCTGGTTGTCTTCCATAATCAAAAAACTGTAACATCACCCTGGACATACTTTTTCAAGGCCATAGAAGAGAATGGCTCAACAGAAAAACCAACTGTAACACTGATGACAGCATTCAAGGATTAAGACAAACCAAAATGGTGCAATCCTCTGAAAAGTGCTACTCACTTTTAGTGCAACTGTTTGATCAAACTCCCAGTACCAAACAGGAGATGTGATCTCAGAGTAAAAGTGGGCAAAGCTACACCAGTATCCTTTTATCAACGCAGTCTAAAACTGAATAGCACATTTGAGTAGTGAGGGAACACCAAGTTTCCAAAGTCCTGCTGGCCTTCTCAGCCTCCCTACCTCCAGCTAATACTTTCTCCATTTCTTCTCTGACAACGGGGGATGTCAGGTGGATAGTCAGGGACAATGGAGGCTCTTTTGTGTTTTTTATCACTATCGCAGCATCATCGACAGATTGGAGTATTTCGTACTTATCTTCTGTAACAGCCTAAAAAAAGAAAATGCAATTTTCAAAATACTTTCTCCTCAAGGGTATCAACACTTCTAGTTAGCCCCACTGGTTATTGCAGAAGACAGGCCAACATCTTGGGGTATGATGAACAGCAGACCCTTCATCTAGGGGGTCAGGACCTCCCTCTAATTGGCAAGGTCTATGGCTATTTTCCGGTACTTCATAGACAAATAAGTGATTTTCATAGGAAGCTTAATAATGCAACATGCAAGAGTTTAGGGTCTGGGAGGAGACGAGAGCGTGAATCCTCATTTTGTCATGTGCTAGTTGCATGACTTTGGACAAATCACTTAATCTAATTATGACTTATTTCTAGCCCTGGCAGGTGTGGTTCTGTTGACTGGGCATTGTCCTGTGCACTGAAAGGTTGATGAGTCAATTCCTGGGTCAGGGCACATTGATGTTTTTCTTTCTCTAAAAAAATCAATTAAAAAGTCTTTAACAAACTCCCAAAACACTGTGGTTTCTAATTTGTAAAATGGGCTTAATGACATGACCTACACCACAAGGCTGCAGGAGGCTTAAACTGGACTCTGCATGGAAAGCTCAGCACGCAGCACAAAGTGAGCATCTAGGCGCCACTATTCACGCACCAGGATGAGCAGCCACCAGTGTGTGGAGTGAAAACAATGTGCAGTGAAATAGTTTGTCATGTGGTGCATATTAAAGCACGTCCTCACTGCAAATGCATGTGTCTATAAGGATGGTCACAACGGTCTGACTTCTGTTTTTTTTAATACCAGTTTACATGCCTTGATGAAGGAAAGTCAAGCTTTTATAATTTTTTAAAAGTATCAAATGTAGGGAAGACAACTGTACTTCCAAAAATCTAAACTGGGGTTTTTGCTCCTCTGCAAGTACTGGCCTTCAGGCCGGATCATTCTGAGAGTGGGGCTGTCCTGTGCACTGTAAGGTGATGAGCAGCATACGCATACCTCCACCCTCTACCCAATAGATGTCAGTAGCACTCTACTCTTCACACTGTGACAACCAAAACTGTCCCCAGAAACTGCCATATATCTCCTGGGTGCGTGCGTGCAAATCTGCCCCAGTCAAAAACAAACAACAACAACAAAACCCCATTCATCTAGTGATGAGACAGGAGGAGGAGCACATATGTGAAGTATGAAAGTGATTCCACCCAAGGTTTCTGGCTTTGAAGAAGAAGGAAGCCTCAGTCATAGAATACAGCAGTGGCCTCTATGTGCTGGGAATGACCCTCCGCTGACACAGCCAGCAAGAAGGCAGGAAACTTAGTCCTGCCACCACAAGGAACCGAATTATGTCAACAACCTGAATGACAGGATACAGTTTCTCCTCTACAGCCCACAGATTTTGGCCCACAGAGACCTATACAGGACTTCTGACCTCCAGAACTGATAGTAAATCTGTGTTGTTTTAAACAAAAAACAAAACAAAAAAGCCACAACCTACCAATCTAAATAAATAAAAATGTAGTTTATTTGCATCTTTCTCTAAAGACCCACTCTTTATATATAAAAAAATTATTCTGCTGCTCAGTTGGTTGAGCATTGTCCCATGCACTGAAGGTAATGCTGGTTCACATGCCTGGGTTCACATCAATGTTTCCCTTTCACATTGATATCTGTCTCTGTCTCTCTCTCCCCTTCTCTAAAAAACATCAGTAAGGAATTTTAAAAAAAGTCCTTCCTTTAGAAACATTTTCATCAGCTTAATTTTCTTCAAATAATATGCTTTTAATAGACAAGGATAAAGTTAACTTAAAATTACTTACTACTAAAACAGAAAAGCTAGGGTTTCATCTTAAATAGCACCCCAGAATTACCTACTGCACTGCATTCACTCCACATTTCAATTCTGCCCTTTGTCCTGAATTCCAAATTGTCAGTCACATGGGAAAGAATGCAACCAACTGATGTTCCCTCTCACATCAATGCACACCCCCACCCCTAAAATCAATAAGCATATCCTCGAATAAGGACTTAAAAAACTGAATGGTATTTCTAAGGAATGAGTTTTACTTTTGTTTTTGCTAATCCTGTCATTAAATCCAGGAGGCAGCCGGTTGCAGTGATGTGTGGAAGTTCTGAAGCCCCAGAAATCAGCAGCTAGGGGTGCCGGTGTCCGTTATTCTTTCCAAATACCTTGTTGATAAAGCCCTATCTACAAGGAGCATTGTGAAGATGAAATGACACATGTAAAATGTATGTCTGGCCCTGGCGGAGTGGCTTGGTTGGTTGGAGTTTTACCTTCTATACCAAATGATTGTGTGTTTGTTTCCTAATCATTCGTAAGTTGTGGGTTCCATCCCCTGTAGGGACGAATTTGGGAAGCAACCAATTGATGTCTCTATCCCTTCTCCTCTCTAAAATTCAAAAACATGCCTTGGGGTAAGGATTAAGAAAAAAATAGGATCTTAAAAGGGTTTTGATGATGTCCAGGTTTAGATCAGAGGGAAAGAGTTAATTATACTATCTATTCATCCATCCCCCAACCACCCATTCAATGGAGTCTGGATGTGAAATTCAAGCCTACTGAAGCCCTAGAACAGAACAGCCTAGTATATGGTAGGTACTGGGTCCTTCCTCGAAGCCACAGTGTCTGGGCACGACTGCAGTCACCCAGCCATTGTCCTCAGATCCCAAGTGGCTCTGCAGCACCCTGTCCATTACCTATTGAGAAGGTGTGAGTACAGCAGGTATAAGGGTGGGTTTAGAGTATGTCTTTTGGCACATGTCACAGTTGGGTATCTCTTCCTCTGCCCCACCCAGTGGAGGTGGTCAAACTCACAGCGAGCTGGATGGCCAGGTTGTCAGCCACTTTGTCCAGGAGGGCAGTTGTGGGTTTCTCCTTACATAGCAGCACCAGCTCCAAGTCCAAGTCCCCCTTGAGCAGGAGGCCCTTTGCCACAAGGCCAACGCGCATTACACCCCGCAGGGTTCTGGTCATATGCTCCGTCTTTTGCTCCCTGAAGGACAGATCAACACATGCTATGTGAGGGATTCAGTCTGGCCAGAACCCAGAAAGGCTGGAGTTTCTTCAGAAAGGAAATGCTCAGCTCTAGACTAGTCTGTCTCCCTAGAAAGTAGAAAAACAAAAACCACAACAAAACCTCAAACTTACCCGGCCCCTTCCTTGTTCTCATCCTCCGGGGGCGCGTCCAGGTTCTCAGACTCAGCATGTTCACTGCTGCCTTTCTCCTGCTCATCAATCCAATCAGACACAGCTTTGAGAGCCCGCTCTGTGTGGGACACCATGTTCTGGACTGCCTCCAGTTCCTCTTGGGTTGGATAAACAGAAGAATGCTTTGCCATCACATGGCGATCATCATTCACAAAAATTCGCAACGGACGCTGGAAATGTGAAAATTCAGTTAAAAACAATGTGAAGAGACCAAGCAACCCACTGCTTATCTTTCAGGCTACATAACTCAAAATGATGCTTTATCATTTGTGTGAAAATAAGAGTATAGTAGTCCCCCCTTATCCGCGGAGGATACATTCCAAGACCCCCAGTGATGTCTGAAACTACGGATAGTACTAAACCCTCTATATACTGTTTTTTCCCTATGCATACATACCTATGATAAAGTGTAATTTATAAATTTGGCACAGTAAGAGATTAACAATGAATAAAATAATATATTACAATAAAGGTTATGTAAATGTGGTATTTCTCTCTTTCTGAAAGTATCTCATTGTACTGTACTCACCCTTCCTCATTTTCTTGTGAGGTGATGATGACCCAATGCCTACGTGATGAGATGAAGTGAGGTGAATTTGAATCATTTCTGGAATTTTCCATATAATATATTTGGACTGCGATTGACAAGGGGTAACTCAAACCGCAGAAAGCAAAGGTGCGATGGGGGGGGGGGGACTACTGTATAGGGGTGGACAAAAGTAGGTTTATAGTTGTAATACAATAATTATTAAATAATAATACAAGGATAAACTGTGTTTCACATAAAACTGTAAACCCATTTTTGCCCAGCCCTGCATATGAACACTCGGAAAAGGACAACTAAACTTAACAGTTGTTCTTTCTCTAGACAGTGGGGGAAGTGGTCACTTACATTTCTATATTATTTGAATTGTTACACTATGTAGAAGAATTCAAGTTAAATGAAAAATAGAATCAAATATATTGAGGCAATACTACAAACATCTGTACATGTATGAAGAAATAGTACTTATGATTAAAGAAAAAGTTTCTTACCATTTTTACTTCTTTTTCTGTAGTGTCTGGAAATCAAATTTTGCTTGTATTTTCAAATTGTGACAGATTTCCTTGGTGTTATCAATACTTCAGCTATCTATAAAATCAGAAAATCTTTTTAGTTTCAAATTTCATAGATGAATGAATTTTAGAGCAGGACAGCAGCGCTGACTCATAAGAAGCCCCATTAACACAGCAGGACACATTTATTTCCAAGTAACCACCATTAAGCTAAGGTACAAACAACTAATTAATTACAAAGTTCCCTAAAAATTAAAAGAGCTGGTTTCTAGAAGCAAAATCTCACTTCAGGCCCACACTCAGTTAATTTTTACTTCTTCTATCTTCTTTCATCCTTTCTTATATAAAGTATGCCAATTTTTACAAATATAAAGGAAAAGAGGGATTCTGGTCCTTAAGGGTAATGGAGATGGAAGAAGCAAGAGACAGGGAGGGCTCTAAAAGGATCCTATAAACTGGGAAGGCAAGAACCTTCTGAAACATCAGGTAGATGTGACCACTGCACCACGAAGACACACCTATGGGTTCATCCTTGGAGAGGCTGAGACAACTGAAACGCACAACAGAAGTCTTCGGGACAAACAGCTATAATTATAATTTTGACTACAAACTACTCAACCCCCACTCTGTGTAAACACTCTGGTCCACACAGAAATCTCCCAAATGAGTAAACAACAAAAAACCCGTCAGCACAACATGGAACAGATAAGTATACCCACTGCATACAACCACCCTAACAGCTAGCTCTGTCAATCTAAGCCAGTCACTAGCCAGGGCAGCAGGCTCATCCTCATCCTGGAAAGGCACTCACTTTTAGGATAAATGTCGACATGATTGGCCAAAACAAGAATTTCCACAATGTTTTAGGAGTACCTAGTAACAGAGTTGAAAATGTAAAGGTTCCACGCCTTGGCTATTGTGGCTCAGTTAGTTGGAGCATTGTCCAGTACACCAAAGGATTTGGGTTTCAGGTCCAATTCCTGGTCAGGACACACACCTAGATTGCAGGGTATGGAAGGCAACCTACTGATGTTTCTCCCTCTCCCTTTCTAAAATCAATTTTTTAAAAAGGGAGGATACAGCCGAAACCGGTTTGGTTCAGTGGATAGAGCGTCAGCCTGCGGACTGAAAGGTCCCAGGTTCGATTCCGGTCAAGGGCATGTACATTGGTTGCGGGCACATGCCCGGTAGGGGGTGTGCAGGAGGCAGCTGGTCGGTGTTTCTCTCTCATCGATGTTTCTGGCTCTCTGTCCCTCTCCCTTCCTCTCTGTGAAAAATCAATAATATATTTTAAAAAAATAAAATAAAAAATAAAAATAAAAAGGGAGGATACAAACCAAACTTTATACTATTTAAAGAAAAAAAATATTTTAAATCATTTTAAATTCAATTTATTTATTTGTAGGTTTTTTTAGTTTTGTTTTGTTAATCCTCACCTGAGGATATTTTTTCATTGATTATTAGAGAGAGCAGAAGGGAGAGGCAGACACACAGAGAGAGAAACATTGATGTGAGAGAGACACACTGATTGGTTGCCTCCTGCACATGGCCCAACCAGGGCCAGGGATCGAGCCTGCAACCAATGTGTACATGCCCTTGCCTGGAACTGAACCCAGGACCCTTCAGTCCCAGGGCCGACACTCTATCCACCGAGCCAAACCAGCTAGGGCTAGAGAAGAAAAATGTAAGGTTCCAAATAACTTGAAAATCTAAGGATGAAACGGGAGGCCAAATGCCCCTGCAGCAAATGCCAGGCAAGGTAACAGGTGGGGTTCACAGGCTTCATGATAAGGCACAAGTAGGAAAGGGAGGAGTGAATGACTATTCCCTGGACTCAGCTTCTGGCTCTGGTGGGCCCTTGATGATGAGCCACTCGGTCATTACCAAGTGGGAGCTTCTGCACAGACTTGGGCCTGAAACCCTGCTTGCCCAGCTACTACCAGTGTGGTCTTAAAATTTCTTTGGAGCTTCCTTCTATACCTGCAAACAGGAAGCAGCCCCTCTCCCTCTGCAGGAGAATTGTGAAGTGAGTATGTCAACCTAAGGAAAGCGTGAAGCTGGATCTATACCAGCAGGCTGCTGTGGAAGCCTAGTGCTGAGTGATATGCATGCAAAATTGCATCCTGTAGTAATAATGAATTATCATTATTCAGTTAGGGACAAATGATATTGTGGTTGTGTTTGAAAAGAATGTCTTTACTTATTAGATACACATTTAAGAAAATTTTATGGTTGAAAGTACATGCCTGATATTTGCTCTTAAATACTCCAGTGAGTCAGAGAAGGATAAAAAAAGATTGCAAAATGTTGACAACTGTTGATGCTAGGGGATGCATATATTGGAATTCATTTGTGCATGTTTAAAAATTTCCATGTTTTTTTTTAAATGCCTAAGCAGTCTTACAAAAGTGCAGCCATGGAAGGTAATCTAAAAATCAAACCAAAGCTCAGAAAACCAATTCTAAACTACCAAGAAGCAGACCATGAGAAATCACAGCTTACCTAACAGTGAGGACCCGTGGTAAAAAAACCACCACTCCTAGCCATTACTATGCTGTAACTTCATCAATCTGATAAAGAAGGCTGGTGTTTAAAAGCATATTTGTTCAGCCCTAACCGGGTTGGCTCAGTGGATAGAGCATTGGCCTGCAGACTGAAAGAAAGGTCCCAGGTTTGATTCCGGTCAAGGGCATGTTCCTCGGTTGCGGGCACATCCCCAGTAGGGGATGTGAAGGAGGCAGCTGATCTATGTTTCTAACTCTATCCCTCTCCCTTCCTCTCTGTAAAAAAATCAATAAAAATATATTTAAAAAAAATAAAAGCATATTTGTTCAACATGTATTCAGTGTGCACCTTCTCCATGCCAGGCCCACAGGCTAGCTGCTGGGACAGTGTTGGACATGGCCTGCAAGTCCCATTCCCTTCGACTTGGCCAGCTAGCACACCCTGAAGGACAAACTCCTCCCCTCTACACCCGATGAGGCTCAGGAGCAAATACTTCACTATATACCTATATCATCTACTCATCTCACATCCCTCCTCCAACACAAATACCAAATGTAGAGACTTTAAAAATAACAGTTTTCAAAAAATAAAGAAGTTGTCTAACCAAGGTTCCAGATGGCTGACCTTTTTAACCAAGGCTTTTGTAGGATTGATATTGTCTAAAACCTACTAACTCCTGGGATAAGTGGCTGATTCAGCACCTGAAACAGGAACTGTACCTGGGTGGGCCTGGGTCAAGCTGCAGTGTCAGAAAATGTTCAAGAGACTGATGCAGTCTTGTCCAAAGAACAAGGAGCTGACTTGTGAGGGCTCTGACTGGCTACATTTGGGGCAACTGAGTATCAATAAATAAACAGTTTCCTATATGAAGTTCTAGAACAGGTAATACTAATAAATGAGAAAAAATTCCGAACAGCTATTGCTTCTGGGGAATGGTGGAAAGGAACACCTGGAAAGGGGCCCAAGGGCGCTTTCTGGGTGTTGGTCATGGTCTACATCTTGGTAGGGGTTGAGTGTATGCAGTGGTCAGAACTCACTGAATAGTATATTCTCAAGACCTGTGACCCGGCCGGCGTGGCTCAGTTGCTGAGCATCAACCTATGAACCAGGAGGTCAGGGTTTGATTCCCGGTCAGGGCACATGCCTGGGTTGTGGGCTCAATCCCCAGTGTGGGGCATGCAGGAGGTAGCTGATCAATGATTCTCTCTCATCACTGATGTTTCTCTCTCTCTCTCCCCCATCTCCCTTCCTCTCTGATATCAATACACACACACACACACACACACACACACACACACACACACTATAGGCCCAGTGCACGAATTCGTGCACATTGGGATCCAGCTGGCTCAGCCCCAATTGGCGGATTGGGTCTGGGCCTGTCAGGAGGAGATGCAGGAGGTTGGCAGGTCGATCAGGGCTGCGCCAGCTGGGGGGAGGGGCTTCAGGCAATTGGCCAGCGGGCCTGCCCCCCAAATGGGATGGGGCGGCCGATTGGTGGTCAGTGGCTGAGGGAGGGGCTGGGGAGGTTGGCTATCCAGCCCCACCAGATTGGTGTGGGGGAGGCCAATCAGGGGTGGAGCTGGCTGGGGGGAGGGGGTGCGGGCCTATGGGGTGGTGGGGGCTGATCGGGAGTTGGGGCTGGCCGTGGGGAGGGGCTGTAGGTAGTGGGCAGCTGGTCCTGCTCCCGGATGGGGTGGTGGGGGCTGATGGGGGCAGAGCTGGCTGGGGGGAAGGGGCCGTGAGCCGATGCGGGGGGGGGGGGGGGGGTCCTTTGGGGGCAGGGCTGGCTGGAGCAAGGGGCCGCAGATGGTTGGCCAGCCAGCCCCACGCCCTATTGGGATGGGGGGGCTATCAGGGGCAGGGTTGGCCAGCCACCTCACCCTTGATCGGGGTGGGAGAAGCCCATAAGGGGCAAGGCTGGCTGAGGGAAGGGGCCGAGGGAGGTTGGCTGGCCAGCCACACCCCCCAATCCGACCAGTTCACTGGCCGCAGTGGGCGTTTTATATATATATATATATATATATATATATATATATATATATATATATAGTGCATTACTTCAAAAGAAAAAAAGAACTGTACATAAATACTGGACTCTGGTTATTACAAGGGAAGCCCTGGCTGGTTTGGTTCAGTGGACAGAGTGTCAGCTTGCAGACTGAAGGGTCCCAGGTTCAATTCCAGTCAAGGGCAAATGCGTGGGTTGAGGGCTCGATCCCCAGGGTGGGGTGTGCACGAGGTAGCCGATCAGTGATTCTCATCATTGATGTTTCCATCTCTCTCTCTCTTCCTCTCTAAAATCAATAAAAATATATTGAAAAAAATAATAATAAAAAAATAAAAACTGGAGTCAACACTCCTTTGCAGGGGGGGAAAAAAACTGGCCTTGCTTGTCTTAGTGTGAGCCCAAATCTGTCACCCAATCTAGCCGCTCAGAAGCCAGTTGCTCTGGTCTTGAATTCCAGGTAATCCATCTCATTAATGGACACAGGGGTCTTCTGGATGAGCAGAAACCTTTAAAAAAATCGTAGACCCCTACCAATCTAACTTTAAACAAAAGCTGTTAAAGGCTGCACAAAGCTGTTCCTGCGACCTCATTTATGATTCAAACCTGGGCAAAAGTGACGCCTAATTGTTACCAGCCCAGCCTCTCTGAAAAAGAAACCAAAGGAAGGAAAGAGTGGAGTGAAGAATCAGGATCTTTTTTTTCTCTTTTTTTCTTTTTAGAGAGAAACAGGGAGGGCAGGAGGGAGAGAGAGAAAAACACTGGGTTGCTTCTGCAGGTATCCCAACTGGGGATCAAACATGAAACCTGGGTATGTGCCCTGATCAGGAACTGAACCCACCACCCACCTTTTGGTGTATGGGACGATGCTCCAACCAACTGAGCCAGACCAGCTAGAGCAAGAATCAGGATTTTAAGCCTGACCTCTGTGTAGTTTGGGATGTTTTAACACAATAGAATCAGGTTTCTTTCTTTTGTTCTTGAAACCAGACCACCTATGGCATGCAGTTACATAAGTTTACACCACAAATCATTATGCTTACAATGTGATGATCATCTTTCTGACCTCTCACTAATTGGAATATTATGTTCATGGCACTTGCTGTTGGAAAAGAAACATGCCCAAGTTAGCATGTGTGAAATCAATGAATGTTTTTGTTGTTGTTAATCCTTACCTGAGGATATCTTTTCCATCTATATCTAGAAAGAATGGAAGGTGGGGGGAAGGGAAGACATGTATTTGAGAGAGACACATCAGTTGGTTGCCTCCAGCACAAGCCCAGAGCAGGGCTGGGGATGGAACCTGCAACCCAGGCAAACCCGCCCCCAACCAGGAATCAAACCTACCATCCTTACGTGTGTGAGATGATGCTCTAACCACTGAACACACTGGCCAGGGAAGATAAACAAATCCAATATAATAAAGAAGTAACATGCAAATTGACCCTCACTCCGTCACACCATCACAAGATGGCTGCACCCACAGCTGAGGCAGGGTTCCTGTAACACAAAATGGCTGCAGCCATAGGGGAGGCGGGTTTCCCGTAACAAGCTGTAACGAGTGGGGCCAGGGCGGGGGACCTCAGGCTGCACCCCCTATCTGGCGGGGCTTGATGGGGATGGGGCTGGCCGGGTCTGGGTCTCGTGCGATTTCGAGGTGCATTCAGGTGGGCAGGGACTTGACTCTGGGTCCTGTGGCATGCCCCAGACTATGACAGGAGGAAGATTTTCATATACATTTTACTAATTTTGTTTCATCTTTGACACTTCTATTATAGAGAAAGGGCAAATAGCAATATTAAAATATTTCCTCTAATTAATTCCCTTTTAATGTGCACGAATTTCATGCACTGGGCCACCAGTGTTTGTATAATAAGCAGGTGTGGTGGCAACAGCCTATAGCCCCATCATTCTTCCGAGGTGGACCCAGAACCCCACCTCCACAGTTATTTCACAAAACCTAGCAGGTATCCTAAGGACTCTGGGAAATTGTCCTGAATTAGATGCTGGTCCTAGAGACTGAATTAGATTCTGAAATGTACAAGGACCCAAGCAAGCTCCTGGTTGCCTGACCTCTGGAGCTATCCTATCCTGGAGTGTCAAGTTAAATAATACAGAAGTGCTGTCCTTTAGTAACTCCTTAAAACGTTTAGTATCACATCAAGGACACGGAAAATCATTTTACTTGGGGTGGTGAACACACAATATAATATATAGATGATGTATTATATAACTGTTACATCTAAAACCTATGATTTTATTAACCAATGTCACCCCAATAAATAAATAATTTAAACAAAACAAACCAAAAGATGCCAATCTAAAATGTGGCCATGCCTTACCACTGTGGCTCAGCGGTTGAGCATCAACCTATGAACCAGGAGGTTATGGTTCAATTCCTGGTCAGGGCACATGCCTGGGTTTCAGACACAGTCCCCAGTAGGAAGCATGCAAGAGGCAGTCTATCAATGATTCTCTCAGTATTGATGTTTTTACCTCCCTCTCCCTCTCCCTCCCTTTCTCTGAGAAATCAATAAACACATATTTAAAATAAATAAGTAAACAAACAAACACAAAAAAATGTGGCATGGCCCTAACCGGTTTGGCTCGGTGGATAGAGCATTGGCCTGCGGACTGAAGGGTCCTGGGTTCAATTACGGTCAAGGGCATGTACCTTGGTTGCGGGCACATCCCCAGTAGGGAGAGTGCAGGAGGCAACTGATAGATGTTTCTCTCTCATCGATGTTTCTAACTCTCTATCTCTCTCCCTTCCTCTCTGTAAAAAAATCAATAAAATATACTAAAAAAAAATAATGTGGCATGGACACCACTCTGAGAAATTAAATCCAACAAAAGTCTGAAGTCTAGTGCAATCAGTAGAGTTCTGTCTGCAACAGTGTTTTTATTGGTCCATAGAAAGGTATAAAGTTAGGAATAAAGATTTTCAATGTAAAGGGCCATCCTTTAAGCTTAACTTTCTTCCTATATTTTCAGTGCTAAAATATCTTTTTTCTTATGAAAAGATGGAGATGATGTTAAAAGGCATTTTTCTAGGAAAAACAAAAAGTTGGCCTGCTCTAGTCAATTTGGGTCAGTGGATAAAAGCATCGGCCCGTGGAATAAAGGGTCTTTCTTGGGTTGGATTCCAGTTAAGGGCATGTACCTCAGTTGCAGGCTGGATCCCCAGCTCTGGTCAGGGCACATGCGGGAGGCAGCCCACTGATGTGTCTCTCTCACATCTATGTTTCTTTACTCTCTGTCTCTCCCCCTCCCTTCCAGTCTTAAAAAAAGAAATCAATGGAAAAGTATTCTCAGGTGAGGATTAACAAAAAAGTGGGCAAATACAAGTTGTTTTTTCCTCAAAATATTTCTAGAAATCCCAACTGGTCTGTGAGAAGCAGGACCCCAGGCCCCCTGACACTGGAGAGCCCACAGGTCTTAGAAACAGAACCCCTAGGTTTGTATCCACCTCAGTTCTCCAACCTGGCAGTTGTGGGACCTCCAGAAAATCACTTGTCTCAGAGTTGCAAAGAGTAGGAATTAAAGGTGACAATATGGGAAAATTCCTTTTCAACCATAAAGCCACAAATACAATGTATTATGAGAGTAAGTTTAACTATTCTTGGATGACCCAAGGGAAATGTAAAATCACAGCATAAAGTTTAACATGACACCAAGTGAGAATTATCAAACCCTCTTTCCAACACATTCAAAGAGTGGGGGGACCTCGTGGGGGGGACCGATGCAACTTGCCCACCTATCCCACGGGGAAGCCATAAGAGGATTTTTTTAAAATGTAGCATACACTTTAATTTCTTCTCCCAAAAGTTTTTTTCCCACTAGTAAAGAAAAGAAAAAAAAAAAAAAGTGCCTGTCTGATGGTGTGGCTCAGTGGTTGAGCGTCCACACGTGAAGCAAGAGGTCACTGGTTCGATTCTCATGGTCAAGGCACATGCCCAGATTGCAGCTCGATTTGCGAGTAGGGGTGAAGGGGTGGAGGTGACACGTGCAGGAGGAGGCAGCCAATCAATGATTCTCTCCCATCACTGATGTTTCTCTCTTTCCCTTCCTCTCTCTGAAATCAGTAAAAACACATTTAAATAAGAAAAAATTTAAAGACTGCTTCACAAAGGACATTAACACTCAAATGTCAATTATTTTAGTAGGCAAGGGGGTACATTCATTTTTAATGAAAACTGTTTTCAGAAAACTGTAACTTCACCTGAAATTGTAAAAAGTAACAGAGATTAAGTGTACTCTGTACCCAGTTTCCTCCAATTGTAACATTTTGCCAACTATATAGTACAAGATCATAACCACAATACCCATACTGAAATAGTCAGATACAGACCATTGCTGTCACAAAGATCCCTCCCATTGCCCTGTACAGTCACATTCACCTTCCAATTGCCCCCATGCCTAACCCCTAACAACTAATTCATTTACCATTTCTGTAATTTTGTCATTCCAAGAATGTTTTATATAAACAAAATTATAGAGCTGTAAACTTTCAGGATTGGCTTGTTTCATGCAGCACAACTGCCTCAAGATTCATGCAAGTTGTGTATGTATCAACAGTTGGCTCTTTTTTATTGCCAAGTAGTATTCCTTGGTATGGATATACCTTGGTTTGTTTAACCATTTAGCAGCTGAAGGACATCTGTGGGGTTTCCAGTTCTTGGCTATCACAAATAAAGCTAAGATCATTTGTGTATTCATTTTTGTGTGAACATGTATGTTCATTTCTTTGGGGATAAATGCACAAGAGTCAAATTGCTGGGTCATGTGATAGTTGCCTGCCAATTTTATGAAAAACTACCCAAGTGTTTTTCAGAGCTGAAGCCTCACACTTTAAAAAACAAACTCGAGCCCAGCCAGTGTGGCTCAATGGTTGAGCTTTGACCCATAAATCAGGAGGTCAGGGCACATGCCTGGTTTGCAGGCTCCATTCCCAGTAGGGGGAGTGCAGGAGGCAGCCCATTGATGATTCTCTCTCATCATTGATGTTTCTATATCTTTCTCCCTTCCTCTCTCTGAAATCAATAAATATACTTAAAACAAAAAACTCAAGTAACTTCACCAAAATTGACTCAATTCACCTTTTCTACACTCCTGTCACATCTGCTCTGTGAAGCTGTAGTCACTGGTGAGCTCTCACTGGGCAGCCCATATTTACCGGGCAACTATTTTCCCCTTCTCTGCAAGCATTCTGCACACGCCACCCATAGGACAAATATTTATTAGGTACTACTATGAGCCACGTGGCTGGGCCAATTATTTTCATACGAGTGTCCTCGTGCACATTGAAATTAAATTAGAAGGTGGCCAGCGGGGCAGGACTGAGTGAGACGGGCCAGACACGCCCTGGAGCCAACCTCCCGTTGTCCCTCCCTGGCCTGCTACACCTGGGTGACGCTGTGGCTCAAAAGGTGTTTGTGGAGTGAGCGGGGTCCCTCAGGCAGATGGGGTCCCTTGGCCTGGCCTGCAGGGATAGGGCTGAAACTGGCAGTCCGACATCCCTCAAGGGGCCCCAGAGTGTGAGGGCACTCTGCAAAGATGCTGTGGAACAGGGTGTGGAACACAAACGTTGTGTGCAGTAAACCAGATTTGGGCCAACAGTGCCCCAGCAACAACATAACCCACGTCTGAAGGTGCAATTGTGTGGCCCAGTGAGGAATTGGGCTCCCTCCTCTCTGGTTTTGGGGTGTGTCACCTGAGAACCGCTGCCAAGTCACCGCAGCTCCGGCATTGAGCAGCTGGCCCCTGGTGGTCAGTGCATGTCATAGCAACCAGTAGGGCAGAGGGAGGGAGGGACACTTAGCATATCAGCCTTATATATACTAGTGGCCCGGTGTACGAAATTCGTGCACGGGGGTGGGGGTAGGGAGTGTCCCTCAGCCTGGCCTGCACCCTCTCCAATCTGGGACCCCTTGGGGCATGTCCGACTGCCGGTTTAGGCCCAATACCTGTGGGATCGGGCCTAAACCAGCAATCCGGGGCTGCTGGCTCCTAACCACTCACCTGCTGGCCTGCTCACCCCCAACTGCCCCGCCACCCTGCCGGCCTGCTCGCCCCCAACTGTCCCCCCCCGCCAGCCTGCTCACCCCCAACTACCCCCCCCCCACCAGCCTGATTGCCCCTAACTGCCTCTGCCTCGGCCCTGCCACCATGGTTTTGTCCGGAAGGTCTCCCGGTCTAATTAGCATATTACCTTTTTTTAGTATAGATAGACTGTTGATGTTTTAATTTTTTTTTTTTTTACATTTTACTGGTAATTTATGAATGCAAGGGACTGTCAACCTACAAATCACTACATGTACTATTGAGAAGCTAACTTACAAAGTTTCATTTTTTAAACACACACATATTCTTCTCAGGTTAGTTAAAAGGCAAGCAGTAGGAAAACAAGTGGCCTGGAAGATTATCCCAATATGACCTCATCCTTGGACTGAACCACAGTCCTACTGAAAAGAAGGCTGGCCCTGATGGTGTGGCTCAGCTGGTTCAATGTCATCCCATGCATCGAAAGGTTGCCGGTTTCATTCTGGCTTGATCCCTGGTAGGAGCGTGCAGGAGAAAGCTGATCTATGTTTCACACTCACATCAGTGTTTCTCTCCTCCGCCCACCTCTAAAAATCAATTTTAACCTTTTGCACTCGAATGTCGAGTGTGACTCGACACGGTTAGCATCGGTAGCAGCTCTTTTTATACTCTTTGAATGTATCAATAATTTGAAATATTAAAAAATCCAAATAAATAAGTTTGTATGAAAAGAAACTCGTTTTTTATTCTACTGCCGCGCTTTGTAAAATCTGGGGTATTTAAAAAATTAAATCCCGAGTAGAATAAAGGAATCGAGAAAAAAGCAAGCGAGTGCAAAGGGTTAAAAGTCTTTTAAAAAGCCCTGGTTTGGCTTAGTGGATAGAGCATCAGCCTATGGACTGAAGGGTCACAGGTTCGATTCCAGTCAAGGATATGTACCTTGGTTGCAGGCACATCCCCAGTAGGAGGTGTGCAGGAGGCAGCTAATTGATGTGTCTCTCTCATCGATGTGTCCAACTCTCTATAAAAAATCAGTAAGATATATATACTTTTAAAAATCATCATGGACCACCATGGCCAGTGTGGCTAAGTTGGCTGAGTGTCATCCTGTGCACCAAAAGATCGCTGGCTCCGTGCCCAGTTGGGGTGCATAGAGGAGTCAACCGATTAATGTTTCTCTCTCTCTTTTTCCTCTCTCTAAAGTCAATAAAAACATAGTTAAATTAAAAAAAAAAACTACCATGGAGCCCTGACCGGTTTGGCTCAGTGGATAGAGCGTTGGCCTGCAGACTGAAGGGTCCCAGGTTCGATTCCGGTCGAGGGCATCTACCTTGATTGCGGGCACATCCCCAGTAGGAGGTGTGCAGGAGGCAGGTGATGGATGTTTCTCTTCTCATCGATGTTTCTAACTCTCTATCCCTCTCCCTTCCTCTCTGTAAAAAATCAATAAAATATATATTAAAAAAAAAACAACTATCAGGGATCTCAAACTGCCAATAGCACCACTTTTCACTAATCACCTAAGAGTATAAAAATAATATGGAGCCAATTTACATATTCTAATAAAAGGATGCACATTAAACTTTTTTTTTAAATTCTCACACGAGGTCATATTTATGATGTTTTTTAAAAATATATTTTTCATTGGTTTCAGAAAGGAAGAGAGAGAGGGATAGAAGCATCAATGATGAGAGAGAATCTGGAACCGAACCCTGACCTCCTGGATCATGGATTGACACTCAATCACTGAGCCACACGGGCTGGATGAGAATATATTTTTACTGATTTTAGGAGAGGATGGGGGTGGAGGGAGAGAGTGAAGGAAAGAGATGAACGGAGAAACATGGATCAGTTGCCTCCAGTAGGCATCCCAACTGGTGATCGAACCTGAAACTTCGGTATATGCACTGAGCAGGAATTGAACTGATGACTCTTCAGTGCACCAGAAGCTCCAACCAACTAAGCCAGACCGGCCAGGGAATACATTCAACTTTTGACTAAATAATCCTTGGTGATAGTATATGGCTCCCACAAAAAAAGGCCCGTAATAAACTCATTTTCCTGTTAAAACTGGTGGCTACATTTTCAATTTCTTCATTATATGGACATTCAATGAGAAAAGGAAAAAATTTCAACTGGACACTGCTTTCTTACCCTTTGCACTCGGATGTTGAGTGTGACTCGACACGGTTAGCAGTAGAATAAAGGAATCGAAAAAAGCAAGCGAGTGCAAAGGGTTAAAACACCTGAAAAAAAGCAGGCATTGAAAATATGTCTGGCAGTGGTCAAGTGACTCAGTAGATTGGAGTGAGGTCCTATACATCAAAAGGTTGGGTTTGATTCCCAATCAGAGCACATACCTAGGTTTCAGGTTCTATGGGGTGAGTTTGGGAAGCAACCAATAAAAAATGTCTGAACTTCCAATTGCTATCACCTAAAAAGTGCTGTCTTGGGAAAACTTCACAGGGGTATAACAGAGCATAAACATGGTGAGAAGCAAGTTATAAAAATCAGTACACTGACAAGGCTCCCTAACAAATGCCTGCCCACACAGCTAACACTTCAAAGAGGCAGCACCAACCTACCCTAACAAAGCAAAGAGGAAAGCTAGTTGTTTCAGGTGAAACTGTCAAATGCTGCAGCAGAAAACTGAAGTCAACTTCATCCCTTCAGGACCCGGACACACTTCACTGACAACCTTTGTGTGACTCCTGTCAATCCACCATTTGCCTCTAATTCCAAACCCTTCCCCTGGAAACAAAAGTAAGATCTTCCTTTCCCAGGACTCTGCTAAAATAAAAAGCACCCAATTCAGAAAGCCTAGAAAAATCTTCATTCCTGAGAAAGTTTAAAGCATTTATCTATATAAAAAAAGCCTAAGCTGCCGTTACAGCCAAACGACCGGTCACTATGATGCGTACTGACCACCAGGGGGAGCGGCTGCTCAGCCAGAAGCCAGGCTCACCGCTGGCTGACGAGCGCCTCTCCTGCCTCTGCGGCAGGGCTAAGGAGCAGCAAGCTGAGCATAAGGAGCGAGGGATCCCAGATTGCGAGGGTGCAGGCCAGGCTGAGGGACCTCCCCCACCCAAGTGCACGAATTTCGTACACCGGGCCTCCAGTGATTTGGATAAAATGTCCACTTGCCTGGCCAGTGCTGCTCAGTGGTTGAGTGTCAACCTATGAACCAAGAGGTCATAGGTTTTATTCTCGGTCAGGGCACACGCCCAGGTTGTGGGCTCAATCCCCAATGTGGGGCATGCAGGAGGCAGCCAATCAATGATTCTCTCTCAACATTGATGTTCCTCTCCCTTTATCTCTGAAATCAATAAAAAATATAAATAAGTAAAATGTCACCACTTTTTGGGCCATATATGCTAATACCAGATGGTGACATTTACACATCTTTCAAAACTGTACCAGGCTGCCCTGGCTGGAGTGGCTCAGTTGGTTGGGCATCCTACCATTCACCGAAAGGTTTTGGGTTCAGTTCCTAGTTGTGGTTGTGCAGGAGGCAGCCAATGGATGTTTTACTCACAAATTGATGTTTCTCTCTTTCTCAAAAACAATTTAAAAATCTTTTAAAAAAAACTGCACAGCCCTTGCTGGTTGCTCAGTGGTTAGAGCATCAGCTTGAGGACTGAAAGGTTGCAGATTCCATTCTGGTCAAGGGCAGGTACCTCGTTCCAGGCTTGATCTTGATTGGTTAGGGCAGTGGTCAGCAAACTCATTAGTCAACAGAGCCAAATATCAACAGTACAACAATTGAAATTTCTTTTGAGAGCCAAATTTTTTAAACTTCTTCTAACGCCACTTCTTCAAAATAGACTTGCCCAGGCCGTGGTCTTTTGTGGAAGAGCCACATTCAAGGGGCCAAAGAGCCGCATGTGGCTCGCGAGCCGCAGTTTGCCGACCACGTGGTTAGGGCATGTGCAGTCTCTCTCACACTGATGCTATTCTCTCTGTCTCCCCCGCATCCTTCCATTCTAACCTCTGACCTGTAAAAGGTGAAATCAGAAAGAATAGGGAAGGTGGTGAGAGAGGTAAAGGGGCAGATGTCCAGCCTAAAGAAAACAAGAGCTGGCTGGTGTGGCTCAGTGGTTGAGCATCAACCTATGAACCAGGAGGTCATGGGTTCGATTCCTAGTCAGGGCACATGCCTGGGTTGTAGGCTCAATCCCCAGTGTGGGGCGTGCAGGAGGTAGCCGATCAATGATTCGCTCATCACTGATGTTCCTATCTCTCTCCCCCTCTCCTTCCTCACTCTGAAATCAATAAAAACATTTTAAAAATAATAAAGACAGACAAGATACTGTTTACCCAAAGAGAAGTGGCTTATAGACTCATAGAAAAAGACTCTTTCCTCATCATGGACTCCACCTGTGCCTACCTGAAGACCTTAACCAGGGAAGCACAAAAACAAGCACCATCCATGTGTCATCAGATTAGCAGCTGCTCTTGCCAATGTGGATTTTTTTATAGCAAGCATTTTTTAATTTAGATATTAGAGATTCCTCACTCCAAGGAATAAAATTATCAAGTATACTAGAAGTAACTAAACAAAATTTTGCCTATAGGCACTAAACGAGTTCAAATAAAGAAAAACAAACAAAACTGCCAACCATTAGTCACCGTTCCACTTCAGAAAGAAGACAATTCGAAGGCTTGCCCAAGTTCCTAGAGGGTAGGGAAGACTGATAAATCAAATGTCCAGTCCTGTCAAGGCCAAACCTGGCAGTAACTGCCCGCCTCCATTTGCAACAGATTCCATTTGCAAACCACAGGGACAAGAATTACAGCTCAGGGGCAAAGACCCCAGGACTACATAACAGCACCTGTCAGTGCCCTACATGCTTCCCCCCCGCCCGCCCCCCGCCACTTTCCAGCTGTGAATAAGACTTCATCCACACACTTCATTCACAGCATGAGCGGCTGCTGTCACTACATCCCACACGACCACACACAAAGCATCACATACAGAGTGGCAGCACTGTGAGTAACCCGTGGAAACTCCCAATCACAGACACCTGGGGAGAGCCTAAAGTCCTCAACAATTTGAGCTCTACCTTCGGATGGCACCTTGTATTTCCCCAGGTGTCTGTGTCTGGACCACTCACTGTAAAGACGGAAGAATCCCAAGCACCAGAAACACAGGTTCACAATCTGAAATACCTGAATCCAGAAAAGGGAGGCTTATCACAGAAACTCTTGGTTCCTTGCTGATCCATCACGTTCCCTAAGCAGAATCCCAAGCAACTTTCAATCAAATTTGAAATTACTTAGAAGAGATGGCTTACTCTTCCAAGTTTAGGCACTGAGCTCGTGAAAACTATGCTGATCACAATCCACTCCAAATAATTCATCCAGGCAGAGCATTAACCCGGGCAGAACATCAAGAACAACCCTAAAAATCTCAAGTCATTTTACTACTTGAGGAAATAAGATAGAAAAGAGTTTTTATTAGCACTCATGTTTGGGTCCCAAGCTTGCAGATTACAGTGCACCCAAACATCGCACCAGATCGCTATTTTGGCGGAGGATGCAAGCCCTAAACAATCTGGGGGGAAAAAATTCAACATCAGTGAAACACCTGGACTAAAGAAATGGAAATCTTAAAGCCTTCCCCAAGTTTGGATGGTGATCTGTGGGAGGCCTGGCTGACCGGGGATTTGGGAACCCCATGATCCCACAAAGACCTCCTCTGTAATCCGCGCATGGAAGAGGTTCCGGGGAGGGGGTCCACCTCTCCGCGCCATTTAAGGACAAAGAAGACCACGTTTCCCGCCTCTGGAGCCTAGGACCCTCCTGGAATCCGAGGCGGGAGTGGGACAAAGAGGAGGAGAGGAGGAGATGAGGATGGGGGTGAGAAGAGGCGCTCCTGCCCCGCAGACCCGGATGCTCTAGGCCGGAGGGGGGGGGTGTGTTTCCAGCACGTGCGCGCACGCGGAGCGCCGCAACAGACAAAAGCCCGGGCCGGGGGAGGCTGAGGCCAGGAGCCCGGTGCGCGCGCACCCCCCACGCGAGGCGCTGCCGCCAAACGAGGGGCCGCGAGGGGGGAGGACGGGTGCGCGCGCACGGAGCCCTCGCCGCCGACGTCGCCATTTTGTTTCCTCGGCACAATGGGGGAGAGTAACGGCCAAACGCGGGAGCACGGCTGGCACAGAAGAATGAGCTAGGCGCCGAGACAGGGGACCGGGCGGAAGCGGGAAGCAAGGGGCGCCTCTGGCCTTGTCACCGCGACTCTCCAGCCGGGCCCGCGCTAAGTGGGAGGACGGGCGGGGGGAGGGGCAGAGGCGGGAGCGGGCCTGACCGCCGCCACATTGGAGCTTACCTTGTCAGCGTCCCTTCCCCGACCGCAACCGCCGCCGACCGCCTGCCACAACCCGCCGGGATCTCCCCCGCAAAAGCCACGCGGTGCGCACCGGGCTGCTGAGTCCAACTGCAATGGCGAGAAGAGGAGGAGGAGCCGGGGGCGAGCGGGCGGGCGGGCGCGCGCCAGGGAGGTGCGGAGCCACGTGACCACCGGGAGCCCCGCCCCCTCGTCGCCGCGTTGCGTTCGACGCAGGCCCAGCTTAAGAGAGTGGGAGGGACGAAAAGAGGAGGAGGTGGGTTCTGGTCACGTGATGAGGGCGTAGACGTTGCGAGCTGGTCACGTGGCGTCGGAACGTTCCCCTCCCCTTTCCACGCCTTTGCTTGGTCATGTGACAGTGGCAAAATCGGAGCCCTCCTTGGCCACGTGATGAGGACTTTTCGCTTTCCCTTTGTTGTATTGGTCGGCCTACATCATGTGACGACGTCAGCGCTCTCTTATTGACGGTTTTGAGCCGCTTTTTCACGTAATTCAGGGCGAGAGGCAGGTGAGGCTTGGAGTTTACGCTCATGCGCGGCCACCATCTTAAACCCGTCGCCATGTGTACGTTGGCGGAAACGCCTCTGGGAATCTGGCCCGTTAACGTCCTCATAATAGCTGGGTCTCTGTGGAGGAGGTGTTTCCTCGAAAGGAGGCCTGCCCGCCGAGCTTCCAACCTACTCCCCGCTTCTCTGCAAGAAGCGGAGAAGACCCGAGGTGCGTGTGTGAGACGGCAGTGTCCCGAGCTGCCGAAGTGCCGAGCTGAGCTGGTCGGATCTTGCCGCCTCTCTTGCACAGATGGAGACACTGAGGCAATGCAAAAAAAAAGACCTGGCTTGAGGATTCACGGCCCGTTCACGGGAGAACCGGTGCTGCGACTCGGACGCTGGGCCACCAGTTTGGGTCTCATAAACAAAGTTCCTGGGGACCGAGCACCTTTTCTTTACAAGCCTGTCGGGGAAGCCTCCCGAGCGCCGTGTAAGATCCCTGATGTACAATCTGTATCTAAACTAAGCTCTCCTCCCCTCCAGTGTAAGGGTCAGCCTGGCGCTCGACAGGCACCGTTGTTAGGTGAGGCTGGGTCCAGAATATAAGCTGTTGAAAAGGTTTTCTTCCTGAAAGAGATGAGAAGTTAAAAGACTTATAGCCTAGTAGCGGGTCTTCCTTGCAAAAAACGTAGGGGCGGCACAGCTAGTTTGTAACTGATACAATGTCCAGTGCCTGCCCTAGGTTTGAGGCCCCCGGTGAAACCAAGGACTGATCGATCCCTCGTTTCCTTTTCTACAAAATAGTAATAATAAAAAAGCACTTGGCGAATTTTAGTGCAGGGCAAATGCCCCAAAATTATAGCTATTATTAAAAAGGTCAGGTGGCCCTGGCTTGGTTACTCAAATTGCTTGAAACTTCTTCCCATACACCAAAAGGTAGTAGCAGGTTAGGTTCTCGTCAGGGCACATACCTAGGTTTATAGTTTAATCCATGATTGGGGTGCCTTTGGGAGGCAAGTCATCTAAGTTTCTCATATCCATGCTTCTCCCTCCCACACCCCACCCCCACCTCCCTCTCTTTGAAAGCAAAAAAACAAACAAACAAACATTCTCAGGCGCTCTCCCTCTGGGAGCATGCCTTGCCGTTCCCTTTCCTTTTCCCTTCTCTCTCCTCCCTGCCCCAGGCATGTTACCATTAGCTTCCAAGCTCCAAGGGCTCTTCCTTTAACCTCTATAACTTGTTTCCTAAGCCCATTTCTTCTAGGAATTACTTCTACCTCTGTGATTTACCAAATAAATGTTCCCTTATAGTTTGGGTCTTGGCTCTGAATTCTTTCCTAGCCAGAACCGAAGTATTATTTTAGAAAATAAAAATTAAAAAACATCCTTGGCTGAGGTGTTTTTTTTTTAATGGTGTAAAGATATGATTACAGAAATGGGTGCATGCTGTACCTACATTTTTAAAAATAGGTTTTTTATTGATTTTAGAGGGAGAAGGATAGAGAGATAGAAACATCAATGATGAGAATCATCAATCTGCTACCTCCTGCACACCCCCCACTGGGGATTGAACCCTGCAACCTGGCCATGTGCCCTGACCAGGAATCGAACTGGTGACCTCTTGGTTCATGAGTTGAAGCTCAATCACTGGGCTATACTGGCAGGGCCTTACTGCTTTTTATTAACAGAATTTTGAACTGATAATCTATTCACATGATATAAAATGTCAAATGTGCAAGAGGATGTGAGAGGAAAGAGTCTATATCTTCCTCCCCCAGATACCCTCCTCCTTAGCAGCTGTTGTAAAGTTTTTTGTGTCTCTCTACACAGATATTTTACTCACAACGATGCTTAATTGTATTTCTGTTGCTGTTTTTCACATAAATAATAGACATTCTGCATCTTCCTCCCCCCAACTTGAAAACCTTTCTTTCTTAAAAAAAAAAAAAAAAAGATAATTTATTTTAGAGAGAGAGAAACATCAATTTATTGTTCTACTTATTTATAAATTTATTGGTTTATTCTTGTATGTGCTTGAACTGCAAGCTAACCAACTGAGCTACCCAGCCAGGGCTGAAGATCTTTCATAAACAAATAGAGCTTGAGATTAACGAAAAGTTTGGTAAAATTGATCGCACCTGTATTCAAATGATTAAGTTTAGAATTTTCCAGGTCATGATGAAGGTGATAACTGGCTTTTAACACTAACTGGCTTTAACTCTAAAGTTTAGAGATCAGATCAGCAATGTCTCTTGACACAAACTGGCTCAGAAGCAGGGCAATTTGGCTAAGCTAACAGCGCTACCAAGTGGTAGAACAAGGAAGGTTTCTAGTTTTCTGACTCCCAAGTCTGCAGACCAATGATTTTTCATCTGGTGTGCCACAAGAATTTTTTAAATTAACTTCAGAGAGGAATGGAGAGGGAGAGAGATAGGAACATCAATGATGAGAGGGAATCCTCGATCGGCTGCCTCCTGCATACACCCCCCACTGGGGATCGAGCCCACAACCTGGGCATGTGCCCTTGACCAGAACCGAACCTGGGACGCTTCAGTCCGCAGGCTGACACTCCATCCACTGAGCCAAACCAGCTAGGGCATGCCACAAGAATTTTTAAAACATGCAATACCTGACTGTTCAGTCAGGGGCACCTGCCTTTTTCCCCTTAGAATTATATTGCCAAATTTAAAAAAATGACAACACCCCTGAGTGGTGTGGCTCAGTTGGAGAATCTTCCCGTAGTACACCGAAGGGTGGAGGGTTCAATTCCTGGTCAGAGCATGTACCCAGGCTTTGAATTCAATCCTGGTCGGGGTTCATGCAAGAGGCAACCAATCAATGTTTCTCTCTCAAATCATAAAAAAAATAAAAGGACAATAGCCATCCAGTGTGAATGAATCAAAATTATATCTATGTTTTTGTTCGATGGGCAGAAAGTGTATTTTTTGGTATGCTGCAGAATTTCGGTAATTTATGTGTGCCATGAGATAAAAAAGGTTGAAAATCGCTGCTGTAGACCTTTCTTGGGAGGCACCCAAGGTTACATTTTTTTAAAGAACTTGCTTTTGAGGATCTTATTCCTCTAAGGCAGCCCCTATCAAAGGGGCCCCACGCAAAGGGGCAGGTAGGATCCTGATTTCCAACAGCCACCTCTATGGAGGATTCCTGGACACCTTTGGAGAGTTTTTCAACCTCAAAGGATTGCTGGAGCAGCCAGTCTGGAGTGGATGCTGAAGAAACAGTTAATGATTGTGATTATTACCTATTAGATTTGTGCCCATTCAACCTGGTGTGTCGTGTTTTGTTTTACTAGAGCCTTTAATTTTTAAATGTTTTAATGATTTTCAGGGAGAGGGATAGACAGAAACATTGGTGAGAGAGAAACATCATGGATTAGCTGCCTCCTGCATACCTCCTCCTGGGGATCGATCCCACAACCTGGGGATGTGCCCTGACTGGAAATGGAACCATGATCTCTCGGTTCCTGGGTTGATGCTCAACCACTGAGCCACAGCAGCCAGGCCAACCTGGTGTTTTTAATTGAGAAGATCCACTGGGCTGCAGTGAAAGTGTAGAGGAAACTAAAACGCCCTTAAAAGTGTAGTTTACCTGGGCCCACACCTTCCCCGCCCACCAGGAGCTGCTGCATGAGAGGTGTTCAGCCCAACCTCTGACTTGCTACATCTGTCATGCTCCTTGTCCGTGGTCTCTACTTGGTTACCATACAAGATGGAGACCCCAGAAGCCATCTTCCTTCTCTTACCCCTGTATTGCCACCCCAACCCAGCCTCCTACCTTTGCCTTTCCATTACAACATAGTTAACAATTTCTGTATGCACAACCATTCTCTTACTTGCTTGCCTTAACTGATACCCCCTGTCATCTGGCTACACCCCGTTCTCCCCATTGCACCCTCCCCTCATTGGCTGAAGATTAAGGTCTATCCCCATCCTCTTGTGCATCCTCTTGCACTTCCTCTAAACAGGTTCTGCCATCCTCAGGGCTTTTTAAAAAAAATACACTGAGCCCGGCTGGTGTGGCTCAGTGGTTGAGCATCCACCCTGGAACCAAGAGGTCTCCGGTTCAATTCCCGGTCAGGGCACATGCCCAGGTTTCGGGCTCAATCCCCAGTGTGGGGTGTGCAGGAGGCAGCTGATGGATGGGTCTCTCTCATGGATGTTTCTATCTCCCTCTCCCTCTCCCTCTCCCTTCCCTTCTGTAATCAATAAAAATATGTTTTTTTAAAAAATAAAAAATACACTGAGTGGCCAGATTATTATGATCTCTGAACGCATAATAATCTGGCCACTCAGTGTAGACTGACCACAGAGTTGTGATTTTAAAATAAGGTTTTTCCATGTATAAGAACTGCATTGTGGGTAGTTAGAAGCAGAGGTCTTACTAGCCAGAGGCTGGGGGCCACTATCTCCTGGTCCCTTGACATAACAAGATTTGCAAGCTTTCCCTTATACATAAGTACACTGAGTGGCCAGATTATTACGCGTTCAGAGATCATAATAATCTGGCCACTCGGTGTATATTTTTATTGATTTCAGAGAGGGAGACAGAGAAACATCAATGATGAAAGAGAATCATTGATTGGCTGTCTCCTGCATGCCCCCTACAAGGGATTAAGCCCACAACCTGGGCATGTGCCCTGATTGGGAATCGAACCATGACCTCCTGGTTCATAGGTCGAAGCTCAACCATTGAGCCGCATTGGTCAGGCCATCCTCAGGACTTTAATATCCTCATGAACATCATCCACTTGTCTTCCTCATCTTGTGAGAATAAACAAGTAATCTTCTCTGTCAAAGAACAGTTTAGACAGCCGCCATTTTGGACTGTGTGACTTGGCAGCCACCATGTTGGCCGCATGGCTTGCAGCTCCCGTGGGGACTGCCATCTTGAAACAGCAAAGGACAGCCTCTCCCTTTGAATTAGCAAATCAGGAAAGACGGTGCGCCTGAGCTCCAATCAAGAGTGAGGGACAGGTCATGGGCAACAGGGATTATAAAGCCGAGCAGACCCCCTGCTCGGTGTGTGCATGCTTCCAGGCCATGTGCGTGTGCACCCTTCTCCATAGAAGTAAAGATGTTTGCCTTGCTGCCTGGCTCCCAAATATGTTTTGTGTTCTACCAGGACCCCTGAATTTGGGGGCTTGCCTTTTTTCAAAAAATATTTATTTTTATTGATTTCAGTGAGGAAGGGAGAGGGAGAAGGAGAGAGAAACATCAATGATGAGAGAGAATCATTGATCGGCTGCCTCCTGCACGTGCCCCCCGCCCCCCACTGGAAATCAAGCCTGCAACCCAGGCATGTGCCCTTGGCTGAATTGAACCTGGGACCTCTCAGTCTGCAGGCTGATGCTCTATCCACTGAGCCAAACCAGCTAGGGCTCGCCTTATTTCTTACAATCTTCATAGATTTCTCCTGCCAACTCCCCTGATTATACCCAAGAACTCTCCTTGAAAGCTTTTTGAACCATGCCAGCTGCCTTCCCACTGTCTCAGAGTGGACATGTGTTAACCACAGTGCTATGGGGAATCACCCCTCTGCCCAGCTCAATCTGTAGTTCATTGTCAGATTCCTATTGCTTGACTCCAAAATTAGGCCCGTGAGCCCAGCTGGTGTGGCTCAGTGGTTGAGCATCGACCCAGGAACCAAGAGGTCACTGGTTTGATGCCCAAGTTTCGGGCTCAGTCCCCAGTAGGGAGTGTGCAGGAGGCTGCCAATCGATGTTTCTCTCTCATCAATATTTCTTATCTCTCCCTCTCCCTTTCTCTCTCTCTCTCAAAAGTAATAAAAAACCCCAAAACACGTTTAAAAAAAAACACACAAAAACAAAAACTAGGCCTATGACCTAGCCACAGTAATTAGTTTAGTAGTAAGTGACAAAATTGGCCAGCCGGAGCCAGTGGTCACCAGGTCTTGAGACTTTGGAGCAATAGAAGCCTTCATTTCTCTGATGTTGAAGCCAAGGAAATATAAGTGTGGTTAAGGGATTGGGAGTGTCCCTTCATGAAAGAACTTGGCAGAGAATGAAACCAATCCAGAAGAAAGCTGAGCCAAAAGATGGAGCTGGAAAACAGTATTGTGTTTCCTCAAAAAATTAAAACTAGAATTACCACATGGTCTAGCAACTGAGAGCAGGGGCTGGAAGAGATATTTGCACACCCATGTTCATAGTAGTATTCACCATAGTCAAAAATGGAAGCAATCCAAGTGTCCACCAGTGGATGAATGAATACAGTAGAGTATTATTTAGCCTTAAAGAGGAAGGAAATAGGACGGGTTTATAGGGCACCGGAAGGCGGAGCCGGCCCGGAGCTGCCTCTCCGGCCCCAGCCCGCCCGGCCCCGGCCTGGCGTGACGCCCGCAGCTCCCGCCCGCACTCCGGCACCCGCCTCGCACTCGCTGCCGGGCGCCCGCGTCGCACCCGGTAGTCACCGGCCCCCCGGCTGTGGCCGCGGCGGGGGGCGCCCGGCTTCTGCGCGCCTCCTTCGCGGCCCTGGGCGGCGCGGCCCGGCGGGGGCTGCTCGTCGCCGGAGCCCGCGTGGCAGCCGGCGGCCTCCGGGGAGCCGGGCCCGGGCGGCGGCGCGGGGAGGCGGCCGCTGAGCCTGCGGGCCCCAGCGCGTGGCAGCTCCGAAGATAAAAGAACAGCCCACGTTTTTGAAACCGTGACGGTGAAATAGCAACAACCAAAGGAAAAACCGGTGACTCTCCGCTAGATGTTGTGATTGAAAATAATCTACTAGCAGCTACCGATGGTTTTGGTGCGTGTGCGGAGCCCTGGCCGGCTCTGCCTGCCGCCTCGGCTCCGAAAAGCACATCCACGGGAAACGAAGCCATCACCGATGGGAATGACACGCAGATCCCGACGGGGCTGCCAAACCCGCTTGACAAAGTCTATGGACAAAGGGACTGTTCAAGCACCGGATGCCATGTCCGATGCCAGACAATCCATCGATATGGGCGAGAATTCCTAAGATAGAATAAATGGGAATATTTTCACAAAATGTTATCTATTTTTACAATTATTATTTCTTAATTAAACGAGAGCATGGATGAATGGGTTTACTATGATGACCCGCTTTACTACTTGAACTCACCTTGCATAACTACTGAATTTTGTAGTCTGAAAGGATGCAATCTTTATTTTGTTTAAACTATAAAAAGCAAATCAAATGTTAGAAAACATATGATAAAATGCTACATATTTTACCTTGTTTGTTTAGCAACTTTAGCAAAATGTTTTCATATAAATTCTATGCCTATTTGCCTATAAAGTCGGTTTAAAAAGGTACTATCTCTGTGAGATGTGGGTGAAGGCAGAGATCCAAGATCGCTTGTCTAGGGCCAGACGGTGAATTAGAAAATCTGTACCAGAACCCGCATCTTGTCACTACAAATGTAATGTTTAGATCGAAACTGGAGAAATTATGAATATCTTATTTATAGTAGTAATTAGTGTGAATGTGAATGAAAAAAAAAAAAAAACACCTGTTGTTTCGTGCACTGATTAATTTCAAAGACAGTTGTAACCTTATAAATAAACTAGAGGCCCAGTGCATGATTGAATCATGCACGTGTAGGGTCCCCTACACGCTTTCGCTTTTGATCACGGCCTGTCCGCTGGTGCACCAGGCCTTTCAGAAGCCTCCGGCGCGGCGAAGGCTTCTGAAAGGCCTGGTGCCTGAGCGGACAGGCACCCAGCTCCCCCGCTTTTGATGGTCCGCGGTGGGACGTGAGCTCGCTGCCCCAGAGGCCCCTTCTGTGCCGCAGCACAGCCATGGCGCAGACCCTGAGCTCGAGCTGCCACTGGCGACGCAAGCTCAGCATCCCGCCGGCCCAATCGGCCACCCCGGCCACCCCGAGTCCCACCCCCCCGTGCCTCCTGGCCAATCGCGGGCATAGCAAAGGTACAGTCAATTTGCATATTTGTCTATTAATAGGTAGGATGTTTCAAAAAAATTTTTAAAAAGGAAGGAAATTCTGATACATGCTACAACATGGATGAACCTTGAAGGCATTATGCTAAGTGAAATAAGCCAGTCACAAAAGGACAACTACTGTATGATTACACTTATAGGAGGTCCCTAGAGGAGTCAAACTCACAGAGACACAAAGAATGATGGAGAATGATGGGTGCCAGGGGGAGGGGGAATGAGGAGTTGTTTAATGGGACATAGTTTTAGTTGGGGGAGATTAAAAGAGTCCTGGAACTGGATGGTGGTGATGATTGCACAGCAATGTGAATGTACTTAATGCCACTGAACTGTACACTCAGAAAGCGGTTAAGGTGAGCCCAGCCAGTGTGGCTCAGTGGTTGAGCCTCGACTCATGAACCAGGAGGTCATGGTCTGATTCCTGGTCAGGGCACATGCCCTGTTTTCCAGCTTGATCCCCAGTAGGGGGTGGGCAGGAGGCAGCCCATCAATGATTCTCATTGATGTTTCTATCTCTCCCTTCTCCCTCTAAAAAATCAATAAAAACATTTTTTAAAAAACGTTTAAGGTGAAAAAGAAAAGAAATGAAAGAAAAAAATTGTTACGGTGCATTTATGTGTATTTTATAACAATTTTTAAAATTAAAATAAAAAATGGAGTGAAAGTGAAACTAAGTTGGGGCCACATCGTTGGAGCTACAGGATGTTGAGAGTTGTGGGGAAAAATACACATATAGTCAGACATAGTGATGCTATCATTGTGCCTGTGTGGGGCCTAAACCACCTTATGGTCATCATCTTCACCTGCCAGGGTTCTCACTGTTGCCCTAGTTCCTGCTCTCTCATCCCACAGAGCAGCTATGTGTGACTTTGCCTGCTGGTCCTCCTCATTCTGAGACCTGAGACTTGCCTTTGGAGCAACCTCTCCTCCACTTTGTCCTGCCTTCACCCTGGGTCTGGCCCATCGGGAGCCCATGGCTCCCCTGGTCCAATGACTGGTTTGGAGATGACATTTTGCTGAAACGGGCCAAAGGAGAGGCAGCTCTAGAATTTGCCTTCGATCAACTTGGAAGTTCTCTCTGCTGGTGCCACTGGCCTGGGAGGATGTAAGCCCATGATACACAGCTTGATGTGTCCTTTAACACCTTACTCCAATTGTTCACTCAAGCACCCTCTCACCTCAGGGCCTTTGCCCTGGCTGTTTCCTCCGTCTGAAGCACTCTTCCCTCCATACACAGAGCTCCCTCCTTCTCTCAGCGCTCAACTCTCCTGCCCTGATCATCTTTTCTTAAAGGGCACTATCCAATTACCCTGCTGTATTTTTCTTCAAAGTGTTTATCATCACCTATTGCATATTTAGTTACTGTCTCCCTTGTTAGATGGTAAACTCTGACACCAGGCAACAAGGTCCTTGTTCACTCCTGTATATCTGCTATGTGAAGTGTCTGGCTTAGAGCGCTCGAAACAGCAGGGAGGGAACGCCTGGGTCTCCCCCACACCTGTGCCCACTATGCCCACGTCAGTCCAGCCTCACAGATAGATGAGCCGAAGGGAACTCCCCACATCCCTTAATCTACTTTTTTTATTATACATTTGTGTGTTTTTAAAATATATTTTTATTGATTTCAGAGAGGAAGGAGAGGGAGAGAGAGAGATAGAAACATCAATGATGAGAGAGAATCATTGATCGGCTGCCTCCTGCAAGGCCCCCACTGGGGATCGAGCCCACAACCTGGGCACGTACCCTTGACCGGAATCGAACCTGGGACCTTTCATTTCGCAGGTCGACGCTCTATCCACTGAGCCAAACCGGCTAGGGCCCTTAATCCATTTTTTTTTTAAATTAAGGTATAATATCCACAATCATAATTGTACAGCTTGGCATATATTTTTATAGTATACATCTGTGTAAGCACCACCCCAATCAAAATAAGGAACATTGTCACCATCCCAGGAAGTTCCTTCCTAGCCAATCCCCAGCCCTTTTCTTACATGACCAGGATTAGCTTTACCTGTTCTAGAATGTTACAGAATTGGAAACATACAGCATGGCCTTCTTTGTCTGTTAGTTTTCTGGGCCACTTTGAGTATTTGGCCAGCCTGTAACTGGTTAGCACACCTCTGCCTGCATGCCTCCTTTTGACTCCCCTCCCGCTGGCCTCATCCAGGATCACTCTGGATCTGTACCTCTCAGAGTTGCAAACCACAGAAATGAATGCTGGCCAATCCAAGAGGAAAAGATCTTGAGTAAAGTCTGTTGGTAACTCACAGACCATCCAGGAGGGCAGCTGTTGGGTGACACAGTGAAGAAACCATCACGTGGCCTTGCCCTCATGGAGCTGACCTGGGGGCGGGGCCGGGGGCGGGGCGCAGGCAATACACAAGTAGTAAAGTACATTGTATGTCCCCTGGTGGCAAGAGCAATGGACAAAAATAAGGGGTGGGGGGCGTGCTGGGCTGGGGTTGGTGCAATTTTAAGTCGGACAGCGCACAGGAAAATCCTTATGGGGAGCTGAGGGATGGAGGGCAAGCAGATTACTGGGAAAAGAGCCTCCCAGGCAGAGAAAACAGTGCAAAGTCCCAGCGGCTGACTGTGCTTATAGAAGCAGCAGCAAGGAGGATCAAGGGGCTGGAGTGGGGCAAGTGAGGGAGGAGGGGAGGAAAGGACATTCAGATGGTCCTTGTGGAGTCCTGTGACCCACATGCGGACAGTGGCTTTCACTGAGTGCACTGAAAGCTGTGGGAGGATTTGGGGCCGTGAAGGGATAGGATCCGCCCTGCATCCCTCCCTTGCACACACCTGCAAGTGTCTGCACGTCTCTGTCAACCCCAGCTAAATCCAACTCTCTGCCTGCACCTCTCACCTTGAAAGTTGAGGGGCAGGAAGAAAGACCCCCCCCCCCACACACACACACACAACCTCCCTGACATTCCTCGTTTATGTGGTGCTTTCCCATGCAACGGGATGATTTCTCATACTTCCTTCTCACAGCTTCCAACATCTCCCTACACCCCACACTCAGCTGATGGCCTTCCTTCCTATTTCCCAACAAAACAGTCCCTGTGTCCATATTATTCTGCCACCGTAGCCAGGAGCACTAGTGCCCGTATTCCCTACCTTCCACTTAGCCCCAGATGCCCCTCTTTGGTTCTCCCCTGCATCCACTTTTTCTTCTTCTTCTCTCCCCAGGGCGCAGACTTCACCTCTGTCTACACCAAGCATGTCAAACTCGAGGCCCGCGGGCTGCCTGTGGCCCACAACAAATATTCTTTCGGCCCAGCCAATATAACAGTATGTAAGAAACATTTTAATAAAAATTTTGTAACTTAATTTTTACTATATCCTGTTATACATAATCCTATATAATAAGAGAGGAATATGCTAATTATGTGAGGTGTAACGACCGACCACGTAATGACTGGATCACGGATCTGCAGGAGAGTGGGGCAGTGAACTACAAGCAGGCAGCGGAGGAGAGCTGCAGGAGGGGGCAGGGCAGGAAGCTCTGAGGAGGGGACGGGGGAGCTACAGGAGGGCAGCAGTGACCTAAGGCACAGGGATTCATGTGCAGGGCTACTAGTTATTAATAACGAACTACAACGTTTGCTAATGACTGATTACTATAATCATGTTGCATTCATTTCCCTTATGCACCTTACATGCAGATGCACTATTTCTCTCCACTAATACTAGTGGGGAATATTTTAGCAGCCAATTGCCACGTCATTAGTCTTATACTGACTTGTTTGGTGTGTGCAACAGGAAATATTTCGCTTTCGGAGAACAAGAAAAATAGGTTTATTTGTGTTATGTTTATTAACTTGTGCAGTTATTCAGTGTCTGGTAAGTTAATGTTCAAGCAAAAATATTAATTTTTATTAAAATGTTCTATTATTTTATGTTAATGATTACTCATTCACTTCAGCCCTTTGTATTCAGCATGTCTCTACCGAAATAAACCTACATTTCTATGAAAATTGAAGCTTTTGTTTTTTTGCGGCCCACAGAAACTTAAACCTTGTTTATTTGGCCCGTGTTAGCCTTTGCGTTTGACATGCTTGGCCTACACTCACTTTCCAGGTGACCCTAGGAAGCCAGATGACTTGAAAGACCATTCCTGGTTGCATGCCTCCGGCCTTGGAACTCTCCCCTGAAGGTCGGGCACACACATCCAACCATCTGTCTGACAACTTCCCTTGGAAATGTTACGTTCAGTGGGTCCAAAATCAACCTCCCTGTACAGAACACAGAACACTGTGCTGCCCAGATCCCTTTGGATCTATTTTATTGTTTCTTTGCATCATTGCCAGGGTTTTGTGTGCTTTTGTCTGATGGCCTGCACCTGCAACTCTCAGAGCACTACCCTGGGCTCTGGGCCGTTTGCTACACATTCAGAGAATCAGAAGTGCCCGGGAGCTTAAACGTTCCCCTTGGGTGACCTTCGGTCAAGGACTTACCAATGTAGGACAACTCGAAAATATCACATCCTCCAGAGCTCCCTGCAGGACCAGGCAACGGGTGCCCTCTGCAGGATTCTGCCTGAGCTTGCTCCCCAACAGCTCTGCTTACTCTTGTTTCTTTGACTCCTCTTTTTCTTTCACATTTCACACACGATCAATCAGGTCAGCTCCATCTTCAAATGACATCCCAAACTGGCATGCTTTTCATCACCCTCACCAACACTACTACCTGAGTCCAGCCCTTTATCAGTGTGTGTCTGAACTAGTGCAATAGCCTCCTAATTGGTCTCAGTGCTTCTGTTTTCTATCAGACGGTCTGTGCACACAGCAGCCAGAGGGCTTTGAGCATGCATGAAAGACAGGGAACTTCAATGCTAATAGCAGTCACTCATACTGTGCACCTTCCCCTGGGGCAGGCACTATGCTAAGTAAGCTCTTTACCTTCATTCAGTTGTTCCATGGCCTGCATACCAAGTGCCTGCTGTGTACCAGGCACTCTCTCCTGCCCTGGGATGAGGTGGGAAAGAAGAGGCGCGACCTGGGTCCCCTTTGAGCTGACATTCTGGGTGGGAAGGCTGATACTTAGTAAGTAAAAACACAAATAAATAATTGCAGATTGTGACCAGTGCCATGAAGAAAATAAACAGTGCCTCGACCTGCACGGCTAGGGTTTGAGGATCTGAAGGAGGGGCCGGCACACAAATGAAAATACTACACAAGAAATATGAATTTAGAAGGCATGGGGGGGGGGGCAGGTGGAGACCTCTCTCTTGGAGCGGCACACTGAAACCTGGCCTTGTCCGCTTTTTATTCAACTTTAGATACACATCTTGTCCTCAGTAAAGCACAGCAAACAGGTAGCTGACAGACCGTCTCTAAGGTCAATAAAGATCAGTAAAGATCAGTAAGGTTCAGTAAACATTTACTTTGAGGCTATTAGGTCAGAAAATTGCTTCGAGCCACCACTATCTCAACATGAATAGCATTCCTCATCCCTTGGTGCACTCTCGTGATAGTATCTGCAGTGGATGGCTTCCTGCAAAACAGGTCGACGTGGTTGTCACCAAGAGAGGCCAACTTTAGATGAGCAGGGAGGGCTTCCGGGAGGAGGTGACCCCTAAGCTGAAAATGGAAGGGTGAGGAGCTAGCCATGCAAAAAACCAGGTGGAGAGCATTCCAGGCATGAGCCCTGAGGCCAGAGTAGCTGAATGAACCAGCAAGGGGAAGGTGATGGGGCAGATGGGGCAGGGCCTACGGGCTGCAGTGAGAACGTTGGCTTGTACTCTGGACTCCTTCAGTTGTTCACAGGACCCCTTTTGCACCTGTCGGGGGAACAGGATGGCAGGAGCTAGGGGCCAGGGTGAGGGACTGTATGGTCCAGGTGCGTGATAGTGAGGGCTCAGGGCTGAAGATATGGGGAGAAGTGGGCAAGTTTAGGAAATATTTTGGAGGTGAGGCTAACAGGAGCTGTGTGGTAAAGTAAACAAACATACTTGAAGCTGGAGGTGAACAAGGAACCCAGAGAACATTAGTACAAGTTAGGGTCAAGGAGACCTGGCCGCATTCCTGCTGGCGAGGCAACCTCTTTGCTTTCATAAACTTATTAATGGGAGAGCAATAGAAGCAAGGTGTGGTATGCGGATAGGAAGTACTAAAAAAAAAAAAAATAGGTGGCTATTTAAGAAAAAATTTCAGGCAAGGGCATATGGGAGTAAGAAAGGCAGTTAACATGGTGGGGCACTTGGCTTAGAGGTGGTTGTGACAGCTGGCAGCAGGGGGCAGCAGCGAGCTTCCAGGCAGCCTTGCAGGGTGCAGCTTTCCAGAGCCAAATGAGCTAATCTGTGGCACCTGAGGTGCCTGGGCCAGGGGACAAAGCAGGCCTCAGGACACGTCCAGGCCATGTGACCGAAGCGGGGGAGGCGGGAAGTGGATAGCAGGGCGGGGGCGGGAGGTGAATAGCCGGTGGCCGCCTTGTGGAGTCTAGGCACCCGAACCTAATAAGGGACATTTGTTCAGGAGAAACCTGAGCTGCCTCCTCGGTGGAATTCAGGCGGAGCCGGGGGCCAGCAGCCAGGGCTTCCTGGCTCCCTTTCCCTGGATAGAGTCACCCCAGCTCAGAGAATTCCAGGGCTATAAAAGCTGGGGTTCTTCTTACCAGCCTCCCGCTGCCCCCACAAACACGCCAGGCTTGGGTCTGTTACAATAGGCACTTTATTAGTGGTTGGAATGCAGTTACACGCAGGGGTGTGTGGACAGAACAGGGAGGGAGGACTGGCAACAGGCGCAGGACCTGGAGACCCCAGGCGGGAATCTCTCCCTCTCGGGGACCCTGGGACTGTGCTGATGAACAAAGACATGAAGTCGGGGGCCTTAGGATATGGCGGAGAGAAAACCAGGAGACCAGGTCCTGAGTTCAACCAATTTGGCAAAAGGATCCTCAAGATGAGGTGACTGGGCAGGGAGGTCGGGTGTGCACGCAGCATTTGCCCTGCACCCCTTCCCCTGAAATTGTCCCTCGGGTGGATTCCGTTTCTTTTCTCTCTTACAAAGAGAGCTGTGTCAATCACTGGCAGAGGGAGGGAAGAAACTCAGCCCAGCTTCGCCAGCCAGCCAGCCGGTTTCCATCAGGCAGCTATTAGGGGTCTCCTCCCTCCTGCTCAAAGCAGCCTCCCAGAATAGTCTCACTCCCTCATCTCCCATCAACAACCAGGGTGCCCTGCTGCCCCCATGCCAGGAGACACCCCCCTGGGCACGAGTACCACACCCCACTGCAGCCATATCAGATAACAGAAGGCACTCCTCAGTGGCCCCATTTCAGCTGTTGAGACAGAAAAAAACTAATAGACCCTTTAATGCATAGCCAGGTTAAAAAAAAATAGTAAAGAAACACATGAGGCAGCCTGCGTGCCGATTGTTCAGCTCTGGAGAAGGGGCTCAGTCCTGGCTTCAGCAGATCCGTGTGAACGAGGGCCTTCAGGAGCTGGAGCTAACTGTGGCCGTGGCTCCCGCGGACACACACACCATCCCACCGTAAGAGGGAACAGGAAGCTGGACGCAGCCCACAGAGGTTGGGCCCCATCGCAGGCCAGACGCATCAAGAGCCCTCACGGGACTCCTTCCCATCCCGGCCAGTGAGGGCTGGAGTGACTCGTTGCACAGTCTTGGGGGGGGGGCCGTCATGAAAAGCCCGACTGCCCCTTGGCATAGGGAGGAGATGCCACAAATCTTCCGGGTCCCCGGAAACTGGTGGTAACTGGATGATGGCGGGGTGGCAGTGACAGGACTTCCGGTCAGCCCAAGGGGCTGGGGGTTCTGACCCAGCTGCCTAGCACCCAGCGTGAGACCTTGCAGGGAGGTGGGGGGAAGGTGGGGCCTTTAAGATTCTGCCAGCTTCTTGTTGGTCTTGTTCAAAAGCTTCTTGAGATTGGAAGACATGAAGTAAGGCCTCTCGGCCGAGCCATCATTCCTCTCGAGGTCCTCCACTGCAGAGAGAGACCCCAGAGCAGGTGGCATGAGGGGAGCTCACAGGCAGGGGCCTCTGGGGACAGGGCGGCGGGCAGGGGCCACAGATGCCTCAGAGGGTTAGGAAGCAAGACACACGGGGACCGGAGAGGGGCAGCTACGGTGGGCTCAGGAATGGGACACACACGTTCCCCACGCCCAGGCAAGGAAGCCCCGCATGCACCCCCGGTCTACAGGGCGGAAGCAAGGAGGCTGGCCTCCCTCCTTCTCTACTCCTCCTACTCCTCGACTTCTGCCTGCTTCCCCTCCTCCGCACTCCCCTTCAACAGGATGTCTCTCAGCTCAGGCGACATGAAGTAGGGTCGCTCCTGAGAGCCGTCATTCCTTTCCAGGTCCTCACCTGGGCTCCCCCCAGGAACCGGCAGGGGAAAATGGGGTGGTCAGGAAGGGGAGGGGAAAAGGGAGGCAGGGAAGAACAGGGAAGCCAGCAGGCATGGAAGAGAGGAAGAGAAAAGAGAAAACAAAAACAGACAGATTGAGAGACCAGAGTTAGTGGCAGCCACAGATTCCCCCCAAACAAAGCTGAAAACTCGGAAGCCAAGGGCCCAGGGCAGGGCGTTCCAGCTGCAGCAGCTCTGTGCGCAGGGAGGAAGCTGAGAGGGCATGCCAGGGCCCCAGTGAGGGACAGCCAGTCCCTGGGAAGCTGGGGGCATGTGGCAGGTGAATGTGTAGCCCCACGGGAAGAGGTTCTGCCCAGAGGGAGAAGGGAGTCAGGGCCCAGCAGGAGTCGGGCTGAGGGGTCACTCACAGAAGCAGAGGAACAATGTGTCCACACACATGCCGTAGACGCTGAAGAAGCCGTGGGCGATCAGGTAGGAGCCAATGATCACAGTCTGGGTGAGGGGACAGGAGCTGTTTCCATCCCAACTCCTGCCCAGGGCAACTCCCACCCACCCTGTCCCTTCCAGGCAGGGATCACGTCATTCCTATGCTGTAAGCCCGCCTTAGAATAAAAATAACCTAACCCCACAACCCTGTGGGCAGAGCCCTGTCATCCACAGGACATTATTTGCTCTCTCTGACCCCAGGGCCTTTGCACATGCTATTGCCCTGACTTAGTCTAGTTTATTATGCTTCCGCATTATTCTGCTTTAAGCTCAAACATCAAGTCCTCAGGTAACACCTCCTCCAAGGAGTTGCCTCTGACATCTAGACCTTGTTTTATGCTCTCCTAGTACTGAGTACCCCTCCTCTGAGATCTTCATCTAGCTGCAATTTTATGCATGTTTAGGGCAGTACAGGTTTAATGCCCACATCTCCACTAGACTGTGCCTGACCTGATTACTGCCACATCCCCAGCAATTTGGTGACTCACAAGGCCTTGGTAGGTACCTGATAAACATTTATTGACTGACATGAGTGGACCATAGAGAGATTAAATAACTTGCCCAAAGTTACACATCTTAGAACTAGCAAAGAGGACTAAAATAAAAACCTAGGTCATCGGGCTCCAAGGCCTGCACTTAGATTTTCTGATGACCTAACCCCTCCAGCACCTGTTACCTCCCTGCCCTTATCTCCTTCCACCTCCTCCCCTCTTCACTTCCTCCACACCAGTTACACTGGTTTCCTCACTGCTCTGGTATGGTCCCACCTTAGAGGCTCTGTCCTTGTTCCCTATGCCTGGTTGTTACCTGCGTGTCCTTCAGATTTTATTTACTTATTTATTATTTTAAATATATTTTTATTGACTTCTGAGAGGAAGGGAGAGATAGAAACATCAATGATGAGAATCATTGATTGGCCAACTCCTGCACGCCCCCTACTGGGGACTGAGCTTGCAACCCAGGCATGTGCCCTTGAAGACAATCGAACCTGGGACCCTTCAGTCCGCAAGCCAATGCTCTATCCACTGAGCCAAACCAGCTAGGCCTGTCCTTCAGATTTTAGATCTGACATCACTTCCACAGTGAAACTGCCTGGACTCCCAGACCTGAAAAAAGCTTCCACCACAGGCTCCAAAAGTTCCCTAGAATTCTGCCCTGGGGCATGTACCAGTCTGCAATCTCATATCCACCCATATCATGATTGATTTACTGATTAATGTCTATTTGCCTCTAATCTGCAGTTCTCTAGAGAGACGCCCTTCCTCCCTCTGTGGCTGGTCCAAGGCAGGTGCTTAAAGTTTGTAGGAATAACCAATCCCCTACGTCTGACCCCCACCCTATCTGTCCAGTCAAAGGCGGCCAGGTGAGCCCCAACTCCTCCTTCTCCCCCGACACCCACCCATCCCCAAAGTTCCATACCAGTATGGGGACCCAGTAATAATTGAGGGGCGGTGCTGTGTCTTGTATGATCCTAATACGGTGGGTGAAGAAGAAGAAAGCCAGGATCCCTGGACAGAGGGAGAAAACCAAGATAGTTGAGGGTTTTGGCTAAGGGAAGTAGCCTCCTGCCCAGAGAAGACCCAACCCACCACAGAAGAAGACATGGGGACCCCACAGCTCAAGAGGCTCCCACAGCCAGACAGGCTGGGTGAGCAGCACTCACCCACACTACCCACAATCAGAAGTTTGCCCAACAGGAAGAGGAAGTCAGTAACTTTGTCCAGGACAGCCACTCTGCAAGGGAGAGTGAGGAGCAGGCGTGAATGTGGGCTCAGGGACCTGGGGTGGAGGGAGGTGGTGAGAAGATGGTGTTTTCTCTGACCTGATGATGTTTCTCATCAGCAGGAAGAAGGCGTTCTTGGCTGAGGTGCAGAAGTTGGTACCATAGATGGCGATCTGGAGGGAGGAAGAAGGGAAGGATCAGGGCCCCTGGTGGGAATGAGGGCCCCTCCCTTCCAGGAGAAGCTGGTGGGTTGGTTATGGGTCCCAGGCCACTGACCATGATGTAGGCATTCCTATTGAGGAATCTGATGAACTTCTCCAGGCACCAGAAGCAGCATTTGAGACAGGTCATGAGGAACTTGGCAAACTTGTTGTCGGCAGCTGGGAGAAAATGGAGGGATGTGAAGGTGAGGAAACACCACCACCATCACCCCCCTGCATCCCCCCGCCCCCGACACACACCTCCTCATCACACACCCCTGCACAGTGCAGGACTCCCCGAGCCCACCTTCTCAAAGAGACAAGGAGTCCCCATCCAGGACCCTTGGAGGGCATGCCCCCAATGAGGGACCCAATCTTGAAGCTTTTCAGCCCAGCCTCCAAGACAGGAGCCAATCACAACCCATACCACTGCTCTGGCCCCGCCTCCCACAGACACCAATCCTTGTAGGCTTCCATGGTACCACCCATCCCCTCCATGGCAGGAACCAATCACCCAAGTCTTTCAGCGCTACCTGCCCATAGTCAGAAACCAATCACTATCCCAACAAGCCTTGCCCTCAAGCAAGAACCAATTCGATCTCCCTCAGTTCTGCCTCCTCAGTCTAAGGCCAGAGCCCACAGCATTTGGGCCTCACCTTTCAGGCGCTGATCCAAGTACTCCAGCATCACTCGGATGATCTGCACGATGGCCAGAATGAGGGCACCAAAGGCCAGGGAGCCCGTGTGGTACCTGCAGGCCAAGGGCATGGTCAGCGGCTGGGCCAGGCCTCCTCCGCCCCATCGCACCCCCACCCCCAGCCCATCGGGGGTCCCACCTGAGTGCCCGGCTGAAGGAGGAGAAGAGCGGGAAGGCAGGCAGGTCATCTGGCTTGTGCAGGGCCCAGTAGTAGGAGGCAAAGGCCCCAGCTAGCGTGACCTGGCCCAGAGCCAGCACGAAGTTGGCCAGCCAGAAGAACATGAAGGCATTAAAGATCTGTAGGCCCAGCAGGGCCTGGTGGTAAGCTGACTCACCACCATAGAAGGCGAACTGGCAGTGGGCTCCAGGGCATAGGCGGGACTCGTTGGAGGAGGGGAAGGTCTGTGGGAGAGACACAGAGCCCAGTCACAACATAGGGACCCAGGGTTCAGAGTGGGCTCTGGGCATCAGGTCTGGGTCAGCTATACCATAGGGTGGGGACAGGAGTCATGGGGATCAGAGTTAAGGGGTTGGGGGTTCAGGCCTGGGACTTGTAAAAGGGGTTCTAGAAGCAAGACTAGGGATCATGTAACAAACTCAATGGGTGTCAGTGAGGTAGCAGAGGCTATTTGGGGGCTCAGGGTGGGGTCATGTGTCAGTGGAGTGGCCACATGGACAGGACAGGAGTGGCAGAGGTCAGCATAAGGATCGCTGGGGTCAGGATAGGGGCTTGTGGAAGGCAAGGAAGGAGCTCTAGAAGCAAGAACTGGCCATCCCTGGGTTAAGAGAGGGGTACGGGAGCCGCCAAGTTGGATCTCTTCCCCTCCATACCCCCATATCCAGCACAGGGCAGACGGCAGGCACCAATTGTTTGTTGAATGGTCCCAAAGTTGGGATGAGAGGTTTCAGATCCTCCATGGGCTGCTGGGGAAATAGCCGCCCCCCACCTCTGGATACCCACCTCAGGGTTGCAGGTTTTCCTATTAACTGGGCAGGTGTCGATATCGCTGAAGATTTTATAAATAGCTTCGTTGGAAGTGGACAGGAAGCTGGGAGCTCATTAAGGAACCTAAGGTCTGAGATTAGGAACCCCAGGGGCTTGTGAGAAAGGCTCCCTTCCCCCACCAAGCTTTGGGCCTGCCCCCAAGCTGCAGGTCACTTCCCGGCAGGTTTGGTCTCTAGCCATCCCCGGGATCAGGAATCGGGGTCTGACAGCGGATACACGGCAGTGCTGGCCCAGTAGGCGATGCAAAGGCACAGCAGGAAGAAGGTGACCAGTGGGTACAGCAGGGAGCACATCACATATCCCACAGCCCTGGAGGGGAGCAGAGACATGGGCATGAGGGACCGAGCAGCCCCGGGACCACCCAAGCCTGACACCCTCACACGCACCTGCTGGCTTCCTTGATGAGCGCAATGGCGATGAGAATTCTCTTCCGCAGAAAGATGAGCAGCAAGATGATGATAACCTCAAGTATGCTCAGAATGATCACTGTAGGGGGCAGAGGGCGGCCAAGTCTGCCAGCTGCCTAGGCTCCCACTCCCTCCCGTGCCTAACTGGGGGCTGGAGTGGGGGGTTGGGACTCACTGAAAGCCATCCAGGTCTGCCTCAAGTGCAGGTACACGCGGAGATCTGTCTGAAAGCCGAGATCCACCAGGGAGATGTCGGAGCCGGCTTCACCACGCAGTCGGGCGTACTCCATGTAGCAGTGAAATATACCTGCGCAGAGGAATCGCCATGCTGCAGCACACCGACTGCTCCACCAACGGAGCAAAGCAGGTACCACCACCCCAGTTTGACAGAAGCAACCATGGAGGCGGAGAGGGGCTGCCAGTGCTTGCTCCTGTCTGAGCTCTTGCACTAGCTCTTCCCGCTTCTGATAGCTTCTCTCCCAACAGGTCCTTCATATCCGCCTGTGCTGGAATGTCACCTTCTCATGAGACCTTCCAGAAACCTTTCCCCTTTTTAGAATCTTACCCTCTCACACTCCAACTTCGTATCCCCCTTCTCTGCTTTGATATCCTAGACTCGTCTAGAGGGTTTTCTGTGTGTTTTTCTTCTTGTCCACCTGCTCCATACCTCCGGGAATATAAGCTCCCCAGGAGCAAAGATTTGTCCTGTTTTATTCAATGCTATAATCCCAGCACCTAGAAAACTGCCTAGGCTACGATAGACACTCAGGACATGTTTAATGAATGAATGAATGAATGAATGAGTGAGTGAATAGGTGTCAGGATGCTGTATGCCTGAGGCTTTCCTGATTCCCTTGCAACTCTGTAACAATGATTCATGGGTAGTAAGGGAGGACATGGGTGTTAACGTCCAATGGGGTAGCATTAGGAATTTTCAGCATTCCTCTTAGCTCTTTGTAGAAGAAAATTGTAAAATACAGATAAAGTAAAAAAAATATATATATGTCTAGTTGCCTAAAATTCCAGCATCCAGATAGAAACTACTATTAACATGAATATTTTAATATCTGTGTCCTCAGATTGGGTTGCATACAAGGCCATCTTTCCAAATGGAAAGTTTAAATGAATAATCAGGCCCTGCCCAGTGTGGCTATTTTATAAATAGCTTCGTTGGAAGTGGACAGGAAGCTGGGAGCTCATTAAGGAACCTAAGGTCTGAGATTAGGAACCCCAGGGGCTTGTGAGAAAGGCTCCCTTCCCCCACCAAGCTTTGGGCCTGCCCCCAAGCTGCAGGTCACTTCCCGGCAAGTTTGTCGTCCCATACGCCAAAGAGTTACCAGTTGATTCCTGGTCAGGGCACATATCGTTTGTGGGTTCAGTCCCAGAACGTAAGGGAGGCAACCAATCCATGTTTCTCTCTCTCTCTCTAAAGTCAATAAAAACTTTTTTTTTTAAAGCCTCTATAAAAAAAGAATAATCAGAATATAAAGCACTGTGTTTTGAGCTTGGCCTGCTGGTTCCTTAGGTCTCAGCTCCTTCCATCTCCTCCACATACTACCTTCTTCTCATTAAGCCTCCTAAGTAGTAAATATTAATTATCCCCATTTTATAGAAGAAGAAATTGAGGCACAGGGAGGTTGAGTCACTTGCCCGAGGTCACAGAGTGAGGAGTTGGCAAAACCGGCATTTGAACCCCCAACTTTCTGGTGCCAGAGCATGTATCATTAGCCACTGTCCTAAGTAGTCTACTTGTAGCCTTATGGTGTCATAAGATACAGATCCCGGCCCCAGTTTGGAAGACTATGATTTAGCCCATGGGTGCAGGACAAGGTAGAGGACATCTGATGGCTTAGAAGATGCTTAATGGGCCAGTGCCAGGTCAAAGGGCATGAGCATTTTGCGGACTATGAGGGGGAGACGCACCGTAGCCCAGTACGAGAATCACCATGACGATCATCACCCAGACCATAATGCCAGCCAGGAAGCGGAGCAGCACGATGAACAGGAGGCTCATCACCATGGCGATGACCAGGCCTCTGAGGGATGAAATGGGGGCATGAGTGGTCCCCACCCTCTCATCAGCTTCAGGCTGCCCAGCCCAGGAAAGGCCACCGTTCCTCCCATCTTACATGACAATCCAGTACCAGGAGACAGTGTAATCTTCAAATATCCGCATGGCCAGCTGCCGAGCCTCCAGGACCCCATTGGCCTTCCTGGGGTAAGGCATACGAGGGTGGTGTCAGACCCCTCCCTGATTGGCCCAGCCCCATGGGATGCTCTGTCCCACCCAGGAAAGCGCAACGCCAGTGTGGTGGGCTGCAGTCCTCACTTGGCGCCCTCAATCAGCTCAGTGATGTTTTTCCGAAGGCCGTCCCCATCCTCATAGGTCGTCGCGTTGCCCACCATGAGGACCCCCTTATGGGCGTGGATGGCTGGGAAGCATCGTTGGGCCACTACATGGAGCAGGGGATGGGACAGCAGTCAAGCTGAGCCCCTGACACCTCCCCACACCCCACCAGAGCTCACAGGACCCCGGACTCACACGGTGTGCTAGGAGTGAGGACAGGGGGGCAGTCACCATCCCGAAGCACCTCAGCCACACCCTGTGGAGAGAGGGGACAGTTAATCCCCCAGACCAGCACCCTCCACCTGGCCCTGCCCGGGGTCCCCTTACCTTGTTGTTCTGGAAGCCAGGCACGCAGAACTGCTTGTAGTACTCGAAGTCCGGGGAACTGCGAGCATTCAGATAGGTGAGGTATCGGTTGGGGCACTTCTCCACGCAGATCTTGGGGGAGCAGGAGGCAGGGTTGGGTGGGGTCAGACACCTGATCCCCACTCAGAATAGAAGTTCCACCTCCCATTCACCAGGGAAACAGAAAAAGCTGGGAGAGAAGTCACCACTACAGGAGAAAAAGGACCTGGTGTTGGAAATGGGGGACAGAGAAGGGGATGGGGAGGGGACAAGTTACCTGGGGGGTGGGACACTGGAATTCCAGCAGGACGAGGGGGCTGGCACACTTCACAATGTTGAAATAAAACAGGTAGGGTTTGTTCCTGGGGTTGGGAAAGGGAGATGGAAACTGTCAAGACTTCTCAACCACCCTATATACTGGTAAAATGTCTTAATGAAAGCAACAACAACAACAATAACTGCAGCAGCAGCAACTTCATGTCAAGTACTTTCTAAGCCCTGAACACATATAGGCTCATCTAACCATCACAACGGCCTTATTAGAGTGGGACTGTTAGAATCCCCAGTTTGGAGATGAGGAAAATAAGGTTCAGAGAGGTTGAGACACGTGCCCTAGGTCACACAGCCAGGGAGTGACAGAACGCTCACTTTTACAGGTGAAGCTCTTTTACCTCAGCTGTCATGACCGACCTCAGATCCCATAACGTCTCCTCTCTGTCTCTCCCCTAAAACGTGGGCCTCCAGAGGACAAGACTCTTAATGTCTCATTTAATGCTGTGTCCTCAAGGCCTAGTACAGTGGCTGGGGACGGTGGGAGTTTTATAAATGTTTGTTGACTGGACTAATGGATGGCTGCAAGTAGGAGAAGCCTAGAACCTTCTCCCCAGAGCTCATGAAGCCCTCCTGCCCACTCCTCCCCAGACCCACCAGGCAATAAGGAGCTAGACTTACGCATTTTTTGTGCCCTTTTGCCCGCAGAACTCGCCGCGGCTATCAGTGGGGTAGATCACCTTTCGAGGGTCTCCATGGGTCCAAGCTGCGGAGGAATCCAGAGACACTGAGGAACTGCCTGCCCCTCCTCAGCATCAGTCCCACTCCTGACCCAGAGGCGGTGGCTTCCCTCTCACCCCGGAACCCTGAGTCCCGTTCCCTCCTCCACTCACCTATGATCCCTACAGCCACGTAGCCCACGATGGCCAGGAGGAGGAACACACAGCAAATGATGTCTGTGCAGCCCCTGGGAGCAAGAGGCAGTGTCAGGGTGGGAGCCTCGGTGCCCTGAGGATCATAGACCCACGGTACCCGGTACACACACTCACACCCATGTGTGATTCGGACACATGTTCCTGACCTATGCAGATGCTATACCAAAGGGCACGTACACTTCAAATTTTAATACGTAATGGTACACTGTCCGCAAAGCAGGTTGCAGCAATGTGCAGCTCTCCTTCGATTGAGAGTGTCCATTTTCTCACATCGTTACCAGCATTACATGTTAATGGTTTTTTCTAATTTAAATTATTTTTATAAGGTTAAATATTATAGTAAAAAAATAGATGAGCCCTGGCCAGGTAGTTCAGTTGGTTAGAATGTCGTCCCTATATGCCAAGGGTGTGGGTTCGACCCCTGGTCAGGGCACATACGGAATCAACCAATGAATACATAAATAAGTGGAACAATAAATTGATGTTTTTCTCTCTCTCTCTCTCCAAAATCAATAAATAAAAATTAAAAAAATATATGAACATGGTAAAAATTAAAACCACAAAATAGGGATGTATACAATAAAGAAATAAGTCTCCCCCCGACAAACACACATACCCCTCCCTGCCCATAAGTAACCTGTTAGTCCTTTGGATTATTTATTAAGTATTAATGTTAAAAAATTTTTTTCCTTAAGTGTGATGATACACCTCCTGTTCTGTGTCTTGCTATTTTTGCTTAATATATTGAGGGATCCATATCCTCACTTAGGACTCTTGTACATTTTGTTGTTGTTGTTATGTTAATCCTCACCAAGGATATTTTTTCCATTGATCTTTTTTTTTTTTTTTTTTACTATTCCTCACTTTGACTCACTGGGAAATGCCCACTATATCTTCAAAACCAAGGCCAGTTAGCTTTACCACCTCAGGCATGGATGTCCATCACCCCCCATCCTTCCTGCATACACACCTTATTCATACCTTTATTATTGCATACTCCACAACGTCAATTATTGCGGTTAGTACCTTGCCTGGCAGAATCAATATGAATTCAAATTGAATTTATGAATTAACAAATAAATAAAGCATTATGAAGACCATTACATTATTTAAACCAGGAGACCAGGAGACTGAGGTGGCTGGAATACCTTAACGATTTAGGCAGCAATCCAAAAATCAAAGCCTATGAGTGCCTCACGTTTACAAAATCAAAACGCAAAGGTTGTAAGCCATAGCCCATCCATAATTTTCTTAGTTGGTTTCCACCTTCTCTATAAACCTATCTTCCTGAGCTCCCTCAGTGGAACATGCCTAACCACCTCCGATTTGGTGCAGCCTGATTTGAATTTGTTTTTGCTAAAATAAACTCTTAAAATGTTTAATATGCCTCAGCTCCTCTATTAACAAGACAGTGAACAGAGTCTTCTTGTATCTACTCTTTTGAATAGATTCCTGTTTGCTTGGGGATCACAGGGCGGTTGCTGGAATATAAAAACCTAAGTGGAGACATGGAAAAACAGCGACGATGTCATAATTAGTAGAAGGCACTTTGGTGTCTAAAACACCGTCAGACAAATACTAAAAATCCCAGCTGTTTAGATCATGAGATCAGATCAATGAAGGGAAAAAAATGTTCTTGGTGATTGTTATGCTCAGATTTTCCAAGATAGTTCCGAAGACCTCAGAAAAAGTGATTTTCAGATGGAAACCTAAAGGAATTACCAGATGAGAAGTGGTAGAGACGGTGTGGGTCCCTGCATAGGAGGGTGAATGTGGGTGTCCACTGATCTTTCATAGAGAGTGGAAGGGAGAGAGGGGGAAGATAGAGTCAGAGGGAAAGAGAGAGAGAGAGAGAGAGAGAGAGAGAGAGAGAGAGAGAGAGAGAGAGAGAGAGAGAGAAATGTTGATGTGAAATCAAACCTGTGTTGCAAGGGCCGATGCTCTAACCACGGAGCACACTAAACAAGGCGGGACTCCTTCATTCTAACAGCTGTGTAATATTAACCTAAGGACCCACTGTAACTTAGCTAACTAGTTGCAAAGGATGGACATTCAGATGGTTAGAGTTTGCCATTTTTTAAAAGACAGCTATTTCATACATGTTGGTCCATGTGTGCAAGGTTTATTAAAACTTTTTTTCCCTAGAATTTTAATCTTTGGAACAAAAACATGCACACTTAAAATGTTCCCGTTTCCTTATTCCCTTGAAAAAACTGCAACAATTACTTTCAATGCGGAACATGTGTGTTAATCTACTTAATCTTTGCAAATCTGTGATAGGAAATTCTATTTGGTTATTGTTTTAGATTCCTTTACTTTCCATTGAGTTTGAAACATTTTTCCATAACTTCATCGTCTACAGTATTTCTTGTTCCACTCTTTTGCCTGAGTTTCTTTTTTTAAAAAATTCATTTGTAAGGACTCTTTATATTCAGGAAATTAATCCTTTCATCGTCAAGTTGGAAAACATTTATCACCAGTTTGTTGGAGAACAGATCGGGGAGTGTGAAGAAACAGGGGTGGGACAGTATTAGCAGACGCCCCCTTCCCCTCCACCCCCCACCCCCGGAACCCAGAGCCCTTACCGATTGTAAATGGGTCCTTTGAAGCTGGGGTCATACTTCTGTGGAGTTCCTGAAAATCAGCAAGGTAGAGCTGGGTGGGCCGAGAAGGCGCTGGGAGACCACCCTCCCTCCGACGCTCCCAGGGCATCTTGGGTCCCAGGAATACATCTCAGAGACCCTGCGGATCTCCCGCCTCGCCCCGCCTCCGGGGAGGACATACCCAAGCCCCCGCAGAGCAGCCAGCGCGGGGGGAGGACTGGTTATTGGATTTACCAGCCGGAGGCCACCCCCTGGGGAGGGGGCTGGAATGGGGGCCACCAGGGCGCTAGGTGGAGAGGGGAGGGTCCCCGGGGGAACCCCACAGGAGTACTGGGGAGAGGGCTTCAAGGACGGGCCCTTCGGGTGAGGGGATTTGGAGGGAACTCTGAGAGGCTCTCCGGGGAAGACGGGGGTGAGGGGTGCTGGCAGGTGACTGCGGGGGAGCGGGGGGCGCTCCCGGCAGAGATCGGCATTCCCTCGCCCCCTCCCAGTGGCCAGCCCGGGTGCAGGACGGGGGCTGCCTACCGTGCTTCCCGTAGTAATGCTGCCGGTCGCCCCCCATCCCTGCGGCGCCCGCCCGTCCCCGCGCCCCCTCGGCCCTGGGGTCTGGCCCGTTGGGTGTCCCGAGGGAGGGACGGTCGGACAGACTGGCGGCGGCTCCTCCCAGCAAGGAGCCGGGCGGGGCGGCCCAAACCAGTCTGACCGGCCCCAGCGGAGCGGCTGCCAGGGGACTGACCCGGGGAGGGCGGGGGAGGCGGGGCGGGGCGGCAGCTGCTCCCGCCACTCACCAGCCGCCGGATTTAGCCCTCCCCGCCCCGGCCCCGCCCCCATCCGGAGAACCCCTGGGCCCACCCCCACCCCCACCCCCACCCCACCCCTTCCCCAGGCCACACCGCCTAACACACCTCTCAACCCCAAAAGGGCACCCAATATGCCCCCATTCTCTAGGTATGGAAACTGAGGCACAAGGAGGGCGACCCGCCACAAAACCGGCCGATGGCTGGCCCCAAACACCCAATTGTTAAGTATTTGAGCTGAAAATTCTCAAACCAAGGGGGCGTATTTTATTTTGAGCTGCATTTAAAAAAAATTAAATGGCAACAGTTAAAACGTTGGGAGAGTCCATATAAAAATCCACATGGCCAATTTCTTGAAAACTGGCGAATTGGGGCCCGCAGCCCCCATGCCACATTCCTGCCTGGCACCGCCCCCAGATGGTCCCTGTATGGCTCCCAAAGCTACACACTTGAGCCATCATCCCTGCACACTCTCACAACTGTGAATCCAGGAGCCACTGTTTTGTGGAACAGGGATTTATTGAGCCCCCACGGGAGCAGGCTCTGGGCTGGACACCAGTTTCGGTGTGTCTTGTGGAGCCAACATCCTACTGGGTGGCCCTGGATTAAAATATCCCGCCCCCCCCCCCCCCCACCCACACACACACACAGAGCCAGAGAACACTTAGGCCAGCGCCTTGCCTTCCCTGAGCCTCGGTTTCCTCAACTGTGAAATGGGACTAAAGCAAAAAACCAAAACTAGTCAAAGACCAGGCATGGGATGCCAGGAGGTATACAGTTGGCCTGGGGTTTACAGTTGGAATGGATGTACTGTACTGTCAGGGGAGGGGTGTACGACCAATGTGGGGACGGGGATACTGCAAGGGGCACAGTCAGGGTGGCATTTACCGTCAGTGTGGAATCATACAGCTGACATGGAGGGAGACTGTTGCTACAGGGGTGTTTAATCAGTGTGGGGTATACAGTAAGGGTGGAGGGATACAGCTAGTGGGAGGTATACAATCGGCAGAGGGTGCAAAGTCAGCTGGCTGTCCTCCCCACACCAACCACCCACCCCCATGTAAACCGTATACTCCCTCAATGCCACTGCATCTCCCAACCGTCATTGGGGCCAGTTGCATACGTTACAGCATCGTTAACTATATACAGCTGGCATGGGGGTACAGTCGGCAGGAATACATATTCAGTGTGGGGCATACAGTTAACATGGGGTTATACAGTGTGGTCACATACAGTTGGTGCTCATTAATTACAGCTGCTGCTTCAGAGCCCCACCCCCGCCTGCCCCACTCTGATCACTAACTCAGCCTTCCTAGAGAAAGGCCGCCTCCTCCGAGTGGCCCACAGCTGCGGAGGCCCTACCTGACCCCTGGCCCACAGGCTTCAGCAAACAGGCGAGGCTCACGGCTACAAGCCGTGCCCTTGGATGACCAGGTCTCCTAAAGAAATCCTGTGGTTCCTGACGTCCCTGCCAGCTAGTCCCACCCCCACGCAGTCTGAGTGGTGCCCAGGCCGCAGCGTCTTCTCTTCCCAGATACACCAGGTCTCTTGGGGTCACTCCTGTAAATGCAGGACTTGAACCAACTCCATCCTGATGATTCCCAAATGTCCATCCCTGGGAAGGCCTGGCCCCCAAGCCGCACTCCCCTGAGACACCTATCTCCCAGTGCCCCACATGGGGTTCTCATGGGCACCGCACACTCAGCACCGCCACATCCGATCCCCTCCCGATCGGCCCCCAGCCCACCTGGACTCAGAAATGGCAGCTCTCTTCCAGAGCACCCAGTCCAGAAACCTGGGATGTCTCTCTGCTTAACATCAGCTCGACCTTCAGAATCTACCCAGTATCCAAACATGTCTCACCCACTCCTTGGCCCGAACCCTTGTCACATGGGGGTCATCTTTTGCCTGGACCAGGGTAGGTGTCTCCACCCGGGTCTCCCAGCTCCCACACTTACCCCCCACTGTGTTCCTCCCAACGCAGCCAGCGGAGTCTGTAAACACCTGAGTCAGGGCACATCCTTTCTCTGCCCAGAACCCTCCATGGCTCCCACCTCATTCAGAAGAGAAGCCCAACTATAGCCCACAAGGCCCTGTCCCCCCGCATTGCCCTCACCTCCTCCCTCTCTCCCTTTTGCTCATTCCATTCTCGCCTCATTGGCCTTCTGGTTACACCGAAAACTCGCCAGGCCTGGTCTCAACTCAGGACCTTTGCACTTGTTCCCTCCACCTAGCAAGCTCTTCCCTGAGTCCATGTGGCTCCACCTCCTTCAGCCTCTGCTCAAACAGCACCTCCTCTGAGCTTTCTCTGACCATCCTCTCTAAAACAGCACCCTTTCCCCTCCATTAAAATCACCTTATTTTGTTTTGTTTCTTACCACCACCTGACAGGTCACACATTTATGCATTGGTTGTTTGTTGTCTGCCCCCATGCCCCAAGGGTTTGTATTTGTTTGTCTGTGGTGGTGTCCCCGGTGCCCAGCATAGTGCCTGGCATAGAACAGACACTGAAGAAGTGTTTGCTGAGTGAATAACCGCAATCTGTAATCCGTGTATATACAGTTGACCCCTGAACATTGGGTTTGAACCGTGCAGATCCACTTACATGTGGATATTTTAAAGTAAATATGTACAGTACTGTAAATGTATTTTCTCTTCTTATGATTTTCTTTTTTTTAAAAAAGATTTTTAAATTGATTTTTAGAGAGAAAGGGGGAGAGAGAGAAACATCAATGTGAGAAACATCAATCTGCTGCCTCCTGCACACCCCATACCGGGGATCGAGCCTGCAACCTTTTAGTGCATGGGATGATGCCCAACCCACTGAGCCACACAGGCCCAGGCTCTTTTTTCCTAAAAACGTTTCTTTTCTCTACCTTACTTTATTGTAAGAATACACTATATAATACATATACAAAATATGTGTTAATCAACTGCTTGTTACCGGTAAAGCTTCTGGATCAATAGCAGGCTATTAGTAGTTAAGTTTTGGGGGAGTCAGAAGTTATAGATTTTCCACTGTGTGGGGTGTCAGTACCCCTAACACCCATGTTGTTCAAGGGTCAAATGTATACTTAAGACTGAAAATGAGCCGAAACCGGTTTGTCTCAGTGGATAGAGCGTCAGCCTGCGGACTGAAAGGTCCCAGGTTCGATTCCGATCAAGGGCATGTACCTTGGTTGCGGGCACATCCCCAGTAGGGGGTGTGCAGGAGGCAGCTGATCGATGTTTCTCTCTCATCAATGTTTCTAACTCTCTATCCCTCTCTCTTCCTCTCTGTAATAAAATCAATAAAATATTTTTAAAAAAAAAAGACTGAAAATGTAGCTTAGAGTTTTCCAGGTGTACATATTTAAAAAATTAATTTGAGCCCTAACTGGTTTGACTCAGTGGATAGAGCATCGGCCTTCGGACTCAAGGGTCCCAGGTTTGATTCCGGTGAAGGGCATGTACCTTGGTTGCGAGCACATCCCCAATGGGGTGTGTGCAGGAGGCAGCTGATGGATGTTTCCTTTCATCAATGTTTCTAACTCTCTATCCCTCTCCCTTCCTCTGTATAAAAAAATCAATAAAATATATTAAAAAAAATAATAAAAAAATAATTTAATTTGAGCACTGGCCAGTGTGGCTCAGTTGGTTGGAGCATCATCTCTACACCAAAGGGCGGTGGGTTTGATTCCTAGTTGATCCCTGGTCGGGGTGAGTGTGGGAGACAACTGATCCGATGTTTCTCAGCTCTCTCTCCCTCTCTCTCTTCCCCTCTTCCTTCCTCTCTGGAATCAATTTAAAATGTTTTAAAAATTAATTTGTGAATTTTATACATAAAAGAATTTAATACATGACGAATGTGGAATATCCAGTTGGCAGAGAAGGGATAAATCAGTGACTGGCTTGACTGCCTTTGGAAGAAAATAAAGTTAACTCCACTGCTATACATAGCAAAACAATTCCACATGGATTAGTCATGCAAATACATAAAAACTCAAAATGATTACAAGTATGAAGGGAAAACACCGGAGCATATTTCTACCATCTGAGAGGAGGTGAGACTGGTAAGCACGGTGGAGGAGAGAGAAAGAAGCACCACAAGTTCCTTGTGTCCGTTAAATGGCAGCCGGGCTGGCAGAGTGGGAGCAGCCACTCAACAGCTGGAGCTAACAACGGAGGGCCTTTCAGACACTGGCTCTGCCCTTCACCGTACTGGAGGTCCTATCGCCCACCCGTGTGACAGCAGAGGAAACCAAGGCTCAGGGAGGGGAAGCAGCGAGTGGTGCGCCCCTACACCAGGTGTGATGGGCGAGTGGGAGCCACTGAGGGTGTCTGGGCAGAAGCATAACCAGGCCAGGCCGGGGAAGACACTCAGGGAAGACTCAGACAGCTCTCAGGGCTGCCAGTGACCTTGCTGTGTAAACTTGAGTTATCCCTCTGTAAGATGGAACTGAAGATGCAGAGCGGGGCACCTGGCCGAGGCCTGGCTCAGGGCCTGGCCTGGTGGCCACTCAGGAAATACAAAAGGGAACATGGGTACTGTCACCTCATGGATTCCACTAGCGCTTACTAATATTAGTGGCTGGGGAAGGAAGGAAGGAAAGGCGAGGCAAATACTGATGGCTTCCGATAATGAACCTGATCCAAACCCTACAGGATGGGAACTTGCTGAATCTTTGCAACAATGTTGTAAGGACATAATAAGAAAAGTACGAATGTCCCAGTGCCTCCATTTACTGACCTATTTGCCATGTGCCAGGTACTCTTCTAAAACATTACACAGTTGACCTCAGTTCATCCTGATAGCAACTTTGTGAGGTTGATTCTATCATTATAACCCCCATTTGACAGATGCAAAACTGAGGCCCAGAGAGAAATATTGTTCAGGTGGCCACAAAGATGGTGAGCAACAGAGCCAGGCCAAGCTCCTAAGTTAGTGTCTGTATGAGTTTCCTTTGGCTCCTGTAACAAATCACCACCAACTCTGTGGCTTAAAACAACACAAATTTATTCTAATCCTAGAGGTCAGATGTCCAAAGTGCATCTCACTGGGCTACAATCAGGATGTTGGCAGGACTGCATTCCTTCTGTAGACTCTCTTTCTCTGCCTGTTCCAGCGTCTAGAAGCCACCCCCTTTCCTTGGCTTGTGGCCTCTTCCTCTTATCATTACCTTGCAACATTGTTGCAAAGATTCAGCAAGTTCCCATCTTCAAAGCCAGCACTCCCTCCCATCAAGGACATACCTGTTTCTATTGTCACTGTCTCCTCTGACTCCTCCCAACCTCTTTATAAGAACCATTGTCCCTGGCCTACCTGGATAATTCAGGATACATGTCCTATCTCAAAATCCTTAATTTATTTTATTTAGTTATTTCCATTAATCCTCACCTGAGGATATGTTTCCCATTGCTTTTTAGAGAGAGAAAAAAGGAAGGACAGAGGAGAGAGAGAGAACCATCGATATGAGAAAGACCCATCGATTGGTTGCCTCCTACATGAGTCCAACCAGGGCCCGGGCCCTGGAGAAGCCTGCAACGAGGTATGTGCCCTTGACCAGAATGGAACCGGGGACCCTTCAGTCCGCAGGCCGGCACTCTATCCACTGAGCCACGCCGGCCAGGGCTCAAAATCCTTAATTTAATCCCTCTGCAAGTTCCCTTTTGCCACTGACAGTAATGTAGACACAGGTTCCAGGAATTAGGATGTGGACGTCTTTGGGGGGGACCATTATTCTGCCTGTCACAGGGTCTTTGATAAAATGTCACCAGTGGGACAGACCCACCCACTGCTTGTTTTCATATAAACCAGAGCCGCAGAGGGTCTTCACATTTTTAAATGGCTGAAAAACATCAAGAGAGGAGGACTATTCTGTCATGTGACAATTATGTGAAATTCAAATGTCAGTGGCCATCAATCAAGTTTCCAGGGCACACAGCCACGCTCATTTCCTTCGTCTGGCCGCTTTCACGCTGCACCGGCCGACCGGAGCGGCCGCGGCAGGCTGTGTGCGTGGCCCGGGAAGCTGGAAACTTTTCTTCTCTCAGCTTTTACAGAATGTGCCACTGCCTGGTCTCCAGGCCATGAAGCAACATGCTGAGCCCGGGTCTGTGCCAGCGTGTTTCACGGGCTCTCCTTGTAACAACTGGGAGCGGTGAGGCATGCCAAGTACTCCCCAGCGACACAGGCCAGGAAACCGACACGTTCTTTTCCTCTCCCGGCTGCCGTTTTCCTGTCTGGAGAGTGAGACTAACACCCGCATTGGCTTCACAGGACTTGATACTCAACAAGCACTCAGTCCAGGTCTGGGTACAAAGCTGCAGCAGACACTACCCAGGGACGTGCTCCCATTTGACAGAGGGGGCCAACTGGGGCCCCTGGCTTAGCCCGCACAGCTGGCGAGTGATGGAGCTGTCAACAAACCCAGGCCCCTCTGGCTCCAACCCAGGCCTGCTCTTTGGCAGATACTGGGAGAGACAGGAGCTAAATATGTGACAATGGCAGGGGGGAAGGCGTGGGAAAGCTGAGCCATTAGGCCAGGCTAGGGGAGGGAGTGGGGTGTGGGGACAGCCCTGGAGTCCTGGCTTTGCTGGGCACCATGGTCAGCCCACCCCGAGCAGTGGGCGTGGGAGATAAGAGAACCAACACAGGCTGCCTGGTTACGATGCTGGTGCCAGGACATCAAGTGCCACCCAGCCGCCTCGGCTGCCGTATACTGGCCAAGTCCCCAAGCCCGCAGAGGCCCAAAGCCGCACCCATGCAGCCAGTCTGGCTCACCCCACCTTCCCGGGAGTCTGTGCCTGATGAGAGCCTTTGACAAAAGGTTTGGGGACAGCATGTGGGAGGGAAAGCTGGAAGCGGTTCTATTCGTCATAAAGCTAAGAACAAATACAGAGTGCCTACGGTGTGCCAGGCGTTTACTTCTAGAAACGCAGGTCAGCCTCACAAGACTCTGAGGGCAGATGGTACGATATAGAAACTGAGTCACAGAAATGTTCAATTCCTTGCCCGGAATTACACAGCCGGCAGTAGCTGGGACTTGCACTCAGCTCCTGACACCATATTCTTAAACTCTATGATAAATGAATAACTCTAACTGAGCATTTGCCATGGAGCAACCTCTGGGCTAAATGCTATACTCCCATCAGTTCACGGAACCCTGGAGACAGAGGGAGCTGATAATGCTGTTAACCCCATTTCATGAATAGAGAAACTGAGGCTCAGGTATATGAAAGGTATAGATACAAAAGGTCCATGGATACGAAAGGTAAAGATGGTACAGAACTAGGAAGAATGGAACTGGGACTGGAACAGAGCCAAGGCTTGGCTCCGGGACCTGGCTGAGAGTCAGAACTCTGTGGTTAGCTTTTTCTGTAGATGTGTTTATTTAGCACCTTGGTACTAGGTGATTTAAGTATTCAACTAGTCTTATTGCCTCTGTTCCAGTCTCCTGGTTTCTGCCATTGCAGTCTCTAGGGGCCATGGCATGTCTGTGAACACCTGAGTCAGACCAGGCTCCTCCTTGGCTTAGAACTCTCAATGGCTCCCATCTCCCAGAACAAAATTCCAAACCCTGCTGCGTCCATCCCCTTCCTGCCCTCACCTCCTCCCATTCTACCCCTTGATCCCTGCACTCCAGCCACACAGGCCTCCTCACTGATCCTCAGACACAGCAGACAATCCCACCCCAGGGCCTTTGCACAGGCAGTGAGTGCCCTCTGCCTGAAACATACTACACTGCTCCCTCCCACATTCCTCTGGTCACCTCAGGCTGGCTTTCTCTGATCCTTCCATTTAAAATTTTAAACTTTGCCTCGAGGCCCTATATATCACTCCCACTCCCTCTTTCCTGCTTAATTTTTCTCCAGGGCCCTTCTCTGGCATTCTAAGAATTTTCCTCATTCATCTAATTTCTTGTCTGGTTTCCTTTCTAGAATGTCAGCTCCAGAAGTGCAGCACTTGCTGCGCCTCAAGCATCTAGAACAGAACCTGGCACACGGTACCTGCACGATAAATGTTTGCTGAGGGAAGTTATGAATGAACTTTAGATTATGCAACCTGTATGCTAATCAAGATAAAAACTTATACCAGAACAAGACTTCAGACCAAGAGAAATCACTCTCCCTGTCACCCCAGGCCATGACCCCTCACTTCCTCTCCCTGGGAGCAGTTCTTCTCACTGATTTCCCTTTCTTCCTTCCAGACACTGATTACAGTTCACATACACAAGCAGATTTCTAGTTATTTAGCCCTGTTTTGTCACCCATCCTATATAATAAAAGCCTAATATGCTAAGTGTCCAGTCGTCCATTCAACCAATCAAAGCATAATATGCTAATGATATGCTAAAGCCACTCAACCACTCGCTATGACGTGCACTAACCACCAGGGGGCAGACACTCTGACTGGTAGGTTAGCTTGCTGCTGGGGTCCAGCCGATCCGGGACTGAGCAAGATGGGCCGGACACACCCTGGAGCCTCCCGAGGTCCCTCCCTGGCTGGCCAACCTCCTGTATCCCTCCCCAGCCCCAATCATGCACCGGTGGGGTCCCTCGACCTGGCCTGCACCCTCTCGCAATCCGGGACCCCTCGGGGGATATCGGAGAGCCGCTTTTGGCCGATCCCGCAGGCCAGGCCGAGGGACCTCACTGGTGCACGAATTCATGCACCAGGCCTCTAGTCAATAATAAAAGCATAATATGCTAATTAGACCGGACGTCCTTCCAGACAACCTTCTGGGGCTGTGAGGGAAGCCCGGGTCCGGGTGCCAGAGGGAAGCCAGTGCCAGCAGCCGGGGGAAGGAAGGCCTACTCTTGCACGAATCTCGTGCATCGAGCCTCTAGTACTAACATAATCAGACAATGTTCCCCATCAGAGAAGTTAAACCTACTTCATCTTTTTACAAGGCAACATAGTATCCTACTCTGGGAACAGTACAATTTTTCATTAAACCAGCCTGAGGAACTATAAAAAGATACAAATGCCACAGAGAGGGGGGATTAGTAGACTAAACTCTGGAGACTTCTAGGCTAAGTTACCTCTGGATGAGGACGGCTGGCTGAGCGTTTCTGAAGGGCTCTTTCAGGCGGAAGGCTAAAATCTGCTGTGCGGTTGAGGGCTAAATTTTAATTTCCAGCCCCCACAGAGAATATGTTAATTTTGTTTATTTAAGAGTTTTTACATCTGTTTAAAAATAACCCTCCCTTTGAGGGTTGATGAGGCAAGGACATAAGAGCACTTTCTGGGGTGATGGGAAAGGCTTTACCAGAGGGCTGCAAATTTTTTCTGTGGAGGGCCAGATATTCAAGATTTTAACTTTTGTAGTTCACATATCACTTCTGTTGTACAGTCTTTTTATTTTTCATACACTTAAAACAGTTAAGATAGTAAATTTTGTGTTATGGGTTGTTTTATTTAACCACAAAAAAATAACATATAATAATAATGATAAGCCCTCCTTGGGCATGAGAGGCTTCTGGGGTTCTGGTAATATTTTCCCCGAACTGGGTGCTGGTTACTTGGGTGTGAAAACTCCAGGAGCCTCATCAATATAGGATCTGAACCCTTTTATGTATGAATTTTCTGTTTCAATAAAAAGTTCAGCCCTGTCTGGTGTGGCTCAGTTAGCTGGGTGTCTTCCCGTGTCCTGAAAGGTTGCTGGTTCGATTTCGGGTCAGGGCACATGCCCAAGTTGCAGGCTCGATCCCCAGTAAGGGGTGTGCAGGAGGCAGCCAATCAACGATTCTCTCCCATTGATATTTCTCTCTCTCTCTCTCCCTCTCTCTGAAATCAATAAAAACATATTTTTAAAAAAATGATTGAGGAAGCTTTCCAGGCACTGACGTGAGAGATCATCTCCAACATATATTAAGAAAAAAACAACAACAAAAAGGAAAGAACAAAAAGCAACATGTAAAACAAACAACTTTCATTCAACCAATATTTGTTCAGCATCTACTAAGTGCCAGGCACTGTCCATACCCCTTCAAACCAAACAGACATGCATTCCTGCCTCATACAGCTGGAACTCAGACCATGAAATAAAGAATATGCATATTTTTACATGTTCTAAGGTCTAGACTCCATTTGGAAGACAACATAAGCTGCTGTGACACTAATGCACTCTCAGCCGGTGGTATGGGGATGGGAGAGGAAACGAGGAGACTTCTCATAATAAAGCTATAAAGTCTTTAGTATCATTTGTATTTTGAAGCACGTGACTCTTTTTGTTCTCTTTTGTAAAAAGTTGCCATTAAGTAAAGACCCTCTCCCAACAGTGTTTCGTTTTGTTTCCAGATCGGGTGCTAGGACCCCACTGCTGGTTGCGTTGGACTGGAGGAAATTGGGCCATGGAATCTGTTTGTTCTTGTTCTTTTTTTAACAAGCACCATTCCTTTTTTCCACCCCCACCCCATCAGGTTCTAGAATCTTATTCCATGCTGCTCATGCCAAGGGTGGGCCGGTAAGGATGGCTGTGCCCATTGCCAACATCCGTGGAGGCCCGGGAGTCATTTCCTTCTTGGAGCCACTGCCTTCCTCTAGACATCTGTCTGCTGAGGAGGGAACTACCTGCCCTGTCAGGGCAGCCCAAGTTCATGTCCTGACAGAGTGGGCTGCTTCTCTCTCAGCTCACGGGAAATCCATGTCCCCAGTATCACCAGCCCCAGAGGTATCCTGAGGGCATGGAGCTTGCTGGGAACTGGGCAAAATGGTTTCCACCACGCCCAGCCCTACAGAGGAGGACAGTTTCAGAGAGGTCACCAACTTGCTCAGGGCCACACAGCTTGTGTTAGAGTCCGGATTTGAGCCTTTGTCTGTCTGATGTCACCCTCTAAATTCACAGAAAGCACTGGGGCACAAGGGCAGGATACTAGTGTGTGAGCCACTCTTGTACACTGTTCCCAAAGGAGAGGTCCCCATTGTCTGGCAGGGTCTTCACAGGGCAGCCGGAGGGCCCCACGTTTTTGGTTCTGATGGGAAAAGACTTTTCACAAGCTAAGTGAGACCCTTCCCCACTTGGAGGACTCAAGCCAAGTGGCCCCCCCTGGAGGAGGTGAGACATGCAAGATCCAGCTGACGCCTCCACCGCTGAGCCTCACAGAGAGAAATAATGAAGCAACTGTGCGGCTTGTTTACTGTTCACTCTGCCCGAAACACACTTCTTCCCATTTTTCCCACAGCCACTGGCTCAGGCTCCAGCCCTTGGTCACCGAAAATAAACCCAGATGATGTCCCCTACATACACTGGATCCTGTTCTTCGCTTCACAGCACTTACAACAACCTAGAATTACATCTCCATTCCCTTGTCCACTCCCTGCGGTGAAGGATTCTGCTTTGTTCACTGTTGTTATGTACTCAGTGTCCAGACCCCACCTTATAAGATGCTCAATAAATATTTGTAGATAGAATGGGCTCCCAGTGCCCAGCATAAGGTCTGCTGGGCACAGAGGTCTCTTGTCTCGGTTGTGAGCCTGGCAGGGCTGGGAGGGTTTGCTCAGGCCCGTCCAGGGCTAGCTCCCTTTGGGCAGATTCAAGGCTCGGTGAATAACATCACTGTCCACTCTGTCCCCCATCCCTACTCCAGTCTGGCCTCATGGAGCCCAAAGAGTTCTCAAGTGCTGCCCACAGGCAGGCAGGGCCAGGCCTGGAGCCCAGACTAAAATTTGAAGATCAGAGATAGCTGGCCACACCCCAGGGATGCACAGCACGGGCAGCTGCAGGATCTGGGGCTTGAGCCAAAACCAAGAACAAGGGAGACCCTTAAGAGACTGACAAGTTCAAGCAAGGAGGGGAGGGGCTGGGTGGTAGCCAGACCCCGCTGTCTCCCTCTTGAGTGGGCTGGGCAGGGAGGGTCCCAGCCTCCCCCAAATGTGTCTCTGCAGCCTCCTGAGGCCATAGTCCCTAAGGGGTGGGAGTGAGACTTGGGGGGGGGGGGAAGGCACAGCTCAGTAGATTTGTTTTTCATTTTTGTGTGGTTTCCGGCCCCTTCCCCAAGCCCATTCAGCCTGACAGTTTCCAGGAAGTTCCTGTCACACTAGGAGGGGTGGCAGGGCCTCTCTGCCCCAAGGCAGTGCCTTGTGGGGCGTGTGACCAGATCGGCCCTAGGGACCCAAAATGGAGAAGAGAAAGGAGAAACTGAGGAGCATTGCCCCCAGTCCCCGTCGTGGGAACCAGAGGAAGAGAAGCACAGTAGGGCGTGGATGGGGAGGGGCCTCATCTTGGCTCCATTCCCTGGGCCCTGAGGTGCAGGCCGCCTTCTGAGGTTCCGGGGAGGGGGCACCCCCAGCCCTTTGCACAGGGTAGAGAAAGTTAGCCAATTGTTTCCGGCTTCCTACCTGCCCCCTCACCGGAGGCGCCCTGGTTTCCGCCCTTCCCAGGCGGCGGGCGAGACACGACGGGCTCCCACCCTTGCATTCGGTCTGCCGAGCCTTGCCTCAGTTTCCCCATCGAGCCAAAAGCCCGTGCCGGCGACTTCCAGAGAGATGTGGGCAGGAGTAAGAAGTGGACAAAGGGGACTGGAAGAGGAGGGGGGTTTGGGGAGGTTGGGGCCCTGTGCCTTTTCGAAGCCCGGGTCGCCGCGCCTCCCCTCCCCCGCCAGGCATCTGAGCCACCCAGATAACGGGACCTCCCCGGGCGGAGCATGCGCGTGCGTCCCGGCCCATCGGCCGGAGGGAGAGCAAGGGTTCCCCGGAGGGTACGCAGGGCGACGGGGCGGGAAGAGGGGGAGTGGGCACGGCGCGGAGAGGGATGCAGGCCCTGCGGGCAGGATGAGGCCGCCGCTGCAGCGCGGGTGTTTAAGGTCTCAGACGTCCCCCTCCTCCAAGGGCCTCCCAACTCGGCAAAGGCGGCCACGGGTCAGAGGCGGCTCCTACCGTAGGCTCCGTCCTTCCTCTCGTCCTCCATGGCCACGGCGGGCAGGGAGGGGAGTCCGAGCCAGCGCGACCCCAGCCCGAGCGGGCGGGAGGCTCTGCGGGCTGCAGCGCCCCGCCCCGGCTCGGGCTCCGCCCAGCCCGCCTGGCCGCTCCGCGAGCCTTCTCCAATGGGAGCCCGGCGCGGGCGGAGGCAGGGGCAGGGCCAGGGGCGGGGCCGGCTCGGGAAGGGGTCGTACCTCAACCTTTGTTTCTTTTCTGGACTCCCGTGAGACCTTCTTGGTGTGTTTCCTGCAAAAGGAGCAGTCATTCATCCATCCATCCATCCATCCATCCATCCATCCACCCACCCACCCATTCATTCGTCAAATAGATATTGAGCGCTTGCTGACTGTGTGCCAGTGTTCAGACAAAATGATGCCATTTTTCATTATTCAGATTGGCAAGAATTTGAGTTTGGTAACATCAAGCCGGGTGAACAGATGCTGTAGAAAGGTTAAATCCAAACCGGGTTCACCCCGTGCGATTCCTCTCTGCCATGGCAGGCGTGTGTGCATGGGGAGTCCGTGCCAAACAAAGGGTGTTACGGAAAGGCTCGGAGTGGGCCGGGTTCACGCACCTGTGACAGGAGGCCGTAATGTATCAAAAGAACTTTTATTCCAGGCACCTGGGTGCAGGTGGGCTGAGTCCGAAAAAGGAATCTGCGGTGACTGAAGGGGGAGGCAGACGTTTAGACGATCAGAGAGAGCTGGCCACACCCCAGGGATGCACAGCATGGGCAGCTGCAGGATCTGGGCTCTACTGGCTGCAAACAGTGCTGCTGACGTAAGGGTCGGTCCGTCCTTGGTGCCTCCCATGCCAGATGCCTAGTGGTTATCTAGGCTCTGCCGTGTTCAAGGCTGCAAGCTTTCTACAAGATATCTGCTAAGCACAGTAAGTCTTCTCTGCCCCGTTTTATTATCTTTAACCCTTTCAGTTACCTGCAACTTTGATAGTTAGTGTTAAAAAAAAAAAAACAGGGGAGCCCTGACCGGTTTGGCTCAGTGGATAGAGCGTCGGTCTGCGGACTGAAAGGTCCCAGGTTCAATTCGGGTCAAGGGCATGTACCTTGGTTGCCAGCACATCCCCAGTAGGAGGTGTGCAGGAGGCAGCTGACCGGTGTTTCTCTCTCATCGATGTTTCTAACTCTCTATCCCTCTCCCTTCGTCTCGTAAAAAATCAATAAAATATATTTTAAAAAATAAAAATAAATAAATAACATAGATGGTGCCAGGTGGGTACTGGAAATATTGAGAACACTTTGTAAAGCACATGATTGTCTAACCATATGCTGCATACCTGAAACTAATGCAAAATAATATTGAATGTAAACTGTAATTAAAAATAAAAAATTATTTAAAAATAAAAGATTTACTAAATTAAAAAAAAAGAATTCAGGGAAATTCAAGTTAAAAACAATGAAGTATCATTACACTTTCACCAAAACAGCTAAAACTAAAAAGACTGACAGTAGCAAGTGTTGGTGAGCAAATGGGACTCTCCTCCGCTGCTGGTGGGAATGTAAAATGACACAGCCACTTGGAAAAAAGGTCTGGCAGTTTCTTTCTTTTAAAAAACAAACAAACATATTTCTTTATTGATTTCAGAGAGGAAGGGAGAAGGAGAGAGAGATAGAAACATCAATGATGAGAGAGAATCATTGATTGGCTGCCTCCTGCACACCCCCTTCTGGGGATCAAGCCCACAACCCAGGCATGTGTCCTTGGCTGGAATCGAACCTGGGACCCTTCAGTCCGAAGGCTGATGCTCTATCCACTGAGCCAAGCTGGCTAGGGCTGGCAATTTCTTACCCACCATATGACCCAGCCATTGTACTCCTAGGTATTTACCCAAGAAAAATAAAACTGATTGAAAAAGAAAAAACCCCCACAAAGACATATAGACAAATGTTCATAGCCGCTTTATTCATAATGGCTGAAAACTGAACACAACCTACATGTCTATGAATGGATGAGTGGTCCAACAAACGATGGTCCATCCATATAAGGTGATACTCCTTGGCCATAAAAAGAAATGAACTATTGGTAAGTGCAACAGCATGAATAAATATATTCTTAAAAACATTATGCCAGTGCCGAAACCGGTTTGGCTCAGTGGATAGAGCGTCAGCCTTCGGACTCAAGGGTCCCAGGTTCGATTCCGGTCAAGGGCATGTACCTTGGTTGCGGGCACATCCCCAGTAGGGGGTGTGCAAGAGGCAGCTGATCGATGTTTCTCTCTCATCAATGTTTCTAACTCTCTATCCCTCTCTCTTCCTCTCTGTAAAAAATCAATAAAATATATATTTTTTAAAAAAAACAAAACAAAAAAAAACATTATGCCGGCCCTGGCTGGGTAGCTCAGTAGATTAGAGCATCCTCCCAATATGCCAAGGTTGTGGGCCGGCCAGGGCACATACAAGAATCAACCAATGAATGCATAATAGATGTAAGAACAAATTGATGTTTCTCTTTCTCTCTCTTCCTTCCTCTCTCTAAAAACTAATAATAGTAATTTAAAAAATATATATATTTTTTTATTTCAGAAAGGAAGGGAGAGAGAGAGAGAGAAACATCAACGATGAGAGGGAATCCTTGATCAGCTGCCTACGGCACGTCCGGGAGATTGAGCCTGCAACCTGGGCATGTGCCCTTGACTGGAATCGAACCCAGAACCCTTCAGTCTGCAAGCTGGCTCTATCCACTGAGCCAAACCATCTAGGTCAAGCATGTCAAACTCAAAGGCTAACACGGGCCAAATAGACAAGGTTTAAGTTTCTGCGGGCCGCAAAAAAACCAAAAGCTTCAATTTTCATAGAAACGTAGGTGTTTTTTGATAGAGACATGCTGAATACAAAGGGCTGAAATAAATGAGCAATCATTAACATAAAATAATAGAACATTTTAATAAAAATTAATATTTTTTCTTGAACATTAACTTACCAGACACTGAATAACTGCACAAATTAATAAGTGCAACACAAATAAACCTATTTTTTTTGTTCTCAGAAAGCAAAATATTTCCTATTGCGCACACCAAACAAGTCAGTACAAAACTAATGATGTGGCAATCGGCTGCTAAAATATTCGCTGCTAGTATTAGTGGAGAGAAATGGTGCACCTGCATGTAAGGCGCGTAAGGGAAATGAATGCAACACGATTATAGTGATCAGTCATTAGTGAACGGTGTAGTTCGTTATTATGTATAATAGGATATTGTAAAAATTAAGCTACGAAATTTTTATTAAAACATTTCTTACATACCGCTATATTGGCTGGGCCACAAAAATATTCAGTGGGCCGCAAGTGTGACATGCTTGATCTAGGGCTAATAGTAATTTTTTTAAAAAGCATTATACCAAGTGAAAAATGCCAGACACTTTTGTATGAAGTTCTAGAGCAGGCATAGCTAATCAACCTATGATAAAAGAACTTGGATCAGGGGTTGCCTTTACAGGCGGAAGTGACTGCTGGGGCCATAGTGTGACTTGTGGGGGACTGGAAACAGTACTGTGGTTACACAGGTGGGTTCAGTTTGCAACAGTTACTTGATATACATTACATTTTTTAAAATGGAATTTTAAAATGTAGTTTAAGAAAGAAAGAGGTGGCCCTGCAGGTTGTAACAAGAGTGAGGGTTTATAGGCGCTTACTCAGCATCAGGTGAGGAAATAAGTGCTTTATGTTAAATCTTTATAACCGTTTTCTTGTTGGGGAGAGTGACACAGAGAGGTTAAGTAACTTACTAAGTGCTTTGCATTAAATCCTTGCAACCATTTGTCAGTTGGGGAAAGTGACACAGCCACTTGGAAAAAAGGTCTATTTAGAAGATTAACACAAAGGGGTCAATTAACTCACAGTCAGTTAGTTAGTGAGCCTGGGGCTGTACAAGAATTTGAACTCATAAGCCTGACTTCAAAACCCACACATGTTCCACACGCTTTAGCCACAGCCCTGACAGTGTAGCCCAACTCAGCTTTTAGGTCCTACTGGTGAGTAAAAATAGCAAGTTGTGTTCAGTGTTTAGTCATTTATGGTATGAGGGAGGGAGGGGGAGAGAGACAGAGAGAGAAAGAGACAGAGACAGAGAGACAGAGAGAGAGAGAGAGAGAGAGAGAGAGAGAGAGAGATAACATTACACACAAAGGTATACATACATATGTATGTCAGCATGAAACTAAACAGAAAAAGATCTGAACACTTCCGTGGTTGTTATAGGACCAGGATGGAGTGGAGCTGGCAAAGGGGACGCGTTTTCCTGATCTATGTTCTCTCTCTCTCTCTCTCTCTCTCTCTCTCTCTCTCTCTCTCTCTCTCTCTCAATAGGAGGAAGTATTTATATGTTTCTTAGGTAATTAAAACTCTATTTCAAAAAATAGATTCAAACAAACTAGTCACAAAAGGACAAATACTGTATGATCCCCCTTATAGGAGGTCCCTAGAGGAGTCATATTCATAGAGACAGAAAGAAGAATGGTGGGTGCCAGGGGCTGGGGGAAGGAGAATTGGGGAGTTTAATGGGGACAGAGTTTCAGTTTGGGAAAATGAAGAAGTTTTGGGGACGGATGTTGGTGATGGTTACACAACATTGTAAATGTACTTAATGCCACTGAAGCGTACACTTAAAATAAATAAAATGGTAAATTTTAGGTTATGTATATTTTACCATAATAAAAATTTTAAAAATAGATTAAAAAAAAAATATGGTACAACACAGCGGTGATGGGAAAGCCCATAGGACGCATAGGACCTAGACATGGGTTGGCAGGTCAGAGAGGGCTTCCTGAAGAGGAGACCTGAAAGCTGAATGAGAACGGGGTGGAGAAAGCAAAAAGGCACAGGCATGCACTGAGTAGAGAGGAAAGAGAGAAAGAGAAAGAGAAAGAGAGAGAGAGGAACCGAAACTAGGGAAGTCAGTGTGTCTGGGGCAATGGGTTCAAGAGGTGCATCGTGGGAGAGGTCAGCAGGGATCTGCTGTGCCAGGCAGGGCAGCTCAGGGCAATGGGGAGCCATGGGGGATGTGAGAGTGGGGGAGGGCAGTAGGAGCTGTGAGTTTTAGAGAGATCCCTTTAGTGCTGTGGAGAAGAGGTTGAAGAGGGATCTGCTGTGCCAGGCAGGGTCCCTCAGGGGAAGCTGGGGAGGCTGAGGCCCCTAGGAGGAACTGGGGCAAGGCCACAGGTCGTGGGGACAGGGGAAGTTGCAGCTGAGGCGGGGCAGCTGTTCACACAGAGATGCTCTGTTCTCTGACCCACTGCAGCTTCGGGGCTCATGAATTTTTCAGCCAAACAGGACTTGAGTTTCAGATTCCAGGATGCCTGGCCCAGGCTTTTGGGTTCTATTTACTGCCTGCAAACATCCCTTCTCCTGGGGCCCCTGATGAGGTTCAGTGATGCCTGGGCTGGGGTGAGGAACTGGCAGCTCCCAAGCCCCCCTAAATCACCTTCTGAGCAGAGGGCTGGTAAGATCTTGGAGATTACCCTTATTTGAGAAGGTAGCAGCATAAAACCTTGGGGTTCGCAGGACCAGAATTCCAGCTCGGCCACGGCTAGCAGGTGACTTTTTACATATATATTTTTATTGATTTCAGAGAGGAAGGAAGAGGGAGGGAGAGGGATAGAAATATCAATGATGAGAGAGAATCATTGATCGGCTGCCTCTGGCATGCCCCACACTGGGGATGGCCCACAACTCTGGCATGTGCCTCTTGGTTCATAGGTCGAGGCTCAACCACTGAGCCATACCAGCCAGACTGGCAGGTGACTTTGTAGAGTCACTAACTCTCTGAGCTTCAGTTTTTTCTACCTGTCAAATGGAGATAATAGACTTCCTTAATTCAAAACATTGTTTCCTGGAGGGTTCCTGCATGGGAGACGGTTAGGGCAGCACCTGAGTAGAGGGAGCAGCCTATAGGCAGGAGCTATTGTTAGTAATAGTAATACTTGTATCCCACAATGCAGCAGAGCAGTTGGGTGAAAGCCGGGACTAGGCTTGTTGAGACTCAGATTCCAATTTTGACTCAACTGTCTCCAGGCTGTGTGACCTTGAACCAGTGGCTTCTCCCTTGACCTCTGCTTCTTCCAATGTAAGAAGACAAGAAGGTCTTCCCCTCAGGTCCTGAATTATCAGAAAAAACATCGTTGGGAAGACTGGAATCAAACAGAGCAAGAAGAAGAAGAAGAAGAAGAAGAAAGAAGAAGAAGAAGAAGAAGAAGAGCAGGAGGAAGAGGAGGAGGAGGAGGAAGAGTTGGGTGTTAGCCCATTTGGCTCAATGGATAGTGTCGGACTACAGACTGAAGCGGCCCAGGTTCGATTCCAGTCAAGGACACATACCTTGGTTGCAGGCTTGATCCCCAACCTTGGTTGGGGTGCGGGCAGAAGGCAACCAATCAATGTTTCTCTCTCCCATCAATGTTTTTCTCTCTCTATCTCTCCCTCTCCCTTCCACTCTCTCTAAAAATCAATGGAAAAATATCCTCAGGCATGTGCCCCTGACCGGAATCGAACCTGGGATCCTTCAGTCCACAGGCCTTATGCTCTATCCACTGAGCCAAACCGGCTAGGGCTTAAAAAAAAAAATATATATATTTATTAAAAATATATTTTTTATTGATTTTTTACAGAGAGGAAGGGAGAGGGAAAGAGTTAGAAACATCGATCAGCTGCCTCTTGCACACCCCCTACTGGGGATATGCCCGCAACCAAGGTACGTGCCCTTGACTGGAATCGAACCTGGGACCCTTCAGTCCGCAGGTCGAGGCTCTATCCACTGAGCCAAACCGGTTAGGACTTTAAAAATATTTTTATTGATTTCAGAGAGGAAGGGAGAGGGAGAGAGAGAGAGAAACATCAATAAGAATCATTGATTAGCTGCCTCTTGCACGCCGCCCCATACTGGGGATCGAGCCTGCAACTTGAGCATGTGCCCTTGACCAGAATAGAACCAGGGACCCTTCAATCGTCAGGCCAACACTCTATTCACTGAGCCAAACCAGCTAGGACTATAAATATTTTCTGAATGGATCAAGCTGTGTGCTCAATGGTTGAGCTTCGGCCTCTGAAAGGCAGTCGATCTATGGTTCTCTCTCATCATTGATGTTTCTATCTCTCTCTCCCTCTCCCTTCCTCTCTGAAATTAATAAAAAATATTAAACATATTTTTGAATGAATAAGAGTAACATTAGGAATAATAATAAAAGCAGCTACATTTGACTTACTCAGAGTGCAACCCACAGTTCCTGTTACTGAGTGAAAAAATTTACTAGTGAGTAAATATTTGAGTGAAAGAATAATTCATAGGTGAGGCGAACGCACGCGGACCCCATCCTAAAGCCAGCATTGATGGCTGATCAGGACACTGGGGGCACCAGTCCCCTCCAACAAATGGTGGCCACAGGTGCCGGGGCCGTGGTCACCTCCATTTTCATGACTCCCCTGGATGTGGTGAAGGTCCGCCTGCAGTCTCAACGCCCCTCAGTGACCAGTGAGCTGATGCCTCCCTCCAGACTCTGGAGCCTCTTACGCCAAATTGCCCTCCTCCCTCCAACCCACAGGGAAGTGCCTCCTGTACGGCAGTGGTGTCCTGGAACCCCTGTACCTGTGCCCAAACGGTGCCCGCTGTGCCACCTGGTTTCAGGACCCCACTCGCTTCACCTGGTGATGACTGTGCCAGCAACTGCCGTCTACTTCACGGCCTATGACCAAGTCAAGGCCTTCCCGTGTGGTCGAGCCCTGACCTCTGACTTCTATGCACCCACGGTGGCTGGTGCACTGGCCCGCTTGGGCACCCTGAATGTGATAAGCCCCCTAGAGCTGGTACGGACTAAGCTGCAGGCTCAGCCTGAGGCATACCGGGAGTTGGGTGCCTGTGTCCGAACCTCCACAGCTCAGGGCGCTGGCGCTCACTGTGGCTGGGCTGGGGCCCCACTGCTCTTCGGGATGTGCCCTCTTCAGCCCTGTACTGGTTCACTATGAGCTGGTAAAGAGCTGGCTGAGTGGGCGCAGGCCAAAGGACCAGACTTCGGTGGGCATCCGCTTTGTGGCTGGCAGCATCTCAGGGACGGTGGCTGCCACCCTGACTCTACCCTTTGATGTGGTGAAGGCTCAACGCCAGGTTGTGCTGAGAGCAGTGGAGGCTGTGAGAGTGTCACCCGTGCACGTGCACGCTGACTCCACGTGGCTGCTGCTACGGAGGGGGAGGAGGGGAAGGGGGAGGAGGAGGAGGAGGAGGAGGAGGAGGAGGAGGGAGGAGGAGGAGGGGGAGGAGGAGAAGGAGGAGGAGGAGGAGGGGGAGGAGGAGGAGGATGAAGAGGAGGAGGGGAGGAGGAGGAGGGGGAGGAGGAGGATCCAGGCTGAGTTGGCACCAGGGGCCTCTTTGCAGGCTGATCACTGAGGCCGCCCCCTCCTGTGCCATCATGATCAGCACAGGAGTTGGGCAAAAGCTTCTTTCAGAGGCTCAACCTGAAACAGCCTCTGAGCCAGTGAGAGGAGCGAGGGGATGAGGGCCCCATCCCTTCCATGGATGGTGTGGGGCAGGAGGAGACGGAGCCAAGTGCCTTGTCCTCAGGGGAGGGGCCTCATTTTTCTTCCCTCTCAGCTCGGCCCCAAGGGTGCCAGCCCATCCGTTGGGCCTGCCCAGGCCCCCACGAGACAGCTTTCTTTCTGCTGGTCCTCATCCAAAGCCCCAAGGATCATCACTTTTCCACCCAACCCAAGTTCAAGACCAAGTCTGTTACCTCTCTCCTTCCCCTGCCTCTGCCCATTTTCCTGTGTTTGTTGTAGCTAGGCCTGCCCCCAAGGCCTACAGAACCCTGGACCTGGACAGTCTGAACCCACTGCTGTTAATTCATTGAGTGTAAAGATGAAAAAAAAATTCATAAATATTTATTGTATAAACGAGGAAAAGAACTAATGATTTGGACAAATATTACTGAGCACCCCGTGCTGGGCCCTGGAAATACAAACATGAACAGGACCAAGTCCCTGCTGTATTGGGTCTGACAGCGTGTGGGAGAGACCGGATGGACGGACGGACGTACGGATGGTTGTCCTGGGTCTCCACCCGTCCGCACTCCTGGGTGCGATGGGAAAGTGAGGCGGGGGTAGCAGTCCCGTCCGGAGTCCTGCCCCTTTCGTTCCCCGCAGTGACTTCCTGTCCGCTGACAGCTCCGCTCACCTGGCGGCCTCCCCTTTAAGACGCGCTCACCTGAGCGCTCACCTGCGCCGGCGCTTCCGCAGGAAGAAGGAAGCGGCGCCGCCGTCGTCTCCCGCCCTCCCTCCCGGCTCCCGGTCCGCCGGCCGCCACCATGTCCGCCTCGGCTGTCTTCATCCTCGACGTCAAGGGCAAGGTGAGCTGGGCGTGGGGTGGGGACGGACAGGTGAGGTGGCGCCCCCTTCTCGCTAGCAGCGAGGGCCCAGGTATCCCTGAGGACGTGGGGGCACCCCCCCCCCCCCCCCCCCGAGTCCGAGTCCGGGGTCCGGTCCCACTGCCTACCAGCCGCGTGCCTGGAGCTGGGGCTTCGCCTCTCCGAGCCTTGGTCTCACTGCCCCTAAACATGGGAATAACAGGGGTCTCCACCCCAAAACAAGGAATACAACCCGAAGCCGGAGGTAAACCACTTAGCACAGCAGCCCCACTGCAAACATGAGGTCATCGATCAATTGAATTGTTATTTCTGTCACCACCCACATCCACAGTATGAATATTTGGGGACCCCAATCCCCCTTTGGGGCTGCGTTGTCCCTTTCTGGAGCCCCCGCTTATTGTCTTGTCATTCAACAGCAATAATAAGAGTGATGGGGGAAATAATACTTCTGATAATAATAGTGGGAGCTAAGGCGTCTGAGGACCTGCTCCCAGTTCTAAACACTGGACGAAACAACCTTGCCGAGTAGGTACTGTTATTATTGATTGCTTACTACCTGCCAGTCAGAGCTAAGAGAGATATCTGGGCATAATCATTTTTATTTTTCTCTTTTAGATATAATCTTTCCTTTTTTCTTTTACTTCTGGGCATGATCTTTCTTTTCTTCCTTCCTTCTCTCCTTCTATAATCTTCCTTTTCTCTTCTTTCTATAATCCATCCTTCCTTCCATCTTTCCCTCCTTACCTTTCGTCATCCCTACCTTGCCGATTTGGTGCATAGGAAGCCCTGGGCAAGAGCAGGATTTCTGGAACCACGGTACTTGGTCCAATTCCTGATTTCCCACTTATTATGAGCACGGTTCCTACCTCAGTTTCCCCATCTGTAAAATGGAGGTGACAGTGACCCTACCTCACAGGGTTGTGGTGAGAACTAAATCAAGCAAACATCCACTCTTTTTTTTTTTTTTTTTTTCTGAGAGTGTATCTGTTAAAGCTGGGGACAATGAAATAAGGAAGGATTTAGGATAGAAGAAGCAACAGGAGAGAGAGCCTGCTTTGGCACTTCATAGGAAAGAAATGAGCCTGGGCAGGGCTGCCGTTGGCTCACTGAAAAGTCAGAGGAAAGAGGGCCTTGGTGACAGGTCCTGGGAGGAACTGCAGCTGCCGCCCATGGCTCCCCCGGTTTCGAGTCTCGTGGGGGCCCTTAGCGTTTGGGAGATGCACACTTACGAGTGAAGAAAGGGGTGGGTGTGCTCCTGGGAGGGAGCGGGCCACACATCCAGTCTTTAGTAGAGCTATGACCTGGACCTTAGTGAGGGGTCTGGACATGTTAGCTGTTATTATCACGTGCCCATTTTACAAAGGAGGAAACTGAGGTGCAGGGAGGTGCTCAGGCCCCTGGGCCAGGAAGTAGGGCCCAAACCAGGCACTCTGGGTAGAGTGCCCGTGGGTGGAGGGTCCCTGGATCCCAGTGATAACTGGGCCTTCTCTGCCCGCCCTTAGCCCCTGATCAGTCGAAACTACAAGGGCGACGTGGCCATGAGCGAGATAGAGCACTTCATGCCTCTGCTCATGCAGCGGGAGGAAGAGGGCGCTCTGGCCCCGCTGCTGAGCCACGGCCGGGTCCACTTCCTGTGGATCAAACACAGCAACCTCTACTGTATCCAGCCACAGGTGGGGTCCCTGGGGGCTGGGGTGGTGGCAGCTCAGGCCCAGAGAGGGTAGGCTGAGGATAGGAGTTGCACAGCGCATCAGTGGGGCTTGGGCTGGGGTTGTGTGGGTGGGCAGAAATGGGGTGCTAGTGGGGAACAGGGTGGGGGTTCAGGGTCTGTGCTCCATTTGAGCCCTTCCAAAATGGCACCTTTTCCTTAACCTTGCTGCCCGCAGTGGTGGCCACCACGCTGAAGAACGCCAATGCCTCGCTCGTGTACTCCTTCCTCTACAAGACAGTGGAGGTAGGTTGTGGCCTCCCATTGGCCAACTGGTCTGTTTGTCCACCTGTCTTGCCCATCTCTTTCATGATCCATTTTTCTAAGAAGCTCTGCCTGACCTCCCTTAACAAAGTCCCATCACTTTGTGTTCTCACTGGCTGCTCTGGGATCACCTCTCCCTATGGGCAAGGGACCCAGGGGTCTTCGAGAGAGTGTAACTGCTCAAATCTGAGCCAGAGTGAACTGGTTTCCAACCCTAGCTTTCCCTGCTTCCTGGCTGTATGACCTTGAGCAAGTCTCTTCTCTCTGTGCCTCTAAACGGGGTTACAGCAAGTCCTACCTCGGGGTTGTACAAATTAATAAAATTCATACCTCTAAAGTGCCTAAGACAGTGCTCAGTATACACTAAGTGCTCAATAAAGGCTTGGTATTATTGTTAGCATTATCACAAATGTTATAAAATCAGGTAATTTCTTGAGCTCTTACTATTTGCCATTCTCAATGACTGAGAAAGTGCTCAGTCATTACTATTCAACAAACAAGAAATATTCATGGATTTGTCTCCTCTCTGCCAGGCAAAGGGAAAACACCTATGCATTAGACAGGTCTCTGTCTTGAGGAGTTAAAGGGCTTAAAGGAGATGAAATCTGGTTGAGATGCTAATCTCACCATAGCATCATGATACTCATGGGAGTGGCTTCATTGAGGAGGTGACATTTGGGCTGAGGTCTGAATGACAAGCAGCCCTCTGTGAGATGAGCTGAAGGAAGAGTGTTTCAAGCAGAGGGAATAGCATATGCAAAGGCCCTGGGGTAGGAATAGAAAGGCCAGTGAGGTTGGAGCAGAATGAGGAGTGGAGAATAGTTCAAATGTTGATGACTAACAGGTTCTCTTCTGTGGTTATGCCTACTAATTCCCAGGGGCTTTTAACTTGGGGACTCCAGACTTCCAAGGCCTATGAACAGAATACAGAAAGTCCCATGTATTTTATGTATTTACAAACATTCTGAAATGGGCCCATGAACATCAGATATGCAGGGATCCATGGTCTAAGAAAAAACAAACAAACAGAACCAGTTCTAATTCTTCCTGGACTTTCTCACCTCTGGGTTCCTACTTTCCTTGAGTTTTCCACATTATTGTACCCAACATGTTGGATTATATTGGTTCTGTTACCAGTCCATTTCCCCAACTGGACTTTTCCCTGAGGGCAGGGGCCCTGTGGGCTTTGTCCATCATTAATGTCCCAGCACTGGTATAAAGTAGGCACTCAATAATTGCTTGTTGGATGGCTGGCTGGATCAATGGGGACCCAGCCTATGGCTCCACCAGCTCCACCTCTGTGGGTGTCTGTTCCTGCACCCCCAGGTATTCTCCGAATACTTCAAGGAGCTGGAGGAGGAGAGCATCAGGGACAACTTTGTCATTGTCTACGAGCTGCTGGACGAGCTCATGGACTTTGGCTTCCCCCAGACCACTGACAGCAAGATTCTGCAGGAGTGAGTGTGCTGTGGGAGCAGCCACAGGGCAGGTCATGGTGGAACGAGGTTGAGGAGGGCCAGGAAGTGTTCATGCTCCCCCTGTTCATGCTCCCTGCCGTCCTGCCAGGTACATCACACAGCAGGGCAACAAGCTGGAGACAGGCAAGTCACGGGTGCCACCCACTGTCACCAATGCTGTGTCCTGGCGCTCCGAGGGCATCAAGTACAAGAAGAATGAGGTCTTCATCGACGTCATTGAGTCTGTCAACCTGCTGGTGAGCCCCCGCGACTCCACCCCTCCCCTGCCACGGTCTGGGGACAGGAGAGGGGACCCTCCGCCTGCTGACCCTCATGCCCATGTGTGCATCCCCAGGTCAATGCCAATGGCAGTGTCCTGCTGAGCGAGATCGTGGGCACCATCAAGCTCAAGGTGTTTCTGTCGGGAATGCCAGAGCTGCGACTCGGCCTCAACGATCGCGTGCTCTTTGAGCTCACTGGCCGTAGGTGTCTGGAGTAGGGGGTTCATGGAAGAGATGGAGACCCCTCTGCATCTGGGGCCCCAGAGAATTGCAGTTTTGAAATAAACACTCGAGCACCCTCTGCTGGTCATGGCCAACACTACAGTTGCTGGTTCTTGGAGCAAACGCTGCTTTATTAAGTGCTAGGTGCAAGGACAGGGCAGTGAAGAAAAAGACAAATCGTGGCCCTCACAGAGCTGACATTCTAGACCAGGGGTCCTCAAACTTTTTAAACAGGGGGCCAGTTCACTGTCCCTCAGACCGTTGGAGGGCCGGACTATAGTTTAAAAAAAAACAAACTATGAACAAATTCCTATGCACACTGCACATATCTTATTTTGAAGTAAAAAAACAAAACGGCAAAAACACCCGCATGTGGCCCACGGGCTGTAGTTTGAGGACGCCTGTTCTAGAGTATACGAGGAGACAGACTAGCATTGTATTTAAAAGCCTGACAGTGAGAATCAGATTACCTGGATTCAGATCCTAGCTCTGCCCCTGGGCAGCTGGGTGACTGGGCAAGTTACTCATCCACTCTGGGCCTCAGTTTCCTCATCTGTAAAATGGGGGTGATGATAGCAATGGGCTATTAAGTTAAGGGTAGGAGACAGACTAGCATTGTATTTAAAAGCCTGACAGTGAGAATCAGATTCCCTGGATTCAGATCCTAGCTCTGCCCCTGGGCAGCTGGGTGACTGGGCAAGTTACTCATCCACTCTGGGCCTCAGTTTCCTCATCTGTAAAATGGGGGTGATGATAGCAGTGGGCTATTAAGTTAAGGGTAGGGACCCTGCCCCAGCCCCCAGGGTCATCTTGCATGCTTGGCTCTGAGTTTCAGGAAACAAGAACAAGTCTGTGGAACTGGAGGATGTGAAATTTCACCAGTGTGTGCGACTCTCCCGTTTTGACAATGACCGCACCATTTCCTTTATCCCACCTGATGGTGACTTCGAGCTCATGTCCTACCGCCTCAGCACCCAGGTGAGGCAGGGTCAAGCCCCATGGCAGGGGAGGAGAGTGACCCCAGAACCTCCCAGAGCTCCCCTTCCTTTGTCTGCAGGTCAAGCCGCTGATCTGGATTGAGTCTGTCATTGAGAAGTTCTCCCACAGCCGGGTCGAGATCATGGTCAAGGTGGGTTGGAGGAACAGTACTCACAGTGCTTGATCTGCCCCTCCCACCTCCTCACCAATCTAACTTCCTTCCCCACCTCCCTGCTGGTTCATTTCCTTCCAGCCACACTGGGCCCCTGGCTGGTTCCCAAACCTTCCAGGCTCAGGTCCCCCAACCCCTGCAGGGCCTTTGCACTGGCTGTTCCCTTTCCCTGGATCACTCCCCCCCCCCACCCTGCCCCGCTCACCCAGTTATACCCATGACTCCTTATCTCATCTCCTTAATCTCTTAAATTGGAGATAGTCTAGATCAGGGGTCCTCAAACTTTTTAAACAGGGAACCAGTTCACTGTCCCTCAGACTGTTGGAGGGCCGGACTATAGTTTAAAAAAAACTATGAACAAATTCCTATGCACACTGCACATATCTTATTTTGAAGTAAAAAAACAAAACGGCAAAAACACCCGCATGTGGCCCGCGGGCCGTGGTTTGAGGACGCCTAGTCTAGATGCTTAAATGTCATCTCAAACAGGCCTTCCCTGATGTACCTATTGAGAATTATACCCGCCCCCAGCATTTCCCACCTCCCTTCTTTGCTCTATTTTTTTTCTTCTATTACCTATCACCATCTATGATCTGTCTTACTTACATATTTACTTTTTTAATATATATGTATACATAGATAGATAGATAGATAGATAGTATATTTATGTGATTTAAAGAATAATGAACTACCCAGCTTATTTAAATGTAATTGACCTTGCTGGCATGGTTGAGTGGTTGAGTTTCGACCTATGAACCAGGAGGTCATGGTTTGACTCCCGGTTGGGGCTCGATACCCGGTGTGGGGTGTGTGGGAAGCAGCCTAATGGTGCTCTCTCATCGTTGATGTTTCTCTCTCTCTCTCTCTCCCTTCTCCTCTGAAATCAATAAGAATATATTTCAACAACAAAAAAAAGGTATTTGACCAGAGCCTCTGAATCCTCACATTTCCGTCCCCCAATTCCTGCTCTCCCTTTGCCCAGAGGTAATGACAATCTTTGAATTTTATGTAAATGATTTATTTGCTTTTCTTCATAATTTTGCCCCCCACATGTGTAGCCACAAATATTTCATTCCTGCCAGCTTCTGACCCTCATATTAGTGGACTAGGGCTGTATGATTTTATGTATAACTTACTTTGTTCATGTAACATCGATTTAAAATATATATATATTTCTATTGATTTCAGAGAGAGAGAGAAACATCAATGATGAGAGAGAATCATTGATCGGCTGCCTCCCACACACCCCCCTACTGGGGACTGAGCCCACAACCTGGGCATGTGCCCTTGACCGGAATTGAACCTGGGACCCTTCAGTCCGCAGGCTGACGCTCCATCCACTGAGCCAAACCGGCTAGGGCTGTAACATCTATTTTAAAATGAATTCCGGGTGTCATAGTTTGTGCATCCATTTCTATAGCTGTAGAATATTCCACCGTGGGAATCTATATGTCTCCATTCTCTCACATGGGTTGTTTTCAGCTCTTGGCTATTCCAGTTCCCATTGCCGTAAGCAGCTTTGTGCATGTGTCCCAGTGCCACAAGCAGGAACTTCTTCAGAGCTTATAGTAGAGCCCTCTTTCACCGATGGGGAAACTGAGGTCCCATCTAGGATGGGAGCTCCCCTCACGTTGAACTTGGGTCCACCTGACTCAGGAGTCTGTGTTCTTAGATTTGCCTTTGATCCCTGGCCTTGGAGTCTCAGGGGAGCTGGGTTGCACAGTGGATGGTCATCAGGGATGGTCTTGATGCTCTTCAATGTCCCCATCTCTGCAGGAAAGGGAAAGGGGCTGTTAAAGCTAGTGCCTTTCAGAAAAAAATCCCCCCTCACCATTTACCTCCAAGCCCTCTGCCCCAGATCCCACTTCTCAAATATTCTTCCCCAAATGAATAAATAATAGTAGTAATCATAACGCTAGCTACCACACATGGGACACTTAGAAACCTTATGTTGAAAGCTTGTCCTGAGGCCGCCGGGAGAGGGTGATGGCTCGGGCTGGCCTCGGCTCGGAGCGTCCTGATAGGAGAGCTGAGGCTCCGGGGGCTTGGCTGGCGGTTCCTGAGGGAGGTCGTTCCTTGTTTTGTTGGTTCTGGGGTCGGTTTGCCCCCGGGAGGAGGGGTGTGTGCGGAGCACCGTATCCTGAATATAGTGTATTTTTTCTACATTGGAATTCTCTGGTGTATATTTATGTAAAAACACATTCACTTTTTGGAAATAAAGATTTTCATGTCTTGTAAAAAAAAAAAAGAAAGAAAGAAAGCTTGTCCTGTGTCACACAGCTCTAGATATACATATAGTGTTGTAACTTCATTCATTTTGAATCCCCACTATGCCTATGTGACTTGGGCAAAATGCTCTTTCTCTCTGTACCTCAGTCTCTCTTTTTTTTTTTAATATATATTTTTATTGATTTCAGAGAGGGAGAGAGAGAGAGAAAGAAACATCAATGATGAGAAGAATCATTGATCAGCTGCCTCCTGCTCGCCCTCTACTAGGGATCAAGCCCGCAACCCGGGCATATGCCTTTGACCAGAATCGAACCCAGGGCCCTTCAGTCCGCAGGCCAACGCTCTATCCACTCAGCCAAACCACAGTGGCCCTTAAGCAGTTAGAGTGGGTCCTCAAGCAGGACCTCAGTCTCTTACAAATGGACTTTAGGAATGGATCCTACTTTACAGAATCAGTGAGGGGATTAAGTGCTTGGCACAGGGCCCGGCACATGGCAGGGGCTCAGTAAATGCCACCTTCAAATGAAAACCTCTCTCTGATGGGCTCATGGCAGTCATTTTGGACCTGGCAAAGGCGTGTGACATTTTCCATATGGAAGGCACTAAGGGTAGGGCCTGTGGAGTCTCTCATCATGGGTGTGGACCCTGGCTCTGCCACTTGTTAGCTGTGTGTCTCCAGGCAAATGCCTCTGTGCCTCAGTTTTCCTCATCTGCAAATTGGGCAGGACAGTGGTTTTCACTTCAGGGTTGTGGAGGCTCTCGATGAGATGGCACATGGAAGGGCTTGGTGAATAGTTGCAGAATCCATGAGCAAATTCTTCCTGCTGCACTCTCTCTCCTCCCCAACAGGCCAAGGGACAGTTTAAGAAGCAGTCGGTGGCCAACGGTGTGGAGATATCTGTGCCGGTACCTAGTGATGCCGACTCCCCGCGCTTCAAGACCAGCGTGGGCAGTGCCAAGTATGTGCCTGAGAAGAACATCGTGATTTGGAGTATTAAGTCTTTCCCGGTGAGCACTGGAGAAGGGGGGGGGGGGGCTCTGCAAGGACCCACTCCAACTGCTTGAGGGCCAGGTGGATAACCAGTCAGAGGCCCACATCTGCCTGCACATGGTTGTCATTGCGGGGGTGGAGGGGGATGGGGATGGGGTAATAAAGCTGGACATCAGGCTGGCATGGTGGTAAAGCTTCCCTACCAGGTCTGGAGGCAACCAGCCTTGGGTTCAGATTCCCACTCCACTCTTTTTTTTATTTTTTATTAATATATGTTTTTATTGATTTCAGAGAGGAAAGGTGAGGGAGAGAGAGAAATAGAAACACCAGTGATGAGAGAATCATTGATTGGCTGCTTCCTGCATGCCCCCTCCTGGGAATTGAGCCTAAAACCCAGACATGTGCCTTGACCGGAATCAAACCGTGACCTCCTGATTCATAGGTCGACGCTCAACCACTGAGCCACACAGATGGGGCTCCCATCCCGCTCTTGCCTCTCGGAGCTGCATGGCCTTGGGAAGCCCCGTTCCCCACATGGAGCCTCAGTTTGCCCATCTGGAATAGGCAGGATGTTGTTACCCACATCCTTGGGCCCATGGAGGATTTGGTCTGTCCCTGGAATCGGGGGGGTTCATCAGGGCCTGAAAAGTGGGAGATGGCCCCCACCCCTCTTCCAGCCAGGCTGTGCAATCAGAAGCTTAGGCTGTGAGTCTCAGTCAGGAGCCTTTCCTGTCTGAGAAATGGGCCAAGAGCTGACTGCTCCAGGTGCTGTTGTGAGGGTGGTCTGTGGTGTATCTGATGCCCCCGTGTGCCTTTAGGGGGGCAAGGAGTACCTGATGCGTGCCCACTTTGGCCTCCCCAGTGTGGAGAAGGAGGAGGAGGAGGGCCGGCCCCCCATTGGGGTCAAGTTTGAGATCCCCTATTTCACCGTCTCCGGGATTCAGGTAAGGGAAGTGGGCAGGGTGGCTCTTCTCTTTGACCTCATTAGGTTTCCCTACTGAGTCACCTCTCCTCTGTAGTCAACCATGTCTTTCCCCCAGATCCGTGGCCGGCAAACTGCGGCTCGCGAGCCACATGCGGCTCTTTGGCCCCTTGAGTGTGGCTCTTCCACAAAATACCACGGCCTAGGCGAGTCTATTTTGAAGAAGTGGCGTTAGAAGAAGTTTAAGTTTAAAAAGTTTGGCTCTCAAAAGAAATTTCAATCGTTGTACTGTTGATATTTGGCTCTGTTGACTAATGAGTTTGCCGACCACTGCCCCAGATCATTGTTGCCTCTTCTGCCCTCAGCCTGGGTCTCCTCTCCCTCTCCCTCTCCCTCTCCCACTCCCTCTCACTTTGTTCTGTGCCACCTTACTCCCCACTGACTTGTAACTTCCATCCCTCTCGTACTCACAAGCTGTTCACCATCCCCTTGGCCTGTGGCACCTCATCTCCCCCAAACTGTGTTGTGTCTATTTCCTTACACTGTGTCATCTCTTTCTGGACCTCTCTCCTGGACCACCTTCCTTTCCCCCAGTCCCACTGTCCATGCCACATCGTTGCCCCAAGCCATGTCACTTAATTACTCCCAGCCCGTGCCCTTATTTCCCCAGGTTGTGTCACAGATATTCCCCTGGTCCCAGCAAGCTCTCTCCCCTCAATCTGGGCCACCTCCTCTCTTTTCCTTTCAGGTCCGATACATGAAGATCATCGAGAAAAGTGGTTACCAGGCTCTGCCCTGGGTCCGCTACATCACCCAGAGTGGTGGTAAGGCAGCCAGGCTCCCTGGGACAGTGGGGTCAAAGAGATGATGGGGACGGTCTTGGAGTTTTGATACATTCTCACTCTCACTCTGGGGGCTCCAGAACTCAACAGGCCTACCCTGTCTTTGTCACCATGCCAACTTGGGCCTTGGTTTACCCATCTTTAAAATGGGGTCAGTTGTCAGTTCCATCTGCTGCCAGGAAACAGGCTAGTTACTGTGGGTTCATTCCCTGTGTTTGGTTCATCCTCAGCCTTGTAACTTCCTGGCAGGGTTGATCATGAACACTGGGGCCGGGGAAGGATTGGGGAGACTGTCCCTCTATGCCATTTGCCCGTTCTGAGATGTCCCTGCTCATTGTTTTCTTACAGATTATCAACTTCGTACCAGCTAGAAAGGAGACGAGGTAGGGCCTGGAACATGGGCCTCCCTCTCCCTCGGTTCTGATTCCGGACTTTAGAGGGAGGGAAGGAAGGTGGGGAAGGTGTGAGCAGGCCTCTGTTGGCTTAGCAGTTTCTTGCTTCCTGCTCCCAGCACCTGGCCCCCTCCCAGTCTTGTCCTCTACCCATAGATTGGGAGGGATGGCCTCCCAGCTTCCCTCTTCCACTTCCACTTCCACTTTTACATGAAGAAAGAGCGGAGGAGCTTGAAAGCCCATTCTGGAGTGCCTTCATGCAGTGACCTGCCTTAGGGGGTGTGGGTGCCCCTCCTTCTTCACAGCTGCTCATTTGAGGGTGGCATTAAAAAGATCAACTTAGCTGCTGTGTATGTGCTTCTTGGCTGCGGACTGGGGATGCCAGGGACGTCCTTGAATTGCTGGGATGGGAGTGGTAGCACATATCCATTCTGCAGCCCTGGTCACAGCTCCTCTGGGTCAGTCCAGCTGCCTCTACCTCCATCCCCTGACTGGGGACTTTCCTCCCCGCCCCCCCCCACAGTCAGTTCCCCTCACAGCCGCCAGAGGGCGCTGTTAACTTCTAAGTCAGATCCTGGCTCCTCTGCTCAGAACCCTCGCATGCTTCCCTTCTCGATCTGTGCTACCCAACCCGCCACCTCCATTCTCTCACCTCCTCCCCCTCTATACCTGGCTCTTCCTGGACGCACCAGGCGCACTCCCACCTCAGGGCCTTTGCATTTGTAGTGCCCTTGACCTGGCATGCTTTTCCTTGATATCCACACACGGCTCCTTACCATAACTTCAGGTCTCAAGTCAATGTCACTACTTCAGGGTGACCTCTCTGTTTCAACAGCCTTCCTTTCCCAATAGACTATTACTTATCCCGTTTTATCAACTCCCTTAGCGTTTACCACTCAGAAAATATTTAATTATTGTTCCCTCCTGCCCTGAACTGTAGCTCGCTCTCCAGTTGGGCGCCTACTACACAGTAGGTGTTCAGTAAAAATTCCCTCCCCCCCCCCCCCCGTAAATGTTTGAATCAAGGTCTCTGCCAGGTTCAACCACGTGGCAGCTGCGGCGTGAACGTTCCTTCTCGTCCCTTGCACTTGCTGTGCTCGGGGTGGCTCAATCTGAGCCAGAACGAGATTTCCTCCTCCTTCATCCTCATTTCCCCGTTTTATTTTCTTCACGGTGCTTAACTCTTATCTTAAATTATTTAGGTGCTTGAATATGCAATGGGAAAGGTTCCTGCACAAGGTGGGTGGATGAATGAAACAAAACGCTCCGTTCCCTGTTAAGGACGAATAAATGCTTATCGCCTAGCATTTATGGTGGAACCCTGGACTAGGCGGCCCCGACGGAGGCGCCGAGTTCCTGGAGCAGCCCGCGTTACCCTACCCCTGAACTTTCTCCCCCTGGTCAGTTAAACCGGCTCCGGCTCCCGCGCGCCAGGCGCATTTGAAAAACCGAAAACCCCGCCATTGCCGGCGGTCCGCCAATCGCCGCGGCTCGGCCAATCAGGAGCTGCACCGCCCACGCCAGCGCTCAAACCCTCCCCGGCAACGCGTAGTTATTGGCTGCACTGGGCGTGTGGGCGGGGCGTCGCAGGGTCGGGCGCCGGGCGGCGCGGCTGGGCTACTGTGTAGCGAGTTCATAAGAAAACAAATCGGCCGCGTTCGGGGGCGGAGCTGGGGCGCGCCGACTCGGTGCCGGACGGACAGCTCCGCAGCCGCGTCGGCGGCGTCTGCTCAGAAGAGACTCCGCCCGTAGAGGAGGAGGGAGGGTGAGTGGGGCGGAGACCGGGCCCCCTATGGGCCGTGGAGGGTTGGGCCTGCTTCCCAGCCCCTCGCGACCTGTCGGCTGACAGAGGGGAGGAGCCGGCCGGGGGTGGGGGCGGTGGGGGTCGCGTCGGAGCCCCCGACTGGCGAGCCAGGCCGGGAGCCTTGCGCAGGCTGGGAGCTCCGCGGGAGGGCTGTTCGGGCCGGCGCCGGTGGTTTCCCCCGCCCTGACCGTGCCGGGGTGGGGCGGGGGGCTTCTCAGGCCAGTGTCGACATGCTGCTGGAGGAGGTCCGCGCCGGCGACCGGCTGAGCGGGGCCGCGGCCCGAGGCGACGTGCAGGAGGTGCGCCGCCTTCTGCACCGCGAGCTGGTGCACCCCGACGCCCTGAACCGCTTCGGCAAGACGGCGCTGCAGGTGAGGCCGGTCTGTCTGGCGGCAAGGCCGGGGCCGCAGAGCCGGGAGAGAACTGGGACCCAGACCCTCTCCTAAAGCCTCCTGGCCCCGGTGGTGGCCGACTGGGATCCGGTCCTCCATTGGTGGGCTGACGTTACCCCCTGATGTCCCCTTTCGTAGGTGGGCGGTGGATGGGGCTAGGATGGGGGAAGGGAAGGAAGGCTTTCCATCTCTGGAGGATTCCTTGTTCTTTGGGGGCTGGGGACTCAGTTTTCCTGGGGAGGTTATTTTTCCGTGAGTGAGGATTCAGCTTCTTTGGATACCGCTTTCACGGGATCGGCCCTTGTTTCTGTGGGATTCTATGGGGAGATCCGATCACTGGAAGGAGGGATTCAGGTCTCCACCGCGTTCTTATTGTCTATGGGGTTCTCAGAGATATCCAGTTCCTTGTGTGTGGGGGTGATCTCCGTTCTTTTTTTTTTTTTTCCCTCTTAGGTTCTTGGTATATCATGGGGAGTCCTACGGGGGGGGGGGACAGTTACAGATTGCTTAGTAGTCCCTATTCCCTGGGAGTCATTTTAGAGAGGAACGTCATTTCTTGAGTGATTCAGGTGTTCTAGGGGAGCATTCTGATTATATGGGAGGGGCTATTCATTGGAGGATGGGTTTCAGATTCCCTGGGCATCTCCTTTCGCTTGAGGGGGCTGTCAAGTTTTGGGGGGGGGGGCGGCAGTTTTCATTTTATGAGACCAATTTCCTGGAGGGAGGTTTATATTTCCTGGTGATTTCCACGTCTGAGGGGTGGTCCTCTGGTTCCTTGTGGAGGGTCTTATGTTCTTTGAAAGTTTGCACGAGAGCTATTCCTGGGGTGGGTGTTTTTCCTTAGTTTCTTGCGGGGGGGGGGGGTCCCTGTTCCTAGGAGACCTTGTTCTCTGAGGTCTCAAACAGTTAGCTGCCTGGGGGTTTGCGTTCCCTGGGCCTTTTCCATCCTCCAGAGGACTTCTTCTCTGGTGTCCCCTATTTCTGAATGACCCCTCTCTCCAAGTGATGCCTTTTCCTGGAACCCCTCTTTTGAGACCCCCCCCCCTCCTGAACTCTGCCCCTGCACAGGTCATGATGTTTGGCAGCCCCGCCATCGCCCTGGAGCTGTTGAAACAAGGCGCCAGCCCCAATGTCCAGGACGCCTCTGGCACCACTCCGGCCCACGATGCAGCCCGCACTGGATTCCTCGACACGCTGAAGGTTTTGGTAGAGCACGGTGCTGATGTCAACGCACCCGATAACACAGGGGCGCTCCCCATCCACCTGGCTGTGCGAGAGGGCCACACCGCTGTGGTCCGTTTCCTAGCTGCCGAGTCTGATCTCCATCACAGGGATACCAGGGGGCTCACTCCTCTGGAGCTGGCGCAAGGGAGAGGGGCTCAGGATCTCATGGACATACTGCAGGGTCACATGCTGGCACCACTGTGACCCAGGACCACCCGCTGCAGCCACAGGACCCAGCTGGGTTCTCTCTCAGAAAAGGAGGAAAGAAACACTTTCTCTTTCTGCTCCTCCAGTCCCACTGCCAAAGGCGGGGGAGCACCAGTTTGTGGCTTGTTGGTATGATTTCTGGAGTGTGTGTGCTTAAGGGACATTTCTCATTTGTTTTTCCCTTTTGTGTGTTTGGTGAGGAGGGCTCCTGTAGGCAACAGCCACCTAAACGGTTCAGTTCCCTCCACTCCCCAGCCTGCTGGGGCTACAGAGAGTCCCAAGGGCAGAGCGTTTAAAGCCTCAGCCCCAGAGTGAGGTCACGGCTTCCAGGGCTCCTGGAACCTGGCGACTTTGGCTGACTGTACCCAGAGAGAGATCTCAAGTGTGCACTCTGCTTTTGAGCATGGGGGGAGGGGGGAGTTCCAAGTGAATACAAGGGTGAGATGAGTTCATTCATATTTTGTTGGAAACTTGTTTTCCTGTCTCTTGTACAGCTTTAAAAAAAGATTCTATTTATTAAGCTTTATGGACAAAAGTTGTGTGATAATTTAATGTTTTTACCCATTAAATTAATTCTTGTGCACGATCACAGTGGTGGTAGCTTCTGATTTTTTAATCTGCGATGGATAGTCACGCGTCCAGGATGTTCGTGGGGGTGGGCACGGGGGTCGCGGGTCCTGGATGCTCCGGGGGAGTGGAGAGAGTGGCAATTCCCAGGGCGCCAGGGGTGAGAGAGCTGGGTGGGGCGGCGGTTTGCGCTGTCGGAACGGAAGCGAGGCAGGAAACCGCGAGTGGAGAAAGGGCCCCCAGATGTCAGCTGGGTGCGGGTAGCCCCCGGGGTGGGGTGGGCGGTGGCTGCAGCCTTCCCCGCAGAGGCGTGGCCGTGGGTGGGGACTGAGGTCACGCGGCGTAAGAGATTCCGGAAAAGCCGGAGGCGGGGTGAGGGCGCGGCCCTCGAAGCCCCGCCTCCTGTAAAGTTCGCGTCGGGCGGGGCCGACAGCAGCCCCGCCTCCCGGGCGCCGGCGTGCGCGTGCGCAGTGGGACGCGCAGCCGCCATGCCGGAGCCGCGCGGGTCGTCTCCTCTGCGGGTGAACGCGGCGTTCGCTGCGCGGTACAGCCGCTACCGGGAACGTGAGGAGCTGCAGCGGCGTGAGTGCTGGGCGCATGCTCGCGGGGCGCGGGCGCTGCGGGGCCACCGGGAAGTGGTGGTTGAGCGGGTCCCCCCGGGCTGATCGGGGGGGCTCCCGTCTGTCCCGCAGTGAAAGATCGCTACCGGGACCGAGACGGCGAGGACTCCAGCTCCGACTCTGACTCGAGCGACGAGCGCGTGGTGAGCTTCCTCACCCGGCCCGGGAGTGCGGGCGGCATTCAAGCCCCCACCACATCCTGGTCCCGAAACTCCATAGCGCCGTACCGGGTCCAACCCCCACCCCGATTCCACGAGGGACAGACAGCGTCCGCCCCATCCCCAGGGCGGGGCCCAATCCCCTCCATTCCCCTCCCTGCTATGGGTCCACCTGCCCATCCTGATGTGTTTGGTGTGACCACTCTGCCACATGGGGCACCAGCTTCTCCCCACATCAGCCACATCTCACCTCACTGTGCAGCCAGTCCCCACTGCTGGGCCATGAGTCCTCTCTGCTTCCTGCCCCAGGTCAATCCCGTGTCCCCAGGAAGCACGGTTCCTTTGCCTGATACCCTCCTCTGCTCAGATCCTGTACTTATGTGTGGACCTCCCTCCCTTCTCTCCCTGTTTGACACCCCCCCACACACCACACCTGCCTTTCCTCAGCGGGATCCCCTTTCCTTACGTGTAATGTATGCCCATTCCACCTAATGGATGCTCATCCCTCCACCCTATTTCCCACACCCTCGCAGCCCACCTGCCCTCTTACTACCCTCCATTGCTCTCACCACCTTCCTTCTGAAATCTGTCCCCAATCCTTTTCCTGCCCTAGGAATTTGACCCCCAGCAGGAGCGAGACTTTTACAGGACACTCTCCTTGTTGAAGAAGAAGGATCCCCGGATTTATCAGGAAGATGCCACCTTCTACCAGAGAACAGGTCTGGGGCTGCTCTTCTCCAAGGTTCCTCTTGGCCTTATCGTCTGTTGTGACTATTTAATGAATCATTTTATGTCAGAAGTGCTTAGCAGAGTATCTTAGATTATTACCTGTTGACGTTAATAACAACCGAGTGCTTTGTACTCTTCAGAGCGGGAGTTACTCACTGAGTGATCACCGGCAGATACTGCCAGGTGGTAGCCAGTATGATAACTGTTGTACAGCTGGGAACTGGTGGCTTGGGGATTTGAGGCCTTTATCTGACCCTGACCTTGGCCCAGCCCAGTGGCATTCTCTGTCTGGGGAAGGAAGGGAGTTGTGGTTGTGGAAAATGGCAGGTGTCTTCCGATGACTCCGCAGCAACATCCTCGGAAAGCGAGGAGGAGCTGGCAGCTGAGAAGCAGAAGAAGATGCGGCCCATGTACCTGAAGGACTATGAGAGGAAGGTTATCTTGGAGAAAGAAGGGTGAGGACAAGGCTGGACACATACCATCCTCTGCCCTGCCTTCCAGAGCAGGTGGATGCATGGGGGTCTCAGGGGCAGGGGTGGGAAGAAGCCAGTGACTCACCAGAATTGAAGGAATGCCAGAGAGCCTGCTCCTCTGTGATGGCCTGCACCCCTGTCAGCTCCCCAACCTGCTTCTCATAACTGCCCCCCACCACTGGGACAGGCAGACCATGGGGAGTCTATTTTGAAGCCCCAATCCTTTCTTGCACAGCAAATATGTTGACGAGGAGAATTCAGACGGGGAGACCTCCAATCAGAGACTCCAGGTGGGTGGGGTGGAGACCGGGTTGGGGCTGAAGGGTCCGGGGCTGGGCCTGAGGGGTCCGGGGCTGGGCCTGAGGCCCACCACTCCCTCCCTTTAGCAGGTCTCGTCGAAAAGTTACGTGGAAGAACAGGAACAGCTCAAGGAAAGGTGAGCTGGGTCAGCAAGTGGCCAAATGGATAGGAGTTGAGGCTCTGGGTGTAGATAGATCTGGGCTCCAATCCAGCTCTGTCACTAATGGCTGTGTGCCCTTAGGCACATACTTGCTCTCTCCATGCCTCAGTTTCCTGAAGTTAAATGGGGTTGATAATGCTCTCTATGTCTCAGCACCACGCTGAGCTTGTTAGGAAGAACTCGGGGCTTAGTGAACAGGGTTCATCTTGGGGCAGGGTTCGGGGCTAGCCTGGCTGTTCTGAGACTTGCTCTCTCGGGTGGGCAGCTTCCGAGCATTCGTGGAGGACAGTGAAGATGAGGATAGCGCCGGGGAAGGTGGCTCCGGGTTGCTGCAGAAACGAGCTAAAACCAAGGAGGAGAAGGTGGGTGCTGGGGCCCGCGCTGGACCAAGGCTGGTGGCAGGGAGGAGGTGCTGGGTGGGGCTCCAGCAGACCCTCAGTGCCAGCCTTCCCCCAGGCCCAGGAAGATGCTGACTACATTGAATGGCTGAAGGGGCAGAGGGAGATTCAGAACCCTGAGGCCCTGAGGGAACTGGTGAGTTTCCACGCAGTCACTGAAGGACTACACTGCTTGTCCCGCCGTCATCCAACCTTTTTCTAGAAAGTTACCCTCGAAGGGGTAGCTAAGAGCATATACTCTGAAAATGGGTGTGCCCCTCTCTGGGCCTCAGTTTCTATATCTATGAAATGGGAATAATACCCGCCCCCCAAACCTATTTCATAGGCTGGCTGTGAAGTTTCAGTTACTTGAATCCATTTGATGCCCATATGTGCCCTCCTTCCCTGCCTCTGAGTGTCTAACCTGGGTCCTGTCACCCCTTCACTCCTAGACTCACCTCAAGGAATATTGGAATAACCCAGAGCTGGACGAAGGGGAGCAGTTCCTACGGGATTATATCCTCAACAAACGTTATGAGGAAGAGGGAGATGAGGAGGAAGAGGAGGAGGAGGAAGAGGAGGAAGGGTGAGCAGCCATGTTCTCACCAGGGGCCTAGAGCCAATGCTGGCTGAAAAGCAAAGGGCACTGGTGTTCACTTTTGCACACATATCGTAGCAGTTAGTCATCCGAGGAAGAGCCATGGAGTGTGGGCTCTGGAGCCAGGTGCTCAAATCCTGACCCTGCTAGACTTCTGTGCCTTGGTTTCCCCATCTGTACAGTTGGGGTAACAGTGGCACCTTACTGTAGGGTTCTTGGGACAATTGAATGTGTTAATAGGGCTGGTACACAGGGGCTTGGCTGACCCCAGCCTCCCTCTATCTTGTCCCTCAGGGTCCCAGGCCCCCCGGTCCAGCTCTCCATAGATGACTCCTCTGATGAGGGGGAGCTATTTCTAAAGAAGCAGGAGGACTTCGAGCACAAGTACAATTTCCGCTTTGAGGAGCCCGACTCAGCCGTGGTGGGTAGCTGGAGCTAGGGCTTGGGAGGAGCTGGCTCTCACTGGGCTCAGGCCTGGAGAGCCCAGAATTATCCCTGGCCCACAGGTCAAGACCTACCCTCGGAGCATTGCGTCCTCTGTGCGCCGCAAGGACGAGCGAAGGAAGGAGAAAAGGGAGGAGATTAGGGAGCGAAAGAGGAGGGTGAGTGTGAGGGGGCGGTGGGTTCAGGAGAGCCCTTAGCTGTGGGGAGAGCCCACACTCTCCCTCTCCCTCTTGCCTGCCGCCCACAGGAGAAAGCGAAAAAGCAGGAAGAACTCAAGCAGCTGAAGAACCTGAAGAGGAAGGAGATTCTGGCCAAGCTGGAGAAGCTACGGCAGGTCACGGGCAATGAGACGGTGGGCTTTGAGGAACAGGACCTGGAGGATGACTTTGACCCCACCCGGCATGACCAGCTCATGCAGGTATGGCCCCCACCCAGGCCCGGCCATGCAGCCAGTGCTCAGGAGCATGGCTCTGGAATCAGTTGTTTCGTGGTTGTGTGGCCTCAGAGAAGTGATTTGAGCTCACTGAGCCTTTGTCCTCGTCTGTAAAGTGGGTCTTACCATAGCATCTACCTCAGAGCTGTTGAAGGATAGCTTGAGAGGAATACACATAAACGTTTAGTTGGTAAGTGCTCAAGGAACAGTGGGTTGCTGTGTTTCTTTTAAACTCATTTGTTGTGCCATTACTGTTTATTGTTGTATTTGTGGGAATATAACATCAGGCATAGAAACAGGTGATGAAGGCTGTGTGAGGAGCAGTGGGGACCACAGGAGCCTCAGAGAAGCCCCTGACCAAGCCTGGGGAGTGAGGGAAGGGGACTGAGGGTATGTAGGTAGGCCGGGTGAAAACCAGAATGGGGTGAGGGGGTGCGATATAGTTGGAGTTTAACCTTCCCTTCCTGGAAGCTTCTCAGTCCTGAGCTTCAGTTTCTCCATAGAATGGGGATACTGTCTGTCTCCTGGTGTTTGTGCAAATGTGAGGTGTAGCCAATATTGGGGATATAATAGACACTCAATAAATGACATGTTTAACAATATCTGCCTTTGCCAGGCCCTGAATTGGGCACTGGGGTTTCAGCCCTCTTGGAGCCCAGGGTCAGCCTTCTTAGAGCTGATGGAGTGGTGAGAACCAGTCTAACATTCGCTGTATGCCAAGCACTAGGCAGCGTAGAGGTCCTGCCCTCTCAGCGCCCTCAGTCTAATGGCAGGCATTTAACTGTATGGTTACAACCTGTAGGGTCTGAGTGGTGATGGGGACCTGCAGGGGCAGCTGGGGTCTGAGAGTCCTTTGACCAGCTTTCTCAGGCCCACTCAGGAGCTGGGTCCCAAAGGGTGCGAGGAGCCATGTAAGGTGCAGGGGTAAAGCTGTCTGGGAAGGATGGGGCCCTGCTGATCCTCCCGGCCCCTGGCTCTGCAGAAATGCTTCGGGGACGAGTACTACGGCACAATGGAGGAGGAGAAGCCACAATTTGAGGAAGAGGAAGGGTTCGAAGGTGAGGTCACTGGGTGGGGGTGGGAGTGCAGAGCCTAAAGCCTGAGGTCCCAGTCCTGAGCCCTCTGGGCTCATCCCTGTCTGTCTGTCCTCTGGAGCCAGATCACTGGAACTGGGACACATGGACTGGGCTGGAGCAGGGTGGAGATTGGAGCCAGCAGGAGCTGCACTGCGAGGACCCAGACTTCAATGTAGGTGCCATGGGGAGGGGGTGGGCTGCCTTGGAAAGTCCCGAGGGCTGCGAGGGCTGGCCTGACCTGCACGTCTTGGCAGATGGATGCGGACTACGACCCCAGCCAGCCGCAGAAGAAGCAGCGTGAGGCCCCCTTAACCGGCAAGAAAAAGCGCAAGTCACACTTTGCTGCAGCTGTGGGGCAGGAAAAACCTGTGTTCAACCCCAGTGAGGCTCCGGTGGGCATTCCGTGGGCGAGCAGGGGCTCCGCAGGGCCAGCACACCACAGCAGCCCAGATCTCTACCCACACAGGGGACAAGACGTTTGAGGAGTACCTGGACGAGTATTACCGGTTGGACTATGAGGACATCATCGATGACCTACCCTGTCGCTTCAAGTACCGCACTGTGGTGCCCTGTGACTTCGGGCTCAGCACAGAAGAGGTAGGGCCCCAGGCGGGTGCGGGACACTGGGAGGCACCCGGGAGGCAAGAGGGAGCACGGAGCCAGTGGTTGCTGCCACAGGACCTGTTTCCTCCTGTCAAAAATGATAGGACTACCCTGGCCAGGTAGCTCAGTTGGTTAGAGCAGTGGTCGGCAAACCGCGGCTCGAGAGCCACATGCCTCAATCAGATTGAGGACGTTTTTAGCAAAGGCCAGCTTAGGAGTACCCTAATTAAGTTACTAACAATGTACCTACCTATATAGTTTAAGTTTAAAAAATTTGGCTCTCAAAAGAAATTTCAGTCTTTGTACTGTTGATATTTGGCTCTGTTGACTAATGAGTTTGCCGACCACTGGGTTAGAGCATTGTCGATACACCAAGGTTGTGGGTTCAATCCCTGGTCAGGGCACATACAAGAATCAACCAATGACTGCATGAATAAATGGAACAACAAGTAGATGTAGATGTTTCTCTCTCTCTCTCAATTCCATAAGTTAAAAAAAGACAGGAATAATAGTGCTAATGACAGGACTGAAATTTCCTACCTCAAAGGGTTCCCATGAGATGGGGAAGGGCTTCAAACAGCCCCTTATAAACATTACAGTTGACCCTTAAACAACTGCTGGCCCCTGTGCAGTCAAAAATATGCATATAATTTTTGATTCCCCCAAAACTCCACTATAGTTGGCTCTTCATAGCTGCGGGTTTCACAGCTATGGATTCAGCCTTTGCAGATGCAGGCTGACTATATTAAGAGCCTGTTGTTGACTGGGAGCCTTACTGATTCCATGAATAGTTGATTAACTTATATTTGTATATTATACACATTATGTACTGTATTCTTACAATAAAGTAAACTGGGGGGGAAATGTAAAAAAAATTATAAAATATTTATTGACAAAAAACCTGCATATAAATGGACCCATCCAGTTCAAACCCGTGTTGTTCAGGGGTCAACTGTACCTTTGATTCTGTTACTATTATATGTGCATCAGGGTGGCCTTTAAGACTAGATGGGCTCTGGAACCAGATGCCCTGGATTCAAATCCTGCCTTTGCCACTCATCAGCTGTGTGACCTTGGACTTGGGCTCTGTACTTCAGTTTCCCATCTATAAAACAGGCCTAATGACAGCCCCTACCTTGTTTTTTTAAATATTTATTTCAGTGAGGAAGGGAGAGCGAGACAGAAACATTACTTATGAGAGAATCATTGATCGGCTGCTTCCTGCATGCCCCCTACTGGGGATGGAGCCTGCAACTCAGGGTTGTGCCCTGAATGGAATTGAACCTTGACCTCCTGGTTTATAGGTCGATGCTCAACTGCTGAGCCACACTGGCCATGTGTGGCTCTTTAGATGGCACTTGTCCCTTAGCTATCCATAATGGCTGTCAGTGCTTGACTATTCATCGTTAGTAAAAATAGCTGATGTTGCCCAGCTGGGATGGCTCAGTGATTGAGCATGGACCTATGAACCAGGAGGTCATGGTTCAATTCCAGGTCAGGGCACAGGCCCTGGTTTCAGGCTGGATCCCCAGTAGGGGGCATGCAGGAGGCAGCCAATCAATAATTATGTCTCATCATTGATGTTTCTCTCTCCCCCTCACCCTTCCTCTTTGAAATCAATTTAAAAAAATACATTTTTAAAAAGCTGATGTTTATTGAGCTTATACCATCTGCATTTACTCAATCTTCTCAACAACATTCTAATAGGTTCTGAGGGGATGCCTACCTCATAAATGAGGACTCTGAAGCCTGGAGGCAGGAGCCTCGAGGTTGAGAACCTGGGCCTTATTTATAATTAGCAAATCTAGTGATTGGCATAGAGACCCCTGCCCTGAGACTGCTGGGACCATGGTGCATGGGTGAGGGCTACAGGGCCCTGGCATCTGAAATCAGCCACTTCCCTGGCTGTATGACTTGGCAAGGAACCCCTTTCTGAACCGGTTTCCCTATCTGTTGTCCTCTGCAAAAAACATGATTAGCCTCCACAGACATGTTCTGTCTCACCATCATGACATCCTTGCTGGGTGGTACTAGCATTATCCCGATTTGACTGATGAGGTGACTGAGGCTTAGAGTCAGAGCCCGCCCAGGGCTCACGCAGCAGGACCCCTCTCCTTTCCTGTGCAGATCCTCGCTGCTGACGACAAGGAGCTGAATCGGTGGTGCTCCCTGAAGAAGACCTGCATGTATAGGTGACGGGTGGGGCTGGGCCAGGTGTTTGGGAGGAGGGGCAGACAGGCAGGCAGGCATGGACATCTCCCTGAGCACCCAATGACAGGCGTGTCTGCTGGGCACCCAAAGGTCGGAGCAGGAGGAGCTGCAGGACAAGAAGGCGTACAGCCAGAAGGCCCAGAACTCATGGAAAAAGAGGCAGATCTTCAAGTCGCTCTGCCCAGAGGAGTGAGTGTTGCTTGCCTGGGGAGGGTGGGGTGCCAGGCCAGGGTTTGAGTCTCGCTCTGTCAGCCATTTGTTGCATGATTTTGGGACTGGGCCCTCTCCCTCTCTGAGACCTGGGTTCAAATCCTGGCTGGGCTACAGCTATATGACCTTGGTTAAGTCATTTTCCCTCTCAGAGCCTATTTTCCTCATTTATAAAATGGGGATAAAGATGGTTCATTTCTTATTTTCTTTTTGAGGATTAAGTGAATTCATGTGAAGTGCTTAAAACATAAGTAGTGCCGATAAGTTTTAGCTATTGTTATCATCATGTTATTTCTTGTTCTATAAAGCAGGGAGCAGGGGTGACAGGAATTCCGAGAGTTGATTTAAAGATGAAATGAGTTAATTTATGTGAATAGCTTAGTGTAAGCCCAGGCTCAAATACAAGAATTATTAGCAACACAGTCCAGCTTCAGGAGTCAGTAGAAAAACCCAGTTTTGGTGTCAGACCCCAGTGTGAATTCCAGGCAGGCGCTTGAATTGCTGTGTTGCCATCTATCTGAGCCTCTCCTTTCCTCATCTGTAAAATGGGGGATGTGCACTGGGAAGGGGTCTAATTGTGCTGGCCTGGGCTGAGCCCTGACTTTCTTCCCCCAGGAAAGAGACACCCACGGAAGCCACAGGGAAGCCACAGAGAGACAAAGCCGGCCCACAGGGGCAGCTGCTGGCATCTGATGGGGCCTGCAGGAAGCAGCCCCAGCCTGAGAGCCCCCTAGCACAGAAAGAGGCCCCCCCTGTGTCACCCACTGAGAAGCCAGCCCTCCAGAGGCGGAGGAGGGGCAAGAAGGCTCGACTCCTGGGCCCCACAGTGACACTTGGAGGACAGGAGTTCAGCCGCCAGAGACTGCAGGCCTTCGGCCTCAATCCAAAAAGGCTGCACTTCCGCCTGCTGGCCCGGAAAAGGAGGAAGCAGCAGGGGCTCAAGAGCTGCCCCTGAGCTCGATGGAGAAGGCAAGGGCCCTCAGATTCTCTCCCTTCAATCAGGCCCCTGAATGCATCCCCTCTTGTGACTATATAGACCCACATGTCTCCCTGTGGGCAAAAGGTGCTTCCTGAACTCAACTCCCATCCCTCCAGGCAGTGACCCAGGACAGTGAGGGACTCAGTGATTAACATGTGCCCCAATGCAGACAATGGAAGGCAGCCCTGGGATTTCACTATATGCTGGGAGAGAAGTCCCATCTTATATATGTGGAAGCTGAGTCTACTTAACAAACTCCCCAGGAGACGTGGACACATCTTGATATACACCCTGGTCCCATCTCTCAAATGTTCTGGCCATGAACTTGAGGTCAAGTCAGATGGCTTTATTGGCCCCCAGCAGCCAGTTCCCACACCGCCACCAGCCCTTAGGATAGACGCTTTGAGGCCAGTGAGGGCACAAGCAGTCCAGTGCAAACTACAGTACTTGAGTCAGGCCCTGAGTGAGTGCCTGGGAGCCCACCTGCCATCCCTCCCTCCTTGCCTTGTGAGGAGGGCCCAAATGGCAGGAGGCAGGCCTTTGGGCTCTGTCCCTGGCTTAACGGCCCCAGCCTGGAGGTTTCCTGGGCTGGTCTCAGCTGCGCTTAAGGGGGTGAGAAGTGGGAAGTACCATCACCACCAGAGGTCAAGCTCCCACATCCAGTGTGACATAAATAAAAAAATAAATAGTGTTTGTCCTATCTTCTCCCCCATCCCATCCCTTTATAAAAACACAAAGTCCTCAGAGCTGGGGCGCTTAGCCTTGAGGAGCCGCCCAGTGCGAGGGAGCTGCAGAGTTGGCTGGGAGCAGAGGTTGTCTAGACTGTGGTCCTGAGCATGGCCCTCGGCCAAGGTGAACATGGGGTACCGCTGTGTGGCCGAAGAGGAGCTGAGGACCTGGTGGGAGGAGGGAGAAAGCAGCTCAGTACCAAAAGCAGTAGCCAGTTACCCCACAGGCATAGTTATTCTAACAGGTATATTTAAAAGGTGCTTCCTGAACTCAACTCCCATCCCTCCAGGCAGTGACCCAGGCCAGTCAATCAGCACCTTCTACTCCCCAGGACAGTGAGGGACTCAGTGATTAGCATGTGCCCCAATGCAGACAATGGAAGGCAGCCCTGGGATTTCACTATATGCTGGGAGAGTAGGGTTCCCTTTCCACGAACTGGAAGGTAGGTGCCCAGAGTCCTCCAAGGCAGCAAAGCCCCTAACTTCATATTATGCCCCCTTTTGGGTCTATTCAAAGCTGTGCTTTTGTAACGTGTGGGCAGGATGATAATCTTGACAACACAGCCTGGAAGCATCCTCCCCAGGTCTGCTGGCCTCAAGGCCTCTGTCCCTTCTCCCCTCCAGCCCTGACTTCCCAAACCCTCCACCACCACTCTTGCTCACCCTGGTCAGCTCTGAGCATAGTGTCTCAAACTCCTTCCTGTTTCCAGCATAGAACCCCACAGTACAGCTGGGGTCCATCTTGGTGAAGGCCATCTTGCGGGGTGAGGTGCAATGGAAGGACTGAGGCAGACAAGGGGAGCTCAGGGGGGGAGGGCCCAACTTCCTCCACATACCCACAACCCCACCCTGGGGGTACCAGCTCACCTCCAGGGGGAAGTCAGCCTGGCTGACATCCACGGTGGGCTGGCAGTAGTGGGGGTCCAGGTAGAGCAGGGAGTCATCTGCAGGGGAGGAGGAGTAAGTGGGGGTGGGAAGGGGAAGGTGAGGTAGGACGGAATGTGATGGAGCAGGCCTACCCTGGTAGCCGATGAAATATAGCGAGTGCCGCGGCTTGCCCCCCATAATGCCCAGGCACAGCTCTGAACGCAGGAGCTCCTACAGGGAGAAGAGGGGGCGAAGGTGAGAACTCGGGGCAGATGCTGTCAGACAGTCCCTCAACAAATACTTAGCAAACACCCAATGTGTGCAAACCTAGGCGTGTGCTGGGCCCTGGGGAGCAGCAGTGACTAAGGTACTATCTACGGAGCTGACATATGTTAGACAAATAAGGAACAAGATGAGTGAGTTATGTGTTGGAAAGTGATTACACTGGGAAAAGAATAAAGGAGGTAAGGGAGCCTTGAAATTATAAATAGAGGCGTCAAGAAAGGCCTCACTGGGAGGTGATGTTTCAGCATCTTGGGAAACAGCAAGTGCAAAGGCCCTGAGGCAGGTGTGTTCTGAGAACAGTAAGGAGGAACATGTGGGTGCTGCGGAGTGAGTGAGGACAGTGGGAGCAGATGAGGTGAAGGAAGGGACAGGGTCCCGTGGGCTGTGGGGAGATCTCTGGCCTTTACTCTGAGTGTAAACACACCAGGGTCTTTCCAGCCTTGCTGTTCCCTTTGCCTGGGACTCTCCTCCTCTGGCTCCTCATGTGCCCTGGCAAGAGAGGGGCTTTCCTCGGTTGTGCAGCCACCCCATCTGCCCTTCACTAGTTTTCCTTCCTTTACAGTCCGAGTTGTAATTGCCAGGCTGTCTGTCTACTTGGTTCCAGATTCACTGCCTGTCATTAGAATGTTCACCCCCAAAAGGCACAAATTTTTGCCTGTTTACTTCTGAATCCTCAGCAGCTGGGAGAGTGCTTGGTACATAACAGGTGCCCTGTGACTTGGGTAAACAGATGAAGGAAGCACGTATACCTAACCCAGACTGGAAGAACCCAGAGGGCTTCTGGGGGAGACGTGGTGAATCTGGCCGAACCCACCTTCACGCAGGGCACATACACGGGGTTGAGAGTCTCGCCACCCAGCCGCACAGGCACCAGGATGACCACAGACTTCCACTCAGCTGTGCAGTCCGGCCTGGCCACCAGGCGGGCCACATCTGCTTTGTACACTGGAAGGACAGGGCAGCAGGTCATCTTGCTAACCTGCAAGCTTCAGAGTGTGACCCTCCAACCCCAGGGGTCCAATCTCATCCAAGCAACCCCTTGGGGGGTGACACTCCCATTGTCAGTGGAGAAGGAAGTATTTCCAGAACCCCCAAACTCCCTTAGACAATTCCAGGGCCCCCATTTTACAGAGAGCAACCAGGACCCTAAGAGTTGGATGAAGAACGAACTGCCAGGAGGAGGTGGAGCCTTCCCCAAAGCCTGGAGCCTATCCCCAATCCCAGGCCCGACTGGTCCTCACTGACTCGGTTTCTGGGTTTGCCAATACGGAAATGGGAGCACAGAGCAGTCCTCAACCAATGTCCCTGTGGTCCCTCCTCCTCAAGTCTCATCTGCAGCTGTCCATTCTCCCCCTCCTTCCTTGCTGGTACCCAGAGAAGTGGATTCAACCCTTTCTGGAGACACAGTTGCTATGACCTGAATGCTTGAGTCCCCCCAAAATTTGTATGTAGAAATCCTAATCCCAAGGTGATAGCATAAGGGGATAGAGCCTTTGAGAGGTGATTAGGTCATTGAGGCTGGACCCCTCAAGAATGGGATAAGTGCTCTTATAAAAGAGGTACCCCCCCAATTTTCAAAAACAATGTATATGGACAGATGTTAACTAGCTTTAGTGTGGTAATCATTTCACAATGTTCAGGGTAGGACAAAAGTAGGTATACAGTAATGAGTATATGAAACAGAGTTTACTCTTATACTATTATTAATTGTATTATTTTTCATACGAACAACTGTAAACTTTTGCTCCACCCTGTATACAAATATCAAATCATGATATTATATACCTGAAACTAATATATTGTTATAGGTCAGTTATACGTGAATGGAAAAACGCAACAAAAATGAGACCCCAGAGAGCTTGCTTGCCCAATCTGACATGTGAGGACACAGCAAAGCAAGCCAGGGAATGGGCTCCCACCAGACACCAAATCTTCCTGCATCTTGATCTTGGACTTTCCAGCCTGAGAATTATGAAAAATAAATTCCTGTCGTTTATAAGCCACCTACCTGGTCTGTGCTATTCTTGTTTTAGCAACCTAAACAGATTAAGACAATAGCTCTCTGTAAAAATCGAACCTTGTCCCAAACCCCTACAATTTTGCATAAAAACTTAGTTTTTGTAGATTCCCTGATACCCACCCTTTTATTTTTTAATATATTTTTATTGATATCAGAGAGGAAGAGAGGGGGGGAGAGAGATAGAAACATCAATGATGAAAGGGAATCATTGATCGGCTGCCTCATGCACGCCCCCTATTGGGGATTGAACCCACAACCCGGACCTGTGCCCTTGACCAGAATCAGACCCGGGATCTTTCAGTCTGTAGGCTGACGCTCTATCCACTGAGCCAAACCGGCCAGGGCTCACTTAATTCTTTTTTTTTTTTTTAAATACACTTTATTGATTTTTTACAGAGAGGAATAGAGAGTTAGAAACATGGATCAGCTGCCTCCTGCACAACCCCCACTGGGGATGTGCCCACAACCAAGGCACATGCCCTTGACGGGAATCGAACCTGGGACCCCTCAGTCTGCAGGCCGACGCTCTATCCACTAAGCCAAACCGGCCAGGGCTCACTTAATTCTTCTAACAACACTACAAGGCAGAGAAGACCAGACTTTTGTACATGTTAGAGCTGTTTACAGAGTAAGAGTTAACTGGATCTCAGAGAAGTAAGTCCTTATGTCCTTTATTCTATCCTTGGGGAGAAGCCCCTGAAGCTTGCTCTCCTGGATCTAGAGGCAGTAGAAGGACCCTGAGCATCTCTCCCTGAGTAGGCCTTGAATCCTTTCCAAGGGTCCCTCTGACCCAGAACTTGTTTCAGCCTCTGAGAAAGGTGGGTCCTAAGAGGCAGCTGAAGTAGTGACTGGCTCAGGATGAGAACCCCATGACCTTGGTTAGCAGCCCCTTACCTGTGCAATCCTGAGACACGTACACCACCAGGCGGGTGACCTCTGAGCAGCTCTCCACAGCTTTCCTGGGGGCCAGAAGAAAGGCTTGAGTTCCTTGGGATACCCAGTGGCTCCCATGTCCCCTGCCGTGGTCCTCACCTGAGTATATGTGCCACAAGGGATGGCCCATACCAGTCACCTGCCTTCTTGCCCCAGCTCTGTCCGAGCTCCACCAGCCGGTGTAGGCCAAAGGGGGCCTGGGGGTGGTCGGCGAACCAGGACACAATCTGCCGATGCCGGCGTTCCTGCTCCAGCTCAGGGGCGCCCTGGGCCCAGCGTGGGGGCTTCCAGTGGGCAAGCCCATGGTGCCGGTTGGGAGAGGCCAACCCTGAGGGCTCAGGGGGGCTCAGGCCTGCACCCTCCGCCCATGTCCAGTCTGGTGGGATGGAGTCATTAGTCAACCAATGCCAGTGTGTGGGGGTCACAGTTCCCACTCATGCTTCACACCCGGTTCTACCCCTCCTGAGACCTGAGACCCCACCTTTAGCAATTCTCACAATCCTGAAACATAAACAACTCTAACTCCCCCGGGCAAAACTTACTTTCTACATCAGGTAATTCTGACGTGACTTTAAACTTTATTTACAAACAATTCTAACACTGCTGACTTATGTGGTTGGCTCATACTCCTGGTGTGCCCTTCCCCCTCTGCCTCTCACCTCTGGGCAGGAAATGCAGCAGGAGGCCCTGTGCCAGCATCATCTGCCCACTTCGCAACATGCAGCCCCAGCCACAGTCCGAAGTCAGACAGCCCCCAGCAAAGGGCGGGAAGTCCCGGCGGTAGGTGAGCCACAGGCGGGACCCGAAGTCCCGTTGGAAACGCTGGATGTCACCTATAAGAGCAGGTTTGTCAGCGGCAACACAGACATCTCCGGGGGCTCCCCCAACTCTGGCCTGGGGCCCCCAGCTCACCCTCACTCTCAAAGCAGTAGCGGCGGCCACAGAGGTGGACGCTGGAGATCTTGCTGAAGCTGGTCCGGCTTTTGACTGTCCAACCTGTGGAGACGTGGAGCAGCGAGATGACGGATGCTAACACAGCAGTTATGGCAGCACCGGCGCTCCCATCTGAAATGCGGACCATCCTCCTGCCCATCTCAGGGGGGGGCCTGGGGAAGCCGCGCCCTACTCCCCCCAGATGGAAGTGGGGCCGCGCGGAACAGCCACACCAGAGTTTGCCATCCATTCAGGGTGAATGAGGGCAGTTCTGATGATCGTACCCACTTTACAGAAGGGAAAGGCGGACACAAGGAAGTAAAACAGCTTGCTCCAGGTCACACGGGGAAGGACAGGATTTGAAATCGCTTTCCCCGTAGGACCTGCCGCAGGTCCGCCCGGGGCGGGGCAGGGCGGGGCCCACAGGTGCCTCACGGGAGAGCGAATGGCGGAAACTCGGATGCAGGGCCAGGTCTGGTGCCTGGAGGCCCCACTGCCCCCCGCCCCCCGCCTTCCACGCCCCCCACCTGGCCAAACCCGCGGCCCTCGCCCCCGGGCCCCCGCCCGGGCCCGCCCTCCTCACCGTACTTGACGTTGTTCCAGGCGGTCAGGAACTTCGCCTTAAACTTGTCCACTTCGCCCGGCTCCCCGGGGGCGGCTCCGGACGGGCCCAGCGCGGGGCCGCCGGCTCCGGGGGGCGCCAGGCCGTTGGGGTCCGGGCCTCGGGGCGCCCGCGCCCGGCGGGCCTCGGGGCGGCGCGCGTCCTCCGGGCTCCCGCGGCGGTACTGCGCGGCGGCCGGCGACACGGGGTGCATGGGCGCGCCGGGGTCGGCCGCCCGCCGGGCGGGGCCGCGCCAGGGCCAGGGCCCGGGTCCGGGCCGCGGCTGGGACGCGAGCGCCCGGAAGGCTCTAGTCCGCCCCCGACGCGGCGGCCCGGTCCCCGGGCCCGGAGCGGGGCGCTGTCCCCGCCGCCGCCGCCATCTTAGCGGCGCTGCCCGAGGACGAGGCGGCGGGCGTGCCCTTCCGACGCCCCGCCCCCGCCCCGCCCCCCGCCTCGCTCCGGTTCCGTCCCGGTGGCCCCCGCGGCCCCCGCCCCTCGCCTTATCGCAGCGCCCAGGCGCGCCGAGCCCTGCGGGCCCTTATCGGAGGCCCCGGAGAGGGAAGCGCCACCCCGCCCGCCCCGCCTCCGTGGCGCAGGGGACCCTCCGCCCGCCGGGGGCCCGGGCGCGGGTCCCACCTGCCCGAGACTCCCGGGGACCCGGGCGCCCCTCCGGGCCTGGGCCGGGGGCAGACCTGTGTGTGACGTCCCTCCCCTCCCCACCCCACCTCACCCCACCGCTCACTGGCCCCTAGCCACGCCTCTGTGTGCCTCAGTTTCCCCATAAGCAAAAGGGGGCTCAAAGACACGTCACAACAGAAACGAATATTCATAATAATTTTGCTGAGGGAAAGAAGCCAGACAAAAAAGAAGAGAATATTCTCTGGTCCCTTTTATATCAAACTCTAGAAAGTGCAACCTCCTAATACCATTAGTGGTTGCCTGGGGGTGGGTGGGGAGAGGCGAGAGGGAGGAATCTATAAAGGGCGAGAGGATACTTTTTAGGGTCCGGGAAGTGTTGACTCTCTGGATTGTGGTGCCGGTTTCCAGGATGTGAAAACTCATCCGAGTGTGCACTTTAAACTGTGGTTTGCTGTATGCCAATTATACTTTAATAAAGCTGTAAAAAGTTTTCAATGCATCTAACTCAGAGGAATGTTAGAAAGAGGGGCTGAGTTCATCCGTGTTAAGCTCTTAATGTGGCATCGAAGGTGCAGTTAGGGCTCAGCGCAGGCCAGCCTCAACCTGAAGGGCGAGATGACAGTGTGATGACCTGTGACCCTCAGAGGGTGGCCAGCCCAGAGGCACTGTCCTCAGCCGCTTAAGAAAGGCAGAGAGGATTAGGGTGAGGGTGTGGGATGCAAAGGAGAAGACACAAAAGGAAAGTCACGTCCCTGACTTTCCCTCTGCTCTCCCTTCAGGCACACCTGCCTCCTTCTCAAACTCACCACAGGACCTTTGCACCTGCTGTTTTCTCTCTTCCCTGAGGTATCTGCATGACTCCTCCTGAACCTCCTTTAGGACTTCATCCCACTGTCATCCCTGAAGGGTGACCGCCCTCAGAACTCCTCCCCATGCCCACCCCTGGGCTCCATTGTCCCTTCCCTGCTATATTTGTTCACAGAGCAGTTACAACCTTGATTAAGTCAGCTCAGGCTGCTGTCACAAATACCACAGACTGGGTGGCTTGAAAAACAGACATTTATTTCTCACAATTCTGGAAGGTAGAAGTTCAAGATCAGGGTGCCGGTAGAGCTGGGATGTTGGTGAGGGCCTCTTCCTGGTTATGTCCTCACAGGGCCTCTCCTTGGAGAGAGAGCGAGACTGAGACAGGGAGTTTCTTCCTGTTTTTATAAGGGCATTATTCCCACCATGGGGACTCCACCCTCATGACCTCACCTAACCCTAACCACCTCCAAATACTATCGCATTGGGGTTTAGGGCTTCAACATATGAATTTGGGGGCACAAACATTCACACCATAGCACTGATTTTATTTATTTATTTATTTATTTATTTATTTATTTAATAGTTTATTGATTTTTAGAGAGAGAGGATGTGAGAACACATTATTGATCGGCTGCCCCCCGTACCTCCCCACACCAAGGATGGGCCTGAAATCTGGGCATGTGCCCTGACTGGGGAATTGAACCGACAACACTTTCATGCACAGGAAGATGCCCAAGCAACTGAGCCACACTTGCCAGGGCCATAGCACCGATTTTATATATACAAAGTGGAGCAAAAGTAGGTTTACAGCTGTTCAGTTCATATGGAAAATAATACAATAATGAATAAGTAATAATACAAGAAGAAACTGTTTCTCATACTCACAACTGTAAACTTACTTTTCCCCACTGTGTATATATGTTTTACATATATAATTTCTATGTTTATTACTTCTGTTTCCAACACAGCTTGAGGGTGGGGGTGTCTGTCCATCCTGGTCACTGCTGGGTCCTCAACACATAGCCGGTGGCCTGGCCCACAATAGGTGCTCGGCAAACAACACGGTAGGTGCCACAAGAAAGCTGTGAAATGGAAAGAGAACTTGTTGCCTCACAGGGGATAGATGGGTGGTGGGGGCCACAAACCCTCTTCTGTTTGATCTGGTGTCTGACCTCCACCATGGCCACAGCTGGTTCCCCTGGAGAAGGGGGTGTTCTACTGTGGGGCCCTGGATTCCTCGACCTTCCCCCCTCCTCCATGAGCACAGCCACAACATCAGCTCTCCACCTGGGTCTCCGTCCCCAGCCCGAGGTCCAGCCACCACCTGTGTTGCCCCTGGAATGTCCTCTAGGTCCTGAATTGATCCTGTATTTCCCCACCACTGGCTTTTCCTCCCCAGCCCTTGCCCGCCCCCAGCCTCCACTGCCTTTCTTAGCAGGGTCTGTCTTACCACCTCCTATCCTGTGTCCCAGTTGTCCTCGTATCCCCAAAAGCAACATAATAGTCCTGGCCATCTGCAGAGATGCTGCAGCCAGCTATCTCAGACAAGTGACCTCCCGTCTCTATGCTTCGATTTCCTCATCTGCCAAATGGGGTATGAGGACAACTAGTGCCTAATTCCTAGGGTTTGGGGGCGGGGGGATGAATATGCAAAACACTTAGAACACTGCTTGGCTCACAACCATCGCTACATTCATTGCTATTGTCTGTCTATCTATCTATCTATCTATCTATCTATCTATCTATCTATTGATTTCAGAGAGGAAGAGAGATGGAAACATCAATGATGAGAAAGAATCATTGATCGCTGCCTCCTGCATGTGCCTACTGGGGATCAAGCCCACAACCTGGTAGACCAGGAATCGAACCCTGACCTCCTGGTTCATAGGTCAACGCTCAACCATGAGCCACCCCAGCTGGGCTGCTATTGTTTTCATTCTTATTCCCACCACTGCCCTCCCAGGTCAAGCCCCCATCACCGGTGTTCCCTGGTTCCTGGCCTCCTGGCTGCCACCTCTGACCCCTCAAATCCATACAGCAGCAGGAAGAACACATCTATTTATAAAATTATTGTTTTCTTTTTGAAATGATACTAAACTTCATTTTATTTACTTTAGGCCAGCGGGGAGCAGGCCTAAGCCGTCAGTCAGACATATCCCGAGGGCTCCTGGACTGTGAGAGGGTGCAGGCTGGGCTGAGGGACCCCCCGAGTGCATGTATTTTGTGCACCGGGCCTCTAGTTGATATATAAGGTTAGTTTTATGTGTACAACATAATAACTCGGTATTTGTATATATTGCAAAGTGACCATCACAATAAGTCTGGTTGACATCTGTTAACGAAAGACAAAATATTTGTTCTAAATATAAAATTATTTTAAAAAAACAGAAATTAAAAAATTATATATAAAATTATTTTTATGAACAATTTTCACCACACACACACACACACACACACACACACACACAAAAATCTAGAGCAGCTCTGTCCACTAGAAACATAGCATGATATATAATTTTCAATATTCTAGTATCTATGTTAAAAAAGTACAAACAATCCAAATAAAAAACGGGCAGAAGATCTGAACAGTCATTTCTCCAAAGAAGACAAAGAAGATGGCCAATAGGTACATGAAAAGGTGCTCAACATCACTGATCATCAGGAAAATACAAATCACAACCACAGCGAGATAGCAACTCACACCTGTCAGAATGGCTATCATCAAAAAGACAAGAAGTAACAAGTGTTATCACTTAGCATAAAGCCCTCAAGTTCCATCTATGTTGTCACAAATGGCAAGATTTCCTTCTTTTTTATGGCTGAATAATATTGCATTATGTATAATGGAATATATATATATATATTTCTCACCTGAGGATATGTTTTTTTTATTGATTTTAGGGAGATAGGAAGGGGAGGAGGGAGAGAGAGAAACATCAACGGTTGCCTCTAGTATGTGCCCCAAGCCGGTATTGAACTCTCAATCTTTTGGTGTCGGGATGACACTCCAACTAATTGAACCACCAGCCAGAGCTGGAATTTATATTTCTTTCTTTTCTTTTCTTTTTTTTTTTAATTTATATTTCTTTACCAATTCATCCACCGATGAACACTTAGGTTGTTTCCGTATCTTGGCTATTGTAAATAATGCTGCTGTGATTATGGTGGTGCAGATATCTTTTTGAGATAGTGTTTTTATTTTCTTTAAATATATTCCCAGAAGTGGAACTGCTGGATCATACGGTAGTTCTATTTTTATTTTTTTGAGGAAGCTCCATAATGTTTTCCATAGTGGCTGTACCAATTTACATTCCCACCAACAGTGCACAAGGGTTCCCTTTTGTCTCCATCCTCACCAACCCTCATTGTTTCCTGCTCTTTTGACAATAGCCATTCTGACAGGTGTGAGTTGATATCTATCTCATTGTGGTTTTGATTTGCATTTCCCTGATAATTAGTGATGTTCAGCTCTTTTTTAATGTACTTGTTGGCCTTCTGTACATCTTGTTTGGAAAAATGTCTATTCAGATCCTCCAAAAAGACATATTGAAGTCCTAACCTCAGGTACCTGTGGCTGTGACCTTATTTGGAAACTAGAGGCCTGGTGCACGACATTCGTGCACTGCGGGGGGAGGTGTCCCTCAGCCAAGCCTGCGCGCTTTCACAGTCTGGGCGTCCTTGAGGGATGTCCCACTGATGGCTTAGGCCTGCTCCCAGCTGCTGCTCCCCACATCCTTAGTGCTGCTGCGGAGGTGGGAGAGGCTCCCGCCACTGCTGCTGCACTCACCAGCCGTCAGCCTGGCTTCTGGCTGAGCAGCGTTCCCCCTGTGGGAGTGCACTGACCCCCAGGGGGCAGCTCCTGCATTGAGTGTCTGCCTCCTGGTGGTCACTGCTCGTCATAGCGACTGGTTGTTCCACTGTTCAGTTGATTTGCATATTACCCTTTTACTATATAGGATAGGGTCTTTGTCAATGTAATTAGTTAGGATGAGGTCATGTTGGGTTAGGGTGGGCCCTGAATCCAAGATGACTGGGTGCCCTTATAAGAAGGGAAGACAGCCCTAGTTGGTTTGGCTCAGTGGATAGAGTGTCAGCCTGCAGATTGAAGGGTCCTGGGTTTGATTCCACTCAAGGGCACATGCCTGGGTTTTCGAGCTCGATCCCCAGTGGGGGGCATGCGGGAGGCAGCCGATCAGTGATTCTCTCTCATTGATGTTTCTAACTCTCTCATTGATGTTTCTAACTCTCTCTCCCTTCCTCTCTCTGAAGTCAACAACAACAACAACAGATAAGAAGGGAAGACAGAGAGATATGCTCACAGGAGAAGGTCCTGTGGCCCTGGAGGCAGAGACTGGGGTTATGTAGCTGCGGGTAAACCAGAGATGCCAGTAGCCACCAGAAGCTAGGAAGAGGCAGGGAGGGGTTCTCCCCTCTCCTCTGGAGCCTTCCGAAAGAGCATGGCCCCAATGACACCCTGACTTTGGAATCCAGCTTCCAAACTGTGCTTCCACTTCTGTTTTAAGCCACTCGGTTGGTGGTGATTTACTACAGCAGCCCCAGGAAAGCCATGCCGCCTGTTGAGCCCGCCTCTCGTCCCCCATCACCTGCTCGAGGCGCCCATCCTGACCTCCAGCTTGGGCCAGGCCGCCTTTATGTGCTCTCAGGCTTCCCTTGACCATAAGTGTAATAACGCCCAACCATTGCTTGTCAACCCCTGTGTCCCCTGTGAGAGTGAAAGCCGCACAAAGATGAATGACAACTGTCCTATGGCCATTATTCTTTCAAGAACATCCATCATCCCTTGCAGCGTGCCCACGGCAAGGTTCAGCAATGCCAATGAGAGAAAACAAGCTGCACCTGCTCTCCAGTGCCTCTTGTGTGGAAACACGCAAGACGCTGCAATAACTGCTTGTTGAATGACTAAATGAATGATTACAGAACAGCTGTCCTCAGAGCCTCCTCCCAGCTGTTTCTGAGTCTCACAGCTGACTCTCTAGGGCTCCAGACTAACTTCCTTGAGGCTTGCCTTACTGGCTTTATCTGTCTTAAGTCATTTAACCCTCAGCCCAACCCTATAGGGTAGGTACAAACAAGATCTCATTTTACAGATGAGAAAATAGAAGCTCAGATATAGAGCTCATGCAGTAGGGGAGCTACTATTTTTCCCTTGTGGTAATCTTCATCGTCACCATGCATTTACAACTCAGAAAGCAACTCAATAAAAACACGGGCCAAAGATTTGAACAGGCTTTTCACAAAAGAAGATAACTGGATGCCAAGGAGCACATGAAAAGATTCTCAACATCATTAGCCATAAGGGAAATTCAAAATAGCATGGTAATCTCCAGGCCCATCGGAACAGCTAGAATGAAGACTGACCTTCCCAAGGATACAGAGGAACTAGAACATTTGAAGTCCATGCAGTTTGTCGTATGTTGTGATAAAATGTGGCGAGCCGGCACGGCCATGGCACACTCAGCCCCAGGGCGCCGTATGTGCCGCGCCAGCTCAGCCAGGTTCGGTGACCCTTAGAGCGGGCGGTGACGGATTGAGAACAGACAGACAAGAGAATGAAAGCTGGGTCTGGGTGGGACGCTGCTCCGGATGGAGAGACAGCGCCACGGACTACAAGCCGTGTCTTTATTTTATAGCCAGATGCCACGAGGCAAAGTAAGGGCGTGGTCAAGATGTTTACAACATTCTCGTGGGTTTCAAACCTACTCAATTACATGCACCTGAACTCTATCAAGCCCACATCACTCAGACATGTGGGACCACGTGTTCGGACCATAGATTCAAGCTTACAATATAGCTGTTGGCTATAATTGTGCTGGGAGGGCTCTGCCCTCCAAGCTGGGACTTGCACGTGGCCACGAGAGGACTGTGCCCTCTCATTAGTCCGAGGCTTGAACCTGTCCAAACACTGTAGCCGCTCTCCACAATAAAATTGAAAAACAACAGCAACAAATCAGTGTAGTGGGCACCAATGAAAAATGGTACTGAAGTGAAACTCAATAAGGTGGGATTGTCTTCCGGTGATTGTATTTTGGCACCATTGCCTGAATTTTATCATGGGTCTCTCAGAAATCCTAAGAATGTTTCCATGCCTCTCTACCCAGTTCCCATGCCCCTTAGTGAAATAAATCAAGCCCTAGAAATTCCTTCCAGACTAAGCAGTTGCTAGAATAAATTACATCCTCTTGAAGAAAACATAAATATGTGGATAGATGCTTTCTCACGATAAATGAGACTTTCCTTGCTCAACTTCCTTGCTTGCTTGGAGCCACGTGTCCTCTGCCTCTCATGCCTCTATTGTACTGCGAGTTGTGTGAGAGACTGCTCTAGAAATGAGCTGCGCTCATTGCTGCTTTTTTGGCTGAAAGTTTGCAAAGCTAATTTTTTAATTCAACAAATGTATCTTGAGCATCTACTATGTGCCAGATTCTGTGCTAGATTTGGGGCTGCAGCAATGGATAGCATAAATACTGTTGTCTCTTGGGATCTTGGAGATAGAATGTGGGAGATAGATGAAGAACTTATTACATAAATAATTACGTAGTTACCGGTTTAATAAGGGTCATGTAGGAAAACACAAGCTTACAATAGGGGGAAGTAATCTAGTTTGGGGACTTTTTTCTAGGAGGACTTCTCAGCCTCACCTGGATCCAGGGGTGCGTGGCCTCACCCGGCAATGTAGTTTTTCATTTAATAGGTATTGTTCTACCCTACAAATGTCTATCATGGGACCTAAAGGATGAGTAGAATTAGCCAGAAAAAAGAGAGGAGGGAAGTGCATTCCTGGCAGAATGAACATTCAAAAACAGTGGAAGCAAAGAGACAATGGGTCTTTGGACTCAAAATTTAGACAATAGAGAACTTCCAATCCATGCCACTATTTCCAGCCAAAAACACTGATCAAATGTAAGGAGCAAATAAAGACATTTTAAAACATGGAAGGTTTCAAAAATATTACGTCCCATGCTCTCATATTTTCAGAAAGTTACTACGGGGTGCACCCCACCAAAACAAGGTGGTATAGCAAGAAGTAAAGACAAAAGCACGACGTTGAGGAAATGGGTCCCAATGTAAGCTATAAAGAGAATTCCCGGGAGGGTGAGAGGAGGAATCCCCCGCAGAAAGAAGCCAGGAGAAAAACAGAATTCTACCTATAGATTATCTGGCAGATTTGACCTTTTAGAAAGTTGAATTGAGATACACTGTCAGCACTTCTAAGAAAGACAAGTAAAGAGAAAAAAAAGGCAATTAACTCCAGCTGGAGAAATGATACATCATAATAATTACACTTCTCCATTGTGTCTTTCAAAGAAAAAAGAAATTGCATTTCCATAAAAACAATGAAAAGAATGTGAGCCACCAAGACATCAGGTGCATGCATGTCTCATATCCAGTTGATGACTCAGTGGCACCACGTGATGCTGAGCTGCATCTGAAACCCAACATGAACTTCCCAAACTGAGCTGACCTTTCTGCAGCTCTGGGGCCTTCCAGTTTCAGCTGCTTGAAACACAACCTGTCATGGTCGGGGGACTCTCTATGGCCCCATGAAGGTGCTCTGATAACCCCCCCCTCTCCAACCTGCCAGTCATGCAGTCCATCCCCTAGGGCAGGTGATTGGTTTAGTTATGACACGTGATCTGAGCTGGATCACTGAAATTCAGTGCTGGGACTTCCGGTTGAAACACTGGAGTCGCTGGATGTCTTTCTCCAGGTGGCTGCTGGGTGGTGATAAAGCATCCACAGTGCAAAGCAGAATCTTGATGAGATGAAAGCCCAGTCAAGTTAAGAGACAGAGAGTTAGCCATAGCTGGTTTGGCTCAGTGTTTGATTCCGGCCAAGGGCACATGCCCGGGTTTCAGGCTCAATCCCCAGTAGGGGGCATGCAGGAGGCAGCCGATCAATGATTCTCATCATTGATGTTTCTCTCTCTCCCTCTCCCTCTCCCTCGCCCTTTCTCTCTGAAATCAACAACAACAAAAATTTATATAAAAAAAGAGAGACAGAGAGTTAGATTCCTGGTGACATTGGAATTTCTTGGTCCAGCTATGCCTGAACTCAACCCAGCTTCTAGACACCTAGATTTTCAGTTACATTGAGCCAATTCATTCATTTTTTTCCTCCTTTCATACCAGTTTGAGTTGTTTTGTTAATCCTCACCCAAGGATATTTTCCCCCCATTGATTTTTAGAGAGAATGGAAGGGAGGGGGAGAGACAGAAAGAGAGAAACATGGATGTGAGAGAGACACAAGAATTAGTTGCCTCCCACACGCACCCCGGGGCCAAGGATCAAGCCTGCAACCAAGGTATATGCCCTTGACTAGAATCGAACCCTTGACCCTTCAGTCCAAGGGCCCACACTCTAACCATTGAGCCAAACCGGCTACGGCCAGTTGTTTTTTAGTTGAACTTAGTTTTTTTTTTTTTTTTTTTTCTGGAACTTCCAACTAAACAAATCCTGATAAATACAGCCCCTACTCAAGGCCAGGCATTGCACTAAAGACTTGACATAACTGTCTCATTGAGCCCTATGAGAGAGGGAATAATTATGATTCCTATTTAGCTGACGAGGAAACTGGAGCTCACAGAGGTAAATCCATCTGCCCAAGATCATCAGAGCCAGGATTCCAACCCACATCTTTCTGACCCCATAACCTGCCCCTTTTGACGGTGAGTAGTAATTGTCAGATTTGGAGATTCAGAAGCAGGAGGTATGGTATGGGGAGCGGGTTAGGGGTGGGGGAACAGGAGCCAGATGCCAATGGCACAGCTCCTCGAACTTTCTCCAAAGGGCACCAAGGAGTGACGGAGCGTTATAAGCAGGGGAAAGACAAGAGGAAGGGCGTCCTGCAGTGTGGACGATGGGATCAATAAAAATAGTAACAGAAAGTAGTAACTCTCCAAACCACAATGAGAAGCTACTTCACACTCACTCAGGCTGGCTGTAATAGAAAATAATGCAAACAACAAGTGATGTGAGGAAATCCAAGCCGCTGTCCATTGCTGGAGAAAATGTAAAATAGTGCAATCCTTTGGAAAACAGCCCGGCAACTCCTCACAAGATTAAACATAAGGTGCCCATGTGACCCAGCAGTTTCACTCCTAGGTATCTGCCCAATAGATATAAAAACGTATGCCCACACAGAAAAACCTGTACCATCTTTAAAGATGTTTTTATTGATTTCAGAGAGAGGGAGAGATAGAAACAACAATGATGAGCCCTAGTTGGTTGGCTCAGCGGATAGAGCATCGACCTGCGGACTGAAAGGTCCTGGGTTCGACTCTGGTCAAGGGCACATGCCCGGGTTGTGGGCTCGATCACCAGTAGGGGGCATGCAGGAGGCAGCCGATCAATGATTCTCTCTCATCATTGATGTTTCTATCTCTCTCTCCATCTCCCTTCCTCTCAGAAATAAAAAATATATATATTAAAAAAAAAAAGAAACATCTTTTTTTTTTTTTTAATATATAAGAGTGTATCTTCTGCAGGTGCAGGCTGTTTGCTTCAAGTTATGGAAAACAACTTATAACAATGTATTTCAGAAAACACGTCCAAACAGGAGAGGCCAGGGGGAGTACTTCCTAACAGTGCCCTGACCGGGAATCGAACCGGTGACCTCCTGGTTCATGGGTGGATGCTCAACCATGGAACCACACCGGCCAGGCAGAACTGTGTACTTTAATTGGATGAATTGTATCGTGTGTGAATTACACCCCAATAACAGTGTTAGCAAATAATACCTGACTTTTAGTGATTGGTTAGCGCTGGGCCAGGCAATGATTGCATTAACACTGTCAAGATCACTGTGAAATACAAAAAGACTTTCATGACAGAGGTCAGAGAGGTTAAGCAAGTCACACAGTGAGCCCGTGGTCTGACATTTAAGGACCCACCAGACCTAACCCATGCCCCACCCCCAGTTTCACCCTCTCGACACTTTCCTTCCCCTCAGCCGAGTTCCTGCCCAATTGACCTGATTTCTGTTTCTTTTAAACACACACTCTTTCATCCTCCAGGCTTTTGCACGTGCTGATCCAATACCTGTGCCCAGCTGTTCTTTTCCCTCCCAACGTAATCTGTGAAATGAATGTCTAAGTGGGGGGGTGGGGGGGCAAGAGAGAAGATGCTGCCTCCACATTTCCAAGCCTAAAGGAAGGAGTACAGGGAGCAGGGCACTTAGAGGGCTGGGTGGGAGGAAAGATCAGGGCCTCACTCCAGAGGATTTGGCCCCTGACCCATGCGTTTGGAGCCCTAGGCCTGGGTTTAACCCAAGGTGTAACTGGGGACCCTGGAGGGAGGATAAGGTCAGATTTCCCCCCGGGGGTTTGCCAGGCCTGGGTGATTAGGTGAGGGGAGAGGTGTGGTTCTGCCAAATTGTTGCCCAGAACCTCAGGACAAAGTGATACCCCCCCCCCCCCCCACCACCACCAAGCTGCCCCCTCCTCCCTTCCCCCTCCCAATTCATAACGTCTTCGTAAAACCTTTCAGGATCTTTAATAAGAAGTCCTCAAATAAAATGGAATGCCGCTCAGCTATATAAAGACATAACGTCCTGATGCCTGCTACAATGTGGAAGGACTTCAAACACATTATGCTCAATGAAAGAAGTCAGATGCAAAAGGCCACAAACTGTACGATTCCATTTACACAGCTTAAGTGCCCAGAACAGGTAAATCCTTAGAGACAAAATGCGGATTGGAAGTTGCCAGGGGCTAGGAAGGGGGTTGGGGAATGACTGCTTAATCGGTGTGGAGTGTCCTTTTGGGAAAATGAAAATGTTTTGAAATTAGATAGAGGTGGTGGTTGCATACCATTGTGAATGTACTCAATGCCACTGAATTGTTCCTTTAAAATGATTCATTTTGGCCCTGGTCAGTTAGCTCAGATGTTTAGAGGTTTCCCAATGCACCAGGGTTTTGGGTTCAATTCCTGATCAGGGCACATACAAGAATCAACCAAATGAATGCATGAATAGGTGGAACAGTAACTCTCTCTCTCTCTCTCTCTCTCTCTCTCTCTCTCTCTCTCTCTCCCTCGTCAATAAATAAAATTTTAAAAGCAAAATAATTAACTTTGTTATGTGAATATCACCTCAATTTAAAAAACTAAGATAGCCCTGGCCGGTTTGGCTCCGTGGATAGAGCACCTGCCTGCAGACTGAAGGGTCCCGAGTTCAATTACAGCCGGGGACACAGGCCCGGGTTTGGGGCTTGGTCCCTGGTGGGGAGCGTACAGGAGACAGCAAATCCAGGATTCTCTTTCATCATTGATCTTTCTGTCTCTCTCTCCCTCTCCCTTCCTCTCTGAAATCAATAAAAAATATATTTAAAAAGAAAACTAAGCACTAACCGGTTTGGCTCAGTGGATAGAGCGTCTTCCTTCGGACTGAAAGGTCCCAGGTTCGATTCGGGTCAAGGGCATGTACCTTGGTTGCGGGCACATCCCCAGTAGGAGGTGTGCAGGAGGCAGCTGATCGATGTTTCTCTCTCATCAATGTTTCTAACTCTCTATCTCTTTCCCTTCCTCTCTGTCAAAAATCAATAAAATATATTTTTTTTAAAAAAAGAAAACTAAGATAAAAGGAAGTACACTAGGCCTTTGTTCATGCTGATTCCTTTGCCAGGAACATCCTTCTTATAGCTTTCTTGTTATTCTGATCTCAGCTCACTTCATCTCTTCAAAGAGGCCTTCCCTCCTTTCTGAATCTAAAATAATCCCCAGTCACTGGCATATCACATTATGATATTTTATTTGTTTATAGCATATATCACTATGCAGAATTATCTTCTTCTTTTATTTATTGAATTTTAGTGAGAGAAAAGGAGAAAAAGTTAGGGAGTCAGAGAGAGAGACATCAATTTGTTGTTCCACTTATTTATGCATTCATTGGTTGGTTCTTTTTTTAAAAAAGACTTTTAGTTGATTTTTTAGAGAGAAGAAGGGAGAGGGAGGGAAAGAGAAACATAAATGTGAGAGGAAAACATCAATTGGCTGCCTCCTCACGCCCCCTACCAGGGATGGAGGCATCAACCACAACCCAGGCATGTGCCCTGACTGGGAATCTAAGTGCCACCTTTTGGTGCATGGGACAATGACCAACCAACTGAGCCACACCAGCCAGGGCCATTGGTTGATTCTTGTATGTTCCCTGACTGGAGACTGAACCCTCATCCTTGGTGTATCTGGACGATGCTCTAACCAACTGGACTATCCGACCAGGGCCAGGGACTTATCTCCTTGTGTAGGGATTTCTTTTATATCCCACTAAGATGTGAGCCTCTTACTGGCAGGGGACAGCTGTGTTCCCATTTTCAGATGAGGAACCTGGGCGCAGGGCAGTTTAGAAAACTGACTTTCCTGCCACCTGCCTGCTCTGGAACCCACGCTCCTGGCATCTCCCCCAGGGGTCTGAAACTCAAGCAATCTTCAGGGGCCAGGCTGGCGATGCAAATGTCCAAAGCCGCCCCGTGGCATGGCCTGGGAGTATCTGCCCCCTGGAGGACCGCTCAAGCAGACATTTTTTACCATTAAAAAAAAAAAAAAAAGAATAAACTTTATTTTTAGAGCAGTTTTAGGCTCACAGTAAAATCGAGCGGAAGGTACAGAGGTTTCCCATATACCTGTGCCCCCCAATCTTACCCACTATGGACACCCCACATCACAGTGGTGCACTTGGTACAACTGATGAGCCTACATTGGCACATCATCATCACCCAGAGTCCACAGTCCACATGAGGGTTCACTCTTGGTGTTTGCACATTCTGTGGGTTTGGATAAATGTGCAACGACATGTAGCCACCATTACAGTATCACACAGAGTAGCTTCACAGCCCTAAAATCCCATGTGCTCTGCCTGTTCATCCCTCCCCACTCCTGACCCCACCAACCCCTGATCTTTTTACCGTCTCTATAGCTTTGCCATCTCCAGAATGTCACAGACTTGGAATCATAGGGTGTGTAGTCTTTTCAGATTGGCTTCTTTCACTTAGCAACATGCATGTAAGGTCCCTCCATGTCTTTCCTTTTTCTTTTTTTAAAAAATATATTTTTATTGATTTCAGAGAGGAAGGGAGAGAGAGATAGAAATATCATTGATGAGAATCATTGATTGGCTGCCTCCTGCACGCCCCCTACTGGGGATCCAGCCCGAAACCCCAGGCATACACCCTTGACTGGAATCGAACCTGGGACCCTTTGGTCCGCAGGCCAACGCTCTATCCACTGAGCCAAACCAGCTAAGGCCTCCATGTCTTTTCATGGCTTGAAAGCTCATTTCTTTCTTTTTAAAGGTTTGTACCACAATTTAGTCACCCACTCACCTGCTGAAGGACATCTTGGCTTCTTTTAAGTTTTGGCAATTATGGATGAAGCGGCTCGCACACCGTGCGCAGGTTTTTGTGTGGAAGGCACCACGTCCAGCCCCTCTCCAGGAGAGGGGAGCTTAGCTCCGCCACTTAAAGGGAGGCGTCTCAAGAATTTGTGGACAAAGATTAAGGCTACCAAGGTGACTAATAATATTCTGGGGGAGAAACTTCGATGCTATGCAAATGTCCTGCTTCTCTTTAAAGTTCGGCCCATTACCTTTTCCATTAATCAGTAGAGTGTATGTGCAGTGATTATTATAGTGGTGCTCTAATGTTAATTTTCTTTAGAAAAATAAGTTTTTAATGATTTTAGAGAGAGGGTAAGGGAGAAGATAGAAACATCCATGAGGGAGAATCATCAATCGGCTGCCTCCTGCACGCCCCCTACTGGGGATTGAGCCCAAAACTCAGGTATGGAACCGGAAATTGAACCAGTGACCTCTTGGTTTATGGGTCAAGGCTCAATCATTGAGTCACCCCAGAAGGGCCTAATGTGAATTTTCTATTTTCATAATTCATTTTACATTTATTAATTATAATTCTTCTCTCAGGATAATTTATCCCTTCTTCCTCATTTTTTTTTTTTAAATACATTTTATTGATTTTTTACAGAGAGGAAGGGAGAGGGATAGAGAGTTAGAAACATCGATGAGAGAGAAACATCGATCAGCTGCCTCCTGCACACTCCCTACTAGGGATGTGCCCGCAACCAAGGCACATGCCCTTGACCGGAATCGAACCTGGGACCCTTCAGTCCGCAGGCCAACGCTCTATCCACTGAGCCAAACCAGTTAGGGCTTCTTCCTCATTTTTAAATTGATTCAATAATGTCTTTAAATCAGTATAAACTGTGCTCATTTATTTTATTATTTGGGTTATAATTCAAGACCGTTGGTATTTATTTTGTTGTTCAGATTGTCCCAGCTGTGGCCAGTGGGAGTTCTTTTAGGCTGGATCTTATGTCCTTTGGCTTTTTTTTTTTTTTTAAATATATTTTATTGATTTTTTTACAGAGAGGAAGAGAGAGGGATAGAGAGTTAGAAACATCAATGAGAGAGAAACATCTATCAGCTGCCTCCTGCACACCCCCCACTGGGGATGTGCCCGCAACCAATGTACATGCCCTTGACCAGAATCGAACCTGGGACCCTTGAGTCCGCAGGCCGACTCTCTATCCACTGAGCCAAACCGGTTTCGGCTTTTTTTTTTTTTTTTTAAGTACTTTCTGGCTTTGGAAGATGCTCCAAGATCATTTTGCATTTTTCTCTGACCCAACCCTAGAATCAGCCATTTCTCTAAGGAGCCCTGGCTCCAGAAGCCCAGATCTGGGTGCTGAGTTTACTCATGGCTACTAGGGTGTCACTGCTTTCGGGGGCAGACGGAGCTAGGAAGCATGCGTGTGTGTCCCAGCCCATGCATGCACACATATCTATATTTATGTTTGTGTCTGTTAGAAATAAACATGTCATGCTGATAACCCCAGGCTAGTACCACATCGCTTATTTGTAATTTGATTACCCAATAGCAATGAAATCTGGCTATCAGCGTCTACAGCATGTGTACTATTTGTTCAAGGCTAGCATATAAGTAGATCCAGAACGATTAACCCCTGAGAAACAAGTATACTGACTGCAGTACTGTACAGTGTTTCTGTACAATTCAGAGGAACCTCTGAGCGGAGCAAACAAACCTGTGGTTGTGAGCTGGAGTTGGCCCTCTGGCCTCCACTCTGGTCACTGGCCATGCCAACTTGTGGGTTCACACCTGGGTGCAGCCGTATGCACCGGCCTCAGGACTGGTTGGTGGAGGGTGGAGAAGGGGGTGGGGACCTCTGTGCGGTCCCCGGATCCTCCTGACGGGTGGGGTTGGAGGGGACCCTGTGAGGCACCTGGCCCTTTCAGAGGTGCAGACACGGCTCAGGGAGAGTGGGTGAAGACTGGGTGAGGTGGCCTCTCCAGGCAGGAGCCCTGGCAGCAGAACCTGCCAGGCGAGTGTGCCAGCCCAGGCATGCATTAGGCGAATGGGTTGTGGCAGGATTTCAGAGGCCAGGGCTGCCTTTCCCTGAGAAGGGGCCTGGCTTGGCTGGGGTGGGTGTGGTTTGGGTAGCTGGTGTTGCCGGGGCCCTTGATGGGGCCTGAGTCCCCTCCTGGTGCTTCTGTGAGGATGCAGTGGTGGGCAATGGCACCGAAGCTCACGGTGGGCTCTCACTGCTCATCCCGGTTCTGTTCCCGTCGTTGCTTTCGTCCTCAACAACACGCCGCAGAGCGGGCGCTGTTTTCTCCATTTTACAGATGAGGCCACCAAGGCTCAGGGGGGCATCAATTCAGCTGAGTCGGCTCCAGATTCCCAGCCCTTAATATCTACACGGGAACTGGGCAGAGGGACACACAGGGTCCCTGCCTCCCTGGAGCTGGGGGCCTAGGGCACAGACATACTGGAGGCCAGAAGAATAAACAAATAACCGATGGAGCCCTGGCCCGTTTGGCTCAGTGGATAGAGCGTCGGCCTGCGGACTGAAGGGTCCCGGGTTTGATTCCGGTCAAGGGCACATGCCCGGGTTGCGGGCTTCATAGTAGAAGGTGTGCAGGAGGCAGCCGATCAATGATTCTCTCTCACCATTGATGCTTGTAGCTCTTTCTCCCTCTCCCTTCCTCTCTGAAATCAATAAAAAATATATTAAAAAAATAACCAATGTAATTTCAGATGGTGCTGTCATGTGAGATTGGGGAGGAGGGGGCCGGTCGAAGAAGGCCTTTGTGAAGGAGGTGGCCAGCCTGGAAGGGCTGGGAGACGGGTGCTTCGGGCAGACTTCCTTCCAAGTGCCAAGGTCTGGGAGTATGTGAGGCACAGGGGGAGGCCAGGGGGCTGGGAGGAAGGCAGAGCGGGGAGGAGGAAGGAGGAGAGACTGTGCAGGGACTTGTGCGCCCTGATGGGGGCTTGGGTGTGTACTCAGAGCGACATGGGGAGCTGGGGAGCCTTTGGAGCAGGGAGGGGGTGTGACGTGAATGCACTGTTGGCTGCGGGTATGGAACGGGGTGGAGGGATGGAAGCAGAGTCCTCCTGGAGGTTCCTGACATCTGGCCCAGTCTTCAGAGCCCGATTCCCTAGGGTCCCAGGAAAAGAGGCGCCTGGAGGAGGCGGGAGTGGGAGGTGCTGGGCCCCCACAGACAGACCTACCGCAGCAGGAAGAGCCTCCCTCCACTGCCGGCTCGCCATTGGAGGTGAGACTGCTGCCGGGAGGTGTGAAGCAGCCACCCTCCCGCCCAGGGCGCGGCTTCCCCTTGCAGAGAGGGTCGTTGACGGAGCGCCTGCTGCGTGCGGGGCTGGTTCTGCTGCGTCTGGGTGTTCTCCCCGGCCCCTTCCAGCGGGCTTGGTGGTCGGGCTGTAGGCACTCGCTGTGCACAGCTTACCCCCACCCCCTATGGGCAGTACCCGCTGGGCTGCCCGCGCGCATTGGTCAGAGCGGGCAGGAGCGATCCGCGGGGACAGGAGCCGCGGGATCCTGCCAGTGGCTACCTGGGGTGGCGACCTGGCCTGGGTGTCTCTCTCCCTCCCTTACCCGGGACGTCTAAGATCCACCCCATTCTTAGCCTCCCGTTCATCGCCCCCGAGGCCGGCAGAGGCTGCAGCAGCCGAGGCAAAGGGCGCCGTCCTGGGGCCGCCAGGCCCAGCCCCCCTTCCGGGCTATGGCCTCTGGTCGGCGGGTGAGGGAGCTGGGCCCGGCCGGGGAGCTCCTGGGAACTGGGGGTTGGGGGGTGCGGGGCCAGCTGGGACTGGCCCGCTGGAGGAGCGGAAGCCTGGAAGAGGCGTGGGAAAGCGACACACACACACACACACACACACACACACACACACACACACACGGTTGGAAACTGGGAGAGAAACAGCGAGAAAGACACACAGAGAAAGTGTGCAAGATACTCATTCATTCATTTTCTCACTCACTGGGGGGGGGGGGGGGCGGTCCTTATTGGACACCGGCTTCGTCCCCGCAGTGCCCACGACAGACTCAAACCCCTGCCCCCGAGGGGCTGGCAGTTCAGTGGGGACTCAGCCCCGATGAACCATAGATAAGTAAGTCCCATACTTAGGAAAAAGAGGGTGAGGGAATGGAATAACCAGGGGGGCGCGCGATCCACATCCTCCTTATAGGGGTGAGGGGCCGGATGTTCCCACAAGAATCCCTCCCGCTGACAGCTGCCCTCCCGCTGTCGCCCAAGCCCGAGGTGGGGGCGAGGATACTGGGAGCTGCCGGGACGGGGGTTCAGGCTACTGCCGCCCCGCAGGAGACCCTTCCTAAGCCACGTTGCCCGAGTCCCTCCCCGACCCGGCGTTCTTGGGGTGCAGTCCTAGAGGCTCAGTTGGAAGGTAAGCGGAAAATGGGGAGGGACCAGTGCCCAGGAACCCAACCACAGATGGGATCCCTCTGCTGTGGTGACTGGGGACGAGGGGGGGTGAGAAGAGGCTCAGGCTGCAGCCGCCCCGCTGGGAACCCTCCCCGCTCCAGGGTCTCCAGGTCCTCCCACCGCGACGGAGCGTCCCTGAGCGTCCCAGGTCCGGAAGGGGCAGCCGAGGGCTCGCCGGTGCCAGTCGCCGCCGGGGCGCGCTCTGATGCTGCAGCGGATGGCACAGGCTGGCAGCCCAAGGGGCGGGGCAATTGCTGGCGACCGCCTCAGCTCGGCGTTGAGGGCCAGTCTCCCCCCCACCCCCTTTCCGCCAGCCATCTTCAGTCCCGCCCCCACGAGCGGCACCCGAACTCTGGGCTCCAGGCTGCGCGACTGCGGGGGGCGCACGGACAAGGCGCAGGGTGAGTGTACAGCGCCGGGTCCTGGGGACGCGCATGGCTTGGTCTGGCCCGGAAAGGTTGCCCTGGCCACCACCCGGGTCCCCTTACTTGGAGTTCCCGGGCCTCTCCTGGAGGCGGAGAGAGCCAGCGACTCTGCCGGTGGAGTTGTGTGGATGCTGGCGCGGGCTGGGGGTGGGGGCGCCCGGAACCCTCAGGCCTTGTCCTCTCTGGCCACCCCACGGCAAGTTTCCCTCCCCGAGGACTGCTGCCCGGCCCGCCGAGGCCAGGCGGGAGGTGCGGAGGCTGTGAGCCTGTGTGCAGAGGCCCCATCAGAGAAAGGGCGACCCGTGTCTGCGTGTATTGGATGCCCCTGCCCCACACTCTCTGTGGGTCTGTGTTTGTGCCTGCTTCCCGGTGTCCAACTGAAGCCGTCTGACAGGCATTCCATCCAGCCAGGTCCAAATAAGTCGGTTCCCCGCCCCAGGCCTTAGTTTTCTCGTCTGTTAAATGGGAGCTGCGCGATGGTGTAGCTGTTTCTGCGTGGCTGTGTGTGTGGGGACATGAGCACCAGTGTGTCTGTTTGTCTGCGAGGTGCTTCTTTCAGCCTCCGTGTCTTCGTCTGTAAATGGGGCTACGGCGAGAGTTGTCCAGGGGACGCAAGGGCACGGTCGCAAGGGGATCATCATGCTTTAATGACAGTGTGCCTGTCAGCTAGAGCCCATCCGTGCAGTGTGGAGCCTGGCGGTTGCCCTCGGGCTCTGTCTCTGTGCAATGGGCCGATAGGTTCAGCGTTCTCACGGGTGTTTGCGGTGGGTGAAAGGGCAGGAAAAAGCCCTGTGTGCAGCACGACGTGTAGACTGCGGAGCTCAGGGCTCCAGGCTGAGCATGGGTGGAGGTTGTGAAATTGTGGCCTGTGTGACTGGGCGTGAGACCCTGTCTGCACGTGGCTGTTGGTACTGCTGTGTGCCTCTGCCTTGTGTTGCTTTGTCTATGGATGAATGTGTGTTTGTGTTTTCCTGGTGGGGTCTGACCCTTTTTGCCCTAGTTTGTGCCTGTGCATAGATTCTTGTCGGCGTGTCACTGTATTCGTGTGTCCCTTCCTATGCGTGGCTGTATTTGTGTGCATTCTGTCTCTTTATGACTGAACATGCCTCTGGTTATCCCGATGATGTGTGAGTTATGAGTGTATCCCTCAGGAACGGTGGGGCTGTGTCACCCTGTTCCCTATTATTATTTCTGTGCTGGCCTGTCACCATGGCCATCCCCCTTCCACCCGGAACTCCCCCTGCTCCCCAGTGTACCTGGGAGGTGGAGGGGAGGGGGTTAGGGCCCCTTTCCCAGTCCTGCGAGGCCCATGCCCGCCTCCACAGGCAGCGAGGATGGTTCGCGCCCAGCCTGACACTGCACCGCCTCTCCGCAGCCTCGGGGCGGTGGCCCATGGAGTCGGGGCTGCTGCGGCCTGCGCCGGTGAGCGAGGTCATCGTCCTGCACTACAACTACACCGGCAAGCTCCGCGGCGCCCGCTACCAGCCCGGCGCGGGGCTGCGCGCCGACGCCGCCGTGTGCCTGGCCGTGTGCGCGCTCATCGTGCTGGAGAACTTGGCTGTGCTGTTCGTGCTCGGACGCCACCCGCGCTTTCATGCGCCCATGTTCCTGCTTCTGGGCAGCCTCACATTGTCTGACCTACTGGCGGGCGCTGCCTACGCCGCCAACATCCTGCTGTCCGGGCCGCTCACGCTGCGCCTGTCGCCCACGCTCTGGTTCGCAAGAGAGGGCGGCGTCTTTGTGGCGCTCGCCGCCTCGGTGCTGAGCCTCCTGGCCATCGCGCTGGAGCGCAGCCTCACCATGGCGCGCCGGGGACCCGCGCCCGCAGCCCGAAGGGGGCGCACGCTGGCCCTGGCGGCCGCCGCCTGGGGCCTGTCGCTGATCCTCGGGCTACTGCCAGCGATGGGCTGGAATTGCCTGGGCCGCCTGGACGCCTGCTCCACCGTCCTGCCGCTCTACGCCAAGGCCTACGTGCTCTTCTGCGTGCTCGCCTTCCTTGGCATCCTGGCTGCCATCTGTGCGCTCTACGCGCGCATCTACTGCCAGGTGCGCGCCAACGCGCGGCGCCTTCGAGCGGCTAGGGGCTCCTCGAGCCGGGCACGCCGCGCGCCGCGCTCTCTGGCTCTGTTGCGCACTCTCAGCATAGTGCTCCTGGCCTTTGTGGCGTGTTGGGGCCCCCTCTTCCTGCTGCTCTTGCTCGACGTGGCGTGCCCGGCGCGCGCCTGCCCCGTGCTCCTGCAGGCCGACCCCTTCCTGGGCCTGGCCATGGCCAACTCTCTTCTGAACCCCATCATCTACACGCTCACCAACCGCGACCTGCGCCACGCGCTCCTGCGCCTCGTCTGCTGCGGCCGGCGCCCCCGTGGCCGAGGCTTGGGAGCCTCCCAGCGATCCGTGAGCGCCGCTGGGGCTTCGGACGGCCTGCACCACTGGCTGCCCCCCAGCCTAGATGGCAGCTCCAGCCGCTCAGAGCGCTCGTTGCCCCAGCGGGACGGGCTGGACATAAGCCTCTCCACCGGCGCACCCACAGCCCCAGGGACCCTGGTACCTGCACCAGCTGCAGAATGACCCCCTCTGACCGGCCATTGCCCTTCCTAAGAGCTGTTTTTGCAGACTTTTTCTTTTTTAATAATGGACTTTATAGGAAAACCAGCCGAAGATGGTGGAGAAAGAAGACGCAGGGAGAGGTATTTTATTGGCTGGTGCTAAACCCCACAACAGTGAACAAAACTGACAAAAATCACTGTCTTTGTGGAATTGACGTTCTGGTGGGGCACAGGAGATAACGGAGCGAAGAAATAATGGAGATAGTTCCAGTGACAATACAGTGATGTGATGGTGCCAGAGGAGGCCTCTCTGCAGAGGTGGTGACATGTGATGTGAACTGAGACATGACTGTCCTGGAACACACGAAGCAGAGCGTTTCCTGTGAGGGAACAGCAGGTGCCAGGGCCCCGAGGCCACAGTGTGTCTGGGTTCCATGACAAGCAGGGGTTCAGGTGTTGCTGGAGCAGCGGTGGGAGTGAGAGGGAGAAGACAAAGGCAGGGAGATGACTGGCCAGATCACTCAAGGTCTGTGGGCTCAGGGGAGGACGGTACTTCTGCTCTAAGTGAGGTGGGAGCCATGGAGAGTTCTAGATAAGGGAAGGACTTGTCTTGGTTCCGGAGTCCACGGATCTCTGTGTGAGGCAAAGGTGGTAGCTGCAAGAACAAGGTGGTGGCTGCACGGGCCAAGGAGAGTGATGACGGAGACTCAGACCGTGTGGATTCTGGATAGATTTTGGAAACAGCGGACAGAATTACTGAGGAATTGAGTGTGGGAGTGAGAAAGGAGTCAAGGACAGCTCTCCAGCTTAGAGGCGAGAACACCAAAGACAGGGCACCCTACAATCTGACGCTGGGAGACTCAGCCAATTTTTAACTGAAACAGGATTTGAGCGTGTGTCAGACCCTTCATAAAAATGTAATAAAGTAAGACCAATTGCAGCTTATTGTGCCTGGCTGGTCATCCCACAGTGGTAGGCCCAGGACACACCCTTTCACCCTTACTGCAACCTTGCAAGGTGAGTTTCCCCACCCCCTTTTATAGGTGAGGAAACTCTAAGCAGTGAGTACCTTGCACTCGCCCAAGCTGTCAGGCTCCTAGGCCTGCAAAGGTGCAGGCTGAGTCTCTGGCTCCTCCGGAATGGGGGGCAATTCCAAAGCCCCGTTTGTGCCCATAAAAGGCTCCAGACGGCTGGCCAAGGTCCCTGGCTGTCCCCAGGCGCATTCCTGACTCCGGTGAGGTGGGGGCCGAGCGGGGAACTTGGGGCTCAGACTGCCACACGCCTCCTGTCGGGAGACAGCGGAACTGCAGGCAGCTGCAAAGTGTGTTTTGGGGGCACTGACCCAGCCTAGGGGGCCTGAGTCTCTGCCAGCCACGCTCAGGCCCTCCCAACAGGCCACGCACACAGGAAACGAACCTATTTCTTGGAACACAAGCACACTCAAGCCTGGGGTCACGGTCTCAGGACTGGACCCAATTCCCAACCCAGCCTAACACTCCTCACCCCGGGCTCCTTCAATTTTCCAGGGGAGCCTGGCGCTCACCCCTTTGTTCAGTTGTTTAACGATGTGATGGCAGATTTATTTGCTTGTTCACATTTTACAAAATTCAAAAAGTACTAGTTACCTCGTTGGCCATGATCACTGTGGGGGTTCCTGGGAAACTTCCAGAGCTATCTGTGAATAAATGAGCTGAAATGTAAATACATCTTCTCTCTTTTTACACAATTTTAGCACTGCTCTGTGTCTTGTTTTGTTCTCTTACTAGTAGATCTTGGAAACTGTTGCCCATCTACAGATTTTGTTGTCTGGCTGCCTTAGTCCACTCAGGCTGCCATAACAGACACCATAGCCAGGGTGGCTTGAGACAATAGACATTTATTTCTCACAGTTGGAGGCTGGGGGTCCAAGAGGAGGGTGCAGTGTGGTTGGGTGCTGGTGAGGACTCTCTTCCGGGCCAGCAGAGAGTTGCCTTCTGGCTGTGTGCTCTCAAGGAGCTTTCTGGTGTCTCTTCTTATAAGGGCACTAATCCCCTCATGGGAGCCTCCTCCCCATGACCTAATTTAAGCCTAATCAATCCCATTCATAGCACTTGTTCTTTTTAAAAAATATATATTTTATTGATTTTTCACAGAGAGGAAGGGAGAGGGATAGAGAGTTAGAAACATCGATGAGAGAGAAACATTGATCAGCTGCCTCCTGCACACCTCCTACTGGATATGTGCCCGCAACCAAGGTACCCGCAACCAAAGTACATGCTCTTGACGGGAATCGAACCTGGGACCCTTGAGTCTGCAGGCCAATGCTCTATCCACTGAGCCAAACCGGTCAGGGCAGCACTTGTTCTTAAACACACACACCATTTTGAAATATTGAGGTAAATATTCATACAGCAAATGTCTTACTCCTTTTCGCTGACAACAGTATTTTCCAGCATGGATGTGCCACTACTTACTGCACTAGGACCCTAGGGATCCTAGGAGATTCATGTAACTGGGAGGTTGTGGGAGGGGGGGGGCACCCCACCCCATCCTCCTAGTGGGTTTAATCACAGACCCCAAACAAGGACGTCAAATCCTCCAAATTCACTCTGGAGGCTGGAGGAATCCTTTCTTAGACTAATGTATGTTCAGCCTAGTGTTCTCATTATTCACTTAGTTTTTTTAAAATATATTTTTATTTTTATTGATTTTAGAAAGAAAGGTAGAGGGAGAGAGACAGAAATAGTGATGAGAAAGAATCATTGATCAGCTGCCTCCTGCATGACCCCTAATGGGACCAAGCCCACAACCTAGGCATGTGCCCTGACCAGGAATGGAACCTGGGACCCTTCAGTCCACAGGCGGATGCTCTATCCACTGAGCCAGACAGCCAGGGCTATTCACTTAGTTTCATGTTTCAAAAAACTTAAATCGCTCAGCTGGCGTGGCTCAGTAGTTGATCATCGACCAATGAACCAGGAGGTCACCCATTAGATTCCCGGTCAGAGCACATGCCCAGTAGGGGGTGTGCAAGAGGCAGCCAATCAATGATTCTCATCATTGATATTGCTATCTCTTTCCCTCTCCCGTCCTCTCTGAACTCAATAAAAATATAAAAAAGTAAATAAAAATAAAAAACCTTAAATCCACTTACTTAAAATTTAACTTTATATAAACAGCATGAAAAAAATAACAATAGTTAACATCTGCTGGGCGCTAGTATTCGCATATCATTTCACAGGGAGGAAGCTGAAGCCTGGAGAGTCAAGCTACAGTCCCACCGCACAGAGCCAGGGGGCGGCAGAGCTGGGGTTTGAACCCCCGCTGGCGCTGACCACGCGCCTCCAGATTGGAGGTAACTGAAATGTAAAGACAAGGAAACCCAGCCAGATAGATATTTCTAGCTGGATCCTGCAGCCGCTGGGCCGTGAGGCCTAGTTAAAGGGAGAAGGGCTGGTGCTGTAAGCAGCTCCGCGCTGAGACGACCAAACAGGGCGAGGAAGGAACAGTTGAAGGGGTAACGGGGACAGGCCCTCCTGGCCCCGCGCCATCGCCGGTGCCTGATCCTGTCCCAGCGCTCCGGGCACCTGAGGGGAGGGAAGGGCGGGGAATCTCGGCTCCTTCCCTGCCGCGCCCTCTCCCCGCCTCCCTCCCGGGCGTCCTCAGTCTTGCCCCAACCCGACGGCCGCGACCCCGCAGACCCGGAGCCGAGGTCCCCCGACAGCGGAGGGGCTCCTGGGTCCCCGACGGTGAAGGTTGGGTGGGAGCCGCCCCCGGCCCGGCCGCCACCCCTCGGCGCCCGGAGCCGCCGCCACGTGCTGGGCATCCCCGCCCCGCAGCAAGCGTTCGCGAGGCCTCGCGGGGGCCGAGGTGAGCGCGCCCGCAGCGGCGACAGGGGGGGTGTCCAGGTGCCGGCAGGGCTCGCCCGGCCTCGAGCCGGGAACTCTCATCCCCGCGGCGCTGACCACGCGGCGGGGTGCGCCGAGGGCCGCGGCCCCTCACCCGCCGCTGGCCGCGGGGATGGACGCCGTGACGGCCGCGCTGGGGACGTGCCGCCTGGCGACGGCGGCGGCGGGGCAGGGGAGGGGGAGGCGGCCCTGGGCCGGCCCAGCCGCGGGGACTTTTATTCTGACACCGCCGCCGCCCGCTCTGCTTAGTCACGGTGACCGCGCGCCGCCTCCCCCCGCGCTGCGATGGAGGCGCCCGGGCCTGGGCGACGGAGGCGGAGCCCGAGCGCGGCCATGGCGGGGTGAGTGAGCGGCCTGCGCCCGGGCTGCGGGCGCGGCGGGCCGGGAGCGCCTCTGCGGCCGTGCGGGGGGGCCGGGAGACGCGGCCCCGCTGGCCCGGTCGCTCGGGGTCCCCGCGGCCCGGCGGAGGGCCAGGAGGGCGCGGCTCGAGTCCTATCCTTTTGTTGGACGGCGCGACTCGCGGGGTTGCCCGGGAGAGACGCGAGCCGGACGAGAGGCCCTGGGAGCGCCGCTCCGACAGAGGCGCGGGGACCCCGGGGCGTTGGGGGGCTTGATCTGCGCCCTGGGGTAGGCAGTCGCGAGGCCGCGGTGGGGTCACTTCCTCCCTTCTCTGGGCTTCGGTGGCGGCTCCTGCGGGGCATGCGCAGTCCCGTCCCGGCCTCCCCCCCCCCCCCCCCCCCCTAGCGTTTGTGAGGGCCCAGGGCCCAGGGGGCACCGTGGACCGATTGGCCACAGACCAAGAGACAGGCCAGGGGCCTTGGCCGGGGAGAGGTGCCCGGCGGCGCCCTGGGCCCAGTGGAAACTGAAGCGTGGAGGAGGTGCCCCGTAGGCACAGTGGAGTGGGCAGCCAGCCAGCCACAGCTTGCTGACCCCTGCGCCTTGTCACGTTCCAGGCTGGACGTGGGGGGGAGGCACAGGAGAAGGTGGTGTAACCCTGACCTACACAGGGCTCCCTGCCTTCTGAAGCGCTGGGGCTGAGGGTCAGAGGGATGGGCCGCCCCTCCACAAGCAAGCCAAGAAGCTCATTTCAGTTCTTGACAAGGGCGGCAATGGAAATAAAAACAGGAGGTGAATCTGAGCTGAGCCCCAGAAAGATAAGATGGAGAACCCGGGGAGCCTCTTGGAGGTCTCCCAAGCAGGACCTTTCAGAACACAACTCATGCCCTGGCTTTCCAGACTCCAGAAAATCCTCCTTTCTGTAGTCATTACACTCTTCCCTGATTCTCCAGGTTGTCTCTCTCATTCTGCCTTTGAGCCTTTGCATTGCTGTTCCCTCACCTGGAAAACTAACTCTCCCCCCTCTCCCACCAGCTTTCATATATTCATTCTTTTTGTCTCAGCTCTAACAGAGGCCTGGACCACCCAATTTAAAGTAACTGCCCCCAAGTCACACTGTCAATGCTGTTATCATTTTCTACATGACGCCAGTTTCTACTCAAGTCTTGTTTATTTTATTTATGGCCATTTCCTCCCCAGGTGTCAACTCCAGCACAGTTTATGTCTGTCTTTGTCACTGCTATGTCCTCGGTGCCTAGAACAGTGCCTGACACACAGTAGCTGCTCAATAAATGTTGGTGAAATGAATGAAACAGTGAGCTGGACATGATCTAGGAAGGGAAGGGCCAGTAAACCGCTGGAACAGAGTGAGCAAAGGGAAGAGGACAGGGGCTGACTGTGGAGGGCTTTGCAGGCCATTTGGTTTTACTCATGCTATAGGGAGTTGGGGGATTCTGAGCAGGGGAGGGACATCATCTGACATGTTTTAAGATGGACCTGTGGGCTGGTGAGGCTATGGGACATTTAGCAAGAACAAATGGATGCTGCTTCACCTGGGCTTGTCAAGGAAAACTGGTCTAGGAGTCGCTTTATTTTTAAAAAGGAGGCCTGTCCCCAGGCCCTGTCCCCAGCCCTGTGCTCTCCCTCCTCCAGGCCCCTGAGTGTCAGTGGTGGTGTTGTCCCTTGTCACCTGGAACCCCATGCAGCCGGAACCCAGGCCTAGCGGGGCTGGGGTCCACGCCCGATTTCTGCCCCTGAGGTCGCAGCGCCCTGAGGGTTCAGGGGACACAGTGATGTACGCCTCCACCGAGTGCAAGGCTGAGGTGACACCCTCCCAGCATGGCAACCGCACTTTCAGCTACACGCTGGAGGACCACACCAAGCAGGCCTTCGGAATCATGAATGAACTGCGGCTCAGCCAGCAGCTGTGCGATGTCACACTTCAGGTCAAGTACCAGGATGCACCGGCTGCACAGTTCATGGCCCACAAGGTGGTTCTGGCCTCATCCAGCCCTGTCTTCAAGGCCATGTTCACCAACGGGCTGCGGGAGCAGGGTATGGAGGTGGTATCCATCGAGGGCATCCATCCCAAGGTCATGGAGCGTCTCATCGAGTTTGCCTATACAGCCTCTATCTCCATGGGTGAGAAGTGTGTGCTCCATGTCATGAACGGTGCCGTCATGTACCAGATCGACAGCGTCGTCCGTGCCTGCAGTGACTTTCTGGTGCAGCAGCTGGACCCCAGCAATGCCATCGGCATCGCCAACTTCGCTGAGCAGATTGGCTGTGCTGAGCTTCACCAGCGTGCCCGGGAGTATATCTACATGCACTTCGGGGAGGTGAGTGAGGGGACGGGACATGGAGCAAGGCTTGGGGTGGTATCAGAAGGACCAGGGACCAGGGGTGGTCCGTCACTCTCTTCCTTGAGATATGAGGGGTGAAGGCAAGCAGCTGGAGAAGAGCCGAGCTCTGAGCTTCTAGTCTGCACATCTAGGGCCACTCTGGGGAACAGCTGAGGCAAGTGAGACCTTCATGGGTATCTGGGCTCCCTGGTTTCTCGGGTCCAGCGTGGGGATAGATTGCAGCAAACATGACAGCAGCTCAACCCTGGTGTGTGCAGAGCAGGGCCTGACATTTCAGGCAGTCAGCAAATATTTACTGAAGACCCATGACATGCTGCTGACTGCAAATGTGACCCTTAGACGTGTTTTCTTTGGTCCACGCAGTGTCATCCTAAGTTCTTGGTTTCGTTTTCATTTTTAAGTGGAGGAAGTTTTGAAAGCAGAAATAGTAAGTGCTTGTGTCTTTGCTGTGGGCCAGCCTCTGTTCTAAGTGATTTCCATCCTTTAAATCACTGAATCTTCTTAACTATCCCAAGAGGAAGTATGCTTTGGAGGGCTTTTCTAAAAGTATTCAAAATCCTCCTTCAGTGGCTGGGACCAGCTGGGGTAGAGACTACTCTGGTCACCATTTCTCTTCTTCCCTCTACACCACATGTGGGGTTGACCAGTTGTCCCGAGGATCTGACATTAGTCCTAGGACTCACAGCTTCCAGAAGGGCAGTCTGCAAACAGGCTTTCCCCTGCCCTGCACGGTGTTTGTTGAAGGGATTGCCTGGGCTTGGAGCACCTGAACAGTGGTAACCTGCTGATGTGGGGTCTATTTTTATAGACCAGTGCCTGACAGGAAGGATTTGCCCCAGGGCCCTGTATGTCCTAGGAGCAGCCCCATTATGAGCTACTGATATAATCCCCTTTATAGAGGAGGATAACGAAGGCATGGAACGTTTCAGATATTTGCCCAAAGTCATCCAGTTAGAAAGTAGGGAGCCAAAATTACAACTCAGGTTGCTTTCTTCAGAGCCTTTTTTTTCTAGAATATTCTATTGCTATTATTTTTTCCTTTAAAAAATATTTTTATTGATTTCAGAGAGAAAGGGAGAGGAGGGAGAGCTAGAAACATCAATGATGAGAGAATCTTTGATCGGCTGCCTCCTGCATGCCCCCTACTGGGGATTGAGCCCCAAACCCGGGCATGTGCCCTTGACCGGAATTGAACCTGGGACCCTTCAGTCTGCAGGCCGACGCTCTATCCACTAAGTCAAACCGGCTAGGGCTATTTTTTCCTTTTTAGTAAATATGCCCTTTTGAAAAAGTAATATCATTAAAAAAAAAAAAAAAGGTAGCCCTGGCCAGGTAGCTCAGTTGGTTAGAGCTTTGTCCCCATATGCCAAGGTTGTGGGTTTGATCCCCTGTCAGGGCACATACAAGAACCAACCAGTGAATGAATGCATAAATAAGCTGAGCAACAAATCAATGTCTCCCTCTCTCTCGCTCTCTCTCTCTCTCTCTCCTCTCTCTCTAAAAAGCAATCAATAAAAAATTTTTTAAAGGTAATGTTCTTATAGTTCAAACAAAAAAATGATACAAAAAGATACACGGTACATTATGTCTTTGCCCGTTTACCTGAGTACTTATGTACTACATGCCTGGCACATGGTATTAACTCATTTAGTCCTCGCAATCAATGAGTTCATACTATTCAAATTCCCATTTTACAGATGAGGAAACTGAGATTGTCAGAGGCAGGTTGAGTGACTTGTCCGTGGTGGTGTTGTCCCTTGTGGTCATACTCCAGTTGAGGCATTGGGGGGAGACACAGGAGTCAGCCTGTCACACTAACACCCTTGCAGGTGGCCAAGCAAGAGGAGTTCTTCAACCTGTCCCACTGCCAGCTGGTGACCCTCATCAGCCGGGATGATCTGAATGTGCGCTGCGAGTCTGAGGTCTTCCACGCCTGTATCAACTGGGTCAAGTACGACTGTGAGCACCGACGCTTCTATGTACAGGCGCTGCTGCGGGCCGTGCGCTGCCACTCGCTGACGCCCCACTTCCTGCAGATGCAGCTGCAGAAGTGTGAGATCTTGCAATCAGACTCCCGCTGCAAGGACTACCTGGTCAAGATCTTCCAGGAGCTCACCCTGCACAAGCCCACACAGGTGATGCCCTGCCGGGCGCCCAAGGTGGGCCGGCTCATCTACACGGCTGGTGGCTATTTCCGCCAGTCACTCAGCTACCTGGAGGCCTACAACCCCACCGATGGCACATGGCTCCGGTTGGCAGACCTGCAGGTGCCTCGGAGTGGCCTGGCAGGCTGCGTGGTGGGTGGGCTGCTGTATGCCGTGGGCGGCCGGAACAACTCGCCTGATGGCAACACCGACTCCAGCGCCCTGGACTGCTACAACCCCATGACCAACCAGTGGTCACCTTGTGCCCCCATGAGTGTCCCACGCAACCGAATTGGGGTAGGGGTCATCGATGGGCACATCTATGCCGTTGGTGGCTCCCATGGATGCATCCACCACAACAGTGTGGAGAGGTGAGTAGCAGGGCCCGAAGGGGTGGGCTCAGAGGGTCCCCCAGCTAACAGGCTCCAAGCCATTGGCATTTGGGGATTCCTCCTATTGCTGAGTGCTTATCTCTACAGCCTGCTCTCAGGTAGTAGAAACCTCAAGTGAAAGCTAAACTCCGTGGGAGATTGACAGTGGAGACCTTGGATGATGTGTCTGGGCCATCACAAAACCATACAGCTCCTTTGTGCAGATGTGGAAAAGTTCCATCAGTTTGAAATTGATGTAATATGCTAATTTTGTTAAAAAGTAACCCCTCACTGTCGTCAGCCCAAAAACTGTTGTAATAGATGTCTGCGGTCTGGTATGTGGGAAGTGCCCTCTTAGATGTGGTGCCCTTGTGCAGTGCACAGCCTGCGCTGCTGTGCATAGTGACCCTACGTTTAGAGGCCAAACATACTGGACTTTTGATTTTTGCATAGTTTAGTCCTCCACCTTCTCCCAGAAGTGTGATCCAGGATATAGTTCTCACCTGGAGAACTTGTTGAACTTCCCAGCCTGCTACTGGAGCTGCGGAGGTCTGGCATTGGTGGGTGGGTTTGGAGCAAGGCTGGGGAGTGAATGGAATTGTAAACAAATACCCCAGAGGCTTCTAATGCCTGTGGTGTGCAACTAGGATGATGGGTGGATGCATCACCCTTAATAGGCTATTTTTTTGGAGGAAAAAAAAAATAAAAAGGACACTATTAATTATTCCAGGAGCACAGGCATGAACTGGAGTTGCCCAGGCCCCTCTCTGAGATCACACTTTAAGAAAAAACATCCTGGGAGGTAGCCTAGTTGTTAGAATTGGGGTTCAGGTGTCTGAGGGGGCTGGGTCAGACCCCAGCTCCACTGCTTTTTTGATGTCCCTGATGTACCACTTAACCCCTTTGTGCCTCCATCTTATCATCTTTGAAGAGAGGTGACAATAATGAGGACCCCTTGCCCACCAGGCTGGGGCATTGGTGAGATAGCACACATAAGACTCAGCACAGGGCTTGGAAGTGGTATGATGAAGCCACCAGGGTCCAGCAGGTGTGTGTGTAAAAGCTTGAGCACATGACAGCTGTGAACCTCAGTTTCCTTATCTGGAAAATGGAGCTACTGATAACTTGCCCCTTGGAGAACAATCGCGAGGATTAAAGAGCTAGACCTAGTAGAACATTGGGCTTTAGGAAGTGTTCCTTGGAGGACAGCTATGACTGCTGCTGTCATTGTTATTGTGCCCTTGCAGGTATGAGCCGGAGCGTGATGAGTGGCACTTGGTGGCCCCAATGCTGACTCGAAGAATCGGGGTGGGAGTGGCTGTTCTCAACCGGCTGCTCTATGCTGTTGGGGGCTTTGACGGGACGAACCGACTCAACTCAGCCGAATGTTACTATCCAGAGAGAGATGAGTGGCGAATGATCACACCCATGAACACCATCCGAAGTGGGGCAGGTGGGTGAGAGCTGAGGGGAGGGGACCATGGAGGATCACCCTCGCAGCCCTGGGAGTGAAACTTGGCCAGGCCTGAGTGAAGCCCGTTGTTTCCATCTTGAATAACCCTGTGGCACACACAGGAGAGCTAGATTCTGATAGAATTCAAGTTCCTCTTTCCTGGCTTAGTTTTGGAAGGGTCCTTTGGGAGAGGGAGGAGGGAAGGGCCCCCTAAGAAGGTTGTGGCTGGGGCCCCCCAGGCCAGGCCCTGGAGTCACCCTCTCTTCATGTTGTGGTTTAGGAGTCTGTGTCCTGCACAACTGTATTTATGCTGCTGGAGGCTACGATGGTCAGGACCAGCTGAACAGTGTGGAGTGCTACAACGTGGAGACAGAAACGTGGACTTTCGTAGCTCCCATGAAGCATCGGCGAAGTGCCCTGGGGATTACTGTGCACCAGGGGAGAATCTATGTTCTCGGTGAGGCCCTGGGGGTGGGGACCTGGGTAGAGAAGACGAATTAATTAGCCTTGTCTTTGGGGGGCTGGCTCAAGTCACATAGGAAGGCTTCTTGTGGTTTCTTCTTTCTTTCTTTTGCCCTTGGAAGCAATAACCATCTCCTCTGCTATTCCTCAGGGGGCTACGACGGCCACACATTCCTGGACAGCGTGGAGTGTTATGACCCAGACACGGACACCTGGAGCGAGGTTACCTGCATGACATCTGGCCGGAGCGGTGTGGGCGTCGCTGTCACCATGGAGCCCTGCCGGAAGCAGATCGACCAGCAGAACTGTACCTGTTGAACCACTTTGGTTTTCTTGGGCAAAAAATGGTCCCATCAAGAATATTGTCATTTTTGTACAAAAACAGGAACAAAAGAAAAGCGACAGAGCAAATGCTTGTCCACCAGGATGCGAGGCTGAGATGCCCTAGTGTGAGAATGACTACTTGAGAGGAAAAAGACCAGAGTGGGAACCCGTGAGCCTGTCCGAATAGTCCCAGGAATGTCCAAGAGAGTGCCTGGGGCAGGTGGTGGGGAGGGGGGTCCAGAAGGGTGGGTTCCTGGGAAAGAAAACCTCCCGTCCACTATCCCGAGACGAGCCCTGGGTCCCACACCAGCAGACGCCACCTCCCTTTGGGGTGAAAGCAAGTCCCGAGGTCAGGCTGGGTTTTGTCCCCTGTGTCTCTGTGATTGGTTCCTAGAGGACTGGGAAGGAGCCAACTGAGGCCTTGGGGGTGAGGCCCTTCAGGAGGTGGGGACCCCGGGATGCGCCTGTACATAGAAACCACTGGATATTTTTGTCCTGGACAGTCATTTTGTTGATAAATAATCCTGTAACTTTCCAATGAAAATAAAGAACAAACTAACTAGTGTCTTCTACCTGGACTCTCAGCTCAAGATCTTGAACCTGAGGACAGAAAAGACTCTTCTCCTGAAATGCACTCGAGTCTTTGATTTGAAACCAGTTTGTTATCTCTGCCATTGCCTCTTGATATGTAGGACATCTTTCTCCCGTAGGCAAGACACACAGGGCTCACTTTATCTATCACTTGGGCCGCTTTGAAGACGACCTAATTCCTGACACATCTCCCAGGGCCCTCAGAGGTTAATTTCACATGTGCACACAGTTTCTGTTTTAAGGCAAACCATCCCCAACATGCTTTCCAAATTCGGTGAGAATCTATCTGGTCATTTTAATGCACTTAAGTAACACAGACTGAACGTTTTATTGAAGTGCCTGTAATAAAAAAGACGGGTTTGGGGGAATTTTCTTAGACAAAGGGCTCAATAGCCTGGTCTCTTGAACAATATGTGTGAAGGCAGTATGTGTTCTGGATCTTCTGCCAATCAACTCTATTCATTCTGTGGGGGTGGAGAAAATAAAGTGAAGTAAGGTCTCCACTACAGGCATGCCTGAGATATCGTGGCTTTGGTTCCAGACCACCACATAAAGGGAGTCACTGCTGTTTTGCTGGTGGAGCATCTTGCCTTCAATTTGTAAAAAAAAAAAAATGCAATGCCAGGTAAGCACACTGAAGGAAGCACAGTAAAACAAGGTCTGCCTATATTGGGGAATTCACAGGTTCTTCCAAGTAGCTTAGAGAGGAAATATTGATTCCTTCCCTTCCAAGGAAAACCTCATACCTCCCATCTGTGGCTTCACTCACTCAATTCACCTGAAGGCTACCTTAGTTGTGCTCAATTCTCTAGTCCTGGTCCACGGTTTTTATGGAACAAGGAAATACATCTATGTTGGCTGCATTGAATGAATAGGGGAGGACTAGGAATTGTAAACTTAATACCTGGATAGCCTTTTAGTATTTATAAAGTGTTTTGACTCATTTGTCAAATAGTGCTTTAAGCCCTAACCGGTTTGGCTCAGTGGATAGAGCGTCGGCCTGCGGATTGAAGGGTCCCAGGTTTGATTCCGGTCAAGGGCATGTACCTTGGTTGCAGGCACATCCCCAGTGGGGGGGGGGGGGGGGGCGGTGCAGGAGGCAGCTGATGGATGTTTCTAACTGTCTATCCCTCTCCCTCTCTGTAAAAAAAAAAAAAAATAAATAAAAACAAATATATATATATATATATATATATAGAGAGAGAGAGAGAGAGAGAGAGAGAGAGAGAGAGAGAGAGAATGAATCAGGCCTTAAAAAAAAAATAGTGCTTTGAACTAGGAAGCATAAGCCTGTATACTTTATAGATGAGAAACAGATTCAGAGAAGTGACATGCCCAAGGTCACATGCCCACTAAGTGGTAGAGTTCAGATTCAACCTGTGGGTACACCAAAGCAGCCACTCTCAGCCACAACACACCCTACCACTGTGCTTGTGAGAATAGATACTCCCGTGGGGTCAATGTGCATAGCAGTGAAAGTTCCAAAAACAGTAATCTAATCTAGAGATTTACGTGCAATGCAGTTGCTAGAAGCCATGCCACTTACCCCAGAGTTGAGTTTCCTTTCAGAGAAATTAGATCCCGGGTCTTGAGGTCAGGTTTAGCTGATTTCGTAAAGCAGTTTAGGTATCAGCAGTTAGGTGAAGTTTCTTATCTGCAAAAATGGTACTTTGACACCTACTGTGTACTAATCTATGAGAACAACTGGACCAACAAAGGTATTTACATTCACTTCCCAAAGCCACAAAACAACTTTAAAATAAAAATCCTTACTCTCCTAGACAGTGAACAAGCCCCAAATGATCCCTGCCCTCATGGTAATAACAGCTTAGCAGGGGAGTAGGGTAACCAATTCATCTCCGCTTGCCTGGATTTTCCCAGTTTGGACACTGAAAGTCTGGCATCCTAGAGATCTCTCTGTCTCAGGTAAACGGGGATCATTGGTCACTCTCAAGGAAAGCCAGATGCTGAAGCAATATTACAAACATGCTGAATGACAAACAGATGAGGGTCACAGTTACATTCACGTTTTAAAAGTTGATGGCTCTGGGAGCTCGGTGGAAAGGTTAGGCTGGGGATGAGAGTGGATGGGAGACACTCTGCAAATGGCTGTGGGCGTGGAGAGAAGTAGAACCTACAGGTGAAGAGACTGGATCTGAAAGGTGAAGAATCGGGAATCATCCTGGATGGTTTCAAGCTTAAACAGCTAGGAGTAGGGAACCTGGGAGGAGGCTACAGTTGTAGAAGGGAGTGACAATGGCTTGGGGTGTGTGAAGTTTGAGGTCTCATGATGCAATTGTTTTAGGAAAGTGCACAGATTTCTCTAGCCCTCAGTCTTTAATGCTCCCAACAAAAAGTTCTTGAATGGTTGTTCTGTGCCAGACATGAAGTGGGGTGTTCAGACACAATGGGGAGCAAGCAGGACACTGTTTCTCATAGAGCTGGAGTTAGTAACATAATCACATAGTTTACATAATCATGTTCGAAGGTAGCTCTCCAAAGGACAGGAGCATGACCCCTAGGTCAGAGGTCCCAAGAAAACATTCTTTTAAAAAATAAAATATTTTTATTGATTTTTAGATAGAGTGGAAGGGAGGGGGAGAGAAACATCCATCAGCTGCCTCCTGCATGCCCCCTACTGGGGCTGTGTCTTGACCAGGAATCGACCTGGCAACCTTTTGGTACCCAGGACGATGCCCAACCAATTGAGCCACACCAACAGGGCCCAAGAAAACATTCTTGAGGAAGTGGTTTTCTCACTGAAATCCAAAGGATTGATGAGTGTAAACTAGATCAGAGAAAGGGGCAAAATTCTGGACTGAGAAAGCATCAAGTGCAATGGTCTTGTGGCATTGAGAATCAAATCTAGATAAAACTCTGAGAAGAGGAACATGGTGCCAGGGGAGGCTAAACAAAGGTTGTCAGGGGGGCAGACCATACAAGCCCTGTGTCCACTCTCATTTCTCTTTAATTGTCAAATACCTAATATCTTTTTTTTTTTTTAATGAATCTTTATTGTTCAGTTTACAATTGTTTCTCCTTTTTCCCCACATATCTCCCCACCACCCAGTTCCTACCCCCCCTCTCTCCCTCTTCCCTTACCTCCCCCCCCCCCGCTGTCCTTATCCATAGGTGTATGATTTTTGTCCAGTCTCTTCCCATACTCCCCACACAGACACCCCTTTCCCCCTGAGAATTATCAATCCACTCCCATTCTATGCCTCTGATTCTATTATGTTCACCAGTTTATTCTGTTCCTCAGATTTTTAATTCACTTGACTTTTAGATTCACTTGTTGATAGATATGTATTTGTTGTTCATAATTTTTATCTTTCTTCTTCTTTTTCCTCTTTTTAAAGAATACCTTTCAGCATTTCATATAATGCTGGTTTGGTGGTGATGAACTCCTTTAGCTTTTTCTTATCTGTGAAGCTCTTTATCTGCCCTTCAATTCTGAATGATAACTTTGCTGGGTAGAGTAGTCTTGGTTGTAGGTTCCTGCTATTCATCACTTTGAATATTTCTTGCCACTCCCGTCTGGCCTGCATGGTTTCTGTTGAGAAATTAGCTGATAATCGTATGGGAGCTCCCTTGTAGGTAACTAACTGTTTTTCTCTTGCTGCTTGTAAGATTCTCTCTTTGTCTTTTGCTCTTGGCATTTTAATTATGATGTGTCTTGGTGTGGTCCTCTTTGGATTCCTTTTGTTTGGGGTTCTGTGTGCTTCCTGGACTTGTAAGTCTATTTCTTTCATCAGGTGGGGGAAGTTTTCGTTCATTATTTCTTCAAATAGGTTTTCAGCATCTTGCTCTCTCTCTTCTTCTGGTACCCCCATAATTCTGATGTTGGTTCGCTTGAAGTTGTCCCAGAGGCTTCTTACACTATCTTCAACTTTCTGAATTCTCTTCTCTTCATGCTTCTCTGGAGGCATGTCCTTGGCCTCTTTGTATTCCAAATCTTTGAGTTGATGCTTGCAATCCTCTAGTCTGCTGTTAGGTCTCTGTATAATATTTTTTATCTCAGTCAGTGTATGTTTAATTTCTAGTTGGACCTCATTGAATTTATCGGCCTTTTCCATGAAATTCTTGAAAAACCTTATAACCGTGGTTTTGAACTCTATGTCCAGTCGCTTGTTCTCCTCCATTTCTTTGGTTTGTGATCTGTTTCCTTGCCTTCTCATATTCTCTGCTTCCCTAAGTTGGTAGGGTAGTTTTGTGTACTAGGTGTCCTATTGGTTCAACGGGTCAGCCTCCCAGTTACTTGAGGTGGACACTCTTGGTGTACCCTTGTGTACTGTGTGTCCCCCAGCAGGAGCTACAGCAAGGGCTAGTTTTCTCCTCCTTTGCTTGGGCGGTTTTGGAGAAGTCTGACTGGAGCTGCAGTTGGTTAAGCTGCTCCAGAACAGGCCATTTATATGCAAAAGCCGCTGTGTGGAGCCGGGGCGGGTTTGTAGAATGTGCGGGGCGGGGCCTCAGGGCAGGGCCTCAGGGCTGGGTGGGGTCTCAGGGCGTCACTAGGCTGGGGCGTGGCCAACGGCGATGGCTGCCGTCAGCCGTCTCTGCCTTTCCACATTTCCAAGTCCCTGCGCCCCGCGCTCCAGCGCAATAAACAATGATTGCTGGGCGCACCACTGCAAAAGTCACTCTCACTTTCCGACCCGATGGCCGAGAGTCCAGCTTCTCCCCGTAGGTGCCTGGGTCCCCCGAGTGTCCCCAGAAACTGGATTTCAGAGTGATCGGGAGCTTGTCTCCCTGCGGGTTGAAGAAAAGCCGCGCACCCAGCCGCCCGCCGCCGGCCCGATTCGCGTGCCTCCGTACCTCAGCTTTTCAGCGATTGTGCTTCTTTCTCTTCTTAGTTGTAAATCTTCCACTCAGCCAGCTTTCCCGTGGTTCTGGGTGGTAGACGTTTTTGTCTTTTAGTTGTATTTTTGAAATTGTTGTGTGCGGCAGCAGATTAGTTGTTTAACTATGCCGCCATCTTGGTTCCTCCTCTCAAGATGCCTAATATCTTTTTTTTTTAATTAGAACATTACAGACATAGCTGAAATCTTACTATTTATCCATTTCAGCCTCCTCTAAATCTTAAAAAAAATTTTTTTGCTGTAACATTCTGTTTCCTCCCATAAATAACATAATGCTGCTTGTATTATTCTGCATCTTGCTTCCCTTCCTTCCCACTCAGTAGGACTTCTCAGTCTATCTATAATGTCATATTCCTTTTATCAGCTACCTGATATTTTGTTTTTCTCTCTTCCATGATTGACAGACTTTTAGGTTGTTCCAGTTTCTCAGAATTACAGAAAAGACTGCAATGCCCACTCTTAATCACGTCTCCTTGGGCACAAGTGTGTATATTTCTCCAAGTGGATACTAAGAGGTGGAACTTACTAGATCATAAGGTAGGCACAGCTTTACTAGATGCTGCTAGATTGCCCTCCAAAGTGGCTGTAACAAATCATATTCCTGATGCATTCTAGAAGTTCCTTACACATTTATACACAAATTTATGACTTTTCTTTGATAGGTCTTCCATTTTAAGAAAGACTTGTGGTTCTTGACATTTCCATTTATTAAGTTACTGTCTCCTGCCCATAAATTAATTGTTCTGCCTAACTTAATCAGGATTGGTTTTTATTGGTTCTGTTAGAATCAAGAATCCTGACTAATAGAGACATAAGGAAAATTTTTTAAATATTTTTTTCTTAAATATGTTTGTTTTGTTTTTGCATTATTTTAAACCCCATCTGGAATTTATTGATATGTATGATAAGAAGTAGGAAGATAGCCTGGCTGGCGTGGCTCAGTGGTTGAGTGGCAACCTATGAATCAGGAGGTCACTGTTTGATTCCTGGTCAAGGCACGTGCCCGGGTTGTGGGCTCCATCCCCAGTGTGGGGCATGCAGGAGGCAGCCAATCAATGATTCTTTCTCATCATTGATGTTTCTATCTCTCTATCCTTCCCCCTTCTTCTCTGAAATCAATAAAAAAAATATATATTTTTTAATATATTTTGTTGATTTTTTATAGAGTGGAAGGGAGAGGGATAGAGAGCTAGAAACAAAGATGAGAGAGAAACATCGACCAGCCACCTCCTGCACACCCCCTACTGGGGATGTGCCCGCAACCAATGTACATGCCCCTGACCGGAAATGAACCTGGGACCCTTCAGTCTGCAGACCGAGGCTCTATCCACTGAGCCAAACCTGTTTCGGCTCAATAAAAATATATTTAAAAAAGAAGTAGGGATATAATTTTATAAGGATAGCTGATTGCTGCCAAACCATATATTTTCAAACCCTTTCTTGACTAATTCATTTTCTACCTATAGTTTTCAGATGTTATTCCTTTTTTATACTAAATTCCCATATATGCATGGGACTCTTTATTCTGTTTCTTTGACTTTTTATTCTGTTTTGTTGACCTAAATACCCATTTTTGACACCAATTTAATTGTTTTCGTTATTAGTTTTATAACCTGTCTTAATATCAGATAGAACAAGTATCCCCCTTCCATTTTTCTTTCTTAAAAAAAAAATAACAGTGTGGGCTATTATTGCACATTTATTCCTCTCTATGAAGTATGAAGTTCCAGGGAAAATTAAAGTTTGTATTGGATTGCATTAAAGTGATTGAGTTAGGGAGAAAGAATATTTTTAGAATATTAGATCTCTTCATTCATGAATTGAGTATACTTGTCTGTTTAGTGAAGTCTTCTTTGCTCTTCTCAGGAAACTTTTATAAGATCTCCACAACGAGCTTGCAATGTGTGTGCTCATGGAAATTTTATAAAGTTTTGCTGCTATTATCAATGGGCTCTTTATTCCTGGATCCTAAAATTGGTATTTCTCATATATATGAAAGTTATTGATATAGATATGTTGCTCTTCTACAGACCTCTTTGCTGAATTCCCTTATTAATTCTAGTTTGGATTATTTTCAGTAGATAATAAAATCACAAGCAAATAATGATACTGTAATGTCATTTTCCAATAGTTACCCACTTATTGCTTTTTCTGGTCTTACTAGTAGCTAAAACCCACTATAATGTTGATTAATGGTGGAAATAGTGGGTATAGTTGTCTTATTTCTTTTAAAAATATTTTTATTGATTTTAGAGAGGAAAGGAGAGAGAGAGAGGGATAGAAACATCAATGATGAGAGAGAATCATTGATCGGCTGCCTCCTGAATGCACCCTACTGGGGATCGAACTGGCAACACTGACCAGAAATTGAACTGTGACCTCCAGGTTCATAGATCAACACTCAACCACGGAGCCACACCAGCCAGGCTATAGTTGTTTTATTCCTAACTATAAGGCAACTGATTCTAATGTCCCAACATTAAAACTGATGTTTGCCAAAAGATTTTCTGTAATCTATGCCTTAAGTTTTGCTGAAAACTTTGTCAAGTTCAGGAAGCTCCTAATTTTAAAAAATATTAAATGGGTGTTGAATTTTTCAGAGGTCTATATTCAGTAGGTGAGTGCCAAAGAACTGAACAGAATTCTAACAAGTTTCCAGTTGATGCTGATGCCACTTGTTCAGGGAACACACTTCGAGACATATGAGTGTAGAACAAGAACAATAGGTTAAAGGGAAATTCTGAGAAACATTTAAGGAGTAGATGGGAGTAAGAAAAACCCCAATAGAAACATAACAGCAGCAGAAAATTATGAGGAGAACTAAAAAAAAAGTAGTGTCACAGAAGCCTAGTAGAGAAAATGTTGAGCACAAAATGTTTTAAGGAACAACATTATTAAGTGAAAAAAGGTTCAGAAAAATAGACATCTTCAAATGCCCAGTGGATTTGGTGATTGGGAAGTAACCTTACTGAGAATCATTTTGGAAAAATAGTGAAGGTAAAGCAATAGATTCCTTCGATAAATATTTATTGAGTGCCTCCTTAAAAAAAGGCAGTGTTGCCAAGGAGACAACACTGAGTCAGTGAAAGAAGCTGAGGAAGGGAACATGTCATTTGAGACATTTGTGTGAGGCAGAGAAAGATCAGATGATAGCTGGAGAGGAACAAAGGGGTCATGGGGGGTTTGGAGTTCTGCCGTTAAGATTCAGAAGACACCATATTTATAAGCTGAGGGGAAGTTCCAGTACACAAAGAGATAAGAAAGGTGAAGATGAAAGACAGGATGGACTCATGGTTACGCTGGTCAAGTAACTCCCTGCACTCAATGAACTGGATGTAATTGAGGTAACTTTTTAAAAAAAATATATATTTTACTGGTCTTTCACAGAGAGGAAGGAAGAGGGATACAGAGTTAGAAACATCGACCAGCTGCCTCCTGCACACCCCCCACCGGGGATGTGCCCGCAACCAATGTACATGCCCTTGACCGGAATCGAACCCGGGACCCCCCAGTCTGCAGGCCGACGCTCTATCCACTGAGCCAAACTGGTTTCGGCTAAGGTAACTTTCAACTCTGTGAAAGGCACTGTAGTTCTGGATGTACAGTCTCTTGCTTATAAGATACACTAGAGGCCTAGTGCACGAATTCATGCACAGGTGGGGTCCGCTGACCCAGCCCAATTGGGGCGGATCAAGGCTGGGCCTGTCGGGAGGAGGAGATGGCTGGAGGTTGGCTGGCTGGGTGGAGGGGCTGCGGGCGATTTTCTGGTGGGCCCCACCTGATTGGGATTGGGGGGCCGATTTGGGGTGTGGCCAGCCATGGGGAGGGGCTGTGGGCAATGGGCCGGCTGGACCCACCCCCAAATGAGGTGGGGGGTGCCAATTGGGGGCCAGAAGCCTGGGGGAGAGGCCATGGGTGGTTGGCCGGCCAGCACGCTCTTGATCAGGGTGGGAGAGTCCCGTAGTGGGCAGTACTTATTAAAGGATACTTTTGAGAAGAATAACTGAGAGCTCTTGGATCAATGGGGAAAAAAAGGAGACATATGTACTGATCAGGCTGGTTCGCTGGCCACAGAGGGCATCATAGCGACCAGTCACTATGGTCATTATGGTTGTTATGGCATTGCAGTCGCTGGCTTTTTATATATATAGACTGTACCTTTGCATCAGTGAATATCTTCTCCCTTTAGAGTGTATGCTGGTTTTAAATTATAAATGTTAGTGGGCATATATATTACAGAAGATAGAATTTAAGAAAATAAAAAATAATAATCCAGTAGAATCTACCGACTAGGGTTGAGATCCATATCTAGCACTTAGTGCAAATCTCTGTGCCTCACTTTCCTCATCTGTAAAATGGTGATAATAGTACCTAGTATCTGGCAAATACAGTAAAAACACAATAAACGTAGTGTTATTGACTAGGAATGAGGTAAGTACTGAGAACATGAGATTAATCTGATTTATCAAGATTGTTGAAGTGAGAATGATAAATGATAACATTTAATGTCCTCAGAGTCCTTTACCTGGGTTACTTTAGATTACTCATTGGCTGTCATCACCGGTGTGAAATCAGCACTTTCTGTCTTATTTTTATGATGGTTTTGTAGCTCCCTGTGGCCTTCGGGCTGATACAAGAAGGTAGGTCTAAAAGGAGTGTAGCACCCTCTTGTGGGCCTCTGTATGAAAAGAGGAACTATTTCCAGAGAAGTTAGAAAAGGAACAAGATTGAATGGGTCCCCAGGGTGTAGAATGCCCTTGACCTTGACTTGTTATTTTTTTAAATTATCATTCTTCAAAACTTCTGGGAAAACTATATTTTTTATAAATCAAATACAACTGCTGCAAATGCATCCCAGAAGCTCCCCATTGAAAGGACTTCTTCCTCCTGAGAGAGCTTCAGCACCACATATCCACACCTCTGCGTTGTAACTTTGATTTTATTGTGCCACAGTTTAAGCATGGCATCCAGGAATACTTCTCAGACTACATATCCCAGACCCCTCTGGGATTTAATCAGCTGATCTAAACAACTTTGGTGATAAATTGGAAACACAGCAGCCTGATGCTGACTTAGGCTGCCTCTTTGCCTTCACTTGCTTTCAGCTTCAGGGTCAAGAAAGATTAAATGCATTAGCCAAGGAGTTGGTAAATCCATTGTGAGTCTCAGTTCTTGCACGTGGGGTCCCTGTCAACTCTGAGCTGTGCTTTCCTCTTACTTATCATATTTCACCCTCCCTGGCCATGTCCCAGCTCCTCTAGGGATTCACCAAGTGAAGCGTTAGGGCGGGAACAACAGATACTTCAGTGCCTACCATGTTCTAGGCACAGTGTAGACAATTGGGAGCAAAGACATGGCTTCTGCCCTCCTGCAGCCTACAGCCAACGAGGGAGAGAGACAGATATTTGCTTGATTGTTCATTAACATACCAGAAAGCTCTAGAAAAATGTAGCTTCTGTTTCTCGGCCTTGTTCACCATTTTATTTACAGGCACACGATAAGAGCTTCACATGTATTTGAATGTTAATGAAAAGAGGAACTATTTCCAGGTGAATTCTTGGTCACAATGGATTTACAAGAAACACTTTCGTGACTGAATGGAATTGGCCACATCTTCTAGATGTTTCTCCGAGGGTGTGGATTCCCCCAGTTCTGTGCAGGAGTAAGACACTCAGCCATTTGGATTTCAGTTCAATACAAGAAAGCCCCTTTGACCTCCTTCTAACAGTTAGAATCTAACTGTTACCATCTCTTGAAACCATGAAACAAAGTAATCCCTGTTCCAGGTGACAGTTCCGCACATTTTCAATCGTCGAATAAGTACCTGATGTCAAAAACGGTGAGAAGTGCTTGATACATAGTTTAAGGCAGCTTTAGACCCTTCCTGCAGCTTCCATTTTTAGGAGAAACAGCCCCAGTTCCTTAAATGATTTCTCCTGTGACACAGTGAGTTCCTTTATAAGCTGGTTTCACTCCCTGCCCCAGGCCCCAGGCCCCAGCCGGCCCGAGGGTGGTCTGAGTCTTGCCTTCCCTTCTCCCCAACTGGGGAAGGGGAGCGCAGGAGGCGGCTTCTCATATGTGTGGGAACCACTGGAGCCTTTTTGCACGGGGGCACCTCAAATTGGAAGGGAGGAAGGGGACACCTCAGAGCAAAGGGGGATAATGGTCCGTTCAGGGAGTGAGGATGGCAATGACAGGAAACCATCAGGAAAGGGGGAGGGGGACAGAGTCAGGCCACTTCCCAGGAAGCAGGAACCATACTGGGGACCTTTGAGGAAGCGGGTGTGACCTGGGGTCCCCGTAGGAAGAGAGAAAGTCACGGGAGGGGACCCCTCAGGAAGAGGGCGTGACGCCAGTCTCCCTCAGGAAGGATTCTGGGGCCCCATCAGGAAGGGGACTGAGACCAGGGTCCTGTCCACACCGAAGGAAGCGGGGACGGCTCTGACGTCACTCTCAGGAGGAAGAACCGATGTTAGGGTTCACCTCAGGACGGAGAAAGGACGCCGGGGTCCTTCCTGGGAAAGGTGGGCGCCTCAGGGATCACTCTCAGGAGAAAGGGGCGGCGTCCGGTGTTACCCTCAAGAAGTGTGTGTGTGTGTTGGGGGGGGGGGGGATGACGCCAGGGTACTCTCAGGACAGGGCGGGTGACGCTGGGGTTCCTCTAAGAAAGTGGAACCGACGTTGTGGTCCCTCTCCGGAAGGGAGTGACACCTGACAGCAGGTCCCCTCGCCCGCCTCAGGGGTTCGTCTCACCTGCTTCAGTCCGCGTCCCTCCGCTCGCCGAGCCCTCGGGCTCTGAAGGCGAACGGCCCGCCCCTCGCGGGCCAGCCAATCGCGTCGCGGGAAAATCTCCCGCCTGCCCTCCCTCGCCACGCCTCCTTCCCGGTCTGCGCGTGCGCGACTTTCTGCCCGGCTGTAGTTCCTTAGCGCTATTCTAGGGGCGCTCGGGGACTCGAGCTCCCACAGATTGGGTGCCCTGTCTATGACCCATTTTATAACAATATTATCTACTTTATAGGCTCTTGTGAGAATTAAGTGCAATGCGTAAAACAAACAGTGCCCGGCACATAGTAATCGCCTAGAAAACCTGGGCTGTTATTATTTGCATTTTACAACGAGGGAAACTGAGGTACAGAGCCGGTAAGTCACCTGCTCAGACTAACCCAATCATTAACTGGCAGAGTCGGAACTAGAACCCCGCAAGTTGAATCCAGAGCCTGCGTGCTTATCTACCATGCCTTTGTGGTTCCCAGATAACAACTACCAGCTTTTATTTCTTCTGATTATGGAATAACTTTCCCCTTGATTATAAAAGTACTTAAAACATGCTCACTGCTAAGATTACAGAACAGAAAACACAGATCTCTTTTAATCCTCCCATTGGCGAACTGTTAATATTTTGATGGACAAGCTGCACATATTTTTTAGTAGGATCATATATAATGCAGAATGTTTTGAAACCTGCCCTTCTCACGTTAAACATCTTGTCATTTCAATGTAGACTCACCTTATTGTTTAATCCTCACCTGAGGCTGTTTTTCCATTGCTTTTTAGAGGGAGTGGAAGGGAGGGAGGGGGGAGAGAAAGAGAGAGAAAGAGAGAGAGAGAGAAGGAAACATTGATGTGAGAGACATATCAATTGGTTGTCTTCTGCACAAGCTCCGACTGGGGATCGAACCTGCAACCCAGGTATGTGCCCTTGACTGAGAATATAACCCTGACCCTTCCAGGACAGGCTGACGACACACTAACTACTGAGAAACACAGGCCAGCACTCACCTTATTGTTCTTAATGACTGCATATTATTCCATTGTGCCAGCAAAGCATAATTTAATGACTCCCTAGGTTGGACACCTGGGTCTTTAATAATTCTTTAATATTCTGACCAACACCAGTGTGGGCCTTTTGTACCTGCATCTTATGGTTTTCATCCAACTGTTTCTTTAGGATAAGTACTTTTAAAACTGCAATGGCTGGGTCAAAATGCACGCACAGTTGTTATGTTTTTGATAAATATTGACAGATCACTCCTGGGAAGTTCTGTGTGTCAACTTCCACGAGCACTAACGAGCTATAAAAGTGCTTTGCCCAGCCCAGAATGGTTTATATATTCATTATTTGCCAATAGATAAAAAAGGAAAACAGTGCTTTTCATTTGTACTTCCCTGTAGTTTTATGCTGTGAAAGAGGGAAAAATATTACCCACATCTCAAGATTTTGTGTGTGTGAAATAAAATAGCGGTAATAATATAAAAGTATCAGGCAGCTATCATTGTGGAACAGGCACCAGGTAAAGTGAGATCCTGGCCTTATTTCCCGGAATTTCCCCAACATTGTGAAATCCTTTTTTGGCCTCAGTTTCCTCTCCTGCAAAACAGAGCCTATGATAGTACATACCTCGAGGATCGCTGGAGAGTGAATAAAATAATCCTCCTAATGAGATCAGAGCCCTGGAAAGGCTGGGAGAGGCGGAGCTGTTTGCTTAAGACTCTGTAGCCTGCAAGGGGCTGATGTCAACTTCAGAGAATAAACTGACTCCACCCCTTCTCCAGTTTACCCAGCCCTATTCAGATTACAAGGCCTCCCTGCCCTTGGTCATCTTCTCCTGAGGAAAGCTGAACTCCCCATCAGGAGGATTTTAAAGAGCCAGTGATGGTCACATGCCACCTCTGCCCTTTGACCAACATTCTCAGCCTGTCAACTTTGTCCCAACACCAAAGACATTTGGGACATCACGCCTGCCCTTTTACACTGGGGGAAACTGAGGCCTGGAGTAAAAAGGCTAACCCGGGCCCACCTGGCCATCCCCTGCAATCTGGGGTGAGTATTGTTGCCTCCTGACCCCCATCCTGATACCCTTTCCCCGACTCTGCCTCCCTTTGAAACACCCTTGGGGAAAGAGCTGGTTCTCCTCTCTGCTTCTTGCACAAAGTTCAGATTCTCTGGAAACTTCTAGCTAGTTTTCCAGCGTTGCTTCTCCTCTCTGGGCCCAGGCTGCCTCCACTCCTCTGGGCCAGGATATCTACTGTGAATCTTTAAACCACAGTCAAGCATACACAAACCTAGATGCACTAAATCCTCTCCATCCCTCTCAGACTTAGGTCCCAGAACTGTGCAGTCTGATACAGTAGCCATCGGCTACGTGTGGCTACTTAATGTAAAGGAAAATTAAAACTCCAGTTTCTCAGTTGCACTAGCGATATTTCAAGTGCTTCATAGCCACATGGGGCTAGTGGCTACTATGTTGATAGCACAGACATAGGACATTCCCATCATAGAAGGTTTCAACTGGACAGCGCTGCTCAAGACTGACTCCATAAGTCTGAGATTTTTATCCCGTTTTACAGAGGAGACAACTGAGGTCAGAGAGATCACACCCTAGGGCACACAGCTAGAGCTGGGATCCAAACTGGTTCTGGTGCTAGTGATGGATGGCAGAGTAGGTGTGTCAAACTTTTCCTTAGAGTCAAGGAAGCTCTCTTCATTTTGTTTCAAAACACACAAGCTGTAATATATACATCCACTGATCCCACGGTGCTTAACCACTCAAGTACTGTGTGTGTGCGTGTGTGCGTGTGTGTGTATGTGTGTGTGTATGTGTGTGTGTGTGCGCGTGTGTGTGTGTGTGTATTTGCTTATTACATCCCAGAGGCAGCCAGTATTCTAGTCCAAAAGCCCACATCACAAACACTTCCCCTATCCATATCTCTATCTACCTGGGGAGTTTTGCTCGTTAGCATAATGAATGTCAGCACCGTTTGTGTTTTTGTTGTTTAAGATTTTTTAGAGAGAGAGGAAGGGAGAGGGAGAGAAAGAGAAATATGGATGTGAGAGTGAAACATCCATCAACCTGGGCATATGCCCTGACTGGGAATTGAACCAGCAACCTTTAGGTACATGAGACAATGCCCAACCAACTGAGGCCAGGGCAGCACCATTGAATAGGTGAAATTGGGGGCTCATTAATTAGCCTGGTAAAGGTTGGAAAAGGGGGCTCCCACGGGTGGAATTAATAGTATTAAAATAATGTGGATTGGTTAAAATATGAGACTCACTCACTCTCTAACTTTGTATGAACAAATTAGAAAACAGTTTATAACCCAAGCCTGTTCTTTGTCCAGTCGTTATTAATTTGGAGGGTTCAGCTTGCCTGATACCCATGAGACTACCAGGCCCGAAGCAACACAGAATCCTGCCTTTAAATTATTCAGGTTTGTGCCTTGGTTTTGTTTTCATGCAACATGAAGGTTGCAACACCAACATGGACAGAATGCTGGGAATTCATGGGATTTACAGGTGTAGATTCTCTTGTGCCTGGTAATCAAGTTTAACGTCTACACGGCAGAATTTGCCCAAAACCTTTTATCATGACCTGGCAGCCAGAAGTGTCATTTATGGTGAAGGTGTCAACAGGCCACCTGGAGGTTTCCAGGGGTGGTTTTGAGATTCCAGAAGAACCCGAGTTGTGTCAGATATGTTCTGTGTGGGAGAAGCGAGGTTACCTGGGTCTGCTGGCCTCCACAGACTGCATGGTCTCAACCTCCGTTTTACAACCTGGAGTTCCCTGGGCCAGGACCTAGCCCACGCCTGGAAGCTGCTTTCCGCCAAGCTCCCTGCAACCCCCTCAAGTTCCATGTACTTGGGGAGGGATAGGGTCAGAACCCCCTTCCCTCACCTCCCGCCCCAGGCAGACAGTGCTGGAGAGGCGCACCTCAAGGACCAGGTGGGAAAGAAAGCCACGTTAGCCAGGAAGATCAGTGAAAGCCTCGGTTTAATTGGAGACAAGATCGAAAGATTATCATCGATCAATGGACTGATTGATTGACCCTCAAAGTGGATAAACTGGAGTACCTCCCGGGGGTCTTGTGCACCCCCCATGGAAAGAGGAGCCCTGATTGGGGGTGGGATGGTCCATCTCAACTGTTGCCAGTTGAACCCAGCCCTGGGCAGGGGGAGGGACAGGCTCTGCCCAGCCCTCACCCCCTGGATGAACCGACTCCCCATCAAACAGCGCCGAGCCCACCCTTTTGGGGTCTATGGTACAGTTGGTATAATACAACTGGAATAGGGATTCTCCCTCTTGGGAGATCCCCACCCTTCCTTCCCTGACTGGGTCAGCCGGGGAAGGGCAAATTTATTTTCCCTTTTTGCCTCTGTAGAATAAATTTACAAACCAACCTTACAGTATGTACAAAGAAAAAGAAAGAAAGGAAAACAAGAAAACAAACAAAAAAGGCCCACTCCGGTTGCCGGCTAGGACAGAAACTACTTGCGCTACAAAAATGAACCCTGTACAGTATCATGAGGGTGGGAGAGGGTGGTACTCCCCAGTGGGATAGACAGACAGATGGAAGGCTGCAGGGAGGGGGAGGCTACAGTACCGTGTGCTCAGAATCGAAGGGGTGGGGGCAATGAGAGAGGCCCTGCCCCACCCAACTGCAGAACCAGGCCACGGGGAATAGGGGAGAGGGAGGAGGGGGTCCTTCCTTCCAAACAGTCCCCCATGGCTTGGAGAGAAATGGCCTTGCATCTGTCTGTCATATTGCTTGGGGAATAGTTAGGGGACAAGGGGAAGCTTGGCAAGGTGGAACAAAGGAGAAATGACTTTGGTGCCAGGGTAGGGAGGCCCAGAAAGGGAATGTGGGTGTACACCATTATTGCTTCCTCCTAGGGCAAAGGGTCAGGGAGGGGGGCAGGAGGATGCTGGGGGGATGCCTAGGATGGGGCTCTGGGTCTGGCCCCGCCCCACCCAAGGTGCAGGTGGGAGCCACTGCAACCCTCTCCTATGGCCATGAGAATCATTAAGGCAGAAACAAGAGGAGAAGCAGCTGGAAGCAGGGGGTGCAGCTTGGAGCTGTCCCCCCAAATGGAGAAAAGTCAAACGGAACCCAAAGTGGAAGGGGAAGGGGGTGGCAAGTGGAGGGAGGATCAGGCCCTCCTCAGAGCTCAGACCCCAGGCTGGTGGTGCAAACGTCCCCTTCACACCTTCCCCTCCCAGCATCCTAAGTTGTACAGCATCCCCACGCCTGTCCCCGAGTCAATATTGCCAGGTTTGTGCAAAATGAGGTGGAAGACTTGGCGGGGAGGCAGTGAGCCTGAGAGGGGCTGGAGCTGGGGCCTCTCACAGTGACCCGCCCCACTGGGCTCCTGCCCAGAATGGCTATTCCCTGGCTGGATTCTAGAAACCCTCCAAATTTAGGAAGAGCCTGGAAGGAGACCTTACGCCTGCTTGGGCTCAGGTGGAGAGCCCACAGAGGCTGGAAGACTGGGCCTGGGGCCTGGGAGGGGGGAGGGGTCGGAGATGGACCAGGGGAGCCGGGAACAGGAGCATCTACAGTTGCTGTGTTTCATCCTGTTTTGTTTTTTTTTTCCCTGTTTTTTTTTTCTTTTTTCTAAAAATGTAACAATGAAAATTCCAAAAATAAAACCCCTTCCAGAACCTCAGCCCCTCCTTCCCCAGGCCCCACCTCCAAAATGTGGCCCCGTGGGTTGGGTTGGGGGTGGGGAGGAAAGGGGAAAAAAAGAAAAGAGAAAAAAACCCCACTTTTCTGTTTTCTTTTTTCTCAGGAGGCCGAAGAGTCTTTGAGGCAGTGAAGGAGGCAGTCGGGGGACGATGGTGGTGAAAGGAGGCAGGAAGGGTGAAAGGGTGTAGAGGCTGAGGCTCAGGTAGGGCCTCCAGCAGACCCCCACCCACCAGGGGCTGGGAGTGTGTGTGGGTCCTCGCCCAGTGTCCCTGTGCAGGCACAGCACGCCCTCTTGGCAGCCTGATGATGCTCTTTCTGGGCCCCCACCTCGGCTGCCTTGGAGGGGAGGCCCCGGAGGCCCGGGGCAGCCTCTGGAGTGGGTGGGGTCCTCAAGGCAGGCAGAGCGGGGCTCTCTGGAGACAGGGCGTGGGAGCTGCTACAGCCCATGGCATCCACCGATGCATCTGGGGATGTGGACTCATCCTGGCCCACAGCCACACTGTCTGCTTGCTGTGTCAAGGACATTTCCTCCACCCCCACCTCCGTGGATGCATCTTGGCCATCGACATCCAACAGTTCCTCCGCTGGGGGTGCATCCTGAGCCATGAATAATTCCTGCACCTCAACTGCACCCAGGGCAGAGGACACCGCCTCCTCCTCCTCTTCATCCAGCGTCAGCTCAAATTGGAACTTATCAGGAGGGGTTGGGTGGTCTGGCCCCTCCGGCTCCTCCTCAGGTGGTGGCGACGGACTCTGCCGAATGGCGCTGTAGTACCAGTCCCGGTTATCTTCCAATGTGTCCAGGATCTCCTGGGCATCTGGGTGGACCAAGTCAGCCCATGTCTCCCACAGTGGGTGCACAATATAGTCGATGAAACCCACCTGGGGAAGGGAGAAGAAGGATAATGAACCTGTGGCCGCAGTGGTAAAGATGGCACCGCCATGCTGAGGGATCTAATAAAATTTAAAAGGGAGACTGGGAAATGTAGTTTTCAGCTGGCCTGTGGGATCAGGACGAAACCAGCTCTCCGACATCCCCCGAAGGGTCCCCGATTGTGAGAGGGCACAGACCAGGCCGAGGGACCCCACCAGTGCACGAATCTGTGCACTGGGTCTCTAGTAACTATATAATAAAACTATGAAACTGGCTTTCATCAAGTGTGGGGATGATCTGCAGGCCCAGGAGACATTTGAAAATGTCTAGAGACATTTTTGATTGTTATGCCCAGAAAGGGAAGGGTGTTCCTGGCATCTAGTGGGTGAAGGCCAAGGATGCCGCTCAACACCATAAGATGCACAGGACGGCCCCACCACAGAGAAGGATCTGGCCCCAACTGCCAACCCAGCCAAGGCTGGGTAATCCCGGTCTAGAAGGGCATACACACCAAACTGGAAAAGGTGGGTCTCACTGGGAGGAGACTAGAAGCGGGGAGGGTGAGAAACTCTTACATTCACACTTAAGTGCTGAGTTTTTTATGAGAGGGCATTCCTGTCCCTCTTGTTAAATTAATCAGCACATATACTAGTAGACAAGTCAATGCATCCCATTTCAAAATCCTCTAAAAATCAGGGACCGATTCACTGGCCAAGTTAGGATACCAGAAACAGGCTGAATCAGCATAAGGCCTGTAACTAAGGGCCAGCTAAGCATTAGTGATACTATGGCAGTTGCTGCAAATGAGTTAGAACTGTCTGAAGATGTGTGTGCCAGAGGCTCAGTTTGGTTGTTCTGTGGAGGAGAAAATGCTGCGTATTTCCCATCAAGATAGAAAAGAATGCCCTCACCCTAAGCGGTTTGGCTCAGTGGATAGAGCGTTGGCCTGCGGACTTAAGGGTCCCAGGTTCGATTCCAGTCAAGGGCATGTACCCTGGTTGCCGGCACATCCCCAGTAGGGGGTGTGCAGGAGGCAGCTGATTGATGTTTCTAACTCTCTATCCCTCTCCCTTCCTCTCTGTAAAAAAAATCAATAAAATATATTTACAAAAAAGAAAAGAAAAGAAAAGAATGCCCTGCCAGCATGGCTCCGTGGTTGAGCGTTGACCTATGAATCAGGAGGTCATGGTTCAATTCCCAGGTCAGGGCACCTGCTCGGGTTGCTGGCTGGATCCCTAGTGTGGGGTTTGCAGGAGGCAGTCGATCAGTGATTCTCTCTCATCATCGATGTTTCTATCTCTCTCTCCCTCTCTGAAATCAGTACAAATATATATTTAAAAAATACAAACAAACATCGAAAGAAAAACAAACTAAGACTTGAAGCAGGTCAGGACCTTCTGGGCTTGAAGCTCCAGGCGCGGATGAGGCGGGAGGCTGGTGTACCTGAGACTTCTCCACCGAGGCCGTGTGCTTATCGCACATGGGGCTGATCTCCATGCCACGCTCCCGTTCCCGGTCGCCCTGCTGGAAGAACTCGGCCATGATGCGGTCTGTCCACTGGCGGTACAGGTCCAGCGGCTTGGTGGGGTTGCTGAGGTCCGCACAGTGCACCATGTTCCTCAGGACCTGCACAGGGCACGGGCCTTCAGAGGCCATGCTCCCCCTGTCCCAGTCTGAGGCTTCAGGCTTCCTTACCTCCCCCCCTTGGGGGGAGAGTGGGTGAGGGGAAGATGAAGAGAGACAGAGGAATAAAGGGGGAGATGAGTCGGGGAGAGGAGGGAGATAAGAAGGGGTTAATGGAGGAAAGGGCAGAGGGAAGGAGGAAAATGGAGGGAGGGAGGTGTGGGGGAGATGGAGGGAGGTAGGGGAAGTGGGGGAGAGAAGATGGTGGGGAAGAGGGGAAGGGAGGGGCAGGGAGGGGTTGGTGAAGGGAAGAAAGAATTGGGGGAGATGGTAGGAAGTGGGGGGAGATGGGAAGGCAGGTGGGGATTGGAAGGGGAAGATGGGAGGGGAGAGAGAAAAACAGACAGGAAGATGGGCAAGAAGAGAGCTGGAGGCTCCGAGAGGGGCAGCAACCCAGGTCTGCAGGGTGGAGGGGAGGGGGAGGGGCCAGTCTTCTTATAGGATGTGTGAAGGGGCACCTGGATGCGGTCGGAGTAGTTGTCCAGCAGGAGGACCCCTGAGCTGGTCACTTTCTTGGTTTCTACCATGGTCTTCAGGTCAGCTAGGAGCGTCATATGCTTGGACATGTCGGTGGCCAGCACCTGTGGACAGGGGGGCTGTCACAGGGGCCACGGACTCTCCCCGCCAGACCGCTGGCCGGCCGGAGCTTCTCCAGTGTTCCCTGGGTACAACCGGTCCCCACAGGTCCCGCCAAAAGAACTCAGACCTTCCCAAGGTGCCACCCCTCAGAGCCGACCTTTCCCGCTCTGCCCCCGCCCCGCCCACCATGTCGATGACCATCTTGCGCAGGCTCTGCCGCTGGCGTTTGCTGAGGTTCTGGAAGATGTCACAGTTGTCCTGCTGCAGCAGCTTGAAGCCCACGGCCAGGTGGTGGTTCTCCAGCACCGACTCGTCATTGTACATGAGCGCCAGCTCCGAATCTGCCCAGGCGGGGCGGGAGGTCAGGGGGAGAGAGCGCCCACAGGTGGGCCCCGCCCGCCCGCTCCATCCCAACAGGCCCCGCCCCCTCCAGCCAACAGGCCCCGCCCATCCAGCCAACAGGCCCCGCCCACCATCCCAACAGGCCCCGCCCCCTCCAGCCAACAGGCCCCGCCCATCCAGCCAACAGGCCCCGCCCCCTCCAGCCAACAGGCCCCGCCCCCGCGGAGGGCCACTCACTGGTGTTGATGAGGAACTGGTTGGAGACCCCAGGGTGGTCCACGTCGTGGATGGCAGCCGCGAAGAGGGCGGCGAGGATCTCCAGGTCCGTGAACACAGCCTGGAGGCAGAGAGAGGGAGTCAGAGAGACACGGGGTTAGAAAGATGGGGGATCAGAAGGAAAAAGAGAAGGATCAGAGAGAGGAACAGGGTCACAGAGAGACGGAGGTCAGAGGCCCAGAGTCAGAGCGATAAACAGACCAGAGATGGGCAGTCAGAGAGGGGCAAAGCGGGGGGGTAGGGGGGTGTTAGGGGGACGGGGTGAGGCGGTGCTCACGTCCAGCGCAGGTGTGGCCAGCAGCACGTGGGTGGACTGCAGCACATCGGCGGCGTGCAGGCTGTTGTGGTAGGCCACGTCCTGGTGGTAGTGGTCCTCCAGAGTCAGCATATATGTCACCATCGTGTCCACCGGGATGTGGAACTTCTTCAGGAGGTCCCGTTCCTGAGGACAGGTATGGAGGGGCGGTGACCCCCACTAGCCCTTAGCTCCCCGCCCTGGCCCCCTCCCTCACACTGCCCCTCACCCAGCCCCACTCAGCGCCCCCCTACCTGGAATATGGTGTACATGACGCAGCTGAGGGAACGGCCCCGGGCATAATCTGACACGTGGAAGATGTTCAGGCCCCACTTGTTCAGGTCCTCCAGTTCCTGGAGGAGATGGAGGCCAGACATCAGGAGCCTGTGAGGGCTTAGGTCTGAAAGCAGCGCCATTATTGCTGACCCAGGGGGTGGCATGCTCAGTAGTATAGAATTTACAGCCCAGGTCCTACTGGGCTGAGAAAGAGCAAAGCAACCACAGCGACTTATCTGCCAGGCACTGCACTAAGCACTTGGTCTCATTTGACAGGGGCAGAGAAGGGATGTGATTTACCCAAGACCCTGGAGCCTCGAGCTAAACTGCTCATGGGGGCCAGGAGGAAAGAAACATGGGCTAAATTTCCATGTCTTCCCAGGATCCAGAACAGAGCCAGCTAAACACTGGGGGACCCAAGGCAGCACTGGCCAGGGTCAGCTCACAGAGGGCTACAATAAATGGCGGCTGAGTGAGCCACTGAGAGAGCAGCACGTCTATTGTACAAATCAATGTGAGGGCCCCTTGGCTCAGGGTCTCTCGGAAGGGTCAGACGCCAAACCCAGGTCTGGCCTGCCGTGCACACTGTTGGGGTTCTGCCCAAATCCCCTTCACTGACCAATGGCCCACCTCCTAGCTGCTGGGACTGTTGCTTCTAAGGCTCACAGCTGCCCCATTCTCCTGAAAACTGCTTTGGTCCCCACAGGGGCTACATGGAGGGGATGATGCCATCCACCCTGGGGCAGCCAGTGACGGCACAGGGCGACAGAGGCCAGCGCTCTCCCCTCAAGGTGGGATCCTCTCTGCGGTGCTGTTCACAGCTCCCCATGAGATCCAGCTGAGGCCAGGCTCCAAGGGAGACCACCTCCTTGCTTAGCTCCTTTCGCTCCTGCTCCCAAGAGTCTCAGGAAGTTCATGTTATGCCCCTCGCTTTTTTTTAAAAAATATATCTTATTGATTTTAGAGAGGAAGGGAGAGGGAGAGAGAGAGATAGAAACATCAATGTGGAGAATCATTCATTGGCTGCCTCCTGCACACCCCCTACTGGGGATCAAGCCTGAAACCCCGGCATGTGCCCTTGGCTGGAATCGAACCCGGGACACCTCAGTCTGCAGGCTGACGCTGTATCCATTGAGCTAAACCAGCTAGGGCGCCCCTCGCTTTTATGACAGACCTACATTAGTACCTTTAGTTTCTGCTAACTGAAGGAAATCCAAAGAGGACGTTTGCCTTTACAAAAAAAGGGGAAAAGCCACAACAGAAAACAGCGTTTAGCTTAGCGTTTGTTTTGCAGCAGCGGTTACACAGGCGGCAGCACCAGCACGCTGAGCAGCGAGAGCGGCCCTGCCAAACTCCTTCCCAGGGACCGCACCGGGCTCCTGGGCATCCAGGCCCCAGAGCCGTGAACTGTGTCTGTGAGCACCTGTGCTTTATGCCAGTTTATTTTGTGCAACCATTAGCGAGATGTGGCCTAAGTATCAGAAAAGCCTAGGAGAGCTTGTAAGGGTGTTACACTTCATGTAAAACTGGATGTAGTTAAGTGTTTTGATCATAAACCAAATAAAGACACGTCAATTAACGGCAACGGCTTCATTTTACACCGTGTGGGTTTACGGAAGGTTTCGTAGGAATGCTCTGGGGACTCGTCCACCCCAATCCTCATCTCAGGCTAACCCAACACCCAGTCCTTCCCCAGGAACCCCTGCCCCTCTCCAGCCCAGCCCCTGCTGGGCCCCCACCCACTTGGGCCAGGAGCTCCTCTTGGTCTGTCTTCACCCCAAAGCGGGGTACGCTGGCGTCTGTCAGGCTGCTGCTATGCATCATCTTCTTCACCCCCGTGATGTGAGACATCGGCTGGAACTGTGGCTCCGGGGGTGGGGGCTGGTGGGAGGGTCTCGGCCGAGGTGCCCTTTCTCCATCCCTCATTGTGGGTGATGGGATCTCCACGTCATTCTGCTTGTCTGTAGAAGATGGAGGAGAGTAAGCACGGGTCCCCCTCAGAGATTCCCTCATCTGGCCCTCAGCCCCCATCCCATTAGCTTTGGGAAGTTTTGCCCAGGACAGAAGACTCCTTCTGGGTGTCCTGCTGTTGGTTACCCATAGCTGGAAACCAGAGGGGAGGTAGGAAGTTTTTGGGGAAGTTGGTGGGCTGGAGTGGGGATTTTGGGGTCTGCCAGGAGCTGGGAAGTGGCCCCAGTCCCATCGCAAGGTTTGGCAGGGGGGTGGCATGGGAAGTCAGGAAGTGGGGTGGGGATGTTAGAGAGAGAAGCTGCCTGCCCTGATTGGAGGTGGCTGGGAAGACATCTCCATGGTGACAGAGAGTACTGGTGTGGGTGGCCAGTGCTGGGAGGAGGGAGGGGAGGGTGGTCTCTGGCTCCGTGGACCCCCACCCCTACTGGGTAACACCAGTCTGCCTGGCAAGTAGGCCCTGGAGCCTTTTTCCTGCTTTCAAGGGCCTCCAGAACCCAGTCAGGGCCACCCATTGTGACCCTCCCCAGTCAATGACAGGGCCCTACTGGGTCATTTGCCTGCCATGCTCCCATTGGCTGGATCTCAGAACTTGGCACAGCCACATCCCCACTGGTGGGAGCATTTGAAAATCAGAACCTTCTCTTAAACTTGGGGTGGGGTATACATCCCCTGACTGTGGGAGTCTTTGGTGATGAATTGTGAGGGTGAAATCCTGAGTTTGTGAGGAATATTCTCAGCTTGGGCTCTTGAGTTCAGAGGGTAGGGTGAGCTTGAGGGTTCCAATAAATGAGGGGTATTCTGTATTAGGGTGCCACTGAGAGGAAATGCTCCTCAGTTTGGGGAATCTCTTCCAGGTTCTTAAGCTTTGGAAGTCTGTTGAGTTTGGATATCTAACGTTTGGGGATACTATTGAATTTGGGAGACTTTTCAGCTTGAAGGTTTTTTATTTAAAGTTTGCAGGTCTTTTATGGATTCTTCAGGGCAGAAGTTTCCTTACGTTTGAGAACCCTCCTGAGTTTAGACATCTCTCTTGAATTTGGGGGGGGGGGCTCTTCTTAATTTGGGGGACTCCAAGTTTGCAGATTCTATTGACTTTTGTGGGGCTTTTCAGCCTGGAGGCATTTTCTTTCCTTTTTTAAAGTATTGGTTTAAGAGAGAGAGAGGAAGACAGAGAGAAAGAGAGAGCAAGAGGAACATAGACTTGCCAAGCCCCCCATTCATGCGTTCATTAGTTGGCTCCAGCAGGTGCCCAAGGAGGGATCCAGCCCATAACCCGGGGGGGGGGGGGGCACGCATCAGGACAACACTGCAACCAACTGAGCCATGCGGCCAGGGCTCAGCCTGGAGGCATTATCGAGTTTAGGAATTCTACTTGAGTTTGGGGGTTTCTTGGGGTCATGAGTTTCAGAGTTCCATTGGGGTTCCACTGAGTTTGGGAGAGCTTTTCAGTTGGGAGAGATGTTTAAATGTGGTGTTGTACAGAAGTTAGGGTCCCAATGGATTTGGGGGCATCATGAGTATGGGAACTCTTGAACATGGTGACTTTGACCTTTGGAGAGTTGAGTCAGAGTCCCTTGGGCAAAGGTGGGCAATAGGACCCAAGGTCTGGGGGGCCCCTCCAGCCCAGGTGTGTACCCCTGTGCGGGCTGCCCTTCACTCACCCAGGAATGTGGTGGAGATGTATTCAGAGACCTGGTTTCCTGACCTGCTCATCTCTGACAGGTGTGTGAGTTCCCGGTTTAGCATCCTCTTGAACTAAGGTGAAGGAGGCAAGAAGGAAGGAATGATGGAGTCGAGGAAAAGGGGGGAAGTCAGCCTCATCCAAGAAACTTCTGAAGACTCCATGAGTCCCTCCTATTTCTCTGTTCAGCCAACAGAGCCCCCAGCAAGCTGCCAGGAGGGAGGGGTCAGCCCTTCCGCTCCTCCAGCTCCGATGGGAGTCCCCAGGCTTTGGGAGTCAGGACTGGGCATATCTCTCCTTGCCTGAGGAAGTGGGGCTCCCCTGCCCATACTCTCTCCCCCTCCCCCCAAGGAGGAGCCAGAGGGGCACCTGTGGAAGGGAGGGGCTCCTAACAGGAAGCCAATGAGGTATCAGGAGAATCCCATTGCCATGGAGATGGGAGTCTCCTTAGCAACTCCCCTTCCAACCAGCTTCTGAGCTTGGGGGAAAGGCGGGGTAGGCTGCAGGCCCTTTAACCCTTGCCTTCCCAGAGCTACTCTTGGCCCCTGGGTCCCCAGACATGGACCCCACTCCCTGGGAGTCCTGCCTCCAGCACTCAGCCCAGTTGGGAAGGAGGGAACACAGTTCCCAAGTTCTGGGCGAAGAAAAGGTTTGTCTGGAGCAGGGGAGAATAGTGAGCTTAGGAAGCCCTAGTTTGGTCACCCGGCAGAGGGGTTTCCCCATCATCGCCCCCTCTCCCCTAGCCTCAGGAGGCGGACAGATGCACACATGAATGTAATATACCCGGCACTGGGCTTGGGGGCCTCTCCTGGTGCCCCCATGCTCCTTCACACAGCATCTGCTGTGACATTGTGCAAGGAGGAGAAAGGGCATCAGCTCCCCGCCCCCCAAGCTGCCAAAGCACCCCAAAAGCAGAAGCCGACACTGTCCAGAGATGCAAGAGGGACACTGGGCAGGAAGGGTAAGCCTGAGTGCCCACACTGGACAGGCACTTACTCCACCCAGTGCTGCCCAGAGACCCCGGGCACACGTAAACACACACACACACACGCACACACACACACACGCACACACACACACACGCACACGCACACGCACACGCGCAAGCAAGATGGACCCACAAAGTCACAAACCGCACACAGATTTCCGTGTTACACAGTTCACACAGCCTCAGACACATAAATGAAGGGGCATGTTCGATAAGGTGGTCACTGACACTCGAGGTCACATGCCCCAGAAAAATCATGTAGTTCTGGACTCACAAACATGTCCAACACACAATACAATCGGAGCCATATGATCTCAGACAGGGCTACCCCATGACCCAGGCAAACAAGCATATAGTTAGGTGGGCCCATACCACTGCAGACACACATGTGTGTACTGACAGTCACACCTAGAGAGATCCACACCCCAGCCACCCACCTCTACACCCAGCCCTGGGCCACACATAAAGACACAGTCATAAGCATTCATTTCCAGGCCACACACGTGCACAACTGAACACACAAGTTCAGACCACAGGTTGAAGGGTCAGAGGTCAGAGGGTCTCCTGCCCATCCACCACCCGGAGGTCCCCTACCTGGTCCCACCAGCCCACCAGCCATGGCTTGGAGCAGGTCTCGCAGAAGAAATCCACCAAGGGCATCTTGGAGTCTAGCCCTGCTCAGGGCTGCCGCACACAGAGGCAGAGCTTGGGGAGTCCTGGGGTTAACGGCCACAGTCTGGGGTGGGGGTGGGGGTGGGATGCTGGGCAGGTGGGCAGTGGAAGGGGGAGCCGCGGAGGGGCCTGGGCCGGCCCAGCAGGGCTGGGGGCTCCCTTCCCCTCCGCGCTCCCGGTGGCAGCCCTGGTTACATGGTCTGCCAGCCCCTGGCCTCTTCGGGCCCCCCCACAGCAGTGGTCGGAGGTGGCCAGGGACCTCTACCCATGGAGGGGCAGGGCGAGGGTCCCAGGAGGCGGCTTCAGAGGCTCTGGGCTCCGTTTGTGCGCCTGTGTGTGCGTGCTCACTGCAGCACTGGCAGCCTGCATGTGATGTCAGCTGGTGCCGGGGGTGGGGGGGCGTTAAAGGGGCATCAGAGCCCACAGACCTCGGCCAGGCCCAAGTGGGGCTGCCGGGATAGGAGGACAGTACACACCCCCTCGAGGACATGCCTCCTCCATGGACACACCCAGAGACACAGACACACACCCAGATGCTCCCCACACTCACAGACATACGCACACTCTGAGACACACCTTCCACACGAACACAGCCAGGCCCTTGACACACTGAACACACACAGATATCCAGATGCCTTTAGTACTACAATGACCACATGCACACACACACACACACACACACACACAGTCACAACTCTGATGGGTAACAGCTTTGTAGGTATATAGCTGAGTACATGGAGATACAAATGCCTTCAGACACGCCCCTTCCAAGAACACAGACCCACACCCAGACATGGAGACACACGCCAAGGGACACACAGACACGGGACACACTTATAAACACATACTCGACACACCCACAGACACTGTCAAACAAACACAAACACCCATGTGCCCTTAGACACAAACATACCCTGACAAATCCATAAGGGAGTACACACACACAGACACACACACACACTCACAGATTCACATTCAGAGATGCAGTCACATGCTCAGATACTCAACACACCCTCAGGCACACAATTACCCTCAGACTTATGTGTTCCCAGACAAATCTCCACCCACAGGCATATGCCCTGCCCCAACACAGACACCCCCACCTGTACACTCATTTCCCGAGATGCTTCCTCCCACAGGGGCTGCCACTACGCCGCACAACTCCAGGGAGCAGCGTGCACTCTGCCTACTTTCTGAATGGTGATCCTGGGGCTGTGCAGAGCACAGTCTGCACAGCTGTCCATGGAGGCCCTGCACCCTCCCCTGCAGCCCTGCAAGCACACGCGTACATGTGCAAGCACACACAGAGAGTCACAAACACATGGAGAGACAGACACACCACAAATGTGGACCAACGCACACCTGTAGACACACAACCCTGCATAATCGCCTGTGCACACCCACACACCATCCACAGGTACACATGTGTACTCCACTCCTGACAGTCTCTTGGAACACACCCCCACCCCACACTGCAAATGTGCAGCCAACAAATGGACAGCCACACAGGCTCATAGCCACAGGTACATACCTGTAGACCATACAAGCACACGACCCCGCCCCAAGAAACATGATTGTCTATGGACAGATGTACACACACACACACACACACACACACACACACACACACACAACCAGGCTTCCTAGGTCCTGGGAGAAGTAAAAATCTATCGAAGCTGTGCCCCCACCCTATAGTCCTATCCAGATTGGCTCTGCCCACTGGGACCGCCCTGTTGCTAGCCCCGCCCCAGGCCCCACCCCACAGGCTCCGCCTAGGAATAGCCCCCCCCCACAGCCCCACCCAGGCACTGGGCCCTCCCAGCCGGCGGAGGTCCACACACCTTGTGGGACGCCATCTCGCTGACTGAGCGGTAGGTCTGCATGGTCTCTAGCTGCTCCAGACACCAATCCAGCTCCTCCAACGTCTCCCGGGCCAACTGCTGACATGTCTCCTCTGGAGAAGGGGCAGTAGGGGTGATGACTGACAGGATCCACAGGCAGGCCCTCAGAGGCCCCCGCCCGTGGCGATGGGGTCTGCCAGGTGAGTGGGGTACTGGGAACGGGGATGAAACAACTACCCTGGGTGAGGGACCCCCACTGGGGCAGTAAGAGGGGCCCTTTTCCACTGCCCCTGGGCTTACCTGACAGTGTGGCCTTGCAGACTGGGGTTGGGCCACTCAGTGGGGATCGCCTGCAAAGAAATGGGGCTCCAGTGCCAGCCTGGGCCCCTCCAGATCCCGGCTACCCCTCTCCGTGAGAGGTGCCAATATTCCTTTTGCTGAGCGCTCAGTGTGTCCCAGGCATGCTGCCATGAACCCACAAGAACCCATTTTACAGACAGGGAAACTGAGGTTCAAGGAGGTGAACCAGCTTCCTGGAGACTACATGGCTGATCAGCAGTAGGGTCAGGTCTTGTGTCTCCAAAGTTCCTGCTTCCTTCCATCCCCCCGCTCGCCCCGCGCGCCCCCCCCCCCCCCCCCCCCCCCCCCCCCCGCCACACACACACTCCCAGAGGGACCAGCAGCTCTCAGCCATACCCCTGACCCAAATAAGAAGTACTCCTATTTAGTGAGCAATTATTATGTGCTGGGCAATGTTTTAGCACTTTCCATATATCATCTTCTGGACTCCTCACAGCAGCCATCTAATGGAGGAGCTATTAAATTCTTATTTTATGAAGGGGAACAGATACACCACAGGATCCTATCTGTCCAGCAAGTTAGCATAAGGGCGGGAGTGGCCCCGAGGCTGGGGTGGCTGGCCGCCCATGGTCTCACCAGCCTGTATCTGGAACCCTCGGTCTTTATTTATAAAAGTTTCTGTGTCTCAGGCATTTGAATGGCAAGAGGTTACTGGCTCAGAGGGAGCTGTTACCTGAACAGAAAGATCAAGTGCCTGCCTGAGGTCACAAGGCAGAACCCAGAGTGGAACCCAGGTGTGCTTAGCCTCACGATCATGGCTGTGGGGGCCCAGCTCAACTTACTTGTTGCTGGGAATGGGCACATTGGTCAGGAGTGAGAAGTTGCTGCGAACACTCCGGAGACTGGCCAGCACCTGGGATCAGGGACGGCAGTAAGGAGAGGGTACTGGGCCCCTGTCCCCAAGTGTGGGGGAGGTTTGGAGTCCTTTCCCTCCTTAGGGGCGAGGTCTCACCTGGGCAAAGGGCGTCACGATGAGGTCCTCAGCATACCTATAATCAAGGACAGGGCTAGGTCAGGGGTCCGCACAGTGGGGTGCCAGAGAAGCAACTCTCCTGGGTGGACACTCTGTGGGGGCCGGGCCCAGGGAGGCTGGTGGGCAGGGAGGGGGCTCTTTAGGGTGAGGGGAGAGGCACTTACACCTCATAAGAGTGAACGTGCTGCAGGGGCCAGCCCTGAAGGAAATGGTGGTCAGGGAGAAGGGCTCAGGTGGGTGGGGGTAGGTGAGAGCAGTGGGTGGGAGGGAGTAGGGCAGAAAGGGGCCTGAGGGTGTGTGTGAGATGGGTACCTGGATGGGTAGGGCTGGGCGGGAGGATCCAATGAGAGGGGAGGGGGCCGAGCAGGTCTGGGGGGTGCTCACACCTCTGTAGGTGGCAATGATGAGGGAATTGGCTTAGGAAAGGCTGGCAGAGGGCAGGGAAGGATGCTCAGAAGTGGACACTGGGAGGAAGCAGTGGCAGGGAGGGGATCAACTAGGGGGGTCTCAGGCTGAGGTGGGGCCTGGCCCCAGCAGCCAATGGGTGAGTTGGGTAGGTGGGGACTATATGAACAAGGGTAGGGGCTTGAACTGAGGGAGGGTCTAGGTGTGGCTGGGTGGGGGGCAGAGATAGGGTGGGCACTCACTGGATGGACATGCTAGAAAGGGACTGAGCTCCTGATAGCGGGGAGGGGGCTGTTTACCCTCCTCTGGGGGCTTGGGCAGTGCTGGGAAGGGCAGCCTGTGCAAGGGCCAGGCCTGGCATAGCTGGCAGGTGGGAGTAGGGAGTGCTCACGCCTCGCTGGTGACTGACGAGTTCCGGGACATGGTCTTGGGCGACATGTCATAGTCGCTGTCGGAGCGGTAGAGGAAAGATTCTCGGCGCTGGCTGGTGGCCGCCCCGGCGTGCAGCACGAGGCCCGGGCTCGCCTGCGAGTCCAGGGGGCTGCGGCCGGGCGACGGGGTAGGCCCATTCTCTGCCTCGAAGCTGCAGGGGCGGGCAGGAACCGGGGTCAGGGGGGCTGAGATGGCATTGGGGAGGTTAAGAGGAACAGGGGGGCCAAGGGAATTCCTGGCAGAAATGAGGGACAGATAGAGGACACTAAAGAGAAAGACACCCCAAAAGAGATGGTTGACAAAGAATTGCAGGGATCAACAGTACTGAGAGCCTCTGTGAGCCAGGCTCTGTTGTGCTAGTAGGTGCTGGGGACACATTAGTGACCGAGACAGACCATGACCTGAGGGAGGGCTGGACTTTCAGTAGGTTAGCCTAGTAATGATGCACATGCCAAGGTGTGGGGTTCTCATTGACTCTGCTTTTCCCACTGTACCTCAAATCAGCCTCACTGCTCAGATCTATTCAGAATTGGCCCACTTCTGCCCTAACCGGTTTGGCTCAGTGGATAGAGCATCGGCCTGCGGACTCAAGGGTCCCAGGTTCGATTCCGATCAGGGGCATGTACCTTGGTTGCGGGCACATCCCCAGTTGGGGGTGTGTAGGAGGCACCTGATGGATGTTTCTCTCTCACTGATGTTTCAAACTCTCTATCCCTCTCCCTCTCTGTAAAAAAATTAATAAAATATATATTTTTTAAAAATTGGCCCACTTCTCAGCCTGTCTTTGGCCAGCCCCCCTCATCACTTGCCTGGACCAGTGCATTCACCTCTGCCCTGGTCCCAGGCTCCTGTCTTTGCCCCTAGGTCTGTTTCTCCCTCAGCAGCCAGAGGGAGCCTAGAGTCAGGCCATACCCCTTCTCTGCTCAGAACCTTCTATGGCCCCCAACTCACTCAGAGGAAAAGCCGAGTCCTCACTGCAGCCCACAAGGCCCTGCCCTGTGACCTCCCACTCCACCCTTCACTCACTGTGCTCCAGCCACAGTGGCCTCCTTGCTGTTCCCTCAAAATTCCATACACATTCCCGCCTCAGGGCCTTTGCACCGCTGTTCACCCTGCCCAGATCCCCAGGGGCTCCCCTTTCACCTCCTTCAGGCCTCAGCTCACAAGTCGACTCCTCAGGAAGGCCTCCCCTCACCAACCGCTGTCATAATATTTCATATTTCCCTTTCTGAAAAGCATACTACTGCCCGGCTGGCATGGCTCAGTGGTTGAGCGTCAACCTGTGAACCAAGAGGTCACAGTCCATTTCCGGGTCAGGGTACATGCCCGGGTTGCGGGCTCAATCCCCAATGTGGGGTGTGCGGGAGGCAGCCAAAGCCGATCCATGATTCTCTCTCATCATTGATGTTTCTCTCTCTCTCTCTCTCCCCCTAACCCTTCCTCTCTGAAATCAATAAAAATATAATTTAAAAAATACTACTTATTGGACATAATCTATATTTTGCTTCTTTTTTTAAATTTCTTTATTGATTAAAGTATCACATATTTGTCCTCATCCCCCCATTCCCATCCCACACCCCTCCCCACACATGCCCCCACCCCCCTGTTGTCCCCAACCGCTGGTTAGGCTCATATGCTTGGACACAAGTCCTTTGGTTGATCTCTCCCCTTTACCCTCACCCTCCCCTACCCTCCCTCTGAGGCCCGACAGTCTGATCCATGCCTCCTTGTTTCTGGGTCTTTTCTTGTTCATCAGTCTATGTTGTTCATTATTTCCCCTAGATGAGTGAGATCATGTGCTATTAGAAATACACTTATGAGAACCGAAAATGAGACAAGCAATAATGGTTATGGTGACAGGCAAATGAATCAGTCTGTAGTGAGTTTCTTTCTGGGCCAACAGTTCTTTTGAGACCCAATTTCAATGTCAAACAGTTCCTTATGTGCACATGTCAGCACTGACTTTACAGTTCTGGATGGTGGACAAATGGTGGTAATGCAGGTCCGACTCTCTGGTTTGGTCCTGGGCAACCTGCAGTGATGCACAGCTGCTGACTGCTAGTATGGGATATATTTTGCTTCTTTACTGTTTGCTTTGTCTTCTAGAAGTAAGTACTGCAGGTCAGGGATTTTTGTCTGCTTTGTTTACTGCTGTACCCCTTGGGCCAAGAACATGGCCTGGCACATAATGGACGCCCAGTAAATGTTGACTAAATGGATAATAAAATGTATAAATTAATGAATGAATACGTGAATACATGGACTGGATGGTGGCCTACAGAGAATTAACACTAGGTGGATGACTGCAAGTTACTGGAGAGCTGATTTTAGCTGTTGTGGTTGGAGCAGGCCAGTCTGACGAGGTGACATCTGAGCTGGACCAGAAAGACAAGAAGGAAGGAAGAAAGCACTCCAGGGTGAGGGAACAGCAAGTGCAAAGACCTGGGGCAGGATTCAGTTTTTGTTTGAAGGCCAGCGAGGAAGCTGGTGTGGCTGGAATGGAGATGCAGACCAGGACAGAGACACGGCTACCGGGAAGGCAGACAAGGGGACCCCAGCCTGGGGGCACTGGCAAGCGTGAGACCCTCAGGATGAGGCAGCGAGATGCTGGCCATGCCACTCCCCAGCTGTATGACTTGAAGAAAATGACTGAGCCGAAACCGGTTTGGCTCAGTGGATAGAGCGTCGGCCTGCGGACTGAAGGGTCCCAGGTTCGATTCCGGTCAAGGGCATGTACCTTGGTCGCGGGCACATCCCCAGTAGGAGGTGTGCAGGAGGCGGCTGGTCGATGTTTCTAGCTCTCTATCCCTCTCCCTTCCTCTCTGTAAAAAATCAATAAAATATATTTAAAAAAAAGAAAGAAAGAAAATGACTGAATTTCAGTTGCCTTGTCCACACAAGGAACACAACCACCACACCCCTCGGGTCATCCAGGTGCCCAGCATTAACACAGGTAAAGTGCTCAGAACCATGCCTGGCACAGAGTTAAAAAAAAAAAAAAGCATTGGCAGTTCCAAGTCTATCAGCCCCACATATGCCACTTGGGGAGTGGCGTCAGCGAGGCAGGCGATATGGAGAACTGAGCTTTGGGAAGGCCACTGACCTCTGTCACTTACTCCGTTGTTAAAGTGAGGGGCTTCGGCTAGGGGGCAGATTTCATGCTCGGCTCGGGGGGCTCAAAGGAGTAGGGGGAGACAATGGGGCCCTTCATTTTCTGGTCCTACCTATTGCAAGCCAGCGTAAGATTATTATTTGCATAATCCCTCTGCTAAGAAACAAGTCTGAAAGCTCTTAGAACAGGACAACAGCATCCGTATAGTGAGCCTTTTTTCTAGGCTACTTCTGCCGGGCGGGGAGTGGCGAGGGAATTCTCCGATTCCCTCTTACAGATGAAAAACCAGGTTCAGAGAGGAGAATGATTAGCTCTGAGTCATGCAGCAAGACCATGATGGGGTCAGAATTCGAAACCAGAAGTCTTGTGACTCCTTAGATCAAAATGTTAGCTGCTGTCCTCTGCCTACCCGACTCCATCAGAGCATATTATTCTCATTAAGTAGGATGTTCAGCCCTGGCTGGTTTGGCTCAGTGGACAGAGTGTCGGCCTGTGGACTGAAGGGTCCCTGTTTTGATTCTGGTCAAGGGCACATGCCTGGGGCTGCAGACTCGATCCCCAGTAGGGGGCGTGCAGGAGGCAGCCGATCAATGATTCTCTCTCATCATTGATGTTTCTATCTCTTTCTCCCTCTCCTTTCCTGTCTGAAAACAATAAAAAATATATTTTAAAATAAAAATAATAAATAAAATGTTCAAAAGGGCCAGACAGTCAACATAAGAAGCAGAGTGGGGCTAGAGCTCTGAGTAATCAGATATTCCAATTTTAGTAAAGAAACCTGAAATATTAAAGTACAAAATTCAAACTTTTTAAAAAAACACACTTCAGCACATCACCCGAGCCCCTTTCAAGGGCTGTTTTTCCAGGCGGCCAGCTTTGGCCTGTGCTACAGACTTTCCTAAAAACCCAAAGGTCCAGAGGCCTCAGGCAGGTGGCCGCTGCCCTCAGCTTGCCCCGTGCCTCCTGCTGAGCACCCGGGCCGGCACTGGTGGTAGCTGGCATCAGTTTGGAGCGTGACCCCTCCCAGGCACCTCCCAGACCAACATAGGCAGCTACCAGCCTCGGATATCTTTGTAGCTCCTACAGGGTGGCCCGGGCCAGGCATAGGCATAGGCAGCCGCTGACCTGGGGTTGCACTGGAGGCCCTCCAAAGAGGCCCCAGAACCAACACACTCAGCGGCTGCCTTCAGACCACAACAGAGCACCACTTGATTATCGCCACAAAAGGCACACCCAAAGGGTAGTCTCAGCAAGCACCAGAGCCCTTTTGGGGTGAATCCTGCTCTGTGGTCGTGGCCAGTCAGCCTGAGGGTCAACCCTACTCAGACAACCCTACTCAGACATGCCTACTCAACTCTAACAGGAGGGGGCACTCACCCCACACAAGGGACACTCCCAGAGTACCCAGCTCAGGTGACCAGGGAGACTGCTCCACTGGGCCCTACGGGACACCGATGACATAAGGCCACCTGGCCAGGACTGGGAGACAGAAAATCTACCTAATACATAGAAACAAGCACAGCCAAAATGAGGAGACAAAGAAACATGCCTCAAAGGAAAGAACAGGAGAAAATTCCAGAAAAAGAACTAAATGAAATGGAGGCCACCAAGCTACCAGATGCAGAGTTCAAAACACTGGTTATAAGGATGCTCAATGAACTTAGAGGAAGAACAGATGGACTAACACTCACTGGTCGGCAAACTCATTAGTCAATAGAGCTACATATCAACAGTACAACGATTGAAATTTCTTTTGAGAGCCAAAGTTTTTAAACTTAAACTTCTTCTAACGCCATTTCTTCAAAATAGTCTCGCCCAGGCCGTGGTATTTTGTGGAAGAGCCACACTCAAGGGGCCAAAGAGCCGCATGTGGCTCGCGAGCTGCAGTTTGCCGACTACGGCACTAAGTGAGAACTTCAACAAAGAGATAGTATAAATAGCATAAATAAGGTCATAGACACCATAAAAAAGAACCAGTCAAAAATGAAAAGTACACTAGAAGGAATCAAATAGCAGATTACATGAAGAAGAGGATTGAATCAGCAATTTGGAAGACAAAGTAGAGAAAAACATCCAATTGAAACAGCAAAAAAAAAAAAAAAAAAAAAAATTTTAAAAATGAGGACAGTTTAAGAGACCTCTGGGACAACATCAACCATTTCAACATTCACACCACAGGGGTAGCAGAAGGAGAAAAGAGAGAGCAAGGAATTGAAAATCTGTTTGAGGAAATAATAGCTTAAAACTTCCCTAACCTGATGAAGGAAATGGACATACAAGTCTAGGAAGCTCAGAGAGTCTCAAACAAGATAAACCCAAAGAGGCCCACAACAAGATACATAACGATTAAAGTGCCAAAGGTCAAAGACAAAGAGAGAATCTTAAAAGCAGCAAGAGAAAGACAGTTAGTTACCTACAGGGGAGCTCTCATAAGACTGTCAGCTGAGCCCTGGCTGGGTAGCTCATTGGTTAGAGCATTCTCCCACTATGCCAATGTTGCAGGTTCAATCCCTGGTCAGGGCACATATAAGAATCAACAAATGAATGCATAAATAAGTGGAACAATGAATCGCTGTTTCTTTGCCTCTCTCTCACTAAAATAAATAAATTTTTAAAGTAAAAAAAGAAAAGACTGTCAGCTGATTTCTCAACAGAAACATTGCAGGCAAGAAGGGATTACCACACAATATTCAAAGTGATGAAAAGCAAGGACTTACAACCAAGACTACTCTATCCATAAAGGCTATACTTTAGAATTGAAGTAGGAGATCAAGAGCTTCCCATACAAGAAAAAGGTAAAGGAGTTATCACTACCATATCAGTATTACAAGAAATGTTAAAGGTACTTTTTTAAGAAGAAAAAGGGGGAAAAGAGTCCTAACAGGTTTGGCTCAGTGGATAGAGCGTTGGCCTGAGGACTCAAGGGTCCCAGGATCAATTCCGGTCAAGGGCATGTACCTTGGTTGTGGGCACATCCTCAGGAGGAGGTGCGTAGGAGGCAGCTGATTGATGTTTCTCTCTCATCAATGTTTCTAACTCTCTCTCCCTCTCCCTTCCTCTCTGTAAAACAATCAATAAAATATATTTTTTTAAAAAGGGGGGAAAGAATATAACTATGATTAATAAAATAGCAATAACCACATACCTATCAATAATCACTTAAATGTAAATGGATTAAATGCTCCAGTCTAAAGACATAGAGTAGCTGAATGGATAAGAAAACAAGACCCAAACAACGCCCACTGTCTACAAGCGACCCACTTTAGATCAAAAGACACACACAGACTGAAAGAAAGTAAAGGGATGGAAAAAGATACTAAATGAAAATGGAAACAAAAAAGATGCTGGGGTAGCAATATGTATACCAGACAAAATAGACTTTAAAACAAAGGCTAGCCCTGACTGGTTTGGCTCAGTGGATAGAGCATTGGCCTGCGGACTGAAGGGTCCCAGGTTCAATTCTGGTCAAGGGCATGTACCTTGGTTGTGGGCATATCCCCAGTAGGGGGTGTGCAGGAGGCAGCTGATCAATGTTTCTAACTCTCTATCCCTCTCCCTTCCTCTCTGTAAAAAATCAATAAAATATATGAAAAAGAAGGCTATAACAAGAGATGAAGAAGGACATTTCTTTTTTTTAATATATATATTTTAAATTTTACATATTTTTATTGATTTCAGAGAGGAAGGGAGAGGGAGAGAGAGATAGAAACATCAATGATGAGAATCACTGACAGGCTGCCTCCTGCACGCCCCCTACTGGAGATCAAGCCCACAACCCAGGCATGTGCCCTGACCAGGAATCGAACTGTAACCTCCTGGTTCATAGGTCAGCGTTCAACCACTGAGTCATGTTAGCCTGGCAAAGAAGGACATTTCATAATGATAAAGGGATCAATCCAACAATAGGATGTAACCCTTGTAAACATTTACACACCAAATGTAGAAGCACCTAAATAGTATATAAAGTAAATATTGATGAATACAAAAGGAGAGATCGAATACAGTAATTGTAGGAGACTTTAACACCCCATTGACATCAATGGATAGATCATCCAGACAGAAAATCAACAAGGAAACTGTGTCCTTAAATGACCCTTTAGACCAGATGGGTTTAATTGCTATTTCTACAACATTTTATGACAAAGCAGCACAATATACATTCTTTTCAAGCATACATGGAACATTTTCCAGGACAGACCACATGTTAGGTCACAGTCTCAATAAATTTAGGAAGATTGAAATCATATCAAGCATCTTCTCTGACCACAATGTATGAAACTAGAAATCAGTTGCAAGAAAAAAACACACACAAAAAAACACACAAGCCCATGGAGGCTAAATAATGTGCTATAAAACAATGAAGGGGTTAACAATGAAATCAAGGAAGAAATCAAAGAAACCTTGAGACAAATGAAAATAAAAACACAATGGCCCAATGGCCTGGTTGGTGAGGCTCAGGGCACTTATCCCTGTTGCAGGCTTGATCCCTGGGTGGGTGGGGGTGGGATTTGCAGGAGGCAGCCAATCAGTAATTCTCTCTCATCATTGATGTTTCTCTCTCTCTCTCCCTCTCCCTTCCTCTCTGAGATCAATGAAAATATACACTGAGTGGCCAGATTATTATGATCTCTGAACGCATAATAATCTGGCCACTCTGTGTGTGTGTGTGTGTGTGTGTGTCTGTGTGTGTATACACACACACACATATATGTATTAGAGGCCCGGTGCATGAATTCGTGCATGGGTGGGGTCCAGCCAGCCTGGCCAGGGGGAGGGGACATGGGCAGTTGGCCGGCCTGCCTGCTGGTCGAACTCCTGGTCGAGGGGACAATTTGCATATTAGCCTTTTATTATATAGAATATACACTGAGTGGACAGATTATTATGCGTTCAGAGATCATAATAATCTGCCCACTCAGTGTATATATTTAAAAACACACACAATGGTCCAAAAATCTATGGGATACAGTGACTAAGATTATTACAGGTCTACTTCAAGAAACAAGAAAAATCTCAAATAAACAATCTAACCTTTCAACAAAAAGGAACTCGAAAATGAAGGACAAAGTCCAAAGTGAGTAGAAAGAAGGAAATAATAAAGATCAGAGTGGAACTAAACAAAATAAAGTGTAAAAAAAAAAAAAACCCTACAAAAGATCAATCAAACCAACAGCTGGTCCTTTGAAAAGATAAACAAAATGATAAACCTTTAACCAGACTCATCAAGAAAAAAAGAGAGAGGACTCAAATAAATAAAATCAGAAATGAAAGAGGAGAAATGACCATTGATGCCACAGAAATACAAAGGTTTACAAGAAGGAATTACTATGAATAATTATATGCCAACAAATTGGACAATCTGGAAGAAATGGATAAATGTTTAGAAACATATAATCTGCCTGGCATGTGTGTGTGGCTCAGTCGTTGAGCATCAACCTATGAACCAGGAGGTTACTGGCTGGGTTCCTGGTCGGGGCACATGCCCAGTTTGTGGGCTTGGTGCCCACAGGGGGGCATGCAGCAGGCAGCTGATCAATATTCTCTCTCATCATTGGTGTTTCTATCTCTCTCTCCCTCTGAAATCAATAAAAATATATATATTTTAAAAAGAAACTTACAATCTTCTAAGACTGAGTCAAGAGAAAACAAAAAATCTGAACAGACTGATAACTACTAACAAAATCAGATCAGCAATAAAAAAATAAAAAAATCACAACAAATAAAAGTCCTAAGAGTAATGGCTTCACAGGTAAATTTTACCCAACATTCAAACATCCTTCTCAAACTATTCCAAAAAATTCAAGAGGAGGGAAGGCTCCCAAGCTCATTATACTAGTACAGGGTCAGCATTACCTGGATTCCAAAATGAGGAATTACAAAAAAGAAAAAGTATAGGCCAATATCCCTGATGAACATAGATGCAAATAGTCTCAACAAAATATCTGCAAACCAAATTCAGCAATACATTAACAAAATCATACACCATGATTAAGTGGGATTTATTCTTCGATGCAAGGATAGTTCAATATATGCAAGTTAACATGATACAACCACATAAATAAAATTAAGGATAAAAAATCATATGATCATTTCAATAGATGCAGAAAAAGCATTTTATAAAATCCAGCATCCATTTATGATAAAAACTCTCAGCAAAGTGGGAATAGAAGAACATACCTCAACATAATAAAGACCATACATGACAAACTCACAGCTAACATCATACTCAATGGGAAAAGCTAAAAGTGTTTTCCTTAAGATCAAGAACAAGACATGGATGTCCATTATCACCACTTTTATTCAACATAATGTTGGAAGTCCTAGTCACAGCAATCAGACAAGAAAAAGAAATAAAAGGAAATTGGAAAGGAAGAAGTATATCTGTCATTATTTGCAAATGACATGATACTGGATAGAGAGAACCCTAAAGATTACACTGAAAAAACTATTAGAGCTAACAAATGAATTCAGTAAAGTAGCAGGTTACAAAAATTAATATTCAAAATCAGTTGCATTTTTGTGCATCAATAACAAACTATCAGAAAGATATACTAAGGAAAAAATCCTATTTTATTTTTATTTATTTATTTATTTTTTTAAATTTCTTTATTGATTAAGGTGTCACATATTTGTCCTCATCCCCTCATTCCCATCCCACCCCTCTCCCCACACATGCCCCAATCCCCTGTTGAACTTAACCGTTGGATAGGCTTATATGCATGCATACAGGTCCTTTGGTTGAACTCTCCCCCTCCCCCCCGCCCTCCCCCTACCCTCCCCTATCCTCCCTCTGAGGCCCGATAGTCCGATCGATGCCTCCTTGCTTCTGGTTCTGTTCTTGTTCCTCAGTCTATGTTGTTCATCATTTCCCCTAGATGAGCGAGATCATATGTCACTAGATATATACTAATAAGAACTGAATGTGAGACGAGCAATAATAGTTATGCTGACAGGCAAATGAATCAATCTGTAGCGAACTTCCCCCTGGACCAACAGTTCTTTTGAGACCCAATTTCAATGTCCAGTAGTTCCTTATGTGTACATGTCAGCACTGACCCCTCAGCTCTGGATGGTGGACAAATGGTGGTAATGGAGGTCCGACTCCCTCTGGTTTGGTCTCGGCCGAACCCAGGGGCATGGCGCCACCCGGACTAAGGGGCACGTGGCCTCACCCATACCAAGGGGCGCGTGGTCTCACACGGGCCTGGGACCCAGCCTCACCCGGATGGATCCAGGTGCGCAAGGAAAAAATCCTATTTTCAATTACATAAAAAACACCTAGGAATAGATTAAACCTAGGAGGTAAAAGACCTGTACTCAGAAAATTATAAGACATTGAAGAAAGAAATTGAAGAAGATATAAATAAATGGAAGCATATACTGTACTCTAGGAGAGGAAGAATTAACATCATTAAAATGTCCATACTACCCAAGGCAATCTATAGATTCAAAGCAATTTCTATCAAAATACCAATAACATTTTCACAGAACTAGAACAAATAATCTTAAAATTTATATAGAAATACAAAAGACCCTAATAGCCATAGTAATCTTAATAAAGAAGAACCAAGTTGGAGGTATCATTCTACCTAATATCAAACTATACTACAAGGCTATAGTAATTAAAACAGCATGGTACTGGCATAAAAACAGACACACAGATCAATGGGACAGAACAGATAGCCAAGAAATAAACTGCCTATATGGTGAGTTAATCTGTGACGAAGGAGGCAAGAATATACAATGGGGTAAATACAGTCTCTTCAATAAATGATGTTGGAAAAACTGTACAGATACATGCAAAAAATAAAAGAAGCTAGACTACTTTCTTGCACCATATATAAGAATAAACTCAAAATGGATGAAAGACTTAATTGTAAGACTCAAAACCATAAAACTCCTAGAAGAAAACATAGGCAGCAAACTCTTTGACATTGCTCTTAGTAATTTTTAAAATTTATCTCCTTGGTCAAGAGAAACAAAATAAAAAATAAACAAATGGAACTAATCAAACTGAAAAGTTTTTGCACAGCAAAGGAAACCATCAACACAACGAAAACACAACCTACCAGGTCGGAGAAAATATTCACCAATGATACACCTGATCAGGGGTTAATATCCAAAATCTATAGAGAACTTAAACAACTTAACACCAAAAGTCCCCCCAAACAATCCAAATTAAAAATGGGCAGAGGGCCGAAACCGGTTTGTTTCAGTGGGTAGAGTGTCGGCCTGCGAACTGAAAGGTCCCGGGTTCGATTCCGGACAAGGGCATGTACCTTGGTTGCGGGCACATCCCCGGTAAGGGGTGTGCAGGAGGCGGCTGATCGATGTTTCTCTCCCATCGATGTTTCTAACTCTCTATCCCTCTCCCTTCTTCTCTGTAAAAAATCAATAAAATATATATTTTTTAAAAATGGGCAGAGGACCTGAATAGACACTTCACCAAAGAGGATGTACAGATGGCCAGGAGACCTATGAAAAGATGCTCAACGTCAATCATCACGGAAATGCAAATTAAAACCACAATGAGATATCACTGCACACCTATCAGGATGTCTATCATAAATCAAACAACTGCTGATGAAGGTGTGGAGAAAATGGAACCCTTGGAATCTCGGCAGTGAAACATGCGTTTTTTGTAAGCTAATGAGATGATTGCCTGCAGAGGACTCCCAGATGGCCTCAGGGTGGGGGTTGCTTGCTAGGAGAGACAACCTTGTGAGTAGAGGTTTGTCACTTTCAGGCCCACTCCAGGAGCCCCACGGAAGGGAGAGAAGTGGAGTTAATCATCAATGGATTGGCTGATGACTTAATTGGTCACGACTACACAATGAAACAGGCATCAAAATCCCTAAATGACAGGGTTTGGAGAGCTTGTGGATTGGTGAACACTTCGAGGTAATGGGAGGGTGACACACCTGGAGAGAGCATGGAAGCTCCATGTTCCTCTACCCATACCTTTCCCTGTCCATCTCCTCTCTCTGGCTGTTCCTGAGTTGTATTGTTTATAATAAACCAGTAACCTGCCCGGTCGGTGTAGCTCAATGGTTGAGTGTCAACCCATGAACTAAGAGGTCACCGTTCAATTCCCAGTCAGGGCACATGACGAAGCTTTAAGCTTGATTCCCAGCAGGGGGTGTGCAGGAGGCAGCCAGTCCATGTCTCTCCCTCTCTGTCTCTCTCTAAAAATCAATAAAAGCATTTTTTAAAAACCCAGTGACCTAGTAAGTGAGCTGTTTTCCTGGGTTCTATGAGCCATACTAGCACATTTTCTAACCTGAGGAAGAGGTCGTGGAAACCTCTGATTCATAGCCAGTCAGTCAGAAGCTCAGGTGACAATCTGGACTGGAGACTGATGTCTGCAGTGGGGGCATTCTTGTGGGACGGAGCCCTTCATCTGTGGGACCTGCACTAACTCCAGGCAGTTAAGTGTCAGCATTGAACTAAACTGTAGTTCGCCCAGTTGGTGTCTGCAGAGAACTGGAGAACATTGGTTGGTGTGTGTGGTTGGTGTGTGTGGTTGGTGTGTGTGGTTGGTGTGTGTGGTGGTGGTGGTGGTGGTGGTGGTGGTGGGGGAACCTACACACATGTGGTGTCAAAAGTGTTCTGTGAGAGTGACAAAGAAACGGCAGTGTCCTCATTAAGTTCTGACACCCCAAATAACTTGGATGAGTTCCAAATAAATTTTACTAAAAGAAAGAAGCCAGTGGTGGGATTACATGTGCCAAAACTCACGGAACTAATAAAAATAATTTAGCAAAGTTGCAGGATACAAAATCAACATACAAAAATCAGTTGCTTTTCTTTCCTGGCCAGTGTAGCTTAGTTGTTTGAGCATTATCCCGTGCACTGGAAGGTCGCCAGTTTGATTCCCGGTTAGGGTATATGCCCAGGTTTTGGGTTTGATCCCTGGTCAGGGTGGGTGTGGAAAGTAACTGATCCATGTTTCTCTCTCATATCGATTTTTTTCTCTCTCTCTATTCCCTTTCCCTTCCTCTCTCTCTCTAAAAATTAATAAAAACATATGTTTTAAAAAATCAATTGCTTTTCTATACACTAACAATGAACAACCCAAAAAGGATATTGAAAAAACAATTCCATTTACAGCAGTTTCAAAATGAGTTAAGATACTTAGGAATAAACTTAACAAAGGAGACAAAAGCCTTCTACACTGAAAAGCAGAAAATGTTGCTGAAAGAAATTAAAGAAGATAAAAATAAATGGAAAGACATCCCATATTCATGGATGGGAATACTTAAGGTTAAGATGTCAATATTACGCAAAGTGATCTATAGATTCAATGGAATCCCTATCAAAATTCCCACAACATTCTTTGCAGAAATAAAAAAGTCCTTCTAGAATTCTTATGGATTCTCAAGGGACCTTGAATAACCAAAACAAAAGAATGAAGTTGGATCCTTACCTCACACCATATACAAAAATTAACTCGAAATGTATCAAAGGCCTAAACATAAGATCTAAAATTATAAAACTCTTAGAAGCTTCATGACATTGGATTTGGCAGTGATTTCTTGGATATGACACCAAAAGCAAAGGAAACAAAATAAAAATAAATTGAACTTTATCAAAATTAAAAACTTGTGTGCCTCAAAGAACACTATTCAGAGAGTGAAAAGGCAATCCACAGAATGGGAGAAAATTTTTACAAATCACATATCTAATCAGAGGTTAATACCTAGAATATAAAAGAACTAAAACTCAACAACAACAAAAAACAAGCCATTAAAAAGTGGATAAAGGACTTAACTAAACAATTCTCCAAAGAAAATATACAGTTGGACAAATAAGCACATGAAAAGACACTCAACACCATTAGTCATTAGGGAAATGCAAATCAACCACAGTGAGATACAACTGCACACCCATTAGGATGGCTATTATTAAGAAAAGGAAAATAGTAAGTGTTGGTGATGACATGGAGAGATTGGAGTCCTTGTGCATTGCTGCTGGGAATGTAAAATGGTACAGCCACTGTGGAAAATGGTTTGGCAGCTCCTCAAAAATGTAAGTATAGCCGAAACCGGTTTGGCTCAGTGGATAGAGCGTCGGTCTGCGGACTGAAAGGTCCCAGGTTTGATTCCGGTCAAGGGCATGTAATTGGTTGCGGGCACATCCCCTGTGGGGGGTGTGCAGGAGGCAGCTAGTCGATATTCCTCTCTCATCGATGTGTCTAGCTCTCTATCCCTCTCCCTTCCTCTCTGTAAAAAATCAATAAAATATATTTTTTTAAAAATGTAAGTATAGAATTACCATGTAATCCAGCAACTCTACTTCTAAGTATGTACACCCCAAAGAATTGAAAGCAAAGACTCAGTTTATTGTATAACAATGTTCATAGCAGCATTGTTCACAATAGCTAAAAAAAATGGAAACAACTCATGTACGTCAATGGGTGAATGGATAAAGTGATACACACACACACACACACACACACACACACACACATACATATATGTATGTTGGATGAACCTTGAAAACATTATGCTAAATGAAATAAGCGAAATACAAAAAGACAAATAGACCAACAGACTTGCTTAGAGAGCCCAGAAATAAACCCTCACATATATGGTCAAATGATTTTTGACAAGTGTGCCAAGACAAGTCAACAAATGATGCAATTTGTTGTGTAATTGTGCAATTCTACTCATATGAGGTCCCTGAAGGAGTCAGATTTATAGAGACAGCAATTAGAATAGTGAGTGCTAGGGCCTGGAGGAGGGAAAAGGGGAGTTAGTGTTTAATGGGGACAGAGTTTCAGTTTGGGATGAAAAAGTTCTGGGGATGGATGGTGGTGATGGTTGCATAACAATGTGAGTGAACTTAATGATACTGAATTGTACGCTCAAAAATTGTTAAAATGGGCCCAGACGGGTGGCTCAGTGGTTGAGCATTGACCCAGGAACCAAAGTCACTGGATCAATCTCCCACCTGGATTGTGGGCCCAATCCCCAGTAGGGGTTGTGCAGGAGGTAGCTGATCAATGATGTTCCTCTCTCATCAATGTTTTGATCTCTCTATCGCTCTCCCTTCCTCTCTCTAAAAATCAATAAAAACATATATTTTTAAATGGTTAAAATGTGAAATTTTGTTATTTATATTTTATCACAATTTAAAAATTTTCAATCCCAAAACACCAATCTGAAAGAATATATGCACCCCTCTGTTTATAGCAGCATTATTTACAATAGCCAAGACCTGGAGACAGCCCAGGTGCCCATCAGCTGGTGAGTGGATACAAAAGCTGTGGAACATTTACACAATGGAATACTATGCGGCTGTCAAAAAGAAGGATCTCGCCCTACCCGGTTTGGCTCAGTGGATAGAGCGTTGACCTGTGGACTGAAGGGTCCCAGGTTTGATTCTGGTCAAGGGCATGTACCTTGGTTGTGGACATATCCCTAGTGCGGGGTGTGCAGGCGGCAGCTGATCGATGTTTCTCTCTCATCGATGTTTCTAACTCTCTATCCCTCTCCCTTCCTCTCTGTAAAAAAATCAATACAATATATTTTTTTAAAAAAGAAGGATCTCTTACTCTTTGTGACAGCATGGATGAGCCTGAAGAGTATTTTGCTAAGCAAATAAACCAGTCAGAGAAAGACAAATACCATAAGATCTCACTAATATGTGGAATCTAATGAACAAAAATAACTGACAAACAAAATGGAACCAGAAGCATGGATACATGGAACAGACTGGCTGGTGCCCGAGGGAAGGAGTGTGGGGTGACTGGATAAAGAAGGTGAAGGGATTAGCTAAAGAACGTATATACATATCCCATGGACATGGACAATAGTTTGTTGAAGGCTAAGGGGGGTGGTGGAGGTGGGCAAAGAGGAAAGAAAGGGGGATACCTGCGATAATGTCAACATTAAAAAATTTTAATATAAATCTAATATATAAAAGCCTAAGCAACTGTTACCACCAAACAACCTGAACAACTGGTTGACCAGTGCTATGATGCTCACTGACCAACAGGGGGCAGACACTCAATGTAGGAGTTGCCCCCTGGTGGTCAGTGTGCTCCCACAGCCAACCTCCCACAGTCTCTTCCCCCCTGCCCTCCTGCCTGCCAGCCCCTCCCCCCATAGGCCAGGCGGAGGGACACCACCCGTGCACAAATTCGTGCACCGGGCCTCTAGTAAATAAATAAAAAACAATTTGCAAAACAATGTCATGCAGATGTATATAAAAAGGGTTAATTTAATATATGTTCATTTTTTTAAAAAACACACATTCTTAGGATGGAATTACTTAATCATGAGCTTGAGCCTCTGATGATAATGCCCACTTATTGAGCACCTGCTGTGTACTGGGTCCCAGGTTAAATCCTCTTAGGTGTATAGTAAAAATAACAAGACACTGAGTACTTGCTGTGGCATGGAGTGCTTTATAGACATGAACCCAGTATGTCTCCTACCAACTCCGTGATTTGGAGTCTGTTTACATCCTGGTTCAATGAAAAGACTGGCACAGAGGGGTGGCGAGGGATTGGTAGCCTCATTACCTGAGAATCATGTCCTGTCTCCCAAGGCCCAGCCTGGATTTTCTGACTCTGCTGAGTGCCACTGTGAAAGGGGGCGGAGCTTATCTATGTAGAGAGGACCCCTCCGCTGCCCCAGGAACTGAAGTGCTGTTTAGGGAAGGTGAGACCCAAGCCCCAGAGGGCAACCAACTAGCATCTCCGGTAGATACTGCGGCCCCAGGGGACTCAACTCACTGCAAGCAGGAGCCCAGAGGCAGGATGGGAAGATGCTCCCTGGGGCCCCACTGTTTGTGCTTCCAGGAGCAATGTCCCCGAGGCTGCAGAAGGGCATGTAGGAGAACATTAGGCCTGTTGAATTGCAGCCTGAGAATGAGGGGGTCTCAGCTACTCCCCAGCATTGGACCCCCCCAGGCTGTGGGGAGTCACCCCTCCCTGGCCTGATCAGGGTGACCCAAAAATCAGGCTAGAGGCTGCACTAGAGATGTCCCAATGGGACCCAAAGCCACACTCTAGTGTCAAGGACAGCCAACAGGCCCTGACATCACAGCCGCAGGCCCAGACGCTCCATCAGAAGGGAAATGAACTGCCCAAGACTCCCCCTGGGATAGGCTGACCGCTTGGTGGCATTCTCAGGTGACGCTGCTACCTGCTTCCACCCCTCTGGGGCCTCTAGTCCTGTCCCCCTGGGCTTTTGAACATCAAATTGGGCCTCTGGAGGACTGTGCAGTCCAGGGGCAGATCCAAGCTTCAGAAAGTTCTGCTGCAGGAGCCACTGGGAAACAAACAAGCTGGGGTGAGGGGAGGGATGTGGCAATGAGAGGGGACATATCCCAGTTGGTGAAAATCATAACAACAATGAAAGTAGCCAGCTGCTCTGGCATGCCATATGCTCCAGCACTGTGCTTTGCCCGGACACATACTCATCCCCATTTTCTGGAGAGAGAGAGAGAAACTGAGACACAGAGAGGATGAATAACGTGGCTAGTGATAGAGCAAGGATGCGAACCCGGGGAGCCAGGCTCAAAGCTACAAAGCACGCTAAATCCCTGGGTGTCTGTCTCCCCCCAGGCAGCCTGGCAGCTCCCCAGGCTCTGCCCCACTCCAACCGACTCCGTCGTAGGAGGTGCCAGGCAGCCTTTATGGAAAGGCCTGGCATTTGCTTTGTGAAGGTCACCTGGAGGTTAAGGGCGGGTGCTGGTGTGTATCTGCCAGGCAGGCGCGTGGTGCTAGTGACACAGTTGTCAGTGGGGTTAAGTGTAGGAGGAGGGTCTGTGCATGTGTGAGTCAGAGGGGGTGTTCAGGGGCACCCGTGTGCAAGTAGGTTGTCCGTGTGGATTTACACATCTGTGTGTGTGAGTGGGGTCTGGGTGTTCACAGCGCGTGTGTGGGTCTGTGTGTCTCTGAGTCCTGGGGGTTTGGGAGGGTGTACCTGAGTGCGGTGCACCTGTGCCGAGACTGTCCCTGCCTCCTGAGGGGTATGCGGTGTGCTCCTGTGTGTGGCCATGGGCAGGTGGGAATCAGGCCCGGGTACGTGTTGCAGTGGGAGTGTGTTCCTGCACGCAGTGTGGTCTATACAAGGCTTAAAAGGCCAGGGTTTCCGTGGTCTGCGTGTCACCGTGGCCATGGGTCAGCCCCGACTGTCATGTATGGCTGTGTATGTGGAGTATATATATGTCATGTATGGCTGTGTATGTGGAGTGTATGTGTCTTTGTTGGGGAGCATGAGTGTGTCCAGGTATCTGAAGAGGTAGCTGGAGGCGAGCAAGTACCCCAAGGATTCTGAGACTTTAAAAGCTGCTCCTCTGCCCCTGTCCAGTAGATTCTCACTACCCTCCAGGAGTTCCAGCAGGAAGCTCCTCCCACCCCCACCCCAGCCTGGCTCTCAGCCTGGCAGCCCCAGCAAGGAGGGAGGAAGGGTAAGGCCCGAGGGACCTGGCTGGAGGCCCGTGGCCTGGGAGTGGAGCCCAGGTGACGCTGGGCACTCAGACTTGCTGCCAGGGTGAGTGCCAAAAGTCCAGGTTTAGGGGCACAGAGAGGGTGAAGGGATCCCATCTTGAGTGGGCAGAAGGGGGGCAGGACCCAGGACCTGTTTTCAGAGCCACCACCTGCAGGAAGCCCTCGGAAGCACCCAGAGGTTTAGAAACGGGGGAAGGGGTGGGAGCTCCAGGCAGACGCTGAAAACCACTTTGGAGACTCCCCAAGGCAGACTGGGCACCCCCACCAACGCCTCCAGAGCCCTCTGGTGGGAAAGGAGGGGACTGGCCTCGGGCCACCCACCTGAGGGATCTGCCTGGAGAGCGCCAACAGGTGTCCTCGTCACTGAAGGAGAAGTGGCCCAGGGATCCAGGGCTCACCAAGGGCAGCGCTAGGGCAGGGCGCCGGGGCCGGCCCGGCGGCGGGCTGCTCTGGAGCGCAGGGGAGCCTAGCGCCCTCCGGGCGCGCATGGGGACGGCGGCGCGCACCGCGGGGTAGCGTCTGCCGCTCTCCAGGCCCGAGGTGTCCGGGGCCGCCCGCGGCGGCGCTGGCACCGCCTTCACACCCGCCCTCCGGGTGACTTCCCAGGCCATGGGCGTTCGGGTGTCCTCAAGTCCGCCGCGCCCGGGGTTGGGCTCGGGCCTGCCTCCTCCGGTGAGCCCGGCACAACTCTGCGCACGCTTCCCGCCGGCCTCCTTCCCCTGGGCCAGGGCGGGAGGGGGGCGGGGTGCCCCGAGCTCTGGTTTACCAGGCTCCGGGCCCACCGCCCCCCACCCCGCCCCTGCCTCTGGCCCCGCCTTCACCCCCTCCCCATCCTGACGTCGAGCTGTGCCCTCTGGAAGTCTCAGAGCGCCCGGCGCTCCTGGAGGGACAAGACGCCCTCCCGCGCCGGCGGAGTGCGGGGTCTGGTGACAAAAGCCAGGGGGAGGGACGACGGATGCCGGGGGAGGTGGAGCTGGGGGTCAGAACAGAGACAGAGGAGACAGAGACACGGAGAGAAACCGGAGAGAGGAACTGATCCCCTGCCCCGACTCCCTCCCCGGCCCCACAAGGGGCTCCGAAAGGCCCCGGCCCTCCTCCTCCTCTCCCTGCCCCCATCTCTTCCGCTGGGTCCACGTCTGTCCCCGCCATGCCCTCTCCCAGTCTGCGTCTCCGGACTCTGGTTCCAAACAAGCGCCTAAGGCGAGTAAGGATCAAGGAGCCCCAGCTCCAGCCGGTGCCCACCTGCGGGCTGCCAGGATAAAGGGACACTGGGAAGCCGGATGGGATGTGGCCGCCCGTTTGCCAGCCCCTAACCGCCCACCCGGGTATGGCCTGGGAGGGAACTTCAGTTTGCCCTCCGCGCCAGGTGCGCGCATTGGCCAGCGAGCCCGATGGCAAAGCAACCGCGAGTGCCTCGCTGGCCCATTTCACAGGCCCATAGACTGAGGCAACAGGACGGAAGGAGCGTCCTCACCCGGGGTGGCAGGTTGGTTCCCCAAAGCCTGACCGCAGACCCAGGTCTGCACAGGAAGTGGGAAGGACGTCGCGTTTATTGAGCGCCTACTGCATGCCCTATCAGATGTCTCCACGGCAACCCTGGCGGGCAGGGGTGATTTCTATCGCTGCCCGGTGACGGAGGAGGAGAAATGAGGCCGGGCAGAGGCAGCGACGAACTCCAGACGCCGACGTGGAGACTCGAACCCACCTGGGCGCACTTACCCGGCCCACGCCTGGCGGCCGACATCCTGGCAGCTTCGAAGAAGCCGAAGGCGCCTGCGGAAAGTTGGGGACGGGCTGGCGAAGAAGACGGGCGAGGAGGGCGGCGAACGTGGCCGGCGGGGCGCGCGCCGGGCCAGGGACTCCGGCAGGAACGCCTCGTCCTCGGCCGCCGCCGCCGCCGGGAAGGCTGCCAGCGGCAGCTCCGGGATGCAGCCCAGGCGGCGCGGCCGGGCCATGGCCGCAGGGGACGCGGGGCGGCCCGGGCTTGGTGGGCGCTGGGGAGCAGCGCCGCCCGCCCCGCCCCGGGTGGCCCAAGCAGGCCGGCCGCCCAGCCCTGGGGCCCACCCCGCCTGGCCGCCGTGGCCCTTCCGGCTTCAGGCTGGGGCCGCCCCTGGGGCGGGGCGGCACTGGGACGCCCGCAGGGCTGCAGCGGGGACACCCCACAGACCTCAGGGCCCCCGCCCCCGCAGTCTCTCAGTTGTCCTCACAATCTCCGAAGCATCTCTACAAGCACCTGGCACGCCCCCCAAATCTCTGGGGTGCTCTCACAACCTCCTGTGGCACTGAGAGACCCCACAGACTTCAGGGGCGTCCCCAACGTTCCTCAGCCACCTCCACAATTCCAGAGAGTGCCCCCAATATCCCTGAGATGCCCCACACAACCCAAGGATACCTCCAAATCAGACCCCAGAGGACACTTCCAAAGCTACCCACATGTCCCCTAGTAGTGTCCTCGTTGTTAATGAGACATCCTCACAAACCTCAGGGGCACCCCAAGAATCCCAGGATGCACCTACAAATGACAGTGGTGCTTTGAGAACCCCTGAGAAACCCCTTCACCTAGATCCCAGGACCACTGCTGCAGTTCCCCAGATGTCCCCCACACCCCCTAAACACTCCCACCATCTTTGAATCATGCAGAGACCCCCAGAGTACCACTGAGTCCCCTAGTCACTAGCCATCCCCACAGACATGGGTATGAGGGCCTTGGAAGCCCAGGGTACCTCCAGACTCCAGGAATGCTTCCACAGTCCCTCAGAGGTCCCCCAACCCCGGAGTGGCTCCACAGCATCCCTGAGATGCTCCTACCAATGCAGAGACCACCCCCATAATCTCAGGAGTGCCTTTAGACTCAGGGGGTGCTCCTATAACATGGAGAAGCCACAAAAATCCTGGGGTGCCCCCAAAACCCAGGGGTACAACTAGATTCCTCCACAACTCCTAAGACAGTTCTACAACACTAGGCTACTCCCGGAATCAAGCTGCACCATAGCCCTTGGTAACCCACCAGAATACCTCCCCTTAATTTATGACATCCCTAGGAGATCTGAGTGTGCTCACAGCCCCAAGACACTCCTTAGAATTTCTTAGAATGGGGGCCCCCACAGCTCATTAGGTGGCCCCAAGAACCCAGCCTCCCCTCAGTGCTGACTCCCGCGCAGGCACAGTAGTACACAGGCATAGGGACTTTCTACCACCACCACCCCCCCAGGTGGCTCTGCATGCCCAACCACTCGACTCTGGGGGGCTCATTACCCCCTTACACAGATGAGGAAACTGAGAGTCAGAGAGGTGAACACCCTTGAACAGTCAGAGAACTGGTTATAATTCTGGCGCTTACTCCAACGTGTTTGTGGCTTTTAGGGGTTGGGAAAGCTTGTTTTAAATAAGAAAAGTGGGCAAATCTCTATCTTGGGCTACCACCTCTGCAAATACCTTTCTACCTGTTGATTCCACTGTCATGGGGCCTAGAGTTGGATGGCCCAGGCTTAAGTCTGGCCTCTGGCACTTAGTCATTTGACCTTGGGACAGTCACTTCATTTCACTAAGCCTCAGTTTTCCCATATGTAAAATGGGTATAATACTACACATCTCATGGATGGACAAGTAAAAGGTTCTAGACGTTGTAAGCACTCACTAAATGTTAATTACAATTATTATTATTTGACAAAACACTTATGGTCCTAGCTGGTTTGGCTCAGTGGATAGAGCGTCGGCCTTCGGACTGAAGGGTCCCAGGTTCCATTCCAGTCAAGGGCATGTATGTTGGTTGCGGGCACATCCCCAGGTGGGGGGTGTGCAGGAGGTAGCTGATCCATGTTTCTCTCTCATCGATGTTTCTAACACTCTATCCCTCTCCCTTCCTCTCTGTAAAAATCAATAAAATATATTAAAAAAAAAACATTTATGAAGAGCTTATAATGTGCCAGCCACTGTACTAGCCAGTGATGATGATAATGATGCAGATCACAGCAATAAACCTTCAGAATGCTTCCTGAGATTCAGTGCCTCTAGCCATGATCTCGTTTAATCCTCACAAAACACCTGCAGAGTGATACTAGTGCTGTTCCTATTTTACAGGGGGAAAACTGAATCTTGGGGAGACACAACCTGCTCAAAGTCACACAGTCAGTGAGTGGCTGATCCAGGCTCTAGACAAGTGTTTGTCACCCTGTATTTTATTATTGCCTCCCGAAGGAGTAGCCTTTTTAGATATTCCCCCCATCAACTCCTCCATGAAATGTTAATACCACAGATATACTGTATATTGGTTTACGTTACTGTGTGAATATGGGGGCTTTGTACATATTTTTTTAAGAGTGGAAAGGGGGGAGGGGAAGAGAGAGAAGAGAAAGAGAGAGAGGAACATCAATGTGAGAGAGACACATTGATTGGTTGTCTCTCACACATGCCCAACTGGAGGTCGGGGATGGAACCTCCAACCCAGGTACTGCCCTTGACCAGGAATCGAACCCTCCAGTGTGCAGGCCGACACTCTAACTACTGAGCCACGTTGGCCAGAGCTGTATATAATTTTTTTTTTTACATATCCACCCCAAGAACCAAATTTTACACCCATGCAGGTGATATCATCTCATTGGGAATGCACAGTTTCCCAACCTGGACACTAGTGACATTTGGTGCCTGTTAATCTGTTGTCCTGGGGCGGGGTGGGGGGGGGCAGTCCTGTGTGCTTGTAGTAGAAGCAGAATCCCTGGTCTCCAGCCATTGCCATAGGTCCTCTGTGGGGACAGATTGCTTCTAGCTGAGAATTCCTGCTCTAAACCCATGAAGACCCATCACTGGCCACCAGTACCTCTTGGTCCAAGTACAAACAAAACTAGGAAAGACATTCACGTTTACCTGCCCTTAGACTTCCCTGAATTGTTTTGCTGATCCCGCACATCAGACTTTGGGAATAGATTCCTTACAGGCCCATTTTAGAGATGGGAAAACCAAGGCCCAGAGAGGGGAAGTGATTTGGCCAGGGTCACCCAGCTCGGAAGGAACAGGCCTGGGTTATAAATTCAGTTGTCTGGCTCTAAGAACTGGAATTTTAGCCACTAGGTTCTTCACAGTTCAGTTCCCTTCCAGCCCAGTGAACTTTGTCCCTTCCTAGGAAGTCAGAAGTAAACTGAGGCCTGAAGCCCACCTTGACCGGGCTTACAAGGCCCTGACACACGCCGCCCCATCACCTTTCTGCCTTGTTTCCCTTCACTCACCCCTTGCTCACTCTGCCCCGGCCTCACTTGCCTATTTTTCTTCCAACATATCAGACACATTCCTACCTCAGGAACTTTGTACTGGCTGTTCCCTCTGCTTATCACCCTCACCCTTCAGACACCCACATACCACCCCCCTCTCACTTCATTTAGGTCTCTGCTCAAATGTCATCTTCTCAGAAAGGCCTTCCCTGTCCCCAGGGTCCCTCTTTTCTTCATGTCCCAAGTGTCACCATCTGGAATTATCATTATCCCTTTTTTGCTGTGTCTTCCTCACCCACTAGTCTGAGAACTGGAGCCACAGACCGCACCTATCTCTTACACCTTATGTCACAGCCTGAAGACCCTCAATCAATAGCCCTGTTACAGACGAGGAAACTGAGGTTCCGATGGTTCAGTCCTTTCCCAAGGTCACACAACAAGTCAAGGGCAAAGGCTGGGTTTGAACGTTTACTCAAGAGTGAATACAGTGGGTCCAGATGCCCCCCAAACTCTGTCCTCACCCTGCCAGTCTGTGGCTCCTGCAGACCCAAAGCCCTGGTTTCTGCAACTCAGAGGGGCTTGCAGTCAACCTGTTACAGGGCCTGGGCTTGTGATGTGGAGGGCGCCCCCTTTCCCTTTGCTGAAGTCATTTTAAGGAAGTGCAGTTCCCAAAACACCAGCTCTTGATCGCCCCAAACAATTCAGCCATCTCAGCCTTAACACAGCAGATCTTATTCAGCCGGTTTGCTGATGAGAAAACGGAGGCCCAGGGAGGCCTGATCTCTGGCCCCAGGTCACACAGAGCAAAAGGGCAGGGGCACAATCTGGATCTCACCCACTGGTCTGGAGCCGAGGAGACCCGGTTTTTAACCCCAATCCCGCCCCTCCTAGGGCTGTGTGACCTAGGGCAAGCCACTTCGTCTCTGTTCCCTCGGCAGGAATGGAAAGCCAAAGATGCTGGGAGTTAAAACCCAAGTTGGTGTTAGGAGGCCCTGACATGGATGTGGACAAGCCGGCGGAGGCCAGGCCGGAGCTCCGCGTTCTCAACTTTTCCGCCAAGTTCCTCTCTACCCGCCAGGCGGCGGTGTCCAACGTGCAGGGTAGAGGATGGGGATGGCGGCCTGGTCCCAACCCACCCGGGGAAGGAGCAGACCTCATGGGTTGCCTGCGGTCGGCCGGCTTGGCGCCCGCATTCCGAGGCGCTCAATAATCATGAAATAATAATACGGGGCGCCGCGGCAGTGGCGGCGGCGGCGACTTTGTTCCTTCAGGGACAAGTCCGAGAGGCAGGTCCGGACTCTGAGCGCACACTTAGCAATGCCTGTGCCTCTCCCGTCGTCCAGCAGGGGGCGCGCGGAGACATGTGCTCCCAGCACACATCCAGGGACCTGGGAGCGCCAGAAACAAGGGGAGGCGAGGACCCAGATGGGCACAGAGACCACCGGCCAGAGAGAGACCCCGGTCGGGCTGCCTCCACCCCCTCCTGGGGCCAGGCAGCGACCCCCTCGGTGGGGAATGTTTGAGGTTCCAAAATGGGGCGGTCGATACGTTGGCTCCACTCTCAGTTAAGGCAAGCTCCCCCCCCCCCCGCCCCCAACCACCAGAGTCCTTCTCTTCCTCCAGCTCCATCTGCCTCTTGACAGATCGTGGCGGTGCCGTGACTCAGCCCCGCAGGGCGCCAGGAGCACAGTCTCATACATCCCCAGGTCCGGAGGGGGCTGTGGGGTGTGGATGCCATCTCCGATGGGGCAGGGCCCTCTCTCTGGGGGTTCCTATGACTCAAGTCTGGAAGGCTCTTTGGACCTCCTTTTTGGTGGCTGCATGAACTCCAACGTGGGAATGGTGGAACCCCGTGTGTGCACTGGTAAGACCCCCCTGTCTGGAGAACTGGACTGGCAGAGGCCCTTTCTAAAAAAGCGAGGTTCCCATTGGAGGCCTCTCAGTTCCCCCTTCCTCCCTCTGCCTGGCACCAGTGCCCTCCCTCCTGCCACGGCCCCTGGAGGCTACACAGGCCACAGTGAAACAGAAACCTGAGTCTCTGAGGGATGTGGTTGAGGTTCCTGTTTTTTCTTCCCATCCTGAGGATCAGGTTCTGTGCAGGCCCCACCTCCGCTCCAGAATCCAGGTCCCTGAGTAACTAGCTACTGAGCACTCACCATGTTAAGTCCTTTACACGCACCCCCAATCTCACAGCACTCTTAAAGCGTTCCCCATAGGGCAGTGATGACAACAGTCCCACTTTATAAATGGGGAAATTGAGGCTCAGAGAGGGCAAGGCCTTGTGCCAGGACACACAGGCCATCAGACAGACCCTGTATTGGCATCTCAGCTTTACCATTTCCTGGTTGTGTGAGCTTGGGCAAAAAGCAGGGTCTTTGCCACTCTAAGCCTCAGTTTCCCCATCTGTCCAACAGGAATACCTCAAAAGGCACTGGGGATGAGGACTTGTGAAAAATTCCCTCACCTGGAGCCCGCCCGAGAGCGAGCCATTAGGAGATAGATGCCACCAAGATGATGATTATTAGCACTTAGCCACGGTCCCCCGTGCCCCGAGAGTCAATACCCCAGTGACCAGGCTAGCGGGAGTCCTAGCGGGGGGCGGGGGGCCTTAAAAGGGGTTAGGGTCCAGTTCCTCCTTCTGCACCCCACCCCCTCCCTGATCTCTCAGGACAGTGACCGCTGGCGTGCTGCCCTTGGTCTTGGCATTTCCTGTTGACTCCAGTTTTGTTTTCCTTCAGCTCCTCTCCAGTTCCCCTTGGGAAACAGCAGGCTGTGTGTGAGGAGCCTATGACGATCGCTTCCTGGGAAAAGGTTCTATGGCTGGATGTGTCCCAAACTGAGGTGGGTGGAGGAGGCCTTGGGGGCTACGGTGCCTGCTAGAGGTCCCCAGAGCTACAATAGTAGGGTAAGAGCCTAAAAGGACCTCCCTTGGGAATTCCTGGAGTGAGAGGCTAACATGTCTTAGTGATGTCCCAAACAAAGGGGTACTCATGGGGGGCAGGCAAACCACAGTCACAGCCGTCAGTCACACATGTCACCAGAGCACACACAGTCAAACCTCAAGCACCATCAGAACAGCAGCTGGTTAGAGGGCAGCCCTTCAGGCATTCAGGAGCACACCCGGAAGGCAGGCACGGACTCCGACACAGGGCACACGGGCAGCAGCGAGCACGCCGCAACGTCTCAATCTGAGTTTCTCAGGGAGAACAGACAGTCCTGCTGACACAATCACATTGTCCTGGGAGAGTGCACATTGCAGTGCCACCGTCACTGCCTCCCAGGAACACCCACGGCCACCATCACTGTCCCGGCAGCACACACATTCACTGTCACGGTCACTGCAATGGGAGCAGGCACACTCACAGCACCCCAACAACACAGTCAGTAACACAATTACCACCACACCCTGGGAGCACATACAGCCACACAGTCACAGTATTCCAGTAGCACCATCACTGTCACAGTAGCACACAGTCACAAAGTCACTGTCCTGGGAGGACACACAGTCCCATGTTACAATCACAGGACCTCAGAAGCCCTACCCAGCCCAGGCAGACACAGCTGGTCATACCCCAACAGCTGGAGCAATGTCAGGTCAGGGAGAGGATACAGTCAGAGACAGCCCAACACCCCCCCCCCTCACTAGCACTGTCACCAGGGGAGGCAAGGGTTCCTTCACCCTGTGCTGAGACTGGGCACCCCCTAGGCACATCTCCCTCCTCTGCCAGCCACTGAACCTCTTTCCTGCCCTGAGAAGGGGGCTCCATCTAGCACACAGCCCCAAAACAGTGCTCCCCAAAGAGGCCCTTCTCTGGATTTCTTACTCCATCTGCTGCAGAGTGAGTCCACAAATACCCCATTCCATATAGCCCTCCACCCCCTAGAACAGTGATGGGCAACCTTTTGAGCTTGGTGTGTCAAACTTCGCCAAAAAACTGAGCATAACTCGGGCAATGTGTCACTTTGAGGAAAAAACATTATTTTGCAAATGTTTCATCCTCAGGAGCAGCAAATGTTTCATCCTCGGCATGCGGCCGCCTCAACGGCTGCGTGTCATCAGAAATGGCTGTCATCAGAAATAGGTTCGCCATCACTGCCCTAGAAGAACCCGGAGAGCCCCTCAGCCTGGAAGAAACATTGGTCCTAGCAGGTGCCCCCCTAAAGAGTGCCCTTAGGACATCCCCAACCAAACACAGTTCATCTAGCTTTCAGTACAGTGCTTCCAGGAAAGTCCCTTGAAGTGGTGCCCAGCCTAGCCACTGTCCTGCACTGCCACCAGTTAGGGATACAGACCCCTAAAGCTGCAGCCCTCAACCCAGACCCTGTTATTACCACACGCAGCATGGCCCCCCTAAGTCAACCCGAGGAATGGCTTCAGTAATCCTCCGATATAGTGCACTACCAGGGGCCGGGTCCCAGCTACTCCCGCAGGAGAACTCTCCTATTCCTACCCCCGCCAGTCACACTGACCCCCGGCCGCACCACAGCGCCCCCTGCGGCCAGCGGGGCGAGTTGCATCATTCCTGCGCGCCTATCCGCTCCGCGCGCGTCCATCGCCGGTCGTCTTACCGCCTGCAGCTGCCTCCGCCCGCGCCACTGCTGCCCGTGCCGTGGAAAGACGAGGGCCAGGACATGCGGGACGTGCGCAAGCCGGGCCGGTCGCCGGTGTCCACGGCGTCGGCGCGCTCTATCGGCCGGTGTGGTGGCCGCTCCGGCTCTGCGCGCTCCGCGCTGTCCGAGTAGCCGCGTTGCTGGATACGGATAGGGGTTCGCGGCTGCCGCCACAGGTGCTGGGGAGGCGGCTTCAGGGTGGCCTGACCCTCCCGGGGCCCGGGCAGAGACAAAGACAGGCTCCTCTCCGAGGAGGCGGCCGGGGGCTCCATGTCGCCGGCCCCCCACCTGCACTCCAGGGGGCCCCGGCCTCTTCTCCACGCTGCACCCTACTCAGCTGCGTGAGAGCCGAAGCGCCCGGGGCCCCGAGGGTGCGCCCGGCCTCCGTGGGGCCATGGCGCCCCGGGGATAGACCCGGGGGCGCTAAGGGCCGATCGCCCCCGGGCCGGGCGCCAAAGCTTCCAGCCTGTGCTTGGCGCTCCGTTCCGTGCCCGGCAGCGCTCTCCGCGCTTGGCGCCCGGTTCGGCGCCAGCTCCGGTTCCCCGCCCCGTCCCGCCCCTCCCCGCTCCCCGCTCCCCGCTCCCCGCCCGCCGTGGTTGTCAGCACCGCCCCCCTCCTCCTCGGTCCCGACCAGTGGGGGGCAGTCACCCGAGGAGGGGGCCCTTCCCGCCCACGCAGAGCCCCGCTCCGGGCTGGGAGGGGGCGCGGGAGTGCGGTTCTCTCCGGAGTGCCCAGCCTAGCAGCGGCGCGCACCGGCAGGAAGGAGTTAAACGGTTAATCCGATCGAAAAGACGTCCGAGTGGTTGCGGGTGCGTCAGTCAGTCCGTCCATCTTGGCGGGGCGGAGCCCGGTGCTGGCGTGTCCTCGCCGCTACCCCTGGCCGGGGGCCCAAACGAGTGGGAAGTGGCTCCGGTGCCACAGACGCGGTCCCTGCGGCGGGCAGCGGCGGTGTGCGGGGGTCTCCTGTCGGTGGGTCGGAGGATGGTGATGGTGGGTGCCCGGAGCAGGGTGTGCAGGCAATGTGGCCCCTTCCGAGGGTTGTTTATGTTTTTGGTGTCTCGGAAGTGTGTGTGCGCACGTGGTTGGCTGCCGCCGTCTGCCTGTTCCTTCGGATTTCTCTGTGTGTGTATCTGTGTGTCTGCGGGTGAAGGATGTGCGCACACATGTGCTGCCTGTTAGGAAAGTGTGCGTTCCTGTGGCCTGGGGTTCTGCATGTGTTCCCACGCCTCGGGTGTGTATTGTGCTTGCGGAGTTGTGCACGGGATTCAGCCTCCGTTGTTTGACTGTCGTGTCTGAGAGAGTCCGTGTGTGTGTGTGTGTGTGTGTGTGTGTGTGTGTGTGTGTGTGTGTGGTCGGCTTGGGGCCGCTTTGGGGTGTTTCTAATGTGTCTCTTTGGTTCCCGTGTGGCTCCAGGAGGACACCCTGTGGCCAATACCCCGGCTCCCCGCCCACCGCTCTATGTTTCGCTGCCTTTTTTAAAGCGCATCTGCAGGAGGTAAACTGAGGCATATCTCCAGAAGCCGCGGGACGCACCCCCATGCTCTTTGCAGGCGAGTAAACAGCCGAGCTCCTCCCCGCAGCCCCCCGCCGGCAGAGCCCCCCTTCCGGCACCTAAATCGGGAGTCTCCGTGACTCACGCTCCCGCCTCCCCCAGCGCCGCGCAGAGCGAGCAAGCTTGAGCAGAGAGCTAGCGGGATCCAAGCGTCCCCCCTCACCCCGCCCTGGCAGGCCCTTGCTGAGCCCTGGTGGCAGCCCTGCAGGGGGGCCCCGCCCGCCTGGCGCCTGGCGGAGGCACTCACACGTTAACCGACTCAGGTGCGAGTCCGCGAAAGCAGACCCTTGCCCCGGTGATCCCCCCTCACGGGCTCCTCCATGCTGGCTGTGCCGCACCGCCCCCACCCCCGCACTGTTCTTATATTTTTTTTTTTAAAAAAAAGCCCGTCTCCAACCTCCACAGCCGTTTCTCTCCCCACCAGAGGGGGCTCCAGGCGTGGGCGAAGGTGGAGCAAGAACCGGTTCCCCATCAGCAGCAGTGGGGTATCACAAAGGTCAGAAGTGTGTCTCCCACTTTCCTCAGGGACCCTCCTCCACTCAAACGGCCTCTAGGGGATTTGCAAGGGCTGCCGGTCCTTTCAAGATCCATTGAGGCTCTTGGGCTGGGCCGAAGTCTTGGGGAGTGGGGCCAGAGCTCTGGAGGCAATGTAGAATGGCGGGGGGGGGGGGGGAGGGGGGGACGCGTCAGGACACCGGGGGGGCGGGGGTGCAGAAGGAGAGCACAAGCCCGTAGGCCAGGCTGTAGCTGGAGTTGTAGCCTGAGGCTGAGGTGGATCAGCCTCCTAAGGTGTAGAGGTGAGAGGGATTGGGGTGGGTGGGGGGCGGTACAATAGACCACCGGAGGTGGGAATGACAGTCACTTCTTCCCCCCACTTGTCAATGAGCCGCTGTACCATTCTCCAAGCAGAGTCTCTAAAACCTCCCAATTGAGTAGATGAAAGGGGTGGGGGAGATCAAGGCTGCAGAACACTGTGGCCTGGGGAGGGCAGTGGGGGCAGGGGCCCGGAAAGCAGCCAGGACCAGCTCAGCTGTCTGGCTTTTGAACTCCTCCTTGAGCCAAAATGGGGGTTGGAGTGCCCTGGGAGGACCCCCGATGAGAAACAGCAAGAAAGTGCAATGTAAAGGTTCGAAGATACCTCTCACATCTCCCCAAGGGAAAGAAAAATGCCAATCCAGACCTCCTCCAGGATCCCACCCTCCCCTTGACGTCCTGGAAGAAACAGAACCTTCCTAGAAGGGTAAATAAAGGTGCACAGCAGACTGCTCAGAGGCTTGCTCCGTGGCCTGGCCCAGCTCTCTGAATGTGGGGGCACCCTTGGGAACTGCGGGGCTGAAAGCCCTTTTCGAAACCCTTGCTGACTCAGGCAGCTGCAAAATGGAAGAAGGGTTTTCTGCAGGCTATAATGAGGCACCCTGGGGGAGGGGTGTCACAGCCTGACCCACCAGACTCCAGGAGACGGTTCAGCTGGTTTTGCAAAAGGCAGGGAGCCTGGAGCACAGAAAGGGCTGGTGGCTGGACCTAGCCCAGCTCGCCCTGTTCCTCCACCCTGCCTTCCAGCCTGCTCCCCCTCCTGCCTACCTGTCGGCTCTGGTGATGGAAATCCGCGGAGGGATCAGAAGTGGCAGCGTGGTGGGCCGTGGGAGCACAGGGACCCCAGGGTCCCAGAGCTCAGGGTCCGCCCAGCCCAGGCCAGGACCAGTGGAGAGGCGACGGCGAGGGCGTCGTAGGAGGTCGGCCCCCAGCATGTTCCTATGGCTGGGTTCAGGGGTCTCCCCCGGCCTCTAAGAAGGGACAAAAGGGGGATGGGTGCATAGCCTGGCCAGGCAGCTAGCTGTGAGCCCCTCCCCAAAATATTGCCCCTCCCTAGCCATATGGGAGAGCTTCATGGGAGTGTAGGCTCCTTGTGTCCTCCACTCAGTCGGAGCCACTTGCTGAGCCCTCCCACAGAAGATGCTTTCCCACTCCTTACTTCTGAGGGGTTCCCCTTCTCAGTCACAATTTTTGTGGAGGTCCCTCTTAATGTTTCAGCTCTGTGGCTCTGGGCCCTCATGGCTATACACTGTCCCTCACATGAGCTCCCTCGAACACATCATCTTTTTAGGATCTCTTCCCACCCTCCACGTCTAAGCAACCCCATCTTGGTCTTAATGTCTGTGGCCCTTCTCACATCTGAGACCCACAAGACCTCACCCACAACTCCACCCACAATCCTTTCCCGACTTGATTTCCTAAGCCCCTTGGAAGTCCCTGCCTTCTGCCCTTGGGCAGAGGGACTCAATCCTGGCGGCAGGAGAATAATGGAATCAAGGGAGAAACTGAGGCACGAGGAGTCTCCACTAAGTCTCCTCGCGACCACTTAGTGAACAGCTGTGGTCACTAGAGGGCGCCCGCCCCCCCCCACTTGTGCGGGCTAAACCCCGCCCCCAGCCTGGCCCCGCCCCTCAACCTCACACCTCGTCCACGGATAGGACACTGCGACTCCTCTTCATCCCGCCAACCTAGTGCTCCATATGGGCTGCGGGGACCATGTCGGCCCTAGCCAGCGCCTCCTGCAGGACCAAGACAAAGGCATCCACCATTAGCAACCTGGGGCTCCCCCTGTCGGCCGGGCCGGGAATCCGCCCCGCCCTACGTCAATTGCCTCTCCGGGGCGTGACGTCAGGAGGCTGCTGACGCACTGCCCGTCTGTGACGTTCTGCCCGTTGCCAGAGCGACAGCTGACGCACTTGTAGGTTCCCGACTGCGTCAATGCGGGTGTCGCCTAAGCACACACACCCCGCCCCCTTCCTCCCACGGGGTCTAACCCCGGCCAGGGGATCGATTTAAGAATCCCGAAGCGAAGAATCCCGAAGCGAAGACCCGGAGTTCCCAGAGCCGCCTGTAGCTCGTGATCTGAGCAGGGGGGCCGGGGCGGGGGGGGGGGGGGGCGGGTGGGGAGGAAGGCAGGCGGAAGCGTCTCTTCCGAGCTGTTGGGCCTTTAAGCCTAAACCCGAAATAGCTCCGATGTGCGGGGGCCGGGCGCAGAGAGACGCCGGCTTGGGCACAGATGGGGGACGCGCAGGCAGAGGCGCACGGAGACAGACAGGGACGCGTGGAAATAGAAACAGACAGGGACACAGACGCAGCTCCGGATGCTGAGTGAGCTCTGCTGCAAGTGATCCTTGTCTAAAAGCTTGGGGGAGGGAAAGGCTGGCTCCCTTCACCTTCTTAACCGAAGGCTGCAAATTACTGCTGGGTGTGTGGCCGTGCTCAGTGACTTCAACACCCGGAGCCTCACTTTCTCTGTGAAGTGGAATGATCATTTCTACGGGGTCCATGTGAGAATGAAATGAGATCAGGCCATATTGAATTCTCAGAAAACAGTGTCTGCACCCAGTAAGTGCTTAATAAGTGCCGGTAACATCTGAACTTGTGGGAGCATGTTAGAACCCAAATCAGATCGTGTCCCTCTGCTCAGAGCTCCCCAGGGCTTTCACCTCACTTAGGGGAAAAAGTCAAAGTCCTCACTCAATAGGAGGCCCACGCAGTCCTGTAGGATGTGCCCAGTCACCTTCCTGCCCTCACATTCCCCCCACTCTCCCTCTGGCTCACTCTCATCCGTCCACACTGGCCTCTTGGCTATTTCTGGACATGCCAGACACTATCCAGCTTCAGGGCCTTTGCACTTGCTGTTTCCTCTGCCTGAACTCTCTACCTTTGAATAATCACAGGCCCCTCACATCCTTCAGGTCTTTGTTCATATCTCACCTTTCAAGTGTTTCTCTACTGCACCTCTGTTTAAAGTTGCTATGCCCTCAAGATTCCTAACCCCTTATCTTGCTCTATTTTTCCACAGCACCTTCACCTCACAACATACTATGTAATTTATTTATTACATCTATTGTCTGTCTCTTCCCAAAATAGGATATCAGCTGCAACAGGGCAAGAATATTTTCTTTTGCCTGGTTGGTGGGGCTCGGTGGTTAGGCATCGACCTGTGAACCAGGAGGTCGTGGTTGGTCCCGGGTCAGGGCGCATGCCTGGGTTACAGGCTCCATTCCCAGTGTGGGGGTGTGCAGGAGGCAGCCAACCAATGATTCTCTCATCATTGATGTTTCTATCTCTCTCCCCTCTCCCTTCCTCTCTGAAATCAATAAAGCTATGTTTTTTAAAACAATATTTTATTTTATTCATTACTGTATCCCCAGTGCCTAGAATTGAATCTGGAACATGGTAGCCTCTTAGTAAGTATTTGTTCAATGTCTGGTTGTTATTTGAGATCTCAGTAGCATAATTATAAAGTTCCTAGTAGACTATCAGGACTAACTATTTACCCCCTATTTTGGCTCTCATTTCTTTTTTCTTACTTTATTGCATTAGCTAGCATTTCAGTTCAATGTCAACTAGTAGAGGTGAGTGTAAACATCATCTCACCGGCCCAATATTTAGCACGAGGCAAGCCTGCAACAGACAGTTGTTGAACAAATAAACGAATGTATACAGATAACTTAAAGGTCACCCCCACTTTTCAGCCAGACTGAATCAGTCCACATTCTGGGTTCCCATTGCTGCCTATTCTGCCCCTAATAAAGCACTCATCATTTTGGGGTCATTATCTATATTCCCTCTTAAAACTTTGTGAGAGCAAGAAATGATCGTCGGCCTGCAGACTCAAGGGTCCCAGGTTTGATTCCGGTCAGGGGCATGTACCTTGGTTGCCGGCACATCCCCAGTAGGGGGTGTGCAGGAGGCAGCTGATTGATGTTTCTCTCTCATCGATGTTTCTAACTCTCTATCCCTTTCTCTTCCTCTCTGTAAAATATCAATAAAATATATTTTTTTAAAAAAGAAATGCTACCCATTTCATCATCTAGGTCCCCACACATAGTCTCAATGAAAGCTGAATGAATGAGAGACACAGGAAGAGAAAGGGCACCCTCTCTGTGTGCAGACAGACAGATGTGCAGAGGCAGGCAGAGAAAGGGCTATGCAGCAAGGGCCATGCTCAGGTTCCAGAATCACACTGACAGACCTGCATTCAAATTCCAGCACTGCTACTTATTAGATGTACACCCTTGGGCAAGTTGCCCCACCTGAGTCTCACTTACCTACTTGAGGGGGTTGAAGTGAAGCAATGCATATGAGGCTCTGAACACAGTGCCTGGTAAACAGTAGGTTCTCACAAAACAGTAGCCACTGTGTCATATAGTAACAATGACAACCAGCACTGTGGTTGAATCCCATGAAGCTATAGACAGACATGGGAGACAGCAACACATTCACAGAGACCCCACTTCCTCCCCTCCTCCCCTCACCACACCAGTCTCCTTGCTGTGTCTTGAACCCTCCAAGCATATTCAGACTTGAGGGCTGTTGCGCTTGCTGTTGCCTCCATCCAGAAAACCAGCCTCAGATATCCTGTGCTCCTCCCACCCCCTTGGTCTCCCAGACTTTTGTTTTAAATATGTATTTTGGTTCCAGAGAGAAAAGGAGAGAGAAAAACAAACACCCATCGATGATGAGAAGCATTGATTGGCTGCCTCTGGCACGCCCTCTACTGGGCGGATTGAGCTCACAACCCAAGCATGTGCCCTGACCTCCTGGTTCATAGGTCGATGCTCAACCACTGAGCCACACCGACTGGGCTTATTTTGCTTGTTTTAGACTTATAACATTCTAACAAGACATAGAATTTACCTCCTATGTATTTTTAAATTTACCTTCTATTTTTATTAGCTTTTGCCTGTCCTTTGATTAGTACATGAGGTCAGATGTTGGTCAGATGCTGCTAGGACAATACTAGCATAGAGTAGGTACTCAACAAATAGCTCTTGAGCCCTAGATGGTGTTTCTAAGTGGTTAGAGCATAGGCCCACACACCAAAGCATCACAGGTTCCATACCCTGTCAAGGGCAAGTACATCCCTTGCAGGTTTGCTCCCCGGCCACAGCCAGGGTACATGCAGGAGACAACCAATCAATGTCTCTCTCCGACAGACATTGATTTTTTTTTTCTCTCTCTCCCCCTCCTTCCTCCCTCCCACGCTCTCTAAAAATCAATGGAAAAATACCCTCACATGAGGATTAACAAAAAAAAAAAATAACTCTTGAATGAATGAATCCGGTTGACTCCATCTTCTTTGGGTCTCTGCTCAAAGTCATCTCCTTCCAGATCCTTCCCTGACATAGATGCCTCCCTCAAAACCATTGCTCTTTGCCTCTCACTCAGCCTTTTCTTCTTGGCGCTCATCATCCCTGACATATCTTTATGTTCCTGCTTTCCCCAACCCCTGAGTTTCATGAGGGCAGGGAATTTGTCTGTCTTGTTATAGCTTTATTGAATACCAATTCATGGACATGTACACTGTGCTGTCCCACAAGGCCTTACAGTTAGAACGTTTAAGGCTCTGCTATCACCTTGAAATTCTTCATAATTTTGAACAGGGACCCTGCATTCTCATTTTTCCCTGGGCTCTGCAAATTTTGCAGCCAGTCCTGGAAATATCCCCAGTGCAAGGAACAGCCCATGGGAAGTGCTCAAGGACTTGTGGAATGAAGGAAGGAAAGGAGGAGTGGACAGCCAGAGGAGCCGCACAGGCCAGGGAAGAGAGGTGAAGACACTCAGGCCACCATTGTCTGGATCCCTGTGCACATTTGAAGAAATCAGTCTTGGCAGAAAGCTGGACATGGGAGGCAGGGCATCAGACTCTAAGCCTGCTTTCCCCTCCCCTGGGCAGCAGGCAGTGTGGGGATGGGGCGGGAGGGGGAGTCCAGATGGCAGAGCAGGCCACTCTGGGCAGCTGGCACCAGGCTCAGGCTGAGAGGCCTTTCCCCCCACCTGACTTCTCAGCGCCAATCAGCAGCAGTCCAGCCTGGGAGCCCCTGGCTGGGCCTGGAAGAAGAGAGCTGGCTTCACCCAGCCTGACATCCCACCCCCACCCCCACCTCCCTCCCTCAGAAGGATATGGGGATGGGTGGCCAGCAAGAGGGAAGGCAGTGAGGATAAAGGCCTTGTCCAAACCTTAGCCGTGAGCATCCAGGCCTGACAAGCTCTATGCTTGGTGTTGAAGTGGGGCTGGGAAAAACTTAGAGGCTACGAGTATGTGTGTGCATGAGACTTCGTACACAGCAGTGCATGAGCAACTAGATGGGTGGGGTTTTTTATGAGTTTGAGTTTGTGTAGTTGAGACCAGACCATACCTGCAGGAGTGTATGTGACAAGGTGATACCACATCAGTCTATGTGGGCATGAGGTTGGATGTATATCTGTGTGATTGTGATGAGTGCATGTGTGTGTGTGGGGGGGTGGGAGGTGGGGAGTACATGTATGTGGATACAACAGGAAGCAGCTTTTCACAGTGGTTTGAAATATAGAATTAGGGTTCAAATCTTTGCTCAGCCACTCACTAGCTATGTGGCCTCAGGCACATTATTTAGGTTCTCAGTATAGGGTGTTAGTATGACCTCGTTTGTCTGGATGTGTGTGTATTGTATAGAGTAATTCTACTCTAGGAGATCTTCATGGGTATCCAACCTAAAGGGGACTCTTTCGTTTTTCTTTCCTGTCACAAGCTGTCCTAATCACAATTTGTTGTTATATGTTCATTTATTTCTGTTTCTCCCACTAAATGTGAGCTCCATAGAGGCAGGAAGTTTTTTCTGTTCACTACTGTGTCCCAGCACCAAACATACACTAGGCACTGAGTAATTGTTGAATGGATAAATGCAGGGCTGTGTCTGTGTAGTATGGAGAGAGAGGTGGATGCTGGCTGGGCATCATGGGTTCCTAGAGGGCCCTGTGCCCAAGTCTGATCTCTCTCTTCCTTTCTCAGCTATTGACAACCATTCCTTCAGCCACCCTCACTTTTATGGGAATGATGACGCTTCCTCGCATCCCTATGTCAAAGGTATATCACCTTTGACAACATCTTTTCCTTCTCTGGGTCTTAGGGACTTCGTTCACCTCATTTGTAAAATGGGAGGATGGATGGACTGGTTCATGATAAGCCTCCTTCCTGACCTAAATTGCTATGGAAATAGTCTTAACCTAATTTCCTCTTTAATTCATTCAACATTTATTGAGCACTGATCTGGAGCTGGCCCTGCCCTCATACGCAGAGCTGAAGTGAAAAAGAAGATACAAACCAGAAATCTCATGCATCTCCAGCACCACCCCACCTCAGCCACTCTCTCTGCCTGATAGAATTTTAGTCTTCACAGTCTGAAATCACGGTGGGTATTTCTGTTGACACAGGATCTTGCTCCCTTACCAGGCTTGAGAATCAGCAGAGCAGGGACCCAGCTGGTCTCATTGTTACAGCCCCACAGCCTGATTGCAGTGCCCTGGCACATAGTAAGCACTTGGAAAATAGTTGTGAAATGAGCTAATAATGATGAGGCAGGAGCAGGCTGGCATTCATGACCTAGCGGATGCCTCGATGCGTCATTACCCATTTTGTAGATGGGAAAACTGAGGCTCTGGAAGGCAAGCCATTTGGTGGGTCTCACTGCAGCTAAGAGTGTGTGGCTGTGGGATGCAGCAAAGGAAACTTGGATAGCCCAGAGGGGCATTCCCAATCCCCCCTCTCGTCTCTCCCTCCTCCCCCCCCCCCCCGCATCTTCCCTCACAGGTACAAGATACAGACCCCGGGGATGCGCTGACTCGGGGGGTGGGGGGGGCGGGGGAGAAGGGGGCAGGACAGTGCAAAACACTATCTCCAGAGCTGGGGATGCTGAGTTGGCAGATTAGAAACAGCTTGGCTCTGATGGGGGAGCTTCCGGCGCCCGCTCCCCAATTATATGAGCAGGGGCTCCTGGGACCCTATTTAACTGGGGCCAGTCAGCCTCTGAAGCCAGGGAGAGATCCCCGCACCTACCCGGAATCCCCAGCGTAAGGGGACCGCCCCACACACCTCCAGCCCGAAGGCAGGCCTGAAGCCCTAGAGGGCAGCGTACTGGAGCTCTGACTTTCCGGTGGAACCGGGGAAGCCCCCAACATCCTGGCCCCCTCCCTCGGGGCGCCTAGCGCCCCACTCCGCCGCAGCACGCAGCGGGAAGCTTACCTTGTAGGAGGGGTCTGGGGAAGGGATGCCCGCCCTCTCCAGCCGGGAGGTGGGGTGGCGGGAGGGTAACGGGGATGTCCAGACCCTTTGTTTGCTGGTGTGTGTGTGTGTGTGTGTGTGTGTGTGTGTGTGTGTGTGTGTGTGTGAGAGAGAGAGAGAGAGAGAGAGAGAGAGAGAGAGAGAGAGAGATTGATTTAGGAGACCCGCTGGGGTATGAGTCCGTGCGCGCGCGTGCCCGGGCGGTGACGGCCGCTGAGATGCTGGACTGCCCCAGCTGAGGGAGGAGGGGAAGGAGAGGGGGACTCCCGCGCCCTCCCTCCCACTCGCGTGTTTGAATGGAGCGCGAGGTGGAGGGGCGGTAGCTTTTGTCTGGGTGGCCCCACCCCCTCCCGGGCCGGGGAATCCCCCCAATCTGGAGACCTTTACTCCATTCCCTCCAGCTTCCACGCTCCAAAAGCTCGACTTGGGGGAGTCTGGGAAGAGGCGCCTTGCATCCGAGGGGCTGGCACTCCTCCCATCCCACCGGTTCCCACGAAGTGCCCTTTAATCTGAGATAATCCTGGCCTTAGGCTGCAACAGGACCTTCTATCCCGGTTTCAAAGCTTGGGTTGGGATTTACGAAAGTGTGCGGCCGAGGTCGCCCAAGCGCAGAGTAATGGAGTCCTTAGAGCTCGGCCGAGGAAGAGGGCCCCCAGACGAAAGCGGATAGGCTATGAGCATCCCTTGAGTACCACCACGAGGAAAAGCCCCATCCACACCTCCACAAGTCCCCCCGCCCCATCACCACCCTGCGTGGGGCCGGGGGCACTGGCCGCTGGACAGACATTAGCGACACCCAGCGGCCGCACAGGGACAGGCCGCCGCGTACCCGCTCGGCAGACACGCGGTGAGGTGGGGGGCGGGAGGGGTCCGGGTGATTCTAGAGTGGGTGTGTGCGCGAGTCCCCACTCATAAGTGGCAGAAGATAGGGATGGGACAAGGAGGCTCTGACCCGAACCGGGAAAATACCAGCCCCCAAAGCAGGGCCACATTGTGGCCAGCCAAGGGCAGGGTCCTATCCCTCCTCTACTTAGACCCTCCCAGGGCAAGGTCCTGCAACCCTCAGGTTGGGAAATTCCCTCAGATCACACCCCACCCCGATTCACAATGGATAGGGGGCAGGTCTCCTCGCCGAGGCCCCGCCCCTGCAGTGGGTTCAGGCTGTCACTGTGGCGTGGCTAGGAGGGTAATTCCCTCGCTCAGTCTCATCACCTGCCCCGCACCTGCGGCTGCCGTAAATTCCCACTGTGAGGCAGCGGGAGATGAGCGGGGCGCGAGGTTGGGGCGCCTGCAGGTATATCCCCCGGAGGTGCCTGGCGGGAACCCCGCGTCGGCTCCAGAGGCCGGAACACCCGCTTAAGTCCCTTTAAGACCAGCTCGGTCGCTAGCGCCGCCGCCGCAGTTACTAGGGATATGGCGTCACCTGCGGGTGGGGCTTACGCGCCAGACCGGAAGCGGAAGGGGCGGGCCTCCGCGGGCCCAAGTTCCAGTGCTGTCGCTGCCGCTGCCGCCACCGCCAGTGCCCCTTCGGAACCGGAGCTGGCTGGGCCACAGCGCAATATGGTGGACTACAGTGTGTGGGACCACATCGAGGTGTCTGACGATGAAGATGAGACGCACCCCAACATCGACACGGCCAGTCTCTTCCGCTGGCGGCACCAGGTAGAGCGCGCGTGCCCAGCCCCTTCCCCCCTCCCGGGACTCCGCTCCAGAGTTCTGATCCCTTATACCTCCAGGGACCCGCCATTGACACCTGGGATCCCACCGCACAGTCTGGGCTTTTAATATCTTCCGGGGCTCAACTCCGTGACCTCAGAACTGCCGGGACCCCTAGGGCATCTTCCTCATAGTCTAGACTCCCAAGACAAGCTTTGGGGGTGCCCCCTAGTCCTGTCTGGGACCTTCGACTTATACCCAGAACTCTGCCACAGAGTCTGGACCCTGATCCTATTCGGGTACCCACTTCTGATCTTGGATATCCCATTCGCCCCTCCCCTTCCCTCCCCAGTTCCTAGAGTCCTTAATACTTGAATGAATCTATTCTACGATATGATTCCCTGGGTTTGAGGATGATTCCCATTCAGATCCACAGATCCCACTCCCCCAAATAGAACAAGGAACTCTGCTTCTCCTGGGATTTCTGTTCCTGGCCTGGATGCCAACCCACACCCCGGACCCCTTCCCTATCATTAAGTCCTTTGCCCTACTGGGGTCCTCAGTCCCATCTAAGACCGGAGGTTTGGAACCCGGTTCCCCTCCAGACTAAATTGCCAGCTCTACCCTGATGGAGCCTCCAATTCTGTCTGCTCTCCTTTAGTCTCACCTACTGTAGACCCCATATCCCATGACATCAGGAAACCCTACCTTAGCAGCTTCCCTCCCAGCCAGAGCCCCTGCTACTTCCTTGGTATTGCAGACCCAGGCACCACCCACACCCCAAGACCAGCTCCCTGTAGAACCTCCACCAGCATTGGAACACCTCATCCAAACCCACCCTGTCTTCCTCCTAACCCCAGCCTGGCCTGCTGCTCTCAGACACCCAAATTGTCTCTACTCTCATCAGGAACCCTCTCCCAGCCTGATTCCAAATTCACTGCCCCTTTTACCTATTTTCCCCTAAACCCAGATCCCAGAATCCCAAGTCTGAGAGTACCCCTGCCTCTCTCCCTGTCCGACCGTGCTCACAGACCAATAGAATAGCTCTCATAAGACCTAATGTTCTAGCCCTAGCTGGTTTGGCTCAGTGGATAGAGCGTTGACCTGAGGACTGAAGGGTCCCAGATTTGATTCTGGTCAAGGGCACATGCCTGGTCGATCCCCAGTGGGGGGCGTGCAGGAGGCAGCCGATCCATGATTCTCTCTCATCATTGATGTTTCTCTCTCTCCCTCTCCCTCTCTCTCCCTCTCCCTCTCTGAAATCAATAAAAACATATTTAAAAAAATACCTAATGTTCTAACCTCCTGCTCCCCCATATCAGAGCAGCTGTATCACATGCCTGTGCCTGTTATACTCTTAAACTGAGGGTGTGTACCTCTCAGAACCTTCCAGTTAGTAATGCTTCACCCCACCCTCCCTTATGGCAACTCCCAGTCATTTATTCAGAAACTCCTAGAAGGCCCTTTCCCATCTTGCCAAGGCATTATTAGTTCCTACATCTGGTCCCCAGTCCCATTTTCAGCCCATTCCTTAAAGCAGCTGTGTCTTATGGTGTATCTGCTGGGCAAGCCACTAGAGAGCTGGGGTGGGGAACGTCTGGCCCGCGGGCCGTGTAAGGTCTGTGAAATCATGTGGTCTGGCCCTGCCAGGGCATTAGGGGTGAGTTAATTAAATGTTTGCCCAAATATAGCAGGCTAATTTTCAAGTTGATAATTTTGAATGCCCCCTCGACTGATGTTATAAATATCCAAATGGCCCTTGGCAGAAAAAAGGTTCCCCACCCCTGTCCTAGAGTGTAAGAAAGTTCTAGCACTTCCATCATTTCCTGTTGTGTGTAACATTTATTATTTTGAAATATTTAAGACCTCCACAGAGCTCTAAAGACAGTAAGCTTGGGAACACAAGTTTCTGTCACAGAAAGAGGTTAATTTATACTGCTTTATGGAGACCGCTTTGGTCCCGCTGGGTGGGACCCCCCTCCCCCCCATCCTGGAGCGGCTTCCTCCTGCCACGCCCTCCTCCCTCCTCCCACAGAACCGTTTCCTGTCCTGCCACAAGAGCCCTGAGGCTGTAGTGGACACAGGGGGCCTCAGTGTCCCCTGCACTAGGCAAGCCTGGGTTCTATCCCAGTCCATTGAAATGAGATTAGATCTGAAAAGAACTCGGCTCAGGCCCTGGGAGGAGAGGTGGGGTTGGTAGAATGGTAGCCTTGTGAGCTTCTGAACACAGACTTCCCACCTGGGTTCAAATCTTGGCTCCTGAATCACTAACTTGCTGCATGGCCTCCAGCAAAGTGTTTGATCGCTCGGTGCCTCAGTTTCCCCAGTTGGGAATATTAATAGTATCCACCCCATAGGGTTGTTATTTACTTACCGTAATGTATGTAATGCTTTTGGGACAGCCCCTGGCTTGTAATAGCTCTTTTTAAACTTTAGCCACTACTTTCATCATTATTATTCAGGTAATTCACTCTCATGGTAAAAAAACAAAAACAAAAAAACTTCCAAAGATTCCAGAAGGGGACAGGTGAGGCTCCCTTGTCACCACTGGTTTCCTGCGGCTCCTTCCAGTGCGTTGTGCCACATTAAGATTCCATGAGCCTTGGTTTCCCTCTCTGGAAGGCGGGAGGGCAGCCCCACCCACTGCCGTGGCTTCTGCCCTGCCCAGCCCCTCATGGAGGTGGAAAGCCAGGCCTGGCGGGCAGCCACCCCTGCCAGTTCTGGGAGGCCTTTATTTAGCTTTGGCCTCCCTGGCGGCCACTCAGAGGACACTGGGAAAAGCTTGGTGGCTGCCCAGCAGAGACCAGTAGGTGGTAAGTTTCTGCTGCCACCCTAGGCCAGCCGTGATGCCCACCTGGGAGAGCCCCTCACAAGTGAGCAAGAGGGCTCCAGCGTGACACAGGCCCTTGTGGAGAAAGGGAGGTTGCAGAGGACAGGGCTGTGTTGTGTTTTGATCCCTCCATGAGGCAAGGGCCTTCTCGATCCCTATCCACATGGGGGAAAGTGAGGCTCAGGACTGGGGTGTCAGCCCAGTGGAACACCAGTCCTATAGAGGCTCTCGATTCTCATCCCCTGTATGCCTGGCCCTGTGCTAGAACCTGGACAGACTGCCCCAGCTAAGGCATAAAAGCGAGTTAACAGACTATTCTGGTGGTAGTAATTATGGCAGTGATGATAACAGTAAAATACTGAGTGCTGTGTGGCAAGCAGTTGCCATGGAATCATTTATTTAGTCCTCACAGCAACCCTGTGAGGCCTCATTTCACAGAGGGGAAAACCAAGGCAGGGAGCGGTTTAAGGAACTTGGCCAAGGACATGTCACCAGTAAGTGGCGGAGCTGGGTGCTGTGATGATGCAGTAACAACCATTCCCAGTTAATGAGCCCTAACTCAGGGGCAGAAATAAAACTGAGCACTCCAAGTGCATTTCCTTGTTTGAGCCCAAAAACGTTCCCCAGAGAGAGCGATTGTCCCCTTGGACAGACAGTAATGACAGTAACCAGTGTGGGGATAGTGCTTGCTGGGCACCCATGCCTTGGACCGTCTGCTTCAATTTATAACCTTTGCTTCTAGTGCAATCCCATGAGTTTGGTGGTGATGTCTGCATTTTACAGCTGAGGAAACAGATTATGAGAGGTCAGGGGATCGGCCCCGGGCGGTACACAGTAGCCATGGAATGTCACCCCAGTTCTGGGGCCTGAGGCTGCCCTCCAGCATCTTCTCACATTATCTGAGGATCACAGAGGGGCTTTTGGGACTCAGTGATGCTTAGGAGGACACTTGGGGAAGGCTCTGTTGAAACTGAGACTTGGCAAATCAAATGGAGTAAGAGGAAGAGAATTCCAGGTGGAAGGAACAGCATGTGCAGAAGCTAAGAGGCAGGAGAGACTGGTGTATTCAGGGAACCACAAGGGTCAACATCTGCCTGGGACCCAGAGTTGGGAGAGGAGGGCAGGACCCAGCCCTACACAGGGCCTTGGTGCCCGGTTGGCAGCTTGGGGCAGGGTCAGAGGGTCCCATCTGAACCCACACACTAGGATGGAGTAGTGGGAAAAGCTGTATATGTTCCAAAGACTCCTCTGTCAGCTTCTGAGCCTGAATTTGAGAGAGCAGCAGTTGAAGGCAGTGGCATCTCTTGGATTTTGTCAATGGCTCTGGATGAATGGGCACAGCCAGGAGCCAGGGAAGATGATGGTGGAGCCCAGCAGGGCTGGAGAACAGACCGGGCCAAGCGACCTGATAGGAGTCTGAATGGGGGGACTGAGCGAGGGGGACGGTGAGATGGGCACCATCACTAAGCTTAGGGCACAGTGGAAGCGGACATTTGGGGTGAAACACCCAGGAGGCTACTGGGCATGATGTCAGGAGGGCATGCTGTCTGGAGACAGCTGAGGGGGCCTTGGCAGTGATCCAGGCTCAAAGACTCGCAGTGGAGTGAATTAGAGAATCATTTAACAGTGAAAAACCGTCAGGACTTGGTGCCAGAGCAGGAGGGCAGGGCAGGATCAGTGAGGAGGCCTCAACTGGGGGCAGGAGGTGGGGTAGGGGTGGCTTCATTGAGGGGGGACATGGCAGGAGTCTGGGTTTTGGGGGGTAAAATGGTGGGTTCGGTTTTGGACATGGAGTTGGAGATGCCTATGGGACACCCAGGCAGAGGTGGATTGAGGGGGTTGCTGGACAGAGGATGGGTTGCAAGATTCTGAGGAAGCAGGGGAGCCTATGACCTTGGTGAGGGATGTCTTTTTATTTTATTTCATTTTATTATTAATCCTCACCCAAGGGTATTTTTTCCATTGATTTTTTAGAGAGAGTGGAAGAGAGGAGGGGGAGAGAGAAACATCAAGTGAGAGAGACATGCCGAAACTGGTTTGGCTCAATGGATAGAGCGTCGGTCTGCGGACTGAAAGGTCCCAGGTTCGATTCCGGTCAAGGGCATGTACATGGGCTGCGGGCACATCCCTGATGGGGGGTGTGCAGGAGGCAGCTGGTCGATGATTCTCTCTCATCGATGTTTGTAGCTCTCTATTCCTCTCCCTTCCTCTCTGTAAAAAATCAATAATATATATTATAAAAAAAAAAAAGTGAGAGAGACACATCAATTGGTTGTCTCCTGCACGCACCCGGACCAGGCCTAGGGATTGAACCTGCAACCCAGGTACATGGCTTTGACTGGGAATCAAACCTGAGACCCTTTGTTCTTTGGGCCGACACTCTGTCCCCTGAGCCACACAAGCCAGGGTAGGGGGTGTCTTGATTCATCCATCAAGTGCCCAGAACATGATAAATAATTGTCACTGGATGTTAGCAGGTGACATGTGCTGAGGAGGAAGATAATGCAGGACAGGACTGAGGGGAGGTCCTGATCTTCAGTAAGGTGCTCAGGGAAAGGCTTCACCTATAAGGCAACACATGGGCCAAGATCCTAAGGATATGAGAGAGTAAACTGGGGGGAGGGGGGGTCCGGGCACAGAGCCTTCCAGGCCGAGGGAACAGCCAGTGCAAAGGCTCTGAGGTTTGGAGTGCATTCAAGAAAGGTTGAGGTACCCAGTGTGGCTGTGGGGCAGGGGAGTTGGAGGAGGTGAAGGCACGGAGGTAATAGAGTGTGCAGGGCCTTGTGGACTATGGGGAGGAGTTGGGCTTCTGCTGTGAGTGAGGTGGGAGCCATGAGGAGTTCTGAGCAGAGGAGGGACCTGTCCTGACTCAAGTGTGTGTAGGTATCTCTGGGGGTGAGGGTGGAAGCTGGGCACCCAGGACACATGTTGGTGCAGACGTTCCTTGTGACCCTCCCAGCTATATCCTGGAAGCCCTTGGCTGGGATGGGGCCAGGGTCAAGGGACAGACCATTCCCCAGAGTGATGTGCCATCCCTGCCCACAGGCCCGGGTGGAGCGCATGGAACAGTTCCAGAAGGAGAAGGAGGAGCTGGACAGGAGCTGCCGCGAGTGCAAGCGCAAGGTGGTCGAGTGTCAGCGGAAGCTGAAGGAGCTGGAGGTGGCTGAGGATGAGGGCAGCAAGGTGGAGCTGGAGCGGCTGCAGGCCGAGGCTCAGCAGCTGCGCAAGGAGGAGCGGAGCTGGGAGCAGAAGCTGGAGGAGATGCGCAAGAAGGAGAAGAGCATGCCCTGGAATGTGGACACGCTCAGCAAAGACGGCTTCAGCAAGGTATGCGGGGGCTGGCGGGGCACTCGCACCCCTGGTTGGGTTCCGTGGCCATTGGCAGGTTGGGGGGGGGGGCATGGGTAAGGGCTGCACAGGTTAAGGGAGAGATGGATGGGGGCAATGGGGGGAACAGGGATGCCAAGTGGATGAAGCACCCCACTGGTCCCCTTCTGATCTGCCCGAAGGCCCTAGTCGGAGGCCACATTGATGTTCATGGCGCCATCACTGCCTCCACCGTGGATGGGATGGGCACTGCGGCCACGGCCCACTCGGCCATGTTCGAGGCACTCCGAGGCCTCACCCCAACCCGCTCCCTCTCTCCCCACACCACAGAGCATGGTCAACACCAAGCCCGAGCAGGTGGAGGAGGAGTCAGAAGAGGTGAGAGAACAGAAACACAAGACCTTTGTGGAGAAGTACGAGAAACAGATAAAGCACTTCGGTGAGTTGGGTGCGGAGCTCCACCAGTGGGGGCCTGAGGGGCTGGCTCTGCCTCTGGGTCCTTCCAGCACCCTGCCAACACCTTGTCGTAGGCATGCTCCACCGCTGGGATGACAGTCAGAAGTACCTGTCAGACAACGCCCACCTGGTGTGCGAGGAGACAGCCAACTACCTGGTCATCTGGTGCATTGACCTAGAGGTGGAGGAGGTTAGTGGGGCATGCCCTGGGCTGGGGGAAGGCCCTACCCTGAGGCTGCCGCTTGGTGACACGGTGCCGGTTTATTTTGGGCAGAAATGTGCACTCATGGAGCAGGTGGCGCACCAGACCATTGTCATGCAGTTCATCCTGGAGCTGGCCAAGAGCCTGAAGGTGGATCCCCGTGCCTGCTTCCGGCAGTTCTTCACTAAGATCAAGGTGGGGGCCCTGAGCAGCTGGGGCGAGGTGGGGTGGTCCTCAGGGAACCAGCCTGTGGTCGTTGGTGGGAGGCAAATACATGTCCACGGGGGCCCAGGCCTCGATGATTAGAACCTTATACATCAGGAGAGGGCTGAGCCATGGAGGAGGTGAGAATTTGTTGGCTTCCAGACAGATTTTGAAAGAGGGTGAGGGACAGAGTCAAGGACACTTCCAGGTTTCTTACCCTGAGCATCTGGAAGAACAAAGCTCTATGTGCTGAGCTGGGGAGATGGAGGGCAAGGCAGATTTGGGGGCGGGGCCGCGTGATCCAGAGCTCAGGTGTGGCTGTGTTGAGTTTGAGGTGTCTATGAAAATCCCCACAGGAGGACATCAAGGAATGGCTGTGGGGGTCTGTGGTGCAGGGGGGCATGCAGGCAGGTGGTCATTAGCATACAGGCACACTTCGTTTTATTGCACTTCACCTTATTGAACTTCGCAGGTGTTGTGTGTTTTTACAAATTGAAGGTTTTTGACAACCCTGTGCTAAAGTCTGTCGGCACCATTTTTCATGTCTCTGTGTCACATTTTGGTAATATTCTCAGTTTTTCAGACTTTTTCGTTATTACTATATTCATTATGGTGATCTGTGATCAGTGATCTTTGATGTTACTAGGGCAAGACCAGCAAAAAGATTACGACTCGCTGAAGGCTCAGATGATGGTTAGCATTTTTTAGCAATAAAGTATCTTTTAATTAAGGTATGTACATTTTTTAGACATAATGCTATTGCATACTTAGACTACAGTATATTGTAAACCTAACTTTTATATGCACTGAGGAACCAGATATTCGTGTGACTTGCTTTAGTGCGATGTTTGCTTTATTGCGGTGGTCTGGAACCGATCCGCGGTACCTTCGAGGTATGCCTGTATAGGTGGTAAAGTCTGAGCTTAGAGGCGGAGACCAGATGGAATAGAGAAGAGGCTCAAGCCCCAGGGTGTCTATGAGGACTGGCAGCAGGAGGGTCTTGGATTCCTCAGTGCTGCCCGGCAAACCCCTCTTGCTTCCTGCTCCCCACAGACAGCCGACCGCCAGTACATGGAGGGTTTCAACGATGAGCTGGAGGCCTTCAAGGAGCGCGTGCGGGGCCGCGCCAAGATACGCATCGAGAAGGCCATGAAGGAGTACGAGGAGGAGGAACGCAAGAAGCGGCTTGGCCCTGGTGGCCTGGACCCCGTGGAAGTCTATGAGTCTCTCCCTGAGGTGCGCAGCCCCAGCCCCAGGCAGGAAGGCGGGCAGCAGGCAGGTAGCCAGCAGGACTCACGGAGTCCCGGGGACCCAAGCCCTGACCTCAGCCCCTCTGCCTCCGCAGGAACTCCAGAAATGCTTTGACGTGAAGGACGTGCAGATGCTCCAAGACGCCATTAGCAAGATGGACCCCAGTGTAAGTAACTGCACCCCAGGCCCACCCACTAGCCAGGCTGAGCGGCAGGCCAGCAGTGTGTCCCTCAGCTCCCCTGCCCCCAGCTCTCCCTGTTGCTGATAGAAGGGCCTCCTGGGCTTCTGGGAGGAATAAGGGAGGCTGGGTCACTGTGTGGCCAGCACGTGAGGCAGCCAGGCTTTTGTACCACGAGCACCTACTGCGTCCTCGGCATCCAGACTGAGTATCACTGTCACTCACGGTGGGCTGTTTATGAGCACAGCCAGCACACCCCACTGACCCCATCTTGCCAGTGATTCAAGGTGGTCCAAGGAGGGGGTTCCTCTTCCGTGTCAGTTACCCCATCAAACCACAGATTCTCTCTTTTTTTAAAAATATATTTTTAAAATCTACTTCAGAGAGGAAGGGACAGGGAGAGAAAGACAGAAACATCAATGAAGAGAGAATCACTGATCAGCCGCCTCCTGCACACCCCCCACTGGGGTTTGAGCCTGCAACCCTGGCATGTGCCCTTGACCGGAATCGAACCCGGAACCCTTCAGTCCATAGGCTAACGCTCTATCCACTGAGCCAAACCAGCTAGGAACACAAATTCTCTTTTGATATTAACTGGCCAAGTGCATGGGAAGGGCTGGGCACATGGTAGATGCTGGTAAATCTCAGTTGTCATTATTGTTAGGAGCAGTAGCAGTGCTGAGAGATGAGTCTGAATAGAGCTTGGTTTGACCCCATTCCTGACAGTGGCTTAATGGTTGGCCATACTGGTTTCCTCATATGTAAATTGGGTCCATTCAGAGGATCTGTGCTGGGGTTTCTAGTTCTTCAAACTCCGGCTTGAGGTTCACTGCCTGTCTTTGATACACAGAGGTCATGCTTTTTTTTTCATTTTTTATTTTTATTTTTTATTTTATTGATTTCAGAGAGGAAGGGAGGGATAGAAACATTAATGATGAGAGAAAATCACTGATTGGCTGCCTCCTGCATGCCGTGTATTGGGGATGGAGCCCACAACCTGGGCATGTGCTGACTGGGAATTGAACCATGACCTCCTGGTTCATAGGTCAGCGCTCAACCACTGAGCCACACCAGCCGGGCTGCACTAGCCACATTTGACTTACTTGATAGCCACATGTGGCTGGTGGCCACCATGTTGGACAGCACAGATGATGGATCCTTTCCATCACTGCGGACAGTCCTTTTGGGTAGCTCTGCTCTAGAATGAGCAGTAAGCAGGCTTTAGGGTGTGCAGGAGACAGCTGGTCCTCCTGGGGGTGGCAGCTTGGGCTCACCTGTCTGTCTTTCTCCCCACAGGATGCAAAGTACCACATGCAGCGCTGCATCGATTCAGGCCTCTGGGTCCCCAACTCCAAGTCCAGTGAGGCCAAGGAGGGAGAGGAGGCAGGTCCCGGGGACCCTTTACTGGAAACTGTCAAGCCAGATGAGAAGGATGTCAGCGCGTGACCCGCCCCAGCTGCTGCCCGCCTGCCTGCAGGCTTCCGTGCCCCCCTTTTCAGAAAATGAAAATAGATGCCATTGCCCTAGCTCCTGGCTTCCTTCACTTCCCCCCGCCCTCCAGCCTGGAAGACCTGCCCCATGCCCTACCCCCTGCACTCATCCAAGTCTTGCTTTGAGTCAAGGGCCTTCACTGCCTGAGCTCCCCCATCAGCATTATGCCAAAGGCCCTGGGGTCCAGGAAGGAGCAGAGGTGGTTAGGCCGATCCACAGGAGAGGGGGAGGGTCCCCCGCCGAGGGGCCTGCTCCAGTCACTGGGCTCTGTTTTCACTGTCAGCTGTCGAGTCTCCTATGTGGTAAACAGCAGTGATCTCCCAATAAAGGATTTCAGATGCTCTGGATAGCATTGCGCGGGCTGTTGGCACAGCTCTTCTGGGGGCTGGGAATGGGGAGCCTGGTGAGTGTTGGTGACTAGACCTGTGAGTCCCACGCTTTGCCCCCCATCTATCTGGGCAACTCTTGTGCTCACTCCAGACACACTGTTGCATTCTCTTCCATCAAAGTTCTCACCTGCCTCTCACCTCTCAGTCTTGGACTTGTCTTGTTCCTCTAAGTCTCCTGCACCATGTCTCACCTTCCATGTGGGCAGCTCTGCCTCCAGAACATCTTTTTATTCACATGGCCTCCACCCTGGTCCAGGTCCCCATCACCTCTGGCCTGGACACCGGCCCCACACCAGACTCCAACGGGCAGTGGCCAGAAATGCACATGAACATGAGTCAGGGCACGCTCCTCCCTCAGAGCAGAGGCCAAAGCCCTCCCTAGGCTCACCAGGCCCAGAACCACTGCCCAGTCACCTCCCTGCCCTCATCTCGTGTCCCCTCACCTTGTGTCCCTTTGTCCACTCCCTCTATGCCTTGATGGTGTGAGAGCACTTGAAATTTTATATCAGTGTGAGTTTGGACAACTTACTAAGTCTCGGTGTCCCCATCTGTACAATGAGAATAACGGTGGTGCCTTCCTCCCACAGTTGTGAAAGGAGATAATGCTACTGGCAAACAGGTGCCTGGCACGTACTCAAGATGTGGCTTTGGTGCATGCCTGTCCCTTTGCCTGAGCACCCCTATAGTGTCCTCAAGTGGGGCTCCTTTTAAAAGGTAATGAAATATTTGGGCCCCAGAAAGGGCTTTAAAGAACAGTACAATGAGCATGGACACATTAGCCTAAGAGATGAAATATCAAACCAGTGAAGCCCTCTGCCCGCTCCTCTTGGGGGATACCACCCCCCGCATGCTTGTCACTAAGACCAGAGCTCAGTGCCACCTCCCAGAGGCCCTCCACCAGCCTTCTGAGTTGCCCCTCCTGACCCCAGGCAGCTTGCCTCACCTGCCCAAGTGCCTGGCTTTGCTGACCTGTGTATTGTCTCTGTTATGCTGTGAGCTCCACCAGGGCACAAAGGGAGCCTTTCCTGGTCCTGAGATATTCACAGCCACAAGGGGTCCTAGCATACGGGGGCTCTAAGCAAACATTTGCCAAAGCTAAGGGCCCCAGAATGCTGTTGTGCACAAGCTGATCACCACCAGGGGGCAATAGTGAGCTGCATATCCTAATGCTTTTCCTATAGCTGAGAAAGGCAGGTGGTGGATCTGGAGGGCGGGGTGGGAGAAGGCATCCTAAGGCCCTGGATAAACTTCACTCATCCAGGGTTGTCAATTGCTTAATTCCTTCTTAAAATATATGTATTTTTTTTATTGATTTCCGAGAGGAAGGGAGAGGGAGAGAGAGAAACACATGATGAGAGAGAACCTTTGACTGGCTGTCTCCTGCACGCCCCCTACTGGAGAAAAAGCCGGAAAGCCAGGCATGTGCCCTTGACCGGAAGTGAACGGGGTTGGGGGAGGGCGGGCTCCATAGGCTGAGGTTCCATCCACTGAGTCAAACCTGCTAGGCCCGTGGTCAGCAAACTCATTAGTCAGCAGAGCCAAATATCAACAGTACAACGATTGAAATTTCTTTTGAGAGCCAAATTTTTTAAACTTAAACTTCTAACGTCACTTCTTCAAAATAGACTTGCCCAGGCCGTGGTATTTTGTGGAAGAGCCACACTCAAGGGGCCAAAGAGCCGCCTGTGGCTCGTGAGCCGCAGTTTGCCGACCGCTGTGCAAGGGCAACTTCTTAATTCTTTACTGTGAAAGCTTTCAAAGACAATCCATATTCCCGATTTTTCCTTTGGCCTCAGGCACTCTAATTCCTAAAATTTCGATATTTTGTTTATTAGGGACATTTTTTATGTTCATTGTGCTGTTTGAAAATATTGCACTAAAGTAAGTATTTGTCTTAGTTACAGAGTTTTTGTTTTGTTTCTTGTTAATCTTCACTCAAGTATATATTTTTTCCATTGATTTTTTTTTTTTTTTAGAGAGAGACTGAAAAGGAGGGGGAGAGGCAGAGAGAAACATTTGTGTAAGAGAGACACATTGATTGGTTGCCTTCCGCATGCACCCCTTCCAGGCCAGGGATCAAGCCTGCAACTGAGATATGTGCCCTTCACTGGAATCGAACCCATGGTCCTTCAGTCCGTGGGTCACTGCTCTAAGCCATTGTGAGCCAAGCCGGCTAGGGCAGTTACAGAGGGTTTTGTTTGTTTAATATATTTTTTAATTGATTTCAGAGAGGAAGGGAGAGGGAAAGAGGGATAGAAACATCAATGATGAGAGAGAATCATTGATCAGCTGCTTCCTGCAGGCCCCACACTGGGAATCAAGCCTGTAACCCAGGTATGTGCCCTGACCGGGAATCAAACCCTGACCTCCTGGTTCATAGGTCGACGCTCAACTACTGAACCATGCTGGCCAGGCCACTTCCCCTTCTTTTTACACAAAATGTAGCCTACTCTACAATCTGAAACGTCTTGCTTTTTTCAATGAACAATATGACCTGCAGATCTTTCCTTAATAGTCCATCCGCACTTCCTCATTCTGTCTCCCCAGCCTGAAAAGCACCAATATGTGCACATCTCAGCAATTACTTCACCAGTCTTTTTTTGACAAACACTTGTGTGTGTTTTTTCTAATCTCCACTTTTTCAAGCAATGCCTCAAGAAATACCCATGTATACCATTTGCCATGAGTACAGGCTGCCCACCAGTGGGAAAAATTCCCAGGAGCAGGACTGCTTAGCAGGAAACACTAAGAATTCCACTCAAAAGAGTGGAGGAACTGGTGTCAGTGATGTGAGTGGGGTTGGAAAACAAACACACATTTGTTGAGTGTATTAGTTCTCTACGGCCACTGTAACAAAGTGCCACAAACTCAGTAGCTACAGATGCATTATCTTCTAGTTCTGCAGGTCAGAAGTCTTACTGAAATGAAGACATTGGCCAGGCTGTGATCCTTCTGGAGGCTGTTCTGGGTGGGACCACTTCCTTGCCTTTTCCAGCTTCTCGGGAAGGCCTGCATGCCTTGGCTCATGGCCCCTTCCTCCATCTTCAAAGATGGCAAATATGAGTCCTTGAATCACATCACTCCTATCTCTTTTTCTTCCTCTCACTTCCACTTTTTAAAAATTTTAAAAAATATTTTTATTGATTTCAGAGAGGAAGTGAGAAGGAGAGAGAAATGAAAGCATCAATAATGAGAGAATCATTGAATGGCTGCCTCCTGCATGCTCCCCCACCCCACTGGGAATCGAACTATGACCTCCTGGGTCATAGGTCGACGCTCAACCACTGAGCCACGCCCCCCGGGCTCCCTTCCACTTCTAAGCACCCCTGTGACAACATTGAGCCCCCCAGACTCATCTCCCTATTTTAAGATGAGCTGATTAGCGTCCTTTCCCCCTTTTATTGATTGATTGATTAGCACCCTTGATTTCATCTGCAACCTTAATTCTCCCTTGCTCTGTAGCATAACATATTCACAGGCTCTTTGGGGACGGGGCATGTTATTCTGCCAAGGGAGGCGCCCCAGCACTAGCAGCATAAGAGAGCTATTAGTAAATCCAGGACTAAGGGGTGTGGGGAGGAAACTCCCTGCAGGATGTGTGGCCATAGAGAGACAGCCACTGCCTGGACTGTGACTGGGTCAGGAGGTGGCCGGGGGGCGGGGCGGGGGACAGATACCCCTTGTTGCTTTGTCTCCCACCTCTGGTCGGCCAGGCTTCCCCACCCACAGAACCCAACAGAAACCAGGACGTGGAAGCTGGGCAAACACAGCTTGCTTATTTTGTGGCCACCAGAGGGAGCCCTCAATCCATAGCTACTCATAGACACAACTATTTGGGACTCCTGCTGGGTGCCTGGAGTGGTGCTGGGTGCATAGAACAGGTTAGACTCCCTACCCAATACCCCTTACGTGCCCAACTTCTTTCATTCATAGCACTTACAATCTTCCAACCCCATACCCTAAGTCCCATTTCCTAGTATTTATTTGGTTTATGTCAGCTCCTCCAAGGCAGGAATTCCTGTGTTTCTTCATGGCCAGGTCTCCAGGGCCTAGAACACAGCACACAGTAGAAATTGCATAAGTCTGTTTTGTTTTGTTTTTTTTTAAATATATTTTATTGATTTTTTTACAGAGAGGAAGGGAGAGGGATAGAGAGTTAGAAACATGGAGGCACCAATCAATAATTCTCTGTCATTGATGTTTCTATCTCTCCCTTTCCCTTCCTCTCTGAAATCAATAAAAATATATTTTTAAAAATAAGTGGAACAACAAATCTCTCTCTCTCTCTCTCTCTCTCTCTCTCTCTCTCTCTCTCTCTCTCTCTCCCCCCTCCACTCCATCCCTCCCCCACCCTACCTCTCAAAAAAAAAAAAAAAATCAAGCCCGGCCAGCGTGGCTCAGTGGTTGAGCATCGAGCATCGACCTATGAACCAGTGGTTGAGCATCGACCTATGAACCAGGTTTGATTCTTGGTCAGGGCACATGCCCGGGTTGCAGGCTCCATCTCCAGTGGGGGGCATGCAGGAGGCAGCCGATCAATGATTCTCCCTCTCCCTTCTTCTCTGAAATCAATAAAAATATATTTTAAAAAATCAATAAAAAGAAAAAAGATAATAGCACTCAGTTCACTTCTGGCTCTGTTCTAAACTCTTTATATGGTTTGGGACTCTGATTACCTCTGAGTTTGGGATTCTGATTAGCCCCATTTTGCAGAGGAGTAAACTGAGACACAGCAAGATTAAAGGACAGTCCAGGATCACACAGTGCTGAGCAGGGATTTGAACCCAGACCTCTGGCTCCAGTCTTCATGTGTGTGATACCTCTGTTTCCTCCAGAAGACTTGGTTGGAAAGTTTGTAAGGAGGAAATTCTGACCTAGGGGGGTTGGCTGACGGCGGTCACCCCTAATTGTTCCTTGGCCTTTCCAAACAAGTCTGTATGCATGTGGACCCTTGGGTGTTTACCGGAATCTTTATGCTTAATCTTTAGACATCCTTGCTTAAAGGACACTGCAGACGCATGTATCGTCCCAAGAATGCTGACCCTACTGATTGTATCTAAAAGTTAAACTTTATCTCAAACTGCTGTTACAATAAAAGCCTGAAGCCCCAGCCGGTTTGGCTCAGTGGATAGAGCGTCGGCCTGCGGACTGAAGGGTCCCGGGTTCGATTCCGGTCAGGGGCACATGCCCTGGTTGTGGGCTCCATCCCTGGTGGGGGGTGTGCAGGAGGCATCACTGATGTTTCTCTATCTCTCTCCCTTTCCCTTCCTCTCTGAAATCAATAAAAATATATTAAAAAAAAAATAAGCCTGATGAGGCAGGCTATCGAGGCTGTCTGGTTCCTATAGCCAGGGAGTCCCTTAGCCCTCTCTTTCACAGAAGCGTGTGTCAGAGTGATCATTCATCGGTCACTCAGGGTCGGCTGGCCAGCCCTGGCACCTGAGACCAGCCCCAAATGTCCACGCTGGGCCTGCTTCTGGGAACTTCCCAGCGGTCATGTGTTCACACGTGTGCCCACGTGCCCACAGGGTGTTGAACTTTCTTGGAAGGATTCCCAGCCAACCTCATGGCTGTTTTGGGGAGGGGCTGACTATTTCCTGAACCTTCCAATTCAAAATGCTGCAAAGGGATTTTCTTTTTAATTCACCAACTCCTGGCTTTTCCCTGGTCTCCTGTGAGCTCTGGGGAAGCCACTTCCTGCAGGCCTCTGGAGTCCGGGGAATACCCTGATTCTAGCTTCCTCCTGGAAACCCACTGGGGAAGGGTGGCTAATTATCCTAGTTTGCCCAGCTGTCCCAATTTTAACCCCAAAGTTCCCTGTCTGGGAATCCCCTGCAGTCCTGGGCAAACCGGACAATTGTTGGGGTGACCTGTAGCCTTCCTGCTGGGCTCCACTCTGTGGTGTAGGGTGCAGCACACAAACCTTCCCAGCAGCCTCCATGACCTCTGTTTTCTTCAGCTGTCAGGTAGGGTGCTGGTCCCACTTTAAAAGAACTGGAGAGCTGGCTGGTATGGCTCAATGGTTGAGCGTTGACCCATGCACTGCTTTGATGCCAGGTCAGGGTTCATGCCTGGGTTTCAGGCTCAATTCCCAGCAGGGAGCGTGCGGGAGACAGCTTATGGATGTTTCTCCCTTTCCCTTCCTCTCTCTAAAATCAATAAAAATAGCCCTAGCTGGTTTAGCTCAGTGGTTGGAGCATTGGACTGAAGGGTCCCGGGTTCAATTCCGGTCAAGGGCATGTACATAGGTAGCAGGATGAATCCTGGTGCCCCTGGGGCGAGTGCAGGAGGCAACCAATCAATGTGTCTCTCTCACACATATAGATGTTTCTCTCTCTTTCTGTCTCTCCCCCTCCCTTCCACACTCTCTAAAAAAATCCTCGGTTGAGGAAAAAATATCCTCGGGTGAGGATTAATAATAAATAAATAAATTACTTAATTTATTAATTAAAAAATTTAGAATCCATAAAAACATATTTTTAAAAAGAAAGAAAGAACTGAAGAATTCTAAGCATCCATCCCTGGGGCCAGCATCCAGGCTGGGACAATTGAGCTATTATTAAAATTTATTATGATTACTGGGATTATTACCATTATTGTTATAATTATTAGTCACTTTATCATTTCCTGTCAGTCCCTCCTGAAGTAGTAGATACCGGGTCCCAGCTACATCCTGCCCTCTGTAGCGCAGCCTCCAGGCCCAGCAGAGGCCGCCCCACCCCCGCTGGGCTGGCTGTTAAAGAATCTGGCACCCTCAGCTTCCTGCTGCTACACTCCCAGTGGCAGAGAGGAAGCTGAGGTCAGAAGGCCATGGCCAGCCCTTCAGAGCAGACAGAACAGTAGCTCAGTTCCATAGAGCTCCCCAGCCATTTACTCCACCAGCTTCATGTATGTGTGTGTGTGTGTGTGTGTGTGTATATATATATATATATATATATATATATATAATAAAAGCATAATATGCTAATTAGAAATTAGACCAGACGTCCTTCTGTACTATCTTCCAGACGAAGCCGGGGCTGTGAGGGAAGCCCGGGTCCCGGGTGCCAGCTGGCAGCCGGGGGAAGGAAGGCCTACTCTTGCACATATTTCGTGCATTGGGCCTCTAGTGTGTGTGTGTGTGTGTGTATGTGTATATATATATATATATATATATATATATATATATATATATATATAGATTTTTATTTATATTTCTTTCCTTCATATATATGTGTGTATGTATAATTTTAATTGATTTCAGAAAGGAAGGCGAGAGGGAGAGATAGAAACATCAATGATGAGAGAGAATCATTGATTGGCTGCCTCCTGCAGAATAGAACCGTGCCCTCCTGGTTCATAGGTCGATGCTCAACCACTGGCACACACAGACATGTTTTTATTGGTTTTTAAATTGAGAGGAAGGGAGAGAGAGATAGAAACATCGCGGGTGGGTGCCCTGACTGGGAATTGAACCTGGGACCTCTTGGTCCAGGGGACGATGCTCAATCCCCTGAACCACACCAGCCCAGCTCTTTTTTTTTATTTTTTATTGTTGTGTCTATTTCTTTTTTAAAATTGAAGTTCCCTGACTCTTACTGGTCCTGCTTGCATGAGTGGCCACGACTAGGTGGAAAAGGGGAGGGGAACCAGGCAGCAGGAGGAGAGGTCATCTCCACAACATCCCATTTGTACACAGAACTAAACAGACATATGAGTCATTATTGAGGTTAGAAGTTGGCAGCATGGGAAAGGGGAGAAACAGGTGGGGGTTTGGGGTGTCGTTAAAAAAGACAGGGCCCACCCTAGCCAGTTTAGCTCAGTGGATAGAGCGTCGGCCTGTGGACCGAAGGATCTCAGGTTCGATTCTGGTCAAGGGCACATGCCTGGGTTGCAGGCTTGATCCCCAGAGGGAGGTGTGCAGGAGGCAGCTGATCAATGATTTTCTGTCATTATTAATGTTTCTATCTCTCTCTCCCTCTCCCTTCCTCTCGGAAATCCTCCTATGTAATAAAACCCAAATATGCAAATTGACCAAAGGGCTGAATGAACAGTTGCTATGATGCGCACTGACCACCAGGGGGCAGACACTAAACACAGGAGCTGCTGCCTGGTGGTCAGTGCGCTTCCACAGGAGGAGCTCCGCTCAGCCAGAAGCTGGGCTCACAGTTGGCAAGTGCAGCGGTGGTGGTGGTGGTGGCAGGAGCCTCTCCTGCCTCGGTGTAGGCAGGTGGTAAGGAGCGAGGGGTCCCGAGAGCCCCGGCCTGTGAGAGAGATGTCTGACTGCCGGCTTAGGCCCCTGGGGGGATCAGGCCTAAGCCAACAGGTGGATATCCCCTGAGGGGGACACAGGCAGGGCTGAGGGACCCCCCATGTGCATGAATTTCATGTACCGGGCCTCTAGTCAATAATAATAATTATAATAATAATAATAATAATCGTACCTAATAATAGACAGATATGCAAATTGACCGTACCTTCGCTATGCCCACGATTGGCCAGGAGGCGCAGAGGGGCGGGACTTGGGGTCGCAGGGGTGGCTGATTGGGCCGGCGGGACGCTGAGCTCGCATCGCCAGCGGCGGCTCGAGCTCACCGTCTGCGCCATGGCTGTGCTGAGGCACAGAAGGGGCCTCTGGGGCAGCAAGCCCACGTCCCACCACGGACCATCAAAAGTGGGGGAGCTGGGTGCCTGTCCGCTCCTGCACCAGAGGACAGGCACCCAGCTCCCCCAAGATTGAAAGCGGGGAGCTGTGTGTCCGATCTGGCACCAGCGGACCCCCTGCCATCAAAAGCGGGGAGCAGGCTGCTAGCAGTGTCCGCGGAGCGTGCTAGGCTTTGTGGGGCAGTGGATATGGCCTGGATGGCAGGTTAGGCCTAGGGGACCCTACACGTGCATGATTTAATCATGCACTGGGCCTCTAGTAATAATAATAATAATAATAATAATAATAATAATAATAATAAAAAGACAGGTCCCCCCGCAAACTGGGATGCCTGAGGGGAACTCAGTTTGCTTCCAACCCAAGAGGAATCAGAAAATCAAAAGTGGTTTGGGCCCTGGCCAGGTGGCTCAGTTGGTTGGCGCATGCTCCCATACACCAAAAGGTTTTGGTGTATGGTCAGGACACAGACCTAGGTTGCGGGTTTGATCCCAGGTTGGGACAAGTACAGGAGGCAACTGATTGATGTTTCTCTCTTTGTTTTGTTTTGTTTTGTTTTCTCTCTCTCCCTTCCTCTCTCTCTAAAATCAATAAACATATCCTCAGGTGAGGATTTTTTAAAAAATCGGTTTGGGAAGGCCAGAACCGTCAGGGATGGGGGGAGGAGGAAGGTCCAGGGGGTGGGGTGGGGGGCTGTTTGGCAATTGGGTGAAGGCCCTCCCCCTGCTTCCACCAGCTTCTTGGTACCTATGAGGTGCCAGGCACAATTCCAGGTGCTGAGGACACAGTGGAGAGCCAGACAGACCCCTCCTCCCTCGTGGAGCTGACATCCTAGAATAGAAGCCAGGCATTTAAGTCAGTGCTCAAAGAAACGGCCAGTGAAATGTCAGGTCGTCATAAAGGCCATGAAGAAAACCACAGCAGACCAAGGAACAGAGAGATGACTTCGCTGGTTCAGAATGAGGAGTGTCTGCAGAGTGGTGAGGGTTTGTTTCTTAGCCTGAGTAGTTGATTTTTCTTAAAACTGGGCCCACAAGTGAAGCCCATGAACGTGTTTTGCTTTTTGTGTTGTTTTTTTTTAAAGATTTTTATTTATTTCAGAGAGGAAGAGAGTGATAGAGACATCAATGATGAAAGGGAATCATTGATTGGCTGCCTCCTGCACGTTGGACCGAGCCCGCAACCCAGGCATGTGCCCTTGACCAGAATCGAACCTGACCCTTCGGTCCACAGGCCGACACTCTATCCACTGAGCCAAACCAGCTAGGGCAATGTGTTTTGTTTTTAATCCTCATCCAAGGATATTTTCCCATTGATTTTTTTTATTTATTTACTTATTTATTTGCTTATTTATTTTCCCATTGATTTCTGAGAGAGTGGAAGAGAGAGGGAAAGACAGAGAGAAACATTGATGTGAGAGAAACACATTGATTGATTGCCTCCTGCACTCACCCTGACCAGGACCTGGGCTGGGGAGGAGCCTGCAACCCAGGTACCTGCCCTTGACTGGAGTCAAACCCGAGACCCTTTGGTCCACAGGCCCACGCTCTATCTATCCACTGAGCCGAACGGGCTAGGGTGGAAGTTTTTTGGTTTGTTTGATTTTGTTAATCCTCACCTGAGGATTAATTTTTCCATTGATTTTTAGAGAGAATGGAAGGGAGGAAGAGAGAGAGAGAGAGAGAGAGAGAGAGAGAGAGAGAGAGAGAGAGAAACATTGATATTTGTAACAGAAACACATTGATTGCCTCCCACACTTGCCCCAGGGCCCCAAGGATTGATCCTGTAACCTAAGTACATGCCCTTGATCGGAATTGAACTGGGGACTCTTCAGTCCGAGGGCTGACGCTCTATCCACTGAGCCAAACAGGCTAGGGTGAAAGTTGTTGTTTTTTTGTTTCTATTTTCTTTTGTTTTTATTTTTTAATATATTTTATTGATTTTTTTACAGAGAGGAAGGAAGAGGGATAGCGAGTTAGAAACATCAATGAGAGAGAAACATCGACCAGCTGCCTCCTGCACACCCCCTACTGGGGATGTGCCCGCAACCAAGGTACATGCCCTTGACCGGAATCGAACCTGGGACCTTTCAGTCCGCTGGCCGACGCTCTATCCACTGAGCCAAAGCGGTTAGGGCTTGTTTTGTTTTTAATGCTTGGTCAAGGAAAACTGTTTCTGTACTCACAACACTTCTGACGCCTAGTGTATGGGTTTTCCACACCAAGAGATTCTCCGGTTTTCTGTGGACACCACCTGGTGTCTTACAGTTCAGTTCAGTTCTGACACTAGCTATCCAGACGTTGAGGACTCAGTCCCACAGGACTCCACCCCTCCCGCCCCACTTCGGCCTCCAATAGCAATCCCCATGCAGGGTTCCCACAACCTCTTCCTCAGGTTCATTAATTTGCTATAATGGCTCGTGGAACTCAGGGGAACTTTACGGAGGTGTCCCAGTTGATTATAAAGGACATTCATTATAAAGGATGCAGATGAACAGGGGCTGGGAGGGGCCTAGACACAGGCGCTTCTGTTCCCGTGGAGGAGGGGGGCATCACCCTCCCAGCACAGGGATGTGTTCACCAACCCAAACGCTCCCTGCATCCTGTTGTGAGGGGGTTTTTGTGAAGGCTCCATGATGTAGGCACGATTCATTAAGCCACTAGCTCTTGGTGATCAAATCTAATCTCCAGCCTTCCTCCTCTCCCTGGAGTGGAGGTGGAGCTGAAAGTTCCAACCTTCTGGTCCCATGGTTGGTTCCTCTGGAGGTAACAAGCATCCTAGAAGCTCTGTGCCAGGAATCGGGGATAAAGACCAAATATACATGTCTTCTTATATCACAGTATCACACATGCAAAGGCCAACTGTCTTCAGAGAAGGACTCCAAGTTCTCAGGATCATCTGTATCTGCTCACTATTCCCATTCGAAACCACTCCTCCCCACTCAGTGCCCTGACTTCAGCAGAAGCGTCCATCGGAACTGTGCGTTGAAATGGCTTTGCTGTTCTGTAACCCATACAACCAGGCCCTGGGCCTGATCACTTGCACCTGTAAAAGAGAAGAGACTCTGGAATGGTTTCCAAAAAGGAAAACAACCATATGTTCTCTCACACACAAGAATGTTTCTGGTGCCCTGACCGGTGTGGTTCAGTTGTTTGGAGTGTGTACCAAAAAGCTGGCCAGTTCAGTTCCTGATCAGGCACCACACCTAAGTTGCTGGTTCAGTTCTCGGTTGGGTGCATGCAAGAGGCAGCCTATCACCCTGACTGGTTTGGCTCAGTGGATAGAGCGTCAGCCTGTGGACTGAAGGGTCCCAGGTTCAATTCCGGTCAAGGGCATGTACCTTGGTTGCAGGCACATCCCCAGTTGGAGGTGTGCAGGAGGCAGCTGTTCAATGTTTCTCTCTCATCGATGTTTCTAACTCTCTTTCCCTCTCCCTTTCTCTCTGTAAAAAAAATCAATAATATATACATATATATTTTTAAAAGAGGCAGCCTATTGATGTTCCTCTCTCACATTGATGTTTCTCTCTCTCCCTACCCCATCCTCTCTCTAAAATAAATTTTAAAAAAGAAATGAACTCTGATCTCTTCCTTCTTATCTTAAAAAAAAAGAAAAAGAAAAAAATGTTCCTCATAACAACAAAATTGGAAACCACAGGCCTTCACCAGGAGAATGGACAATTAAGTTTTGAGCTATGGCCCTGTATGTTGGAATATGATAAGGTAGAGAAAAGGAATGTCCTAGAACTATTTGTGTTAACATGGATGACTCTCAAGAATGTGTTATCGAGTAACTTAGAATAAAGTAACAGAACATGAACAGTAGGATATATTTTTAAAAAGTTGAAAATCTTGCACAAAACAGTAATTTAGTATTTGAAGATCTAAGTAAAGCGAGGGGAAGAGTCATAAAAAATCTGAGGAAGTGTGTTCCAGGTAGAGGGAGCAGCCAGTGCAAAGGCCCGGAAGCCAGACAGTGCCTGGTGTGCTGGAGGAATTGCGAGGAGGCCCTCGTGGTTGAAGCAGAGTGAATGAGGGGGAGAGTGAGAGGAGGAGAGGGCAGAAGAGGCATGGGCAGGTCATGCAGGGCCTCTGAGCACGGGAAGGGGTTGGCTTTTCCTCTGAGTGAGGTAGGAGCCAAGGAGGGTTCTGAGTAGAGGAGAGACATGGCCTGACTCAAGGGCTCACAGGGCCCCCTGGGCAAGGAAGGGAGGACAGACTGTGAGGGGTGAGGCAGGAGCCCTGAAACAGACCAGAAGCAACTGCCTTGGTCCAGGTGTGTGATGATGGGGAACAGGGAAACAGCCCACTTTTGCTTATGAGCCAGAGGTGGGTGTGAGAGAAGTGGGGGAATCAAGAAGGACCCTAAGATTTCTCGTTCTGAGCTAACCAATATTTCCATTTTTCTCTTGAGTCCTTACATAGGTGGGCTGAGCAGGCACAATAAAATACAATTGTCCGTTTGTAAACTGGCCCCCATACAGAGGGCAACGAGAGACCGCAGAAAGAGGCAGATCACTCCAGGTCAACAGGTGGCAGGTTTAATAAGCAAAGGAACTTACATGCGAGGCTTGTCTTGGACGACCACCAGATGAGTAGGTCCCCGCCCCTGCCCACCAGAATCTTAAAAGTTTACATAGAGGCCTTAACGGGGTCCAGTCGCATATTCAAGCATGCTTGGGATGGTCTCAACAACACCTTACTCTCCCAAGGCTGTGTCATTGGAACAGTTCCCACTGAGGGGACAGTAGGTAACGTGTACATTCCAAAGACAGGGGAGAGGTGAGGAGCCTCCGATTTGTCCAGGTCCAGCTCGAAGGTCAACTGGCAGTCATGTCCTCTTGATGATCTCCTCCAACAACAATACATCCTTTTTATTCCACTCCTTCTTAAACATAATATATTTTTATTGATTTCAGAAGGAGGAAGGAAGAGGGGGAGGGAGAGAGAGATAGAAACATCAATGATGAAAGAGAATCATTGATTGGCTGCCTCCTGTACTCCCCCGACTGGGGATGGAGGCCACAACCCAGGCATGTGCCCTGACGGAGAATCATACTGTGACCTCCTGGTTCATGGGTTGATGCTCAACCACTAAGCCATGCTGGCTGAGCCCTCTCCTTTATTATAGATACTCTGGACGTGTCTCCATGTCAGTACAAGTACCCCATTTCCCTCCAACTGCATATTATGCCCTCATCAGGATGAATCCCTCAGCCCCCAGTTTCCCGGGTACCAGGCTCGGTCTCTACTATTTCACACTGGATCTCCATAGCTGCCCTGTGAGGAAGAATCTATCTTTCCTCATATGTTCTCAGACTCAGAAAGGAGTAGCCATGTGCCCTTCACCACAGGAGTTAGGGCTCTGACTCCAGAGACGAACCTGTCTCTGCCCTTTTGTGCCGTGACCTGAAAACGTTACTCAACCCCTGTTAAAGAAAAATAATTCTGATGCTTGTTAAAACGGCAAGGAAGACTTGATCCGGGCCTATGTGAAGTATGGTAGCAACCATACTTGGGTAAAAATTGCTTAATATTTTAACCTTGCTATTTTGGGTTCTGTACTCATTTAAAAGTTATTTTGATTTTCTGAACTTATGTATGCTATCCCAATACTCCATTGATGATGGTTTGAATATCCCATTGATTGTGATGTCACTGGTTACTGAAGCACATTTTCCTGGGAACTAAGACGGATAACTGAGTTTCCGTTGACTCAGTGGTCCCTGCAGTAGCTACAGATAGTGCATTCCTGTTGACTCAGTGATTCCAGAATCTGGACAGCACAATTATTCTAAATTGTCCGGGCGGTCCCAGATAATGATAATGTGTTTCCGTTGATTCAGTGATTCGTAGATAACTAAGTTGCTCAGATTCTGCTTCTGTGAAAATGCTTTTTCGCGAAACAGGTTCCTCATTCCAGACCCAAAGATGTAATCGATACTTTTGTGATATTCCGCCAATATAAGTCAGAGTGGCAAGCTGTTCGGGGCTGCGAGGTCTGGAGAGCTTTTGCTCCCTCGTATGCCACCGGCCGTTAATAAATGACTCCATAATTCGACTTTTTTTGAGGCGTCCTTTGTAAAATGGGGGCTACACCACAACATATGCAATAGGGGATTGTAACAGGGTTGAGAGATCAGGCTCAATTCTGAATACAGCAAAGACAGCTGGGGATCGTGAGCCAAGGGAGAGGGTGTTGTCTATGGATGGAAAATGACTAAGAGGAGACATCAAGGGTAGAGGGACTGAGAATTCTTGCTAAAGAGAGGCCAAGGACGTATATGCATCAAAGATGAGGGACGAGGAACTTGATCAGATATCAAGGGTGGTGGGATGACTTAGAACAGTGGCTCCCAACCTTTTTTTGGCCATGCCCCACTTAAGCATCTTTAAATCCTGATGCCCCCCTGTGACATATAATTCTTATTAATCAAATATGGAGGAAGCCTAAAAGGCCATTAACTTAGACTAAACAAGCTTCCAAAAAACATGGCATCCCTGAAAGAGAAAAATAAAAGAACGAAAAAACAGTTGAAGTACTGAGGAAGAAATCACTAAGAAATTGTTTTTTTTAAAAATAATATGAAATATGAAAAAATAGCAAAGTTTTAAAACATATAAGAGAACTGAAATGCGTAAATATGTCACTATTTATATACTGTGTATGAGGCCCCTAGAACCATAAGAAACGCAGAAAATTCACTGTTAATAACTCATTCTCGAATTGACTTCCTTAAAAATCAAATTGCCCCCCCTGGGGGGCGTGTGCCCCACGTTGGGAATCACTAGCTTAGAAGGAGTCTTTGCTCAGACTGGACTGGGCAAAGACAGAACATAGGCCAAGGTCGAAGGCTAGTGGAAAAGATGGCTCAGAAGACTACATTTTGGTTAAGGAAAGTCTGTGGCACCCTCTGTGCCTGTTTCTCTCTCCGAGAAATGGGTGTAAGAGCCGTCACTCGGGACTGCTGCCAGGATTTCCTTCTCTGTCAAGGACAGCGACTCGCTGTGCGGTTCGGATTAGAACTCGAATCAGGAGGACATCCACGCCGCTACTGACAGCAAGGAGGCCTCAGAGGACAGGGGTGAGAGAGATGTGAGCGGGCGGGAGGGAAATGCCTCCTGTATTCGAGGAGGGGGTCTCAGCCAGCGAGGTGGGTTGGCCAGGCAGACACAAGACAGGGTGGACTGCGGAGTCACAAGGCAGGGGGTTGGAGGACTGAGTGGCGCGCGGCTGCAGCCTTGACCTCGGAAAAGAGGATGTGGGGCTCACACCGGGGTCAGGTCCGGAAGTCGAAGATAAACAGAGCCCTTAAGAACGCCGAGTCGCCAGAAAACCACACTCTTCCGCCCGCTGGTGCGGACTACTCTCTGCGTCTTCTCACCTCCAGTCGTCAGCCAATCGCTGACGCTGTGGCACTTCCGGCAGCCGATCGAGCCAATCGCGGTTGAGCGAAAGGCGAACCAGGGACCAATAGGAGTGCCTCTGGTGCAGCGAAAGGACCAATGCCTACGTGTGACGGAAAGGGAGGCAGCCAATGAGTGTGCCCTTTTCAGGTGGCCCCTAGAGGAGGCGGCATCTCGGCGGCGATCCGTCGGCGGCTGCCTGTTGTGGCAGGACTGGGTCCCGGGTTCGAACCGGAGTCCCCGGGAAAGGGTGAGTGTGGAGGAGGCCACGGAAAGGGTGCCCCCCGCCCCGCGGAGGTCATCTGGAAGGATGCGGCCGGCGGCCGGCGCGGGACTGGCCGCGCTCTGCAGGAGGTGGATGGAAGCACCCGCTGCCTCCGGACTGGTCGATGCCCGGTGGGTGCTCAGCACATTTCCTGCCCAGCAGGGTTTGGAGGCTTGGATGTGTGGTGTGCAGGCTTCCCGAGTGCAGACCTCATCCCGACCCCATCTTCAAAGCTGGGTCTGGGCTCAGTGGGGACGAAGAAGGATGGGCACCCCCAAAGCCCCATCCCCACGATCTTATTTTAAACGTTAATAGACAATAATAGTAGACATTTATCAAGGGCCCAGGCCCTCTGCACAGCCTTTTCCATTGATTGTGATCTCACTGGTTGCCTCATCTCAGTGTATCCTCCCCGCGTCTTTGAGGGAGAGACCTTTATATGCCCATTTTCCAAATGAGGAAACAGGCTCAGAGAGAGAAGCTGATTCCCGGGGAATCCGACATTATGCTATTACAACATTCTCCTCTTCCCACCACCGTTTGTCTTAAATCAATAAGATCAGTGGGATCGCTCACAGTCCCTCCCTGGAGGTACAGGGACCTCAGGAGGCCTGGGTCCTGGGCCTGGCTTCAAAAAGTCTGGGAGCTAGTTTGGGAGGAGAGAGCTGAACTACACCCCTCCTAGGCTTGGGCAAGTCACAAGGGCCAGAGGTCACTCATGGGGGTGGATGTGGGAGGCAAGGAATCTTGGCTTGAAAGAGAAAAAGCCATCATGAGGATGAAACCAATAATAATGTGTTACTCTTGTGTTTGTCATACTTGTTTTTTTCCAAGCCTATATCAAGGTCTGTGCTGAACATATGAACATGCAGAATTGTGTTGAAACGGCACGACCATCTTCTGATGGCAACGGTTTCAGCATCTCCGTTCTCCAGATGGGGAAACTGAGGCCCGGGAGTAGCTAAGTGACTTACTTGAGTTGACACAGGGAGCGCCCAGATTCACCCCCCAGGTTCGTTTGACCACACCTGCCTGCCTGGTTATTTTGGGAATAATGTGTTGGAGAACAGATTTTTGTATTGGTGCTAGTTAGTCCAGTAGAGAGGTTGGATGTTGTTATTGTTCATGACAGGTCTAAAAGGTGGGGATGCATACCCCAACTCCATCAAACCTGTGGAAACTGAGGCTCAGGGAGGGGAATTGGGTGCTTGAGGTTGCACAGCAAGGGGAGTTCAGAATATTCCCTCGGGCCTCAGTCTAAAGGGGCAGGAGGTTGAGGTGCTAACAGGAGCCTCTAGGCTGAGGCCTGGGGACTAATGGGCTGTCCCTTCCCAGCCAAGCCAGCTGTCAGGAGCATGCCTCTGTGCCATGGGGGGGCCACCGCCAGGGGCAGCAAGCCCGATGGGGACGAAGCTCCGCTCACAGCCATCACAGGAGGCCTGAAGGTGTTCCTGCACTGGGCGGGCCCTGCCAGCAAGGAGCCCTGGGTCACTTTCAGCGAGGCCACACTGACCGCGGAGGAGGTCTGCATTCACATCGCACACAAAGTCGGTGAGTCCCATGGCAGGGGTGGAGGTTTTGGCAACAGCTGAAGCCCATCCATCGTCTGCCTGTTCGTTCAGAAGACACTGAGTGAGTGCCTATTATGTGTCAGCCCCAAATCACTGCCTTTGTAGCACTGATATTCTCCTAGGGAAGTCATAATAAATAAGAAAACTGTGTAGGAGGGCAGAGATAGATCATAGGAGCAATTTAAAACTTAAGGAGATAAGAGAGGGAGCCACGGGGATATCTGGGAGGAGATGAGTACCAGGCTCAGGGAACAGCATGTGCAAAGGCCCTGAGGTGGGAACTTGTCAGCAACAGCTAGATCTGAATGAGAGGAGACAGGAGTAAGTGAAGGAAAGGAGGTGAACAGTGCAGGTCATGCAGGGCCTGGTGGGCCTCAGGGGGGACTTTGGATTTTACTCCAAGTGAGGTGGGACTGTGAGCAAAGGAGAGACCTGACTGGACTCAGGTGTTCACAGGTATTCTCTGGTTGCTGTAGGGGGAACATACTAGTGGGTGAGGGTGGGAGTAGGGAGGCCATGGCAGAGGTGATTTCCAGGTGGGAGGTTATGGGGGAGAGGTCAGTCAGGGCCAGATCTTACAATGCCTTCAACGCCAGAGGGAGGAATTGCGAGTTTGGGCTTTTTCTTGAGAGCAGTAAGGAACCAGAGAACAGCTGGAAGAGCCTGTAATAGATGTGCTCAAAACTACACTTCCTTCTGCCAGAGGAGGAGGAGGTCGCTCCAAGGGGGCTTTGCTTACATGCCCCTTCCTCCAGGAAGTCCTCTTAAACTCCCTCCCCCATAACCGGATGGGGGCCTTCTGGTGGATTTCTACAACACCTTGTACCAGGGGTCCTCAAACTTTTTAAACAAGGGGCCAGTTCACTGTCCCTCCGACCATTGGAGGGCCGGACTATAGTTTAAAAAAAACACCTATGAACAAATTCCTATGCACACTGCTAAATCGGCTGCTAAGCAGGACAGGCAGCGGCGGCAAAAACACCCGGCAGGCCGGATAAATGTTCTCGGCGGGCCGCATGTGGCCCGCGGGCCGTAGTTTGAGGACCCCTGCCTTGTACTTTTCAACCAGCGGCTGATCTCTTAAAAGAACTCAGATGGATGTGCTGGGTGATGTGAAACATGTCTGTCAGAGGGAATAGCATGTGAGGAGAGCCTGCTCAATTTGAGGAAGCAAAAGTAAGAGTAACTGGAGTGTCAGTTTCAAGAATTTGGAAGGGGAAGGAGGAATTGAAAGCCAGAGAATGAAGCAGTCAGATGGGCTCTTCAGGAAGTTGTCTCACAGGGAGGCATGCTCCTTCTGCGGAGGCAGTACCCTGGGTGCAGTGACCGCGCCATTTGGCATCATCCAACCCGGCTGGAAGGTACATTCTCTGAGGCCACACAGCTCTACTCCTGGATATTCACCATACAGACACTCAGCTCATGTGTTCCAGGAGACGCATCTGAGGATGCTTAGAGCTGCCTCATGTATCTTAGTGAAAAGTGGGAGGCCATCTTAAAGTCCTTCTGCAGGAGAATGCACAAATAAACAGCCGTATGGTTGAACACTGGAATACTATATAGCCATGAAAAGGGAATTTAACCAAGGTTACGGGTATCATCAGGCAGCATGGAAAAGCAAGTTGCGGGGTACCAGTGGTATAATACCACATTTTCAGTTTATAATATTCAAGACTAGATCATAGAGGATATGAAAATAATAAATTCTACTTCAGGAATATGGTTACCTCTTTGTGGGAGGAAAAAGGAAGTGGATGTAGGTGGGGGCTTCCATTGTACTTTCTAAGTTTTACTTCTTTATCTGGTGGCTGGTACTTAGGTGATTATGAATTATTCCGAAAGGACTATTTTATATTAAAAAATTAAGTGCTGTATCTTTTAAAAATGCCTCGGGTGGCCATTGTGGGAATGACCGCAAGTCCGGAGGCTGGACTTGGCCTGGGCTTTGGATTTGAAGGAAGTGGGTGGATCCTAGAGAGATGGTGGATATAGAAAGAGCAGGACTTTTACCCATCCCAAGTGAAGAGGGTGGGAGGAGTTGAGAACAAGGACCAAGTCCTGGCTTAAGGAACTGGACAGAGGCCCTGGCTGGTGTGGCTCAGTTGGTTGAGTGTCGTCCTGGGCACTGAAAGGTTGCTGGTTCGATTCCCGGTCAGGGCATGGGGGAGATTATGGAGGAGATTATGGTGCCCAGGTTGTGGGCTTGATCCATGGTCCAGGTGGGTCGGGGTGCATGCAGAAGGCAGCTGGTCAATGATTTTCTCTCTCCCTCTCTCTCTCTTTCTCCTCCTCCCTCTCTCCCTCTCCCTCTCCTTTCCTCTCTCTCTAAAAAAAAGTCAATAAAAACATTTAAAAAAGAACTGGGCACAAGAGGGGCAGGTGTGGGGAGCTTGGATGAGATCTGTTTGGAACAAGCACCTCTAAGGGAGCTTGTGACATTCAGGAGGAGGCAGCCAGGAGGTAGTTAGGTATGTTTTCCCGGCTGCAGTTCAGAGATCAGAATAGAGTTGTGTTAGTCAGTCTAGGATAGGTTTAGCTGCAGTAACAAGCAAAGCCCCCCACCCCCCAACCCCCCTGCCCAAACCTGTGATTTTCCTGGGTTAAAACAATAAAGGTACCTAAAATCAAATGTAGGTCAGATGGTTCACCTCTATCTTATGCTTCACCACCTAGCACAAAGAGTCTCCAACATCCTTGGGGCAGGAAAGATGACAGGAGAGTTTATTTCCAGGCCTGGAAGTATGCGTATCTGTCTGCTCACATCCCATTGGCCAGAAACCAATCAATCCACTGGCCCCATCCAAGCTGCAAGGGAGGCTGGAAAATGTGGTCTGCTGTGAGGCCACAGCATGGTCAACATATTGCATTATCCTCTGTCAGCAGGGGAGGAGGCCTAGGGAAGGCTTGTGAAGGGAGACAGCGGGTCTGGGGGCCCATAGGATCATGGCAACAGACGCTGACTCCGGATGCTGTTTCTTCCCTCTTCCAGGCATCACTCCACCCTGTTTCAATCTCTTTGCCCTCTTTGATGCCCAGGCCCAGGTCTGGCTGCCCCCAAACCACATTCTTGAGGTCTCCAGAGACACAAACTTGACGCTGCACTTCCGCATGAGGTGGGTGAAGGCCTGTGGGAAGGCTTGTCCCCTTTTGTTCTGTCTCTTCTCTCCCCTGAATCCCATCTTCCTGGAGCGGAATTGATGCTCAGCCCTAGCTGTGCCCTTCCCTTCCTGTAGGTTTTATTTCCGGAACTGGCATGGCACAAACCCTCAGGAGCCAGCTGTGTGTCGCTGCAGGCCCCCGGGGGCCAAGGCTTCGTCAGAACAGGCAGAGCAGGGGATACAACTCCTGGACCCAGCCTCCTTTGAGTACCTCTTTGAGCAGGTAGGAGCAGGACTGGGAAGTGGGGTTATTTCAGGGGGACTGAGGGGCAGCTGAGGCGCCCCCTACTCTTTTTACAATTATAGCTAGCAGGTTTCAACTCATGCAACCTGGGGTCCTTTTTCTACGTGAACCAAAGGGTTCTGAGAATCTTAGGATTGCATGGGAAAGAGTGCTGTGATCGATTAGTGATGTCTGCCACAGGCATGGTCAGAGGAGGCATGCATGCTGTATATTCAGCCTTTGCAGAAAATGGGAAGTCCCTCCTTCCCCGCCCAAAGTGGCCAGAAGCTGAGGAGTGAACAGGTTTTCAGGCCTCCCTTTCTATCTGATTTCCCCACCCCTAGGGCAAGCATGAGTTTGTGAATGATGTGGCATCGCTGTGGGAGCTGTCGAGTGAGGAGGAGATCCACCACTTTAAGAACGAGAGCCTGGGCATGGCCTTTCTGCACCTCTGTCACCTTGCTCTCTGCCGCGGTGTTCCCCTGGAGAAGGTGGCCAAGAAGATCAGGTGCCTGGGGATGGGGAAGAGACACTGTGGAGGTGGATGGATAGACGTGGCATCCGGGGGCCAAGGCAGAGACCTTGTATATTGCCATGCCTTCATTTATTGAGCATCTACTGTATGCTGACACTAGTTGTGGTTGTTGAAGGACACACTAGTGAACAAGTCAGACAAAAATCCCTGCCCTCTTGGCTCTCACATCAGGTGAAAAAGACAGGCAATAAAAAAATACAAAAGTAAAGCCGAAACCGGTTTGGCTCAGTGGATAGAGCGTCGGCCTGCGGACTGGGGGGTCCCGGGTTCGATTCCGGTCGGGGGCATGTGCCTTGGTTGTGGGCGCATCCCCAGGAGGGGTTGTGCAGGAGGCGGCTGATCGATGTTTCTCTCTCATCGATGTTTCTGGCTCTCTGTCCCTCTCTCTTCCTCTCTGTAAAAAATCAATAAAATATATTTAAAAAAAAAAATACAAAAGTAAAATGTATAGTGTTATAGATGGTGATAAAGTGCAATGGGGGGAAATTAAGTAGGAAAAGAGAAAGAAGGGGAATGTCAGGGAATGAGGGGTATATAATTTAAAATTGAGTAGTTGGGGAATTTCTCACTGAGCAGGTGATGGTCACATTCAATGATTTGAAGGAAGTAAAAGAGGAAGCCAATATGGATATCTGGGAGAAGAGAATTCTATACAGAGGGACCAGCCAGTGCAAAGGCCCTGAGGCTGGACTATGCCTGATATGTTGGAGGAGGTGTGGCTAGAGTAGGGTGAGCTTAGAGAACTCCCTAGAATTCAAGGGAAGGAAGGAGTTAGCTGTGTTTACCTCCATTGCCAAGGGCTGGATTAATCAGGGCACACTGGCTGGATGAGGCAGCAGGAAAGCTGGGTCTTTCAGAACCAGCAGTTCTTTAAAGCACATATTTTTCAGTCCCTGTCCTGGAGGACTAGGGCTGTGACAGCACACGAAGTCCAGGGTGCTAGCAAACCCAGAGGAGGCAGCCTATCCAGCCTGGAGACCAGAGAGCACTTTCCAGGGGAGGTGATATTTCTGCTCAGACCTAAAGGTTGAGCCCTAGCCGGTTTGGCTCAGTGGATAGAGCGTTAGTCTGCAGACTGAAGGGTCCCAGGTTCAATTCAGGTCAAGGGCACATGCCCAGGTTGTGGACTCAATCCCCAGTGGAGGGCGTGCAGGAGGCAGCCAATCAATGGTTCTCTCTCATCATTGATGTTTCTATCTCTTTCTCCCTCTCCCTTACTCTCTGAAATCAATAATAATATATATTTTTTAAAAAATTAAAAAAGACTTAAAGGTTGAGTCTTCTTTATCCAGATATGGACTGTCTTGGCAAAGCGTTCAGGCAAATGGAATAGCATATACAAAGGCCCAGAGGCAGAAGATGGCAAAAGCCTATTTCCAGGGGAACTGGATGTAGAATATGATTGCTCAGGTGCAGGAGTTGGCAAGACACTAGTTGGCAGCTCCCTGCTGCCCTGGGCCTTTTCCCCAGGGCAGCAGGGAGCCCTGGAAGGCTTGGAAGTTGGGGCGGAAGGTAGCTAGAACCTCAAGCTTTAGGATCCCTCTGGTCAAGCGGGGGGTGGGGGGTGGAGGGGTGGGGAGAAGGCTAAGGACATAGAGACTGAGGCTTGGAACCTGTAATCTAGGGGAGCTATACTGGTAGGTGATGGGGAGATGCGTTAATGGGGCAGGCTTTGTGAAGAGCAGAGGGGCCCCCAGAGCTGTGCCTTTATGATCAGAATATTAATGATAAATACCATAGCGACTTCAGTAATAATAACAGCTGACACTGACATAGTCCTTTTTTTTTTTTTTAATATATTTTATTGATTTTTCAAAGAGAGAAAGGGAGAGGGATAGAGAGTTAGAAACATCGATGAGAGAGATACATCGACCAGCTGCCTCCTGCACACCCCCCACAGGGGATGTGCCCGCAACCAATGTACATGCCCTTGACCGGAATCGAACCTGGGACCTTTCAGTCCGCAGACCGACGCTCTATCCACTGAGCCAAACCGGTTTCGGCGACATAGTCCTTCTTATTCTGTCATCAGCCCTGTAGGTGGGCACTGTTTGCACCCATTTTTCAGGTGAGCAGACACAGGCTTATAGAGCTTACGTTAGTTATCCAAGAACTGGGATTTCAGCCCCACAGTCCCCTCCTGAGTCCTGTGCCCTGGTCCCCGCCACCATCCAGCCTCCCTGTGCTGGCCCTTTATCGTACTCTCTCTTTCCACCTCACGACAGCCTGCCTGTTTTCTGAATGAGGCAGCTGTGGTTCAGAGGAGTTACGTCATTTGCCACATGTCGTCCAGCCAGGCCTGCAACCCAGGCCCCTCACCAGCCCCTCTTGGTCATTCCCACAGCTTCAAGGACTGTATCCCGCGCTCCTTCCGGCAACAGATCCGGCAGTACAATGCGTTCACACGGCTACGCCTGCGGATCATCTTCCGCAGGTTCCTGCACGCCTTCCAGCCGGGCAGCCTTTCCCAGCACGTCGTCATGGTCAAGTACCTGGCCACACTCGAGCGGCTGGCACCCCGCTTCGGCACGGAGCGTGTGCCTGTGTGCCACCTAGAGCTGCTGGCCCAGGCCGAGGGGGAGCCCTGCTGTGTCCAGGACAGTGCGCAGGCCCCTGGAGATCCCAAGCTCAAGTCTGCGGTCGAACCGCCCACCCACGAGGTGCTGGTGACTGGCACTGGCGGCATCCAGTGGCGGCCAATACAGACAGAGGTGAGCAGGGTGCCTCTTCCATCTGGGGGTCCAGGTGGGGTCGGGCGGGAGCTCCTGTTCAACCTTGGCCATGGTCTCTGAGGGGGACTATGGTGAGCCCTTTCCCCTCATGGCTCTGGGGTATGTCCTTCTGTTCCCTGGGGTCTGTGTCCTCTGCCTGCCCCCTGGGGACCTGATTTCTGGGGTCTGTACCTCTGGGAACCCCTTTAGACTAGGGGGATGAGAGGGGGAGGATCCTCCTCTCTGCCCTCCCTGAGGTTCTGCTTCTGGCATGTGTCTCTCTTGGGGGTGGGTCCCCGGTCCCACCCGTGACACTCATGACTAAGGAAGAGATACTTGAGACTTCCTGGTCCCTCCAGCTCCAGGCTACCCCCATGGGGAATGTGTGGGGGACTAAACAGGCATAGCCCTGCTCAAATCCACCTCCCTAGGTGCGGGGTTTCCAGAGTCCCCATGGTGGTGACGGTGGCAGCAGCAGGAATTCTCATGCTGACTTATCTGGGAAGAAAGCCAAGGCCCAGCAGCTGGGCGGCCCACCTGTGGACAGGCCGCGGGAGGCGCCATGGGCCTACTTCTGTGACTTCCAGGACATCACCCACGTGGTGCTGAGAGAATGCCATGTCAGCATCCACTGTCAGGACAAGCGCCTGGTGGGGCCCGAGACGGGGCTGGGCTGCGGGCCGGGCTGCGGGGCACCCCCAGCCTGTGACGCCTGCCTGACATCCCCGTGGCCTATAGGAGCTGACCCTGCCTTCCCCGGCCATCGCCCTGTCCTTGGTGTCGCTGGTGGATGGCTATTTCCGCCTGACGGCTGACTCGAACCACTACCTGTGCCACGAGGTGGCTCCTCCACGGCTGGTGATGAGCATCCAGGACGGTGTCCACGGACCCCTGCTGTGAGTGCCCAGGAGGCTGGGCGGCACGGACTGTGGTGGTGGCAGCTGCCAACTGGACCCTGAGTTCTGAAGGACTGTGGGGCTCAAATGAGATGTTTGTGTGCGTGTACTTGTGTGAGCATGTGTGTGCAAGCATTTGTGTCTGGTCTGTACCTGTGAATGTGAGCACGTGTTTGCCTGCGCGAGCATGCATTATGTGTTTAAGTATTCACTCATACCACCGTGTGCATTCATTCTTATCTGTGAGTGCATATGTGTGCTCACTCGTGTATGCTTATGTGCAAGTGCACCCACATGTGTGCTTGTCTGTGTGTGTGCATGCATGCGAGTGTGCATTTGTGTGTGTGAGTGTGCACCAGGGATTATAGAGGGGGTGAGAACACCTGCAGGGGGTCGGGCGGCATGTCGTGCTGAGGGGGCCTGGGTTTGGGACTGTCGCTGTGCATGTCTGGATGTTGGACAGCCCATGTGGTGTGCGGCAGTGTCACTGCTCCAGTGACTGCCCATAAAATTGTCATCACACATTTTCACATGCGATGTGATGCGTGATTTTAGGGGGCTGTGTTGTACAAATATCGGTGGCCATTCAGAAACGTGTGTGGGTGTGTACAGCCCCACAGATGTGTGTTGTCCTGGTAATTGTGGGTCACTGAGCGATTCTGTTTGGACTTGCGGGGTAGAGGCTATGAAGTGCCCGTGCTTATGCGGCAATCAGATGCCAGTGTGGCCGTCCTGCATGCTGCCAGGTCGTGGTTAGTGACTGTCAGCTTATCTGGTCATTGGCCTTGCGCCTGCGTGTCCTCTGTAGCCCTGGGACTTGCCCCTGAGGGTTTCTAAGCGGTCTGAGCCTAGTCTATACACCAGAGGAGGGTGAAGTGGCCGTTTTCCCTCCTGAGAGCTGTGCCCTGTCACGGCTAGGTGCGTGCCACTCATACAGTCTGTGGCCACGTCAGTGTGTCTTAGTCTGTGCGGGTTGCTCTAACAGACTACCATAGATCAGCTGGCTTAGAAACCACAGACATTTATTTCTCACAGTTCTGAAGGCCAGGAGTCCAAGTTCAAGGTACCAGTACACCCAGTGTCTGGTGAGGGCCCTAGTTCAAGACAGCTTTCTTCTTCCCGTGTCCTCAAATGGTGGGAAGGGGCACGGAGCTCTTTGGGGTCCATTTTATGAGGCATTAATCCCATTCACGAGAGCTCCATCATCATGACATAATCACCCTGCAAAGTCCCCACCTCCCATACCATCACCTTGGGGGTTAGGGCTTCAACATGGGAACTTTAGGGGGGGCACCAACATTCAGTCCGTAGCAGCGTGTGCGCCACACGTGCAGGCGTCTGGGCCTGTGTAGCGGTGTCGCTTGTGTCAGTCCGTGCTCATGACGGGCGTCACCTCTGGGTCTGGGCTGTGGAGGCCCTGCATTGCCTTGTTACGCTGGGTAAGCAGCTGTGTCTAGGGTCAGCTGTGTGACAGGCGGTTCATTGTGTGTCACCCTGTGAGTGTATGGCTGGGTGTGTGCCCATCAGCATTTGACAGCTGATTCCTATCTGTGTGTGTGCGTCACTGTGTCAGTGACGGTGTCTGACAGGCACGCACACATGTGCCTGTTCTTGTGCCTGTGTCTGTGTGTGAGTTTGCCGTGTGTGTGTACCTCTCTGGGCGGGTGGGGCCCAGAGGCACCCCCTGACGCTGCCCCTGGTCCTCCACAGGGATCCCTTTGTGCTGGCCAAGATGCAGCGGGAGGAGGGCCTCTATCTTATCCACTGGAGCACCAGCCACTTCAACCGCCTCATCCTCACGGTGGCCCAGCGGGACCAGGTGGGCCTGGGGCGGGGGTTCTGGGCTGGGCTTGGGTGTACGCCCTGCCTAGACCCCTGCCCACCGCCCTCGTCCTGCCACCCACCCCAGGCACCTGGCACGCCGTGTCTGCGCCTGTGGAAGTTCCCCATTGAGCTGTGTGAGGGCACCGTCAGGCTGCAGAGCTGGGACCGGTCCTTCCCCAGCGTGCGGGAGCTGCGGGCTGCCCTGCAGGGCTGCTCACTGCGGGCCGGTGACCACTGCTTCTCCCTGCGCCACTGCTGCCTGCCGCAGCCAGGAGGTGTGATGACGGGGGCCCACAGGGTGGGAGGGTGGCTCCCCCCACGCTAGCCCTCGGTGACTTGGCTCCCGCCCCCCAGAGATCTCCAACCTCATCATCATGCGGGGGCCTCAAGCCAGCACCAGGTCTCTCAACCTCAGCCAGCTCAGCTTCCACCGGGTCTGCCATGATGACCTCACCCAGGTGTGTGCGGGTGTGGGGCCCCTGGGGCACAGGGGGAACGGGGAGGGCAGTCACCAGCTGTTGTCATGGAGATGTTCCCTGCCATGTTCCCCCAGCTGTCCCACTTGGGCCAGGGCACGAGGACCAATGTGTATGAGGGCCTCTTGAGAGTTGGGGGCGGAGGCCCTGAGGAGGACCAAGCATATGATGGGGACCCCACCTTGCCCGCCGGGGGCCATGGGCAGGAGCTGCGAGTAGTGCTGAAGGTGTTAGACACGAGTCACTATGACATCACCCTGGTAAGTGAGTGTGATGGGGGCAGGGAGAGCGGCAGGGTATGCGGCCACCTGACCTGACCTGCCCTCACAGGCTTTCTACGAGACGGCCAGCCTCATGAGCCAGGTGTCCCACGTGCACCTGACCTTCGTCCACGGTGTCTGCGTGCATGGCTCTAAAAGTGAGTGGACCCCAACACACATGCCCTGCCATTTATAGGCCCACTCCCCCCACTTGTACCCACTACCAGGGCTGTACCCCAACCCTTGACCTGCATCCCGATCCCTGACTACACACTGACCCTTGACCAAAATCCCGACTATCCTGCAATCTGTGACTGCCCAATGCTCACCTGTACCCCAACCCCTGACTATATGCCAACCCATTGCAGCTCAGCCTCTGACTATACCGTGGCCATTACCTGCACCCCAACCCTCAACCATACCCTGACTGCTGACTGCATCCCATCCTTCATCCACCACCCAGATGCCTCTACAGACCAGCCCCCATCTGCTCTCTGACCTCAGCAGGACTGTGACCCCATGCAGACCCCAGCCATGTTGGGCACTCCAATCCTCCAAGACCTCAGCCCTTGCCCCACCCCTGTGTAACTCAAACTCCTTGCACAGGGTGACCACAGAACCTGAACCCCATGTGTCCATCTCTCTTGCTGTCCCCCAACACCGGCCTGCACCCGACTCTACATACTTTCCACCCCGAGCACTTCCACCCTGTGGGATCCTAGCATCACTGATGCCCCAATCTCAAGCTCTGTACCTCCACTCGTCTGCACCCACCTCCAGGTCCTCAGGCCCATCCTCACCTTTCTCAGACATGCAGCTGTTCTCTACCCAGACTCTCCCTGGACCCAAATGACACCCTTCGCCTCTGCCTCACCCTGCACCCACCTCAGCCTATGCTCCATCCTGCAATTCTTCTCTCCCCGAAGTCACTCCCAAGCCCCAGACCCCCACAGTCGCAGCCCCCATGTTCCTTCCCCGGCGCCCCGGAGCGGGGCGGCAGTGGGCAGCCCCTGCAGCAGCTGGCCTTTGCAGATATCATGGTGACAGAGTTCGTGGAGCATGGACCCCTGGACGTGTGGCTGCGGCGGGAGAGGGGCCGTGTGCCTGTGGCCTGGAAGGTGGCAGTGGCCCAGCAGCTGGCCAGTGCCCTCAGCTACCTGGTGTGTGGCCTGTGGGCGGGGCCTGGGTCAGCAGGGTGGGCCAGTTCTGGGTGGTGAGGCCTCATCTATCCACACACTGGCCCCAGGAGGTCTTTCCACAAACCTCCTCTGCTCACATACCCCTGTGGCTCCCTTCTCCCCTGAGAGAACACCTAACTCCTCTACTTGGTGTCCGGTGAGGCCTGGCCTCGGCCGCCTCTGTCACTCTCTCTTGCCATTCATCCCCAGCCATGCCTGGTTCTCAGACCCTGGTTTCCAGAGCACCCACCGTGTGCCAGGCTCTGCCATAGGCCTTGGGAGCACACAACAAAACAGACAGAAGCCTCTATCCTTTGGGGAGCCAGTGTTTTTAGTTAGAAAGATAAACAAGAAATAATACTTAAGTGTGTTACATAATATGTTAGGAAGTAGTAAGCACCGTTCTGGGAGAGCAGGGGTGGGGTTAAGGAGGTGCTCCAAGTTGGGGGAGAGGTGAAGTTTTAAATAGATGGGATGGAGAAGGATTCCCCAGGTGCGTCCCAGGCAGAAGGAGCAGCAGTGCAGAGGCGTGCCTGGCGTGGGTCTGAGGACCGCAGTGGGGTCCTCTGGCCTTTTGTTCCAGGCCAAGAGTCTTACCCACCGGCTCTGGGAGGACAGGAAGGACCCACTGGCACCCAGTGGTGTCCGGGCACAATGACATGTATTGGGATCCCACTAATGACCCTGATTGTCTTTTTCACACGGGCTGTCCCTGTGGGATGGGGTGGGGACAGGGTCTAGAGGCCCCTAGTGGTCATGCCCCCCTCTCCTTCCTACCCCAGGAGGACAAGCGCCTGGCTCATGGTAACGTGTGTGGCCGGAACATCCTGCTGGCACGTCTAGGGCTGGCGGAGGGCACCAGCCCCTTCATCAAACTGAGCGACCCTGGCATGGGCCTGGGTGCCCTCTCCAGGGAGGGTGAGGATTGGGACAGGGCTGGGCATGGGGACTGGTTTGCCCCACTCTTTTCACCCTTGGTGACCTCTGGCCCTGGCCCCCAGAGCGGGTAGAGCGGATCCCCTGGATCGCCCCCGAGTGCCTGTTCGGTGGGGCTAACAGCCTAAGCACCGCCGCTGACAAGTGGGGCTTTGGTGCCACCCTCCTGGAGATCTGCTTCGATGGGGAGGCCCCCCTGCAGGACCGCAGCCCCTCCGAGGTACAATGTGGGTGACCCTTGGGCCCTTCTCACAAAGGGGCCAGCACCCCCAAGGAGTCTAGTGGTCTGGGTCCAGAGCTGCCCCCCTCTGGCCTGTGGCCTCACACATGCTGCCTCATCTCTGTGAGGCTCCAGCAGGTTATCTGTCAGTTGGGGTTATCTATAGTCCCGACCTCAAAGGTCATTGTGGCACACAGCAAATCAGGGACTGCTGCCCTGGCCGGTTTGCTCAGTGGTTAGAGTGTCAGTCAGCTCAAGGATTCAAGGGTCCAGGGTTCGATTCCTGATCAAGGACACGTACCTCAGTTGCAGGCTCAATCCCCCAGCCCTGATCGGTGTGCAGGAGGCATCCAGTCGATGTGTCTCTCACGTCGATGTTTCTCTCTCTGTCTCTCCCCCTCCCTTCCACTCTCTCTAAAAATCAATGGAAAAATATCTTTGTGTGAGAATAAAAAAGTAAGTGACTGCTTCAGTTTTAAATGCAGTGACCAGGCCAGTGATGGGGAAGCGCAGGATGTGGGGAGGTGCCAGAGGGTACCCCTGACCTAGCTGAGGCATCCAGCAAGACTTCCCAGAGGAAGGGGGTGTGTGTGTTTTTTTTAAGGGAGAGGAGACAGAGAAACATCAATTTGTTGTTCTGCATTCATTGGTTGATTCTTGTATGTGCTCTGACCAGAGATCAAACCTGCAACTTTGGCTTATCGGATGATGCTCTAACCAACTGAGCTGCCCGGCCAGGGCCAGGAAGTTTTAATCTCAGTACAGAAATACCACAGTGGCCCAGGCTAGGGAAGGGTCGCCTCAGCACAACTTATTCAGAGACCCAGAGGCTTTGGTGCATTCTGGGAGCTGCGTCTGCAGAGCTGGGAGCAAAGGTGGGTGGCAGCCAGGACACGAAGGGACAAGTGTGAGGTGCTCCACAGAACAGAGTCTGCTGGACTTGGGTTCAAGTCCTCTCTCTGCAGAGGCAGGCAAGTCGGCTTCCCCTTGCCGAGGCTCAGTTGCCTCATCTGTAAAATGGGGATGACGGAACAAGGACCTGGCTGGTCTAGCCCTGCCGCTCTGGGGATTTAACTCTGCCTCTTGGGTAAGGGGCCTTGGGCGGGTGGGGTCACTGACTCTTCAGGTCCCCTTCTCCACAGAAAGAGTACTTCTACCAGAAGCAGCACCCCCTGCCTGAACCCTCATGCCCGGAGCTAGCCACACTCACCAGCCAGTGCCTGACCTATGAGCCGGCTCAGCGGCCTTCCTTCCGCACCATCCTTCGTGACCTCACTCACCTTCAGCCCCAAAGTGAGCCCCAAACCAGTGCTGGGACCTTGGGGAGGGGGAGGGGCTAGGAACCCTGTTGACACAGGCTCAGTGCGCCCTGGGTCTCTGTACAGTGGCTCAGGGTGTGTGCTGCATTCTAAGTCACTTAAGGGGGTGATGAGAATGACCCAAGTTCTTAATGTTTTATTTGGGGACAGCCACAAATTTTTTGGATGAGTTCAACCCTCAAAAATATTTTTTGGTTTTGCCGAAACCGGTTTGGTTCAGTGGATAGAGCGTCGGCCTGTGGACTCAGGGGTCCCGGGTTCGATTCCGGTCAAGGGCATGTGCCTTGGTTGCGGGTACATCCCCAGTAGGGGGTGTGCAAGAGGCAGCTGATCAATGTTTCTCTCTCATTGATGTTTCTGGCTCTCTATCCCTCTCTCTTCCTCTCTGTGAAAAATCAATAAAATATTTTTTAAAAAAGAAAAAGAAAAAAAATTTTTTTGGTTTTGCTTTCTCTCTTTAAAAAAAAAATTTTTTTCTTTATTTCAGAGAGGAAGGGAGAGGGAGAGAGAGATAGAAACATCGATGATGGAAGAGAATCATGGGTCGGCTGCCTCCTGCATGCCCCACACTGGGGACTGAGCCCTCCACTCAGGCATGTGCCCTGACCGGGAATCGAACCGTGATCTCCTGGTTCATAAGTTGACGCTCAGCCACGCTGGTCGGGCTTGCTTTCTCTCTTGAAAAGTTTGTGCCCTTTACGCAGTCATAGAACATCCCAGGTGTCCGTTTGATGCAGCCAACTCTGCATTTTGGACTAGAAGTGGAATTTTCCAGCTGTTGCAAAAGCTTTCCTGATCTCCGGGTTGGATGCTGGGGGAAGCAGTCACTTGCTCTCTGTGCCCCGGAGTGTGGGCCTGCTGGGTAAAGGGTCAGGGTCCGGCCTCACCCACTGTGGCTCTTTCAGATCTTGTTGAAATCTTGTATGTGAATCCAACCTCGCCAGCATCAGACCCCACTGTTTTCCACAAGCGCTACTTGAAAAAGATCCGGGATCTGGGTGAGGTAAGGCCCAGCGGAGGGAGGGGTCTGGCTGTTAGAAAGAGACCCGCCTGTTGGCAAAGCCGCGGGTGGGGCTGGGGCTGGGGCAATGGGGCGCTGACTGTCCTGCGTCTTGGCCAGGGTCACTTCGGCAAGGTCAGCCTGTACTGCTATGACCCGACCAACGAAGGCACTGGCGAGATGGTGGCCGTGAAGGCTCTCAAGGCGGACTGCGGCCCTCAGCTCCGCACTGGCTGGAGGCGGGAGATCGACATCCTGCGCACGCTCTACCACGAGCACATCGTCAAGTACAAGGGCTGCTGTGAGGACCAAGGTGGGCGGCCGGGCAGCCATGAGGGCCTGGCCAATTGGAGCCTCAGTCCCAGGCTGGAGGACGCAGTTCGTAGGCGTGGCGGGGGGGCGGGCGGGGGCGGCTTCCTTTCCACCCCCCAGCTTTGCTCCCTCCCTCTACGGAGATGGCGTTCAGGATGGATCCATTCTTCCTGAGGGCGAGGCCTAGTGTGGGCAGGTGTGGGCTTTCCCTCCCCACCTTGGGGTGGGGAACTGCAGGGTTCAGGGGAGCGGCCCCCAGCCCCTGCCTCTGTCACCCTTAGGCGAGAAATCGGTCCAGCTGGTCATGGAGTACGTGCCTCTGGGCAGCCTCCGAGACTACCTGCCCCGGCACCACGTAGGGCTGGCCCAGCTGCTGCTGTTTGCCCAGCAGATCTGCGAGGTAGGCCCCCCACCCCTGCCCACAGAGCTGCCCCTTCCTCTTTGGCCTGGCCTGAGTGTCCCAGCCCTTTGCTTGCCAGGCTCCGCCCCTGGGCCGGCTCGCTCTGTACTTAGCCCTTCAACCCATCACCTGGCCACAACCCCAGTGGCTGGGTCTCCATCCCGCCTAGTTTCCACTTTTGAGATTCCCTTTGCTCACTGGGCCACGCCCAGCAGCCCAGCCCCCTCCCAATCCGCCCCCTCTGTGGCCCTGCCCCTGCTGTCCTGTGGGCTCCACCTGCCATACTGCCCGCTTTTGCTCCAGGGCCCTGCAAGCCCGTCCTGACTGTCCCCCGCCATCCGGGTCACAGCTCCTCAGGCCCCACCTTGCCCCACTGGGCATGACCCGCCCTGCCCCGCCTCACCCCCAGGGCATGGCCTACCTGCACACCCAGCACTACGTCCACCGAGACCTGGCTGCCCGCAACGTGCTGCTGGACAACGACAGGCTGGTCAAGATCGGGGACTTTGGCCTGGCCAAGGCCGTGCCCGAAGGCTACGAGTACTACCGTGTGCGCGAGGATGGCGACAGCCCCGTGTTCTGGTGACCAGGCGAGACCCAGCCAGAGGGGGGTGCCAGGGTGGAGGTGGAGGCTGGGGTCTCAGATGACAAGGCCTTATCTCAGTGAACCTGCTCTCTCTTAAGGAAGGGGCCCTAACTGGGGCCAAGAGGCTCCCAAGCCCCAGATAAGGACTCCATCCTGGTCTGGCCCAAGGCTTGACTGCCCTCTCCCCGCAGGTATGCTCCTGAGTGCCTGAAGGAGTGTAAGTTCTACTATGCATCTGATGTCTGGTCCTTTGGAGTCACCATGTATGAGCTGCTGACCTACTGTGACTCCAGCCAAAGCCCCCCCTCGGTGAGAGCCAGGCCCACACCGCCACCTCCTACCAGAGGAGTTAGAAAGCCATGCATTCAATTCCCAACTCCCCCAGCTTAGCAAGTGCTGAATCCACCAGAGCCTCACAGTCCCAATCTGTAAAATGGGACTGTGAGTGAGGCTTTGCTTGTGACAGAAACCCCACTCAAATAGGAACAGCTTCTTCTGCTGTTTGCACTCAAGGGAAGAGTTGGGGCACAGCTATTCTAGACCCTCATGTCATCATGAATCCCATTTTCTCCATCTCTGAGCTCTGCTGTTCTCTGTGGTAGCATCTCTTAGGCAGGCCCTCTCTCTTATGGCAACAGCTCCCCACCCCACCCTGCCTTCCAGGCACCTTATTCCTCAGGTGTGGGAGAAAAGGGCTCCTCTTTCCAGCTTAATTCTCAGGACTATCTGATTGGCCCAGCGTGGCTCATGTGTCCTCCAGGGAGCCAATCACTGTGTATCCATGGGCCATAACAATTGGCCAGGACTGGGCTAGGGGAGGAGACAAGAATATGTTAGATGTTTATTCCCAAAGTCAATCATAGTGCCTATATAGGAAGGGGGAAATAAAGATCCTGTCCGGGCAAAAACAACTTGCTGGGAGGTTTAATAACAACGCAACCACCTGACTCAGACTTACTGTATGAATATGAGTTTATTTAACTTGCCCAATCACCCCAGGTAGTTGATGTTTTTACCCCATTTTACAGATGGGAAAACTGAAGCCTAAAGAAGTGAGATCCTAAGTCCAAAGTTATGCAGTTGAGAAGTGATAGAGACAGGACTAGGACCCCTGTAGTCCCACTGAAATCTCCTGGCCTCTGCTTAGGCAGCCCTGCCTGTTGAGGACTTGTCTTGTTTCTTCTGTAGAAATTCATCGAGCTCATAGGCCTCACCCAGGGGCAGATGACAGTACTGAGGCTCACTGAGCTGCTGGAACGAGGGGAGAGGCTGCCACGGCCAGAGAAATGTCCCCATGAGGTGAGACCTCCCCACGCTCCCCCCTCCCCCACTTTTCCCCTGTCCCTGTCATCAGACTGTGGACAGAGCAGCGACCACAGCCCCAGTGTCTCCTCCCCCAGATCTATGTCCTCATGAAGAACTGCTGGGAGGCAGAGGCCTCATTTCGCCCGACCTTCCAGAACCTCATACCCATCCTGAAAACGGCCCACGAGAAATACCGGGGCCAGGCCCCCTCCGTGTTCAGTGTCGGCTAAAACCTGCCAGGAGCTCTGCTTCCGGGAGTCGGAGCAGGTAGTACTCACGGAGAGGGCCTCCCTCCCGCTTCTGTCCAGGGAGAATTTGGCTTCACACACTGCCGGTGCGTTACCCCGGAGACCCCAGGTCTGTGACCTGACTCTCCTGTCTTCATCCATCCACGCTGTTATAACAATGCTATAGGCCGGGTGCCTGTAAACACCAGAAATTTATTTCTCACAGTTCTGGGCTCTGGGAAGTCAGCGATCAAGATGCCAGCATTGGGGGAGTGGGGTAAAAAAAAAAAAAAAAAAAAAGATGCCAGCAGTGCTACACACGGGCGAAGGCCCTCCTCCTGGTTCCTAGCCTGCGCCTTCTCACTGCGCCCTCTCCAGGTGGGAGGGGGCGAGGGATCTTTCTGGAGCCTGTTGTATATGGGCACTAATCCCGTTCCTGAGGGACCCACCCACCTCCCGAAGACCCGCCTCCTAATACCATCACATCGGGCACTTGGGTTTCAACGTCTGAATCTTGAAGGGACTTAAACATTCAAGCCATAGCATCCTCCACAGTCATAGCCTTACACAGGCTCCGGAGAGACCCAGGACCAGCAAGGAGCTAACCCGTCCCTTGCATCCAATCCTCCTGCCTTCCCCCCAGCCCCGCCCTGGGAGCCCCCCATCTCCACTAGCGAGTAATAAACTCCTGTCTCCTCTGCCGGCGGCTCTGGTCTCTGGGTCCTTCTTCAGCAAGTGCCTGCTCTTCTGGGGACTGGAGCTGCAGCAAGACACTACGGAAGAAGCCACATGCAACTATTCAACCTTTGCTCACTCACCTCTAAATCCCCAGTGCCAGGAACACAGAAGGCGCTCAGTGACTACTGGTTACATATCCCAACAAAGGATTTGGGGGCCACATGCCATGTTGGTAAGACTGCCAGTTTCACCCTTTCCTCCCTGTGCGACCTCAGGCGAGCGACTTTCCTTATCTGGGCCTCAGTTCTCAACGGTGAACTGGGGATGGTCATGCTTGCTGTCTCGGAGGACGAATGTAAAGAGATTGTGTATGTCAAGTGCTTAGCTGAGAGAGCTGCAAACAACTACTTAATAAACATTTGACCTTGTTAACCTGGTGTTTGCCAAAGTGTTTCTCCTTCAGAGGAATACTGGAGGCGGGTTCTGTGTCAGCCACACTGGGAAAAGCATTTGAATAATTTGCTTTCCATTAGGACTTCTCAACACCTTATGCCCTCAAGCTCTCCTGAGTGGACAATTACACATGATTCTAGTGGCATTTGCTTTTTATAACAGTTTTCAAAGTTAAATATTCATTGTAATTATTTTCCCCCCCAATAAGTGATACTGACATAAGCAGTGACATGTCTCCCTCCTGCCCATCAGCCACCACTATCACCTCTCTGGTGGCAACTGGTGCCATCTGGTTTCCTGTTTTTGCTTCCAGAGATGTTTCATCCAGATGCAAGGAAATCCATACACATATTATACTTCTCTATCTTTTGCAAAAATGGTAGCATGTGCAAGGATACACAACTCTAGTCTGTATTCTTGCTTCTTTTTCCCCCTTTGTAATAGGTCTCGGGGTGGTCCCATATATCCAGGCCTACAGTATTTCCTTGCACTATTTGTGGTTGTATTATGGTTCTTGCTGGAGTTCATGCAGTTATCGCTAAGCCTTTGCTCTCCATGTAGTTATGTCGAATCCTTTGCTGTGTCCATGACACGGCTGCAGTGAGCAGCCACGGGTGCATAGTGCTCCACCCACATTCAAGGGTATCCGTAGGGCAAATTCCCAACAGGAATAGCTGCTTGCAGGATCTAGCCTGGTAATTGGGAAAGATGTTGCCACTAGAATATGTTTTGATATTGGATAGGATCGATCTCCTTTTTTTTCTTCTTCAGAATTATCTTGGCCTATTTTTGTGCAGCTGCTTTTTTTTTTTTTTTTTATTGATTTATTACAGTGAGGAAGAGAGAGGGATAGAGAGTTAGAAACATCGATGAGAGAGAAACATCGACCAGCTGCCTCTTGCACACCCCCTACTGGGGATGTGCCCGCAACCAAGGTACATGCCCTTGACCGGAATCGAACCTGGGACCTTTCAGTCCGCAGGCCGACGCTCTATCCACTGAGCCAAACCGGTTTCGGCTGAAGCTGCTTTTTTTAAAAAAAATTTTTATATGATATGTAATACTTTCACCAATAAAGAATTATTTAAAAAAAAAACTTTTATATGGACAATTTAAAGCATATGCAAAGCAAGGGAGGATAATGCAGTAAACAGGCAGCACCAACAGTTCCCAACGCCCGTGGCCAGCTCCGTTCCAGCTGTCCTCCCACCCCTACCTCTACCATTGGATCGTTCTGAAACAAATCCCAGTATCGTATCACTTTATCTGTAAATACTTCCATATACATATATACCTCAAAAAGGCGTAACCACAAACAATCACTACAATATCATCACCACACCTAAAAAGTTTAACAATTCCTGAGTCTGCGCCGCACTCAGAACCGCCACCATGGCTGCCTACAAGCTGGTGCTGATGGCGAGAGCGCATGGAACCTGGAGAACCGCTTCAGCGACTGGTACGACGACGACCTGAGCCTGGCTGGGCACCAGGAGGCAAAGCGTGGCGGGCAGGCGCTGCGAGATGCCGGCTATGAGTTTGACACCTGCTTCACCTCAGTGCAGAAGAGAGCAATTCGGACCCTCTGGATGGTGCTGGATGCCCTAGACCACACGTGGCTGCCTGTAGCGAGGACTTGGCGTCTCAGTGAGCGGCACTATGGGTGTCTGACTGGGCTTAACAAAGCAGAAACTGCTGCCAAGCATGGCGAGGCCCAGGTAACCATCTGGAGGCGCTCTTATGATATCCCACCACCACCGATGGAGCCCAACCATCCCTCCTCCAGCAACATCAGTAAGGACCGCAGGTACGCAGACCTCACTGAAGACCAGCTGCCCTCCGGTGAGACTCTGAAGGACACTATTGCCAGAGCTCTGCCCTTCTGCAATGAAGAAATAGTGCCCCAGATGAAGAAGGGGAAACGGGTACTGATTGCACCCGTGGCAGCAGCCTTCGGGGCATTGTCAAACATCTGGAGGGTCCTTCTGAAGAGGCTCTCATGGAGCTGAACCTGCCGACTGGTATTCCCATTGTCTATGAATTGGACAAGAACTTGAAGCCCATCGAGCCCATGCAGTCCCTGGGGGGTGAAGAGACCGTGCATAAAGCCTTGGAGGCTGTGGCTGCCCAGGGCAAGGCCAAGGGAAGGCGAGCAGGCAGACGACTTTCCCAAGGACACCCTCCCTCCCATCCCACGCCTCTGCATCTCTCCTGTGCACATGTCACACTGACCACATCTGTAAGCATCTTAGGTTATAGCTGCAGACGGGGACGGGTGGCTCCCAATTTTGTTTTAGCCATTTTGTCTCCTGCACCCACTCTCTTCATGCAATCTAGTCAGAATGGCACCTCTGGGGCATGGGTCCTCTGTCCAAGCCGAGGGAGACTCTTACCTAAGAGAGTCCAGAGGTAATAACTCTGTTTTTTTGCTAGTGTTTTGTTTATTACTACGGACCTGCTTGAAAGTAGGGGGATAAGGAGGAGCCATGTTAAAGCGTGACCAATGAGGAGAGGCAAGAGAGCCTATCTGTGTTCCTGAGAGCAGTCCTGTGCTCTCCTGCCGTCAGGTGAACTGACTGGGGGCTCTGGTCATTCCAGTGGCAGATGAACGCCTGTGATTCAAACAGACATTTCCTCCTTGACCCCAGAAAAGCTGGCTCCAGATAGATTGGGATCAATCCTGCATGTTTACGTGTTGCATTTACTTTTGAAAAAAGAAAGGATATCTATATAAAATAATACAAATCAAACACGCTTCTGGGGTTTTTAGTGGCGGTTGAACTCTTCCCACGTGTGGTCATCACCAAATAAGCCATTCCTCACACCAAGGTGGGGCGAGCTCCTTGACCTGCAGGAGTCATCCTGCTGTTTCAGAATCCCTCCCCGGCCTTACTGTCTCAATGGCAGTGCAATGTCACTTGATCATGTCCAGGTGTGTCTTTCACTGTGTGAGTTCTGAATCATGTTCCAGTTGCTGGCCCTGCCACTTGGGCCCAGGAAGCACTTTGGGCATAACTACTAGATCTTTTTCAGATCAGTATAATAAAGGAGTGATGTGCAATAAAAAAATAAAAGGTTAACAATTCCTTGAAATCATTGGGTAGCCTGTGAGATTTCTCCAATTGTCTCTCAAACATTTGGTATTCGTTAGTTCAAATAAAAATCCAAACAAGGTCACACACTGCATTTGGCTGGGGGCTGGTTTCTCTTCCTCTTTTTTCCCCCTTGCAACATATTCGTGGAGGAAATGAGGTTGTCCTTTAGACTTTACCAGTCTGATGTCATCCTTGTGGTGTGGTTTCACTACAAGGTTTCAGTGCATTTCTCTATCCACATCTTGACCAACAGATGATCCAGTTCAGCTTCCTTAAAAAAAAAAAAATGTTTTCACCCTAACTGGTTTGGCTCAGTGGATAGAGCCTTGGCCTGCAGACTGAAGGGTCACAGGTTCGATTCCGGTCAAGGGCATGTACCTTGGTTGTGGGCACATCCCCAGTTGGGGGTGTGCAGGAGGCAGCTGATCGAGGTTTCTCTCTCATTGATGTTTCTAATTCTCTATCCCTCTCCCTTCTTCTCTGTAAAAATCGATAAAATATATTTTTTAAAAAATGTTTTCATTGATTTTCTTTTTTAGAGAGAGAGGAAGGGAGAGGGATTAGAGATAGAAACATCAATGAAATGATAGACATCTATTGGCTGCCTTCTGTACACACCCTACTAGGGATTGAGCCTGCAACCCAGGCATGTGCCCTGACCTGGAATCAAACTGGGGACCTCTTGGTTCATGGGTGGATGCTCAGCCACTGAGTCACACCGGCTCGGCCAGTTTCCATTACTTTGGCAAGTCTTTCATAGAGGCCATTGTGCCTTCTTAGCAGGAGATACTCAAGGTCTGCTTTCCCTCCTTTTGTGACCTGAGTAGCCACCTAGACCCATCAGGGATGCAGTTTTTATTTCATTCTGAACAATTGCAATCATACAGAAAAGTTGTAAGAATGGTACAGTGAACACCCCTAGATTCCACAATTGCCATGTTGTTAAATTTACTTTATCATACTGTATCTATTCATCTATTTATTCATTCCTGGACCATCAATCCATCTCCATCTCATGTTTTGGATACAAATCAAAATAAGTAAATGCTGTGTGTGTGTGTGTGTGTGTGTGTGTGTGTGTGTATGTGTTTTGAAATATACATAAATTTTAACCATTTTTTAAGTGTAAGATTCAGTGACATTAAATACATTCACAATGTTGTATAACCAACTCCACTATGGATTTGCAGAACGTTTTCATTTTTCCAAACAGAAACTGCCCCCATTCCACACTAACTCCCCATTTCCCTCTTCCACCAGCCCCTGGTAACCATCACTCTACCTTCTCTATGAATCTTTCTCTTTTAGGGACCTCGGATAAGTGGAATATTTGTTTTGTTGTGCCTGGCTTATTTCACTTAGCATAATGTTTTCAAAGTTCACCCATGTTGTAGCATGTATCAAAATTTCCCTTTTTAAATTCATTTTTTGTTGACAGTATTACAGATGTCTCCCCATTTCCCCCTGCTTTGCCCCCCTTCACTCAGCCCCCAGGCCTTCACCACACTGTTTCTGTGTCCATGGACTGGGAATCAAACCAGCAACCTCTCAGTGCATGGGTCAACGCCCAACCACTGAGCCACACCAGTGGGTGAATTTTCTTTCCTTTTAAGGATTAATAATATTCCATTGAGCCCTAACCGGTTTGGCTCAGTGGATAGAGCATGGGCCTGCGGACTGAAAGGTCCCAGGTTCGATTTCAGTCAAGGGCATGTACCTTGGTTGCGGGCACATCCCCAGTAGGAGGTGTGCAAGAATCAGCTGATCAATGTTTCTCTCTCATTGATGTTTCTAACTCTCCATCCCTCTCTCTTCCTCTCTGTAAAATATCAATAAAATATATTAAAAATAAGTAAACAAATAAATAATATCCCATTGTATGCATACAACGCAGTTTGTTTATCCATTCATCTGTTGATGGAATCTGGGTTGTTTCCACCTTTGGGCTATGGTGAATAATGCTGCTATGAATATTGGTGTGTAAGTATCTATTGGAGTCCCAGCTCTTCTTTCATTTTAATTTTTATTTATTCTTGAGAAAGAGAGAGACATCGGTGTACTGTTCCACTTATTTATGCATTCATTGGTTGATCCTTGTGTGTATCCTGACTGAGGACCAAACTCCCAGCCTTGACATATCGGGATGATGCTCTAACTGAGCTACTGAGCCAGGGTCTGAGTCCCTGCTTTCAATTCTTTTAGGAGAGGAATTGCTGGATCATTCTGTTTAACTTGTGGAGGAACAAAGTTTTATATTCCTACCAGCAAAGTGTGTGTGTGTTCCAGTTTCTGTTCATCTTCATGAACACTTGCTACTTCCTGTGGGTGTTTTTTTGTTTTGTTTTTTTATGGTAGCCATCCTAATAGGTGTGAAGCACTATCTCATTGTGGTTTTGATTTGCATTTCCCTAATCACTAATGATGTTGAGCACCTTTTCATATATTTATTGGTCATTTGAATAGCTTCTTTGGAGAAATATCTATTCAACTTTGACCATTTATTAAAAAATATATATTTCACTGATTTTCTACAGAGAGGAAGGGAAGGACAGAGAGTTAGAAGCATCAATGAGAGAGAAACATCGATCAGCTGCCTCCTGCACACCCCCCGCTTGGGACGTGCCCGCAACCAAGGCACATGCCCCCGACCAGAATTGAACCTGAGACCCTTCAGTCTGCAGGCTGATGCTCTATCCACTGAGCCAAACCAGCCAGGGCAACTTTGCCCATTTTCGAATTGGGTTTTGGCTGCTGTTGTTGAGTTGTAAGAATTGTTTATAATCTGAATATAATCTCTTATCAGAGATATTATTTACAAAGACTTTTGAGTTTTAGTTGCCCTCTCAGCACCATCTGGGAACTAGATGCGGGAGCAGGGCAGCAGAGGAGACTCCTGATTGGAAGTCGTGGTGCCCCAGGTGAGAGAGGAGAGGGCATGGCCTCAGTGGTGGGGAGAGTGGATGCTAGGTACTATCAAGGCCCTCACCAAGGTCCCTCACTGGCGCTCAGATCAGAGGAACAAGAGATGGACTGGAGGCCTGAGAGATGGAGCAGATGGAGGTGGGAGTGGCCACCTGACCCCTAGTCCGATCTCTTGGGATGAAAAGACCAACTGCCTGGAGTGGCAGACAAGGGAGAGATGAGGCCAGGGGCAAGGGCAAGTTACAAGCAGCATCCTTGCCCTGGCCAGTGTGGCTCGTGTTGTCCCGTACACTAAAAGGTGGCCAGTTAGATTCCCGGTCAGAGCTCATGCCAGGGCTGCTAGCATGTAGGAGGCAGCTGATTAAGCACAGTTTCTCTCTCTCTCTCTCTCTCTCTCTCTCTCTCTCTCTCTCTCTCTCTCTCTCTCTCTCTCTCTCTCTCACTATTCCTTCCTCTCTCTCTCTAAAAATCAATTTTAAAAGTTAAACAAAAACAAGTAGCACCGTCAACAGATGGTGGCTCAGGATTCAACTGCCCCCTAACAATTCCACCTCAGCACTGTGCATAGGGAGTTCGGGGATCTCCCAAAACCTCCAAAGGTGGCAGGACCCCCCCACACACTCCACCCCCCCAGTCTTCAAAGGCGGCTTCCCCTCTACAGGAGCCACTCCAGTGGCCAACACAAGAGCCTGGTACAAGAGCCCAATAAATGTGGGCTCTGTTCATTTCCATGGCTTTAACTCATCTTAGGGGACCCCTCTTTATCACCTCCAAATCTCTTATTTGTCCCCTAAGAATGTTGAGGTCTCACACTAATCCCTGAGGCCCTGCCCAGAAGTCCCTCATTGTTCTCTTGAAATGTTGCCTTGAAATCCCACCTTATCACTTCAAGGACACAGGCAGGGGGTCTCCCATTACCTTTTAAAAAATATATATTTTTATTGATTTCTGGGAGGAAGGGAGAGAGCGAGATAGAAACATCAGCCCTAACCAGGAATTGAACCATAACCTCCTGGTTCATGGGTTGACACTCAACCACTGAGCCACGCCAGCCGGGCTCCCATTACCTTTCTCTCTAGGAACAGAACACCTTCCCCTTTGTTACTAAACTAAAGGAGTTTGGTCACCTGCTGGCATCAAAAGCAAAAGGTTTACTGAGGGAATGGTGCTACACCTGGAGCTTGTGTGCAAAGAGCTGGCTCCTCGATGGCTTCTTGGGGACGGGTGACAGAGGGGACTATTGATGGGTGGGCTAGGGTAAGGAAGGGGTAGTTGATCATTGCATCTGGTCCTGATGTCAGCCATGGCTCCATTCTGTCTGGTTTTGCAAGGATTGGGTGGGTGGGATCGGTTCATTTTCTTGGGTCCGGAGCTGAAATACAACTGAGGCCTCGATGTTATCTTCCTCTGTGGTCACTAGACCTGAGGCTTTGTTCCTAAGATTATGTGAATCGGACCAGAACCTCATTGTCCTGAAGGCTTAGTGATTAAGGGAGTGGACCAGCAAGGGAGAGGTGAGAGTCAGGGTGTGGGATGAGGCCAATTTGATCACAAGGAAAGAAAGGAGAAAAGGTCCTATCAAAGAAATGAAGTTTCTGCGCTTACCTAAGTTCAGCAGGAAGGCGGTTTCTTGCTCCCGCTCCATCGCTCCCCCCCCCCCCCCCCCCCCCGCCAGTACCGAGAACAAAGGAAGACGATTGTGTTCTCATTTCCTGTGTGAATGCATTTGGGAGCCAGAGTGTAACTGAGGCCCAAGCTGGGTTCCCCACTCTGGACCTCCGGGGCCACCGAACATCCCGCCCCCCTGCCCTTCTCCAGGCCCGGGCAAGGTGCCGCCCCTGGACTTCTGCAATCTTAACCGCTGTGGCTGTGCTTCCTGGGCGGCCCCGCCTGCTCCCCTCTGCCCTGCCCAGTGCCACATTAAGGCACTGTCCTCCATAGGCTGGCCACCATGGGGCCTTTGGGGCCACTGCCCAGGGCCTGCTGGACTCCGCTCATCTCTCTGCTTCTGGTCTGCTGCCTGCTGCCTCCAGGTGAGGCCATTCAACTTGGGGAGGGCTAGAATTTGGGGCTGGTAGACAGAATGGGGGACCGGAGAAAGCAAAACTCACCACATCCTGCTGCAAACACTTCCTTAAACTCAGATCTGACTTGGGGCTCACCCAGGGTCCTGGAGAGAAAGTTGTGGGACCTTAACTCAGCCAGGGCTTCCTGAGGCCCAGTCCCTGCATGTGATTGTGTGATTTGTCCTCCCTACCCACCTCTCTCCTCTCTCCTCTCTCTCTCTCCCCCTCTCTCTGGGTTTCTGTCGCTCTCAGCTCCATCTGTACCTTTGACTTCCGCCTACACTCTTCCTTCTGCCAGGATCACGCTTCCTTTTCACTTGGCTGACTCCTACTTACCCTTTAAAACTGTCCGTACGAAACCGGTTTGGCTCAGTGGATAGAGCGTCGGCCTGCGGACTCAAGGGTCCCAGGTTCGATTCCGGTCAAGGGCATGTACCTTGGTTGTGGGCACATCCCCAGTAGGGGGTGTGTAAGAGGCAGCTGAAGCGATGTTTCTCTCTCATCGATGTTTCTAACTCTCTATCCCTCTCTCTTCCTCTCTGTAAAAAATCAATAAAATATATTTAGAAAAAAATAAAACTGTCCGTATGTGTCTGGTCCAGGAAGCTTCCCTGATTCACTTCCTCCTACAGGCTCCATCCTATAGGCCTCCCCGGGCTCCCTCTGAGCTCTCCTGTCTCTGACCCATCACCTGTCTTCCCCATGGAATTGGAGGCACCATGAAGGCAAAGACTGTTATCTCAGGTTGAGGAGGTGTTGGATGGTAGGGCCTCAAGATGCTTAGGCTGGGGGGCACTGGATCAACCAGCAGAGCTTCCCTGTTCCTGCAGGTGCCCAGGGGGAGTTCCTGCTTCGGATGGTGCCCCGGAACCCGGTGGTGCCTGCTGGAGGGTCCCTTTTGGTAAACTGCAGCACAGATTGCCCCCAACATGAACTCATCAGCCTGGAGACATCCCTATTGAAGGAGGAAGTGGGCACAGGCCGGGGCTGGAAGGCCTTCCAGCTCAGCAATGTGACCAGTGACAGTAAGATCTTCTGCTCCGCCATCTGCAACGGCTCGCAGATGTCAGACTCCTCTGACCTCACAGTGTACGGTGAGTAGATGTGCCTGAAGGTGGGACTGGCCTCAGGCAGTGGTGGGGAGCAGCCCGGAGTTTGCAGGAATGGACCAGGACTCTGACCCAGAGTTTGGACCTGGACGTGTTGTTATATACGTGTGAGTACGTGCATGCGTGTGTGTGTGTGAAAGAGACAGAGATGCATCTCAACCACATGACAGGGCAGCAATGTAAAATCAATTTATTTGGGTCCCAGCAAGCATTTAAAATGATAGTACATGTCTTTTATTTATTATATATTTTATGGCAGGTAATAAATTAATGGGGTTCCAAAATAAAAGAAGTATAAAAACATATAAATGTCAAATCTCCATTTACCTAGCACTGCTGGCAGTGACCACCATTTTAAGTGTCTATGCCACTTTAGCCTTCATTCAATCCTTACAAAGGTCCCAGGCAAGGGGTAAGGGGGAGCGCTGCACTTTTGAGCCTCATTTCACAGCCAAGGAACGGGGTTCAGTGGGGCGGAGTCACTTGCCAGGGTTCACAGCCCTTGAGCGGCGAAGCTGACAGTCTGGCTCCCGAGCGTTGTTAACAGGTGAAATCTTCCTCTCCAGGCTGTAAGTCCCCCTGGTACTAGTTTCTTGTGGATCCTCCCAAGAGATTCTCTGCATTTATTTATTTGTTGACTTATTTAGAATAGTTTCTTGCCCTACCCGGTTGTTCAGTGGTTAGAGCGCCAGCCTGCGGACTGAAGATGTCAGGTTCAATTCCAGTCAAGGGCATGTATGTACCTTGGTTGCAAACTGGGTCCTGGCCAGTCAGGGTGTGTGCTGGAGGCAACCAATGGATGTGTCTCTCTCATGTTGATGTTTCTCTCTCTCTGTGTCTCTCCCCCTCCCTTCCATTCTCTCTAAAAATCAATGGAGAGCCAGCCAGCATGGCTCAGTGGTTGAGTGTGGACCCGTGGACCCATGAACCAGGAGGTCCCGGTTCGATTTCCGGTCAGGGCACATGACCTGGTTGTGGGCTTGTTCCCCAGTAGGGGGCGAACAGGAGGCAGCAGATTGGTGTTTCTATCTCTCCCTCTCCCTTCCTCTCTCTGAAATCAATAAAAACCTATTTTTTAAAAAGGCATACAACAGACTAGATCACTCATGGTGCCTACTGTTTTGTGAAGCCTTCATGGATAAGTAGAGTAACCATGTGTATGCTCTTGTGTGGGTGCCAATGTCTTTACGTATTTGTGTACCTACATGTGTGTCCATGAGCATATGTATCTGTTATTGTCTATGTTTGTAGGAGTGTACATGTGTGTGTGTGCCTGTGTTTGTCTGTATGTATCTCCTGTGTGTATCTCCATGATTGTATCTATATCTCCATGTGTGACTGTTTGTATTATTGTGTGTGTGGGCAAGTATGTTTGTTTCAATATCTGTGTGTCTGTGTCAATATGTGTCTACAGCCGAAACCGGTTTGGCTCGGTGGATAGAGCATCGGCCTGCGGACTCAAGGGTCCCAGGTTCGATTCCGGTCAAGGGCATGTACCTTGGTTGCGGGCACATCCCCAGTAGGGGGTGTGCAGGAGGCAGCTGGTCCATGTTTCTCTCTCATCGATGTTTCTAGCTCTCTATCTCCCTCCATTCCTCTCTGTAAGAAATCAATAAAAAAAAATATATTAAAAAAAAATATGTGTCTACATATATGTTTGTATCCACATATATTTCTGTGTAATATGTACATCTGCATGTGTCTACCTACCTGTATGTATCTGTGTGTCTGTGAGGTGCCTCTGGCCAGTGCTGTGTGGGAGCTGGTTGTTCCTGGCTCCTGCGGTCTGACTGTGCTATCTCTTCCCAACTCTACCTCACATTGGATAGCTTGATATCAGCCACGGTGGGAGTATTTACATTACAGAAATTGGCAAATACTCCTTGTCCAGGCTCTCCCACCCCAACCCCGAGAGCCCAAGCATAACCAGAATTTACCAGCATAACTCTATCCCTGACCAGTGGTGCCCGAGATTAAGATGGAGGCCTCCTTGTCAGATATTCGAAAATTGTAGTAAGATGTTAAAGTTTTTCACAGCAGCCAGTCCATGGGCCTCTCTGACAGCTTGAGATCCCAACTCGAGTTGTCAAAGGTGAGCATAAGTTGCTTCCCAAGGTTAAGGATATGGTTTGTGCCTGAGAAAGGCACTGCGGCTGTGTCTGGGAGAGGACCCAGCCTAGAGGGCTCCGTCCCCCGTGATTGTGCCAGAGCACCTTGAGAGGCTGCCCCAGGCAAGTAGACTGTGAGAGTCTTGAGCACCTAGGACTGACTGGGAAGGGTTGGACCAAGCTCTTAGAGGGGCCAAGGCCAGAGTCCAGGCCAGAAGCTGGGAGGAGGGCCAGGGGAATCCCTAGATGTGACATCAAAAAGGCAGGTGGTCACACAGATCTAAAGTTTGGGAGACCCACGTTCTGACCCGGGTTCTGCCCCTTCCTGATGTGCCTCTCGGGGCAGATCACCTCTCTGGGCTTGTTTCTCCATCTGTAAAAAGAATAATAGAGAACATTTTACTCAGCTGCAATGTGAATGAAGGTGGATGCCTGGATGACATTTGCAAAATCTCAGGAAAGCTCTAGGCATTAGTACCTCCCCTCCCCCTTTTTTTTTTAAACTTCGCCCCTAGGATATTTTTTTCCATTGATTTTCAGAGTGAAAGAGAAGGAGGAGGGAGGGAGAGAGAAAGAAGCATCAATGTGAGAGAGACACACTGATGGATTGCCTCTCGGACACTCCCCAATTGAACTTGCAAAACTTGCAACGGCGGTAGGTGCCCTTGACCGGGGATCAACTGGAGACCCTTCAGTCCACTAAGCAAAACGTGCCAGGGCTCCTTTTCTTTCTTTCTTTTTTTTTTTTTTACTGTGAGGTTCTTGTAAATAGCAAATCTTTTATTTCACTGCCTGACAAAACAGGAAATAATAATCTTTTAAAAATATATTTTATTGATTTTTTACAGAGAGGAAGGAAGAGGGATAGAGAGTTAGAAACATCGATGAGAGAGAAACATCAATCAGCTGTCTCCTGCACACTCCCTAGTGGGTATGTGCCCGCAACCAAGGTACATGCCCTTGACTGGAATCGAACCTGGGACCCTTGAGTCCGCAGGCCGACGCTCTATCCACTGAGCCAAATCGGTTCGGGCGGAAATAATAATCTTGATGCTAATGACAATAGCAAACACTTCCACCAGCACATTTCTAAGCCCTCTAGGTTTATCAACTCAAAGTTCACAGTTCTGCACTGGGCTACCCTCGAGTCCTCTCCACTCCCTGGGGTGGGGGTTGCAAGGCTGATTGGTAAGTTCTGTTCTCCCCTCCCTCTACCACCCACCCGCAGAGTTTCCGGAGCGTGTGGAGCTGGTACCCATGCCCCCCTGGAATCCTGTGGGCAAAAACCTCACCTTGCGCTGCAGGGTGGCAGGCGGGGCACCCCGGACCAACCTCTCCGTGTTGCTGCTCCGTGGGGAGGAGGTGCTGAGCCAGCAGCTGGCGGTTGGAGAGCCTGCAGAAGTCACCACCACGGTGCTAGCCAGCAGAAATGATCATGGTGCCAAATTCTCTTGCCGCTGGGAACTGGACCTGCGGTCCCAAGGGCTGGGACTGTTCCAGAACAGCTCAGTCCCCAGGCAGCTCCGAACCTTCGGTGAGGAAAGGGACTGCAGATTGTGGGTGATGAGCTGAGCCAACGCAGGGATGCCCTGGCCCTGAGGTTCCTGAGAATGGGGTGGCCTGGACCTCAAGGGCTTCTGGGAAGGCCTGCCCTTGGCCTCAAAAATTCCCATGGTGGCAGGAATTTTTGAGAAGTATGTGCAGATAGATGTGTTCTAGGAAGGGGGTAATCCAGGTTACAGGGTATCCTGGGAAAGAACCCTGGTTGGGGGGTGTGAGTGTGTCACAGGGAAAGGGGTGTCCACGGCTGTGTGAGACCTCCAGCTCACTCCCACTCTTCTCCCCAGTCCTGCCAGTGACGCCTCCGCGTCTCTTCGTTCCCCGGTTCTTGGAGGTGGGAACATCCCAGGCCGTGACCTGCATCCTGGACGGGCTGTTTCCGGCCTCAGAGGCCCAGGTCCAACTGGCGCTGGGGGACCAGATGCTGAATGCCACAGTCGTGAGCTACGGTGACAGGCTGAAGGCCACAGCCACAGCCACAGCGAGCGCGGAGCTGGAGGGGGCTCAGGAGATTGTCTGCAATGTGACCCTGGGGGGCGAGAGCCGGGAGACTCAGAAGAACTTGACCATCTATAGTAAGAGGGGGCGGGGTCAAAACTGCTGCCGAGGTGAGGGCAAGGGGGTGAGCTTCATTAGCCCAAAGGGCAAGGCACCGGAGAAGTCTAGCCAGAAAGGCAGGGCCTGAGCCGCCAAAGTGGGAGGAGTTGCCGCGTGGGCGGGGCCTGAGTGCCCCAACTTAGGTGGGGCCACAGAGTAGCTAAAAGGCAAGGCCTGCATACCCTGAAGGGGAAATTCGGGTGGAGGGCTGGGCTTAGTGGATGTGAGGGAGTAGATAGCAAACTCCAAGGCAATGCTACTCCTTTAGGCTTCTGGGGGCCTGTCATGAACGTGAGAGGGACCATCAGGAACATGAGCCAGCCCACCGTCCATCCAGGGACCACAGTGAATGTGACTTGCGCTGCTGGAGCCCGAGTCCAGGTCACGTTGGACGGAGTTCCCGCTGCAGCCCCGGGACAGCCCGCCCTGCTTCAGCTAAACGCCACTGAGAGGGACGACAGGCGCAGCTTCTTCTGCAGTGCCGCCCTCGAGGTGGATGGGGTGGTCTTACATAGGAACAGGAGCGTCCAGCTGCATGTACTGTGTGAGTAGGTCACTCTGACCTTTTAATTCCTTGCTCTCCTGATTTGGAGAGACTTGATTCTCTCTTTCCCCATTGTACCTTGGGTTTGTCTGATCATTTGGCGGTCCCACAGATGGTCCCAAGATTGACCCAGCCAAATGTCCTCAGCACTTGATGTGGAAAGAAAGAACGATCCAAATCCTTCAGTGCCAAGCCCAGGGCAACCCAGATCCCCAGCTACAGTGTTTGCATGAAGACTCCATGGCCCAGGTCCCCATCGGGATCCCATTCCGTGTCAGGTTAAACTATAGTGGTACCTACTATTGCCGGGCGGCCAGCTCACAGGGTGAACACACTTTCATTGTGGTGATGAATGTTCAAGGTGAGCTGAGGCGGGTCTGGGGGTCTAAATGGGCAAGCCTAGGAGGGGCAGGGGTACGAGTATTTACTCCTTGCTTCTCTGCACAGAGCGGAACCCCTTCACCATTACCATCATCATGGCGGTGTTGACCATCTTGGGCTTTGTGGCTGCCATCCTGGCCTCAATTTACGTCTTCGGGGTGCACAAGCGTAGAGACATCTACCATGTGAATCAGGGAAACCATCAGGAAAACGCCGGCTTTCCCCTCACATCTAGAAGGCCTGAGGGGGAGCCACCATCTTGAGCCTCCAGCCATTGGGGTAATGGGCCAAAGTCGACAGGGGTTTGGCTTTATCATCAGGTTCCGCAACAATAAAGGGCTCAAAATCCGGAGTCTGTGGCTTTTAAAAATATATATATATTTTTTACTGATTTCAGAGAGGAAGGTAGAGAAATAGAAACATCCAAGATGAGCGAGAATCATTGATTGGCTGCCTCCTGCATGCCCCCTACTGGGGATCGAGCCTGAAACCGGGGCATGTACCCTGACTGGGAATCGAACTGTAACCTCCTGGTTCATAGGTCCATGCTCAACCACTGAACCTCACAAGCCCGGCCGGAGTCTAAGGCTGGATTCCACCTGCGCTAAGGGGATCTCCCACCACGCTGAGCGTCTATCGGGTGACGTCTCAGCGGTGGAAAGGGGCGGAGGCTGTGCGCCCAGATGGGGCGTGAACTCTGGGAGGCGGGCTGCGCCCTAGCCAATGGCCTGAGATGTTTGAAGAGAAGGGGCGGGGCTTATTTCGGCCAATAGGCAGACGCGCCCCCTCGTTGCCGCTCCGCCCTGGCTCGCTGGTCCCAGAAGGCGCCGGGTTTCCCAAGATGGCGGCCGACGTGTCCGTTACTCACCGGCCCCCGCTGAGCCCGGAGCCTGGGGCCGAGGCTGAAGCAGACGATGCCCCAGAGCGCCGGTCGCCCGAAGAAGAACTGCAGCCGCTAGATCCAGAGGAGATCAGGAAACGCTTGGAACACACCGAGCGCCAGTTCCGTAACCGCCGCAAGATACTGATCCGGGGCCTCCCGGGGGACGTGACCAACCAGGTATGGGGGGGCGGTGTGGAAGCGTGGCGGGAAATACCACCGTGCGCGTGCGCGGGGGGAACCAGGCAACACCGACGCTCGCGTGCTCGGGTGTAGGGGGCGTCGGCGGGAGAGTCCAAACGAAGGATCCTTGAGGGTTTGGGAGAGACCAACGGCGGATTTTTGCGCGGGGGGGGGGGCGGTGATGGAGGGAGAAACCAACTTTGGACTGAGGGAGGATCTTGTTAAGGGCGACCACAGGCTTGGAAGAGAACTAGTGATTGACGTGGGCAGGCAGCTTTGGCCAAGTTGGGGGATTGTGAATGGGCAGCTAGACTGGGACGGTGGGAATAGAGACGCCAGTTGCTCCCTGCTCTGATTGTGTTTATCCTCATTCCCCTCGACCATGAGGTGGCGAGACCTTATAGCCAGAAAAGTTCAGGGTTGGCTAGAGCACGGTTTATTAACTCCTCTTAGAGATAGATCGGAAGTTGTAGCAGCTCCTGAGATCTTTCTTCTCGCAAAGCCCCGGAATTTATTTGGAAAAAGGGGTCTCCTGCTCCCAGCCCACAGACCTTCAAGAAAGGAGGGGCCAGTGTTCTGGCCAGGGGTGCTCTTCTCTTGGGGCCTCCCGGTGCAGGGCTTTCCATTGCTCTTTGGACCCAAGGAGATTGCATCTGGTATGCCCTGCCCTGTGGTGGTGGAATGGGCACTCTCTTCCTGTTGCTCAGAATCCCTCCTTTCTGGGCCACCAACACATCTGCCACTGGCTCACCCTCACTGTAGGTGGGCACATGGCTGGTAGGGCCACCAAAGTGTTGGGAGGGCGTTTCTGGGGGACAGACCTGGGGCAAGGACCACTAAGCATGGTCTGGTTTATTTCTAGAGTCAGCCCTCCTCCTAGCACCTGCCATCTCTTAGCTGGGAACACACTGTCTCTCCTGCAGGGTGCACAGTGTATCTGGCACAAGTAGGCCATAGAGCCTCGCCCCCGCAGCTGGCTTACAAGAAGGCGGCAGTGTCAGCAGGAGGGAATTGGGAAGCACGTGCAGCCACCCAGTGTGGGCTTCAAGTATACAGGGTCCGCAGTCAGGTGCCCCTGGGTGGCATTCCTGCTGCTGTCTTGACCTTCACCTCTCTGAAGCTGTTTCCTCATCTGCAAAATGGGCTTGTTAATACCTAATTTGTAATGTTGTTGAAAAGAGTCAGGCTTCCAATTGAGGGTCAGACAGGTTAAACCAGTTGTTGCCAACCTTTTGGACCTCACAGACCACCAGAGGTCCACGGACCACCGGTTGGCGACCACTGGGTTAAACAACTTGCCTAAGGGCATAAGGCAGAGCAAGGTCTTGAACTCAGACCCACCTGACTCTCTAAGAGTATTTTGTGTTGGTTAAGAACATGGGATCTGCAATTAGACTTTGAATCCCGGCTCTGCCAGGTGTGGCCTCAATGGCTTTGGGCAAGTAACTGCTCTGAGTTCAGTTTCCTCCTTTGTTAAATGGGGACTATAATTGACCAGCTTTTGTAGCTGTTCCATGTGAAGGTTGCACTGGATTGCTTCCTTCAGCCCCTGGTGACTCCCTGTCCTTTGGCTTCTATCTTCGCAGGAAGTGCACGACCTGCTCAGCGACTATGAGCTCAAGTACTGTTTTGTGGACAGATACAAAGGGACAGGTTTGTGGGGCTGTGGGGCGGGCTAGCAGCAAGGGGTGACAGTCCCTGCAGCTGGGTGCTTTTCTGGCCTGGCATCTCCTCTCCTGAATTTTGGGCTCAACATCTCGTAGGCCAGCACAAGACAGACTGTGGCCCCAATCTTTTCTGGGAGCTCATTATGGAGCAGTCTTGATATTCCTGTTCTTCCTCCAGGCTGCTCAGCCAGATACCTGAGCATTGGGCTTCCCCACTTCCCACACCATACCCCCAGCCGCAGTCACCTAGGCCTGTCTGGTCTTTTTCAAGACCTCCAGAACAATTGGTGCCACTCCATCTCTGTCAAAATGGCAGTCTCCCTCTGCTCTCTCCATGATTTCACACTCCTACTTGCCCTCTCCCAGGGAGCCAGGATCTATCAAATTTGATCAGTTGATTGTAAATCTGATCAAACCTAATTCTAGCCCTCCGGTGGGCTCAGTGGTTGAGCAGTGACCCATGAACCAAGAGTTCGATTCCTGGTCAGGGCACATGTCCAGGTTGCTAACCAGTAGCGGGTGTGCAGGAGGCAGCCGATCAATGATTCTCTCTCATCGTTGATGTTTCTATTTCTCTCTCCTCTCTCTGAAATGAATTTTAAAAATCAAACATATAAAAACAAAACAAACCTAACCCTAACCTGATTGTTTTTCTCTCCTCAAAACCTGTCTGAAGCTCCTCTTGGACACTATCTTGCAAGGATGTGCCCCAGCCTTGCCACCTCCTCAGTGGCAAGCTTCCAGGCGTTCCCTCTGCCACTGTTCTTAGCTGTCCCCTCTTCTATCCAGGTGGAGGCAGGCAGCTCCTCAACAGAGCCCTGAGTGCCTCTCCCCATCACTCTGGGCTGTTACTGCTGGCTCACTCACCTGCCTCCTGCACTGAGTGGTCATCTCCATGAAAACAGGGACAAGTCTTGTTAGCCTTGCACCCCCCACCTTGTGGGAGACCCTCGGTGGGAGTCTGTGTCCTCTAGGCCTTGTGCTTGCAATCTGTAACTTGGGGGAGAAGCAGGTGAGGACGGGGACCCTGGAGACCTACCTGGTGGGCTAGGGTAGTGGTTAAGATCTTGGGTCCTGGAGACAAATAGACCTGGGTTCGAGTCCTGGTCTGTCCTCACTTGGAGGCCATAGGTAAGTGATTCACCCTTCCTGAGCCTCAGTTTTCTCACCAACAAATTGGGCATGACCTGCTTGGGTTAGCCACAGGTAAAACATATTAAAATACCTAAAAGGGCTGTGGGTATCTGGCACCCAGAAGATACTTAGTAAACACTGGCAAGGGCAACAAGTCAGAACTGTTTACTAAGTACCTCTTATGTGTATGTGCCAGGTATTGAGGTTCCAGAGGTTAAGTGACTCTCATTAATAGTGTTTTTCAATAAATGTTTATTGGGCGCCAGTATATGCTGGGACACAGGACACAGCTGTGAACCAAACAGTGATGGTCTAGTCTGGGGGCAGGATGTCATTCACACAACTGCAGGTGTGAAGGTGAAGTGGTCATAGGACTAGAAGCTACTGGGTGCTGTGGGAGCCCAGAGCTGTGATCTGAAACAGGAGCAGTCAGGGAAGGCTTCATGGGGGAAGTGATGTTTGCCATCAGATTGAAGGGTGGATCAGGATTACCAGGTGAAGAAAGAGGGGGATCAGTGTTCCAGGGAAATGCAGACGCAAAGGCCTGAGCGGGCATGTGCCTGGCATAGTCCAGGAAGTAGCGGCAAGAGATGGGAGAGGAGATCAGCAAAGCCATGGGGTCAGGCCACATGGGCTCCCTTGTCCCCTGCAGTGAGAAGCCCCTGGATAAGGCATGGCACATTCTGATAATCATTTTGAAAAGCTAGCTACTGGCTGGACAGCAAACCAGGAGTGGCAGCAGGACTAAGGCTTAGGCCAGGGCTCAGACATGAGAGGTAGAGAGGTGTTGGCCTAGAAAGGTGGTGAGGACGGGGTGCAGAGTGGGGCTGTGGAGCCTGTCTGCTTGGGTTCAAGTCCAGGCTCCTCCCCTCTGTTCAGGGTGCCGCTGCTCTGCACTTATTTCCTTGCTGGCACGATGGTGGTTATGAGGAGTAAGTTATACCCATTTAACAGATGGGGAAACTGAGACCCCCACAGCCACTTAGGCTGGAGTTGAAACCAGGCTCTAGTGACCACATGCTTGACCACTACTCTGTGTGTCACCCAAGTTACTCACCTATTCCTTTTGTGTCACCTAGCCAGGTGCACAGTACATAAGAGGACAGGTGAGCTCATGAGTAGGTTGAGAACAGGGCTAGGGGGTGAGGGCAGGAAGCAGGCCTCCTGGAGGTAGAAGACACCTGCATGAGTTGCTCAAGGCTGGCAACTATCTAGTCCACTGGGGCCTGAGGTGTCTTAGTTGGTCAGTATTCTGAGATCACACATGCAGTGGTTCTCAACCTTTCTCATGCCGCGACCCTTTAATACAGTTCCTCCTGTTGTGGTGACCCCCAACCATAAAATTATTTTCGTTGCTACTTCATAACTATAATTTTGCTACTGTTAATGAATCGGAATGTAAATATCTGTGTTTTCCGATGGTCTTAGACCCACAGGTTGAGAACCGCTAGCAGGGTCGCCTAAGACCATCGGAAAACACAGATATTTACGTTACGATTCATAACAGTAGCAAAATTACAGTTATGAAGTAGCAACGAAAATAATTTTATGGTTGGGGGTCACCACAACATGAGGAACTGTATTAAAGGGTCGCGGCATTAGAAAGGTTGAGAACCCATGGTTTAGTGAGAAGTAAGGGCGGGCAGCCATGGAGTCGAGGGGCAGGCCCTCCAGGACCCCACTGACCCACTCCCCCTCCTGCTGCAGCCTTTGTGACCCTGCTGAACGGGGAGCAGGCCGAGGCCGCCATCAGCACCTTCCACCAGAGCTGCCTGCGGGAGCGCGAGCTATCTGTGCAGCTGCAGCCCACTGATGCCTTGCTCTGCGTGGCCAACCTGCCCCCCAGCCTCACTCAGCAGCAGTTCGAGGAGCTGGTGCGGCCCTTCGGCAGCCTGGAGCGCTGCTTCCTGGTCTATAGCGAGCGCACTGGCCATTCCAAGGGGTATGGCTTTGCCGAGTACATGAAGAAGGACTCGGCTGCCCGTGCCAAATCGGACCTGCTGGGCAAGCCGCTGGGCACGCGCACCCTCTATGTGCACTGGACAGATGCAGGACAGCTGACACCCGCCCTGCTCCACTCCCGCTGCCTCTGTGTTGACCGCCTGCCCCCTGGCTTCAGTGATGTGGACGCCCTGCGCCGGGCTCTGTCGGCTGTCCACACACCAACCTTCTGCCAGGTGAGCTTGTGCCTGGAGTGGGAACCTGGGGAGCAGATGCCAGGCCTGGAGCACCTGGGAGGGGTCCTTTGGGTTCACCTGCCCTCCCCAATCTCCTGGATCCCTTTTCAGTAAAGTGTTGACGTTGCCATTTTGAATGGGGTTCTCGTTAGGCCATTTGGTGGAGCTCAGATAGGAGTCAAATGACGGGGGTTCAAATCCCTGCACTCCCCCTAGTGACTGGTTTAACCTCGCTGGCCTCTCCCCATGTGAAGTGCAAGTGAGGCTGCCTTTGTAAAAGCTTGGCCAAAAGCTTGTTCGCCCTCATTCACTTTCAGTCCTGCACTCATTAGCTATCTCTTGAACACCTGCTGGGTCCCAGGCCCAGCACTGAGGGGACTGCTGTGGAGGAGCCCACAGTCTGTTTAGCTTGAGGTTAGAAAATGGATTGACCAGATTCATTCTGAGATTCAATGTTCACACATTGGTTAACAAAACAGTCCTTGGTTCATCCAAATCACATTTGTCAGGCACTTCTATATGTGTGCCCGTGACAAGCACAGTGGGGTGAGAATAGGCCAGGCCCAGCCGTGGCAGAGCCCCAGATGGTCTTGCCCCCTCCCCCCCAACCCCCAAAGGCAGACGTTCCTTTAGCACTCACTGGATTCTGAGCACGTTATTGCAGTCCCTTTATCCTGTAACAGGTATTATCCCCATTTTCAGGTGGGGACACTGAGGCACAGAGGGGTCAGGTTATGCAGCCAGGACATGGTAGAACCAGGATTGGAACACTGCAGCCTGACTGCAGAGCCCCAGGCAGCCTAGAGGAAGCTGATACCTGACTCAGACCCTAGCTCTGTGGCGTTAGGGGGGGCGCACTCCTCTTGTATGAATGGATTCTAGGACCTGGGGAATGGGACATCTGTAGGAACTCCTCTCCTTGCTCTCTCAGCATTCATTCATGCTCCTACACCTACTGGGTGTTAGGTCCTGGGTGGGGCTCAGGACATAGATGAATTAGTTCAATTGCCACTTCCTCATGTGGAGGTTGAGGTTGGCAAGAACTACAAGTTCTCTCTTTGAGCCTCAGTTTCCCCATCTGGTTGCCCTTTAACCCTCTGAGTCTCTAGTCATCTGTGATTGTGAGAAGATGTGTGTCCCGGCCTTGGTCTGGGGCCTGGCCAGAGATGGGCTGATAGCCAGAGGCTACCCTGCCTGGCACACAAAGCAGGTGCTGGGCCCCAGCTGACAGGCTCCCTGAGCTACTGTGCCTGGAGTGGGACCCTTGTTGAACATCTTATTGAATCCCTACAACTACCCTTTGAGGTAGATACAGTAGCTGCCCCACCTTACAGATGAGAAAACCGAGGTCCAGGGACGGGCGTTTGCAGGGACCTGCCCAGGCCAGCTAGCCAGTTGGAGGTGGGCTGGGAGTCAAGGTCAGGCAGCTGACTCCAGGGCCTGTGCTCTTAACTGGGTGCCCTTGCCTCCCAAGATGGCTGGTGCCACTCTGGGAATCTGCTGTCATCCTGGGAATGGGGGGCTTTATTCTCAACATAATCAAGATGAGACCAAGGTCCCATAGCAACTCACTCTAATGCACTTTGTCATTTATTCACAGGCCAATTTACATATTATAGTTGCTTTATTTCATTACAGAGTTGCTTAAAAATACTTGAGTGTTATAAATATGTATAAAGCATGTTTCACAAGACCTTGTAAAAAAAAAAGCCTTTTCCACTTACTTGCTTTTCTGAAAGGGCAGCCCAATCACATTTGGAAATTCAGCACATTCTGTGGTAAAGGCTCCCTCCCGGCCCCCCAGCACTTTTTCCTGCAGAGCCCCTGCTTGTACCAGTTGGTTGTGTCCTTCCAGCGAGATTTTATTAAGCATTTTCAACAAATGTGTTTATATGTTCCTGCATTCCTCTCCTTGGTCCATTCATTGCTGTGCCTGCGGTGGTTTAGTTTTTCCGCTCATTCTGTCTTGGGCATCTTTCTGTGTTCAGACATGAGAGTTTTCTCATTTCCTTTGCAGCGGTGCCGTATTCCATTTTATGGACTCTGTACCATTCCCTACTGGTGGACATTGGGTTGGTCCCAAACCACACTACATCAGTCAGCACCCAGAGAAATGATATTAGCTCTTGGGACAGCCATCGCCATGCTGAGGTGGCCAGTCCTGTTAAGGTATCAGCTTTGCCTTGCTTGATCCCAGCTCCAGCTCTATGGCCTGGGCAAGGGACTGCCACTCTCTGAGCCTCAGTTTTCTCATCTGCAAAGTGGGCATGCTGACAGTGCCTGCATCTGGACACAGTGAAGAGCCCAGCTGAGTGCTCTCACCCAGTATCTGCTTTCCCTGGCATAGTCCCCATCCACAATTCCAGCACTCGAAATACCCTGAAAACCAAGAGGTCTGGCAGCAGAGAACTACTGTGGGGCTGTCTGTGGCCTTTCTCTTTGTGTCTTGATGCAGAGCTATTTGCATTTGATTTTCCGGGTGCCCTGGACCCTATTGGAGTGACTGATATGTAATATGTAATATATGTGGTATTCTTCCTTTCTGATTTCTTAAAAATTCCCAGTCTGGGAACACATCTGGCCCAAGGGCCTGGAGGAGGAGCTGTAAGCCTAAAGTACCAAATGGCTGCAATCAAGGGGGGTGGACAGGCCTCCCTGGTCTGCCCTGATGACACCTCTGTTCCCTGTGGCTCACTGGCTGTTACCTTTCACCACCAGCCTGAGCTCGGAGGCCACCTGCTTTGCCCCCAGGCTCTGTGCCTTCCCAGCCCTGGCTGCAGTGTCCTTGGCCTGAGGCTCCTGATTTGAGGGTGCTCCAAAGCCACCCACCTGCCTCTTTTCCAGCCAGCCCCTCCCAGTCCTGCAACCTCAGCTTGCTTCCTATGCTCGGGAATCTCAAAGTCCCAACGTGACACTGGCAGGAAGCCCAAGGAAGTTGATCCCTGTGAGACGGGTCCCAGTGTTGTCCTCCCACCAGCTGTGTGACTTTGAGCATACTGACTTCTCTGAGCCTCAGTTGTCACCTCTGAAAAATGGGTAGGATGCAGCTTCTCCCGGCCATGGAGAAGATTCAATGAGCTAATGAGGAACAGGGCTCAGAGCAGTGCCAGGCCCAAAAATCTACCCTATCTGGAGGGGTGGGGGTCTCTCTTAATCGGGATCCATGCCTGGTCACAGTTGTCACTCTATGTGAGAGTGGTCACTGCCCCCCCTGGCACTCACGTCCACCTCCCCCCACCCTCACCAGCTGGCGTACGGCCAGGATGGGCAGCTGAAGGGCTTCGCTGTGCTGGAGTATGAGACTGCCGAGATGGCTGAAGAGGTGCAGCAGGAGGCAGACGGCCTGGCCCTGGGGGGCAGCCACCTGCGCATTTCCTTCTGTGCCCCAGGGCCCCCTGGCCGCAGCATGCTGGCTGCGCTCATCGCTGCCCAGGCCACGGTGAGTGTGTGCCCAGGGAGTGGGAATGGGAAACTGGGGAGGCCAGGCTCTCCTCCCTTGAGAAATCAGGGCTCTTGGCGGTCACCACTCAGGTTCTGGGGGCAATAAGGAAGGATGAGGCCTCACCTCTGTGGCCTGGCAGGGCTCTGAACCACCATCTTTTTCTTTCCTCAGGCCCTCAATCGGGGCAAAGGGCTCCTGCCTGAACCCAGTATCCTGCAGCTGCTCAACAACCTGGGGCCTTCCGCCTCCCTCCAGCTGCTGCTCAATCCCCTGCTTCACAGCAACTCGGGAGGCAAGCAGGGTAAGGCGTGTCAAGTGAACAGTGGGTGGGGACCAGGTCCCCAGCCTCTCAGAGCCAGGCATCTCCCAGGGACTGTGTTCCCATCTGAGCTCCCTGTGACAAGAGCCCCATGTGCAAGAGCTGGGTTAAGAACGGAGGTCACCTGCATGGGGTCAGTGGTGGGAGCATTGCAGCCTGCAGTGAGGCAAGGTGATGGGAAAGGGGCCAGGGCAGACTCCCTTCCCAGGCCCTTCCTTTGGGCTGTTCACTTGCTCTCTCTGGGCTTCAGGCGCAGGGCTGCCTCTAATTGCAGAGGGGGGCTTCCATCCAGGGATCACCGCCCATTTCCCTGGTCTCCCTCCAGGTCTCCTGGGTGCCCCCCCAGCCATGCCACTGCTCAATGGGCCTGCTCTGTCCACGGCGCTGCTGCAGCTGGCCCTGCAAACCCAGGGTCAGAAGGTAACATGGGTGTGGGCCCTAGGTTCCCTCCTCACTCACATGTCCTGCCACAGCCCTTTCCCTTTCAGTTTCAAACACTACTCATATCTGGGGCTCGCCTTCAGGGTTGTGGGCCATCTGGCTGTGTCCCTGGTGCTTAATATGGGGCCTGACCTGTCACAGGTGCTCAGGACTCAGTTTGGGGAAGAAAGACCTGGCCCCACCAGGGACTAGAATGGCCTTTCACCCCTACTGCCTCATGCAAAGACACAAAAATAGACACATACACACAAATATACACACCATACCACCTCAGTGCACACCCGGAGACACATGCACACATGCAAAAACTGATATACATGGAGACACATTCACACACAAAAATAGACACACAGATACCACACCTTAGAGCACAGAGATGTGCGCACACACACACACACACACCCACACACACACCCACCCCACACATAGATGGACGCAAATAGAACACACATGTACTACCCTGTCTGGTTTGATTCACTGGGGCCGTGTCAGTGGCATGAGTATGTCTGATGATAGCTGACAGTGTGACGTTGTGGGCTTGGACTTTTGTGTGCCTAAGAGACTGGATCCATGTGTAGCTAAGAATGACTCCTTCCGTGGTAATCGGCAGGGAGGCTGGGTGTAGGATGGTGGGTGCCTAAGGATTGTCCCGGTGTGTGTGTGACACTAACACTGGGGTGCTAGGCCCTGACTGCTGAATGTATGGTCCATGTTCCCTGGGTCTCAGGTGGGTCTTGGCTTGTAGGAGGTCCTTGGGTACCACCAGATGGATGATGGCCAGGGTGTCACAGACATTGGGGGACCCGTGAATGCGTGGGCTAGAATCTGGGTGTCCTGGGCATTGAGACCCTTGGCGATACCTGTCTGCTGCTAAGGCCACACTGCCCCCAGCTGATTGTGCTCTGTCCCCAGAAGCCCGGGATCCTGGGAGACTCTCCCTTGGGCACCCTGCAGGCTGGTGCCCAGTCGGCCAACCACCTCCTTGGGGAGCTATCTGCAGGTAACAGACCCTTCCCCTTGTCATCTCGCTGGGCCCATCCTGCTTCCCCTTTTCTTATTGGGTGGTAAATTTCCAGTTGCATGGCCTTGGGCAAGTGCCCTAACCTTTCTGGGTCCCGGTGTCTGTCAGCTGGGCGCCCTCCTTGTGGGAGAACCCATGAGCATTCTGGGAGTTGATATACTCAGAGGGCTCGCTCAGTGCCCAGCACATAGTTGTTCCTCAGCAGTTCACCCTGGTCCAAGAAAATGCTCTAGGACCCTGGGAAGGAAGGGTCCTGTATGTTTGGGCCACTGACATTCTTCTCTCTGTAGGAGGGGGCCTGCCCCCAGAGCTGCCACCCCGGCGAGGGAAGCCACCACCCCTGCTACCGCCACTGCTTGGTCCTTCCGGAGGTGACCGAGAACCCATGGGCCTGGGTCCCCCAGCAGCCCAGCTCACTACACCCCCTGCCCCTGCGGGACTCCTAGGCACTGGCCTCAGAGGCCTGCAGAAAGATAGTGGACCTCTGCCAACACCGCCCGGGGTAAGGTCCTGTCCTGGGCCCAGCACTGTTCCAGTCTCCTGCCCTGCGATGTTTCCCGTCAGGAACCCTCTCGAATCCAGCCCTCTCGCCACAGGTCTCACTGTTGGGGGAGCCCCCCAAGGACTTCCGGATCCCCCTGAACCCTTACCTGAACCTACACAGCCTGCTCCCTGCCAGCAATCTGGCGAGTAAGGAGGCCCGGGGCTGGGGAGGTGCTGGGAGAAGCCGCCGCCCAGCTGAGGGCCCCCTGCCTAACCCCCCAGTCCCCAGAGGTGGAGGTGGTGGAGGCGGTGGCAGCAGCAAAGCCTTCCAGCTCAAGTCCCGCCTGCTCAGCCCCCTCACCAGCACGCGCCTGCCCCCCGAACCAGGGCTTCCTGACAGCTATGGCTTCGACTACCCTTCGGTGAGTATCTTTCTGCCCTGTTGTCAGCCCTCCTGAGGGCTGGCTATGGTGGCCCTTTGTCGCCTGGGAGCAAGTCATTCTCCAAACCAGTATTTCTCTAGTCCTGACTGTGCCAGGCCAAGCACTGTGCGGTGGGGAACATGCCAGACACAGTCCTTGCCCTTCAGTCTCTTGTCTGTTTCTGCACATGAGACATTGCTTCCTGTCTGTCTTTCTCTCCCAAGAGGCTATAGGCTGTACTTCTGCATCTCCTTAGAGACAGGGCTCAGCTTCCTGTCTCTCTGCCCTTCTCTCTCCTCTCCCCTGAGATTCCTGTCTCTGTCCCTGGGGAACTGTTCTTTCTATGACTCCAGCGTCTTCCAGGTCAGATGTTGCAGACTGGCCACTTGCAGGCCACCTGGGTTATGTTTGACCCACACTGTATTATAGAAAAATTAGTGGCCTGGTGCATGGATTTGTGCACATTGAAAGGAAAATTAGAAGAAATATTTTAATATCGCTATTTGCCCTTTCTCTATAATAGAAGTATCAGAGATGAAAGAAAATTAGTAAGATGTATATGAAAATAATATATAAATTGATTAATAAACAATAACAACATGATATAACAACAAAGACATGACATAAAAACAACAAAAACACAATACAAAAAAACCTGAAACACAATATAAAAACAATAACTGATAAATTGATTAAACTTATTCTAATATCTCCCGGTATACCACCTTAAGAGTAAAAACACTTTCAGAGTGCTCGACTAATTTCCCTTGGGTTGAAGTATTTACAACTTTAACATCACGCATTCTTGGAACTTGAGAGAAAGCAACATATAACTGACCATGTCCGAAAACGGGTTCAGGTAGGAATATTCCTACTCTGTCTAGATTGGTGCCAACGAGTGCTTTATATGTATTGCACATGCACAAGGCAACATTTTTTTTATATATATTTTATTGATTTTTTTACAGAGAGGAAAGGAGAGAGATAGTTAGAAACATCGATGAGAGAGAAACATCGCTTCAGCTGCCTCTTGCACACTCCCTACTGGGGATGTGCCCGCAACCAAGGTACATGCCCTTGACCGGAATCGAACCTGGGACCCTTCGGTCTGAGAGCCGACGCTCTATCCACTGAGCCAAACCGGTTAGGGCCGTGGTTGGCAAACTGCGGCTCGTGAGCCACATGCGGCTCTTTGGCCCCTTGAGTGTGGCTCTTCCACAAAATACCACAGCCTGGGCAAGTCTATTTTGAAGAAGTGGCGTTAGAAGAAGTTTAAAAAATTTGGCTCTCGCCAAGACCGGTTTGGCTCAGTGGATAGAGCGTCAGTCTGTGGACTGAAAGGTCCCAGGTTCGATTCCGGTCAAGGGCATGTACATTGGTTGCGGGCACATCCCCAGTAGGGAGTGTGCAGGAGGCAGCTGGTCGGTGTTTCTCTCTCATCGATGTTTCTAGCTCTCTATCCCTCTTCCTTCCTCTCTGTAAAAAATCAATAAAATATATGAAAAAAAACTTGGCTCTCAAAAGAAATTTCAGTCGTACTGTTGATATTTGGCTCTGTTGACTAATGAGTTTGCCGACCACTGGGTTAGGGCAACATTTATTTTTAAATTGCCAGTGGGCAATTTACCAGATGGTTGGATGGACGTATGGTTGGTCACTTAGCCTTTTATATATAAAAGAATAACAATTGATAGTGAAGTCTATTTTTAAAAAAACTGAAACACCAATACCAACATATAAAAACTGCAAGCATTCACACAACTCTGATGCCCAGCTTGCCTCGAAAACTCCAAACACCTGGCTCCAGTGGGGCCACCTGACTTCATAGCAGTCATCTCTGGGTCTTCGGTGGAGCCAGCCCTGGGACAGAGCACATTCCGTCCCACTGCCCCACTCTACAGGTCGAGTTTCCCCTCTGCTGGAAGGGGCAAACTTCCCTAATGACATCTGTGCTGGAGAATTCAGCTAAGAGTGAGGTTGGTGCAGATCCCAACTCAACACACTTTCTCCCACTTTCATTCAGGACATGGGACCTAGGCGGCTCTTCTCCCACCCAAGGGAGCCAGCCCTCGGGCCTCACGGACCCAGCCGACACAAAGTAAGAGCTGCCCTGTGAATCCCACCTTTCAGGTGTATCAGTTAGCTTTTGCTGCACAACAAGTGGTCCTACCACATGTGGCTTAGAACAGCAAACATTTTATTATTTCACACCATTCTGTGGGATGGTGGGTGGGTGGTTCTCTACACTCACCTTGCAGCTCAGCTGAGGCTTAACAGTTTACAGGGGCCTTAGTCATATACCTGGTGGCCAGTAGGCTGGTAAATGGGCCTTGTCTAGGGGCCTCAGCTGGTGAGCTCCACGTGGAACTCGCCCTCCAGCCGGCCAGCCTGTGCACATACACCTGGTGGTAATCCCAGGATTCCCTAGAGGCAGAAGGGAAGGCAGGCACCTCTGCTTGTTGGCCAAAGTCCAGAGTCATTTAGGAGTGGTTTACAAAAGCGGGTGGATACTGCAGTAGTCTGCCTCACTCAGCCTTCCCCCCTCTCTGCAGATGTCCCCTCCACCCAGTGGCTTCAGCGAACGGAGTGGTGGAGGTGGTGGGGGATCCTTCTCTCACTTTTATTCGGGCTCGCCCACTTCCTACTTCACCAGCGGCCTGCAGGCTGGCCTCAAGCAAAGCCACCTTAACAAGGTGAGGAGCCTCCCCCAGCCAGCACAGGTTCCCAGGGACAACCAGGATGCAAGGGATCCCTGTGACCTTCGGTGCCTAGGTCAAGGCTAGGGTGGTGGCAGGGATCAGTTTTGCTTAGAGCCAAGGTGAATTAGAACAGCCTTCCTGCACCTGTGTGTGTAGCACCTGGTGCTGCCCAGCCTTCTGAGCCTCCACTTAGTTTCCCAGAAGCCAGGGGTTGGATGGTATTAGCCCCAGCTGACAGATGAAAAAACTGAAGCTCAGAGACAGAGCTAATTTGTCCCCCCCGCCGCCACCACCACCACCACCAGTCATGGCTAGTAAGCAGCAGAGGCATGATTTGAACCTGAAGTCCTGACCTTTGCTCTGGGGGATGTTTTTTTTTATCCCATTTCCCATTTCTGCCAGGCGGTTGGTTCCTCTCCACTGGGCTCCGGAGAAGGGCTCCTGGGCCTGGGCCCTGGGCCCAATGGCCATAGCCACCTACTGAAGGTACGGGCAAGGGTTGAGGGCACACAGAGCTGGGGAATGGCGACCCCCAGGTGGCCCCTGACTTGCTACCCCCTCTCCTCTGTTTCTAGACACCACTGGGTGGCCAGAAACGCAGCTTTGCCCACCTGCTGCCCTCGCCAGAGCCCAGCCCAGAAGGCAGCTATGTGGGACAGCACTCCCAAGGCCTTGGTGGCCATTATGCAGATTCGTACCTGAAGCGCAAGAGGATTTTCTAAGGGGCTAGTGCCAGAGATGCTCCAGGGCCTGCACCAAATCGCTTTTGGGTTTTCTGGTGTTTTGTGTTTTTGTTTGTTTTTTCCTTTCAGTAATAGAAAATCTCTGAAAGACTTTGCTGACCAACCAGCTGGAGCCCAAGGAGTGTGGGAGAGTCTGGGGGCTACTCTGCATCTCTGGTCTGCTCCTAGCATGGAAACCCTGCAGCCTTAAGAGAGAGAGCAGGCTGGGCCCCTTTCTGCCCTCCCTGTGTCCGCCGGCATCTGCCTCTCGGGGAGCCTTCTCCTGCCTCGTCGCTCCTGTATCTTGGCCTTTCGAGTGCCTTGGAGGTTTCCCTGACCTCCCGTGAGGATCAGAGACTATCCCCCTTTTTTAACTTTGACAATTGACTTTTGTTTCCTTTTCTAATTTTTATTATTTTTTAAATAATCCAGAACGACCCCCAGGTCTTATACCTGCAAGTTTCAACTTGTCTGTGCCTCCATTCCACACTCTTCAGTTTGAAATGGCTCAGCTCTTTTCTCTTTCTCCCATGTCTGTTGCAGGCATGACTGCCTCCTGCCCCTGCCTGCCCAGTCTGGCCTGTACTCCAGCTCTGGGTGCCCTGCTCCCTGCCACAGTCCCCTTGCCTTCTGATGCCTTAAAGCGGGACCCCAAACCCCACTGGCCAGAGCCTTTCAGACGTCAAGCTCTGGAAGCTTGACTCAGGACCAAACAGCTCTGGCCTGGGGATTGGGTCTCTCTACCCAGGGTCTCCACCCTGGGGACAGTAGAAGGCCAAAGCCTTGGTCTTAGCAAACCAACTCCACCATTCCTCTGCCCAGGCCTAGGTGCAGCGACAGGCTTTCTCTGCCCGCTGAAACCAGTCCCCCTGCTCTTTGTCTATGGGAGTCCGGCACTGTGCACCTCACTGACCCTCTGCTGACTCCCCCCATGTTGAAGATGAACTTCACCTCTATCCCTGGCCAGGTCACTTGGAGCTGGCCTCCCCTTGGACCATTGCTGGAATCACACAACTCCATGCAGATAAACTCTGCCCCTGCCCACCAGCAGGACCTGTTGGCCTGAAGTGGCCCTGGGCCCGCCCCTGGCCAGCTAGGCCACAGCTTCCTTTTTACTCTGGGGGTCCCCCTCCTCTCACAAAGACATTTGCTCAATTAAAGTTTGTAAGTAAATGGTTTTAAAGAAAGCAGAGCTGACTGGTTCTTGAGACAATGGGCCTGGGTGGGAGGTCTGGGGTGGCCCCTACAGGTCTTGGTGTGCCAGATCCGGTCGCTGCCCCTTCCCCTCAACTCCAGCTGTTCGTGCCCTGCGCCGAATCGGCGCTTATATTGGGGTAATTATGAGTCCGGCTCGCTTGTGCGCTACAGCGCATGCTCCATTTCCGGGTCACGTGACGCCTGTCATGGCCGCCTCCGTGGCCCGGGGCGGCGTGAATGCTGGGTTCTTGCTGCGAGTGGCCAAAGGTCGCTGGTGGAGCCGTTCTGGGGGCTTTTGGGGATCCGGGGAGGCGGCGTCACCAGCGACAGCCAGAAAATTCCGGGTGACAGGTACCTGCGGCGCCTCGGGTTCGGGGGTAGGGCAGCATTAACCCGTCCAATGCCCGCAGGCGCTGCGCGTGGCTCACCCAACTGTTTTCCAGGCTCGCGCTCGGCGGGGGAGGAAGAACCGAGCGGCCCGGAGCGGCCCGGGGACGTGTGAGTGGGGGTGGGAGGAGGCCCCCATTCCTCATCCCACGAGGTTTTTCTAGTCCCCACCATACCCCGCAGCCTCATCGTTAGAGTCCCCCTACGCTTTGTCCTGTTTCCCTGTCCTAAGCCTAGATTCCACCTGAACCCTGAGCCATCGTCCAGTACGGCATCTGCATTCCCATCTGTCCTCAGGGTGAACGTGGTGTTCGTAGACCGGTCAGGCCAACGGATTCCGGTGAGAGGCAGAGTCGGGGATAATGTTCTCCACCTGGCCCAGCGCCATGGGGTGGACCTGGAAGGTGGGAGCCAAGCACCGGGAATTTCCGAGGCCCTTATCATTTGTTGAAAAAAACAACACACAAATTAGTTATCTCTCTGCTGATTAACCCTCCATGGCTTCCCACCAGTCCTGGGATAAATCTACACTCCTCAGCACTGCCTCATCCCCTGTCCAGCGTTCCCCCAGCGTTATTGAGCATTTACTAGAGGCCATGAAAACTCCTGCCCCTGGGAGCTTGTGTTCTTTCTCCTTCCTTCCTCTATTCTAGCCACACTGGCTTTCTTGCTATTCCTCAAACTGCCTAATTCATTCATGCCTCAGGACCTTTGCATTTGCTACCCCCAGGGTCTGAAGTGATTTTCCATCAGATCTTCTGGTTTCTTCTCATCCTTCAAGTCTCAGCGTAAATGTCATCTTCCTGACAATAGCATCCCCTTCAGTGGACCTAAAGTGCACATGGCCCAGCCTCTTAGGTTACTGTGTTTTATTGTCCTCATATCACTTCTCACCATTTTGTTTCCTTCTTTGTCATCTCTCTCCAGAATGAGATCAGAAACCTTGTTTGCCTTGTTTACACATATCTGTTGCCTCTCATGGTATTTAGACACAACAGGTATGAAATCAGTATTTGTTGAAGGAAAGATAGTAATAGCAGACATTACTTTAAGCATGTTGACACTTATTAACTGACTTTTCATGACAACTTTATGCCATAGGGGAGATTATCTCATTTTATTTATTTTTGTTTTCAAATATGTTTTTATTGATTTCAGAGAGGAAGGAAGAGGGAAATAGGAACATGAATGATGAGAGAGAACCATCAATCAGCTGCCTCCTACACTCCCTCACTGGGGAGTAAACATGCAACCCTGGCATGTGTCCTGACCAGGAATGGAACCGTGACCTGGATCATGGGTTGATGCTCAACCACTGAGCAAGGCAGATTATCACATTTTATAGGTGAAGAAATTGAGCCCCAGGTTATGTAGACCTGGTCCAAGGTGAAGTAGCAAAATTAGATTCAAACCCAACAATTTTAGCCACTAAACCTGTGCCGCTTTTCTGTGAATATTGAACACTAGTGTGTGCCAGGCAACCATGTACTAAAATAGGTAAGGCTCCTGTCATTTCACACCAATTTCAACCTAATAGGGAGTAAACATGTAATTATATCATCAACTGGAAAGGGTGGTCTGAAAAAAAAATGTACAGGGTTGTTTGTTGGGTGAATGTAATAGGGAGGCTGATTTAATCATTATAGAGGGTTGGAGATGTTGGGGGTGGAGTGGGGGTTATGGCAGGCCTTAAGTTTTTTCTGGAATCCAGTAGCTGGCAGTCTAGGACATAGATTGAAATATGAATTTTAGAGGCAAGTGGCCTGTTTTCAGCTGTGTGACCCGGAGTAAGGTACTTAGCATCTTTGGGCTTCTGTTTTCTCATTTATAAAATAGGATAACTTAGTTTCCTCTTGCTTGGGTTGCTACAGAAGATTAAACAGATGTCATGTGTAATGCTTAGTACTTGGCACATGGTTAGTGTGTAGTGACTAATTGGGACATTTATATTAGACTAGAGGCCTGATGCATGAAGATTCGTGCAAGAATAGGCCTTCCTTCCCCTGGCTGCCAGCACCCGAGGCCCCAAGCGGCCAGGGTAGGGCAGAATGCCATCTTTGTCCTGTCAATTTGCATATTCCCTCTTTATTGGCTGTGAGCACTGCCATCTTTGTCTCGAAGTGATGGTCAATTTGCATATTCTGTCTTTTATTAGATAGGATAATCTTGATCTCGGGGATGAGGATGCTAACAAGGTGGGAAACGGTTAAGGAAGAGATGCTAGGGACTACTTGGAGTTTCAAGACCTAGTTTCTCCCCGTTATACAGGGAGGATCAGGAGGCTGCCTTGCTTCTCTACTCTCATTATCCGACATGTCTGGAAGAGAAAGGAGAATTCTGTCCTGTCATTCACTTGTAACAGATGTCTCTTAAGCATCTACAACATGCTAGGCTCAGTACCAAGTACAGAGAGAGGAAGACAGGTTGACAGGGTGTGATAAATGCTGTACAGAAATTAATAAATTAACAAGGGGGAAGGACAAGAAACAGGCAAGGGGGGCTTGGAGGACAGTTGAGTTCCTGAATACAAGATCTGGCCATGGAAAGAGTGGCGAGAAGAGCATTCCAGGCCAAAGGTATAGCAGTGCAAAGGTCCTGTGGTGGTGGCACTGAGCCCAGGGAGCCATTGTGGTTGATGTCGAGTGAGTGAGGGGTAAAGGGACCACCAGGACTGAGTGGAGGAGTTTGGATTTTATTCTGGCTGTGAAGACCCTTTGGAAGGTTTTAGCCCAAGAGGGGCATTACCCGCAAGCACAGTTCTCAGTCATCAGTCAGAAGCCTGGGAATGTGTCCAGGGACAATCAGAAAACCCCAGCTTCTGCATCTCAACCTTTATTTCCTGTCTCCTTCCCCTACTGCACCGGTGCTGAGTGAGCCAGTCCCTCCTTCAGGAGCAGAAAGGAGGCAGGAACACATTTGCCCAGCACGGGGACAGGATCACAGCAAGGGAATCCAAAGGCTACTGGGAACCTGCCTGGCCTTGCCCTCTCAGCTACACTGAGGTCAAGTCCATGCTCATTAATGGTTCCCCGTACCCAGCCTGGTCCTCAGCTGGCTGGGAAGTCCTTGGGAAATGCGGCACCTTGGACATCCCTTTGCAAAACCTACCCACAGCTCAGGAACAGCGGGCTGAGTAGAAGACAGGGGGGAGGGCTCCCACACGGCAGACAGGCGGGAGGGAAAGATTAGGGGCACGTGGTGAGACAAAAGGCTTCTCCCTTATGTCTCTCACTGGATGACACCAGCCTGATCATGCCACTTACCTAAACTCCCTTCACTTGCTGCCCTCCAGGGGCCTGTGAAGCTTCCCTGGCGTGCTCTACCTGCCATGTGTATGTGAGCGAGGACCACCTGGACTTTCTGCCTTCTCCTGATGAGAGGTGAGCGGGCAGCCCCCTTCCAGCTCGGAGCTGCAGGGTTGGCTGTTGAACCTTCTCCTTCCCAGTGTCCAGAGGTCCACTGGGCAGCAGCTGAGGGCAGCCCCAGCTTTTCTCCCCCTCCAGCTGCTGGCAGCGGCACTGCCCTCTAACCACTTCCCCTGGACTCAGTCAGCCTGCCCCTCCCTGGCCTGAAAGGTGATCTCTCTCTCTGCTTCTCTGGGCCCTCCTCACCAGCTGCACCAACGTGCCCACTGCTAACCACTGCCTCCCTCGCCCAGGGAGGATGACATGCTGGACATGGCCCCCCTCCTCCAGGAGAACTCCCGGCTGGGCTGCCAGATCATCCTGACACCTGAGCTGGAAGGGGCTGAATTCACCCTGCCCAAGATCACCAGGAACTTCTACGTGGATGGTCACGTCCCCAAGCCGCACTGATAATGGGCAGCGGGACCATCCCGCACACCCATGGCCCAAGGGCCAGGACTGGAGAAATAGCCACGTTGCCAGCCCAGCCCAGAGCATGGACAGACCCGAGAGAGATGTCAGAAGCACCAAGAAGGCCAAATGCTTCAGAGAGATCCCATGTCCAGGCTCTGGTGGAGACAGGGCCCCTACTGGGGCAGCCTCTCCAAGCCCCGGAGAATCCGAGTGTGGAAAGGGTTGGAATCTAATTAGAGTGACAATAAAACCATCTTACAGAACTCCAGCATCCCGAGTGTCCTTGGTGGGGAAGTGGGGGGCAGCCCCGCCCAGCCCCGCCCCGGAACTACACCTTCATCTTCCAGGCCCTCAACTCTGCCTCTCACAGCTGCGAGGGGGCCAGCGGGGAAACTGAGGTAGAGGCCCGAATAGGGCCTGGAAGCTTGAGGGCCTACGTATGCGTCAGCATGGCAAGGCCCCGCCCCTGCAGCCGCGGAGGGATTTGAAGGGGCCCAGCAGCCCTTTGCCACGAGGGGTGTACAGGCACCCAGCAGAGTCCTAGAGTAGGAAGGGAGAGGGGCCGGGGCTGGCCTAAAGGGGGGGGCCTAGCAAGCAGGCGTCTGGCAGCGCCCCGCCCCGCCCCACCCAGGTGGGGCTCATTGCCCCCTCTGCCTGGAGCGCCGGCACCACGCACGCACCACGCACACACCGCTTCACCCAGGTGGCGCTCATCCGTGGGCCCGAGGGGGCGGGGCAAGATTAGGGGAGGGGGCTGGGCTGGGGCATGATGGAGGCTGAGCCAGCGCCAGACCTCTCCATGATGCTGCTGCGAGAATTGCTGGCGCCATCATGTCTGGACCCCGAGCCGCTCCCCGGACCCCCCGCCCAACAGGCGCCAAGAACCCCAAGATGCCTCAGACCCAGTAGCAGGTGCGTTAAGGAGCCGCCCCTTCTCCCAAATTGGCCCAGTGGCCAAGGGGTCATGACTCCTGGTTCCTGGGGTTATTTAGGAGTCACCGTGTTAGTTGCTGGTACTCACAAAGAAGAGGCTCTGATCCTCAGGGATACGTGGGGTCCCGTGTAGTCAGAGGCCACGCAGTTGCCCTTGCTGAGGCCCATGTAGGGCTTCCCAGGAAAGGGGGTGACCACACTGCCCCTTGTCCCCAGTTCCTTCTGGCCTGCTCGTCAGGACTCCGTCACCAACCTGCACTTCCTCCGAGAGACAGCCGAGGGGCTGGCCCAGCCCCCTGCCCAAGACACCCAGGCCCTGGCCCCCAGCTGGGAGCTGAAGGCCCTGGGGGGTGTGGAACCTCCACCTCTGGCCAGGGATCCCAGGGCCATGCTGACCCCAATTAGTCAGCGAGGAGGCAGCCTGGGGCCTCCTGAGATTTCCCCAGCCCCTTCGGCTCCACCTCAGAGGAGACCTCGGAAGCAGTCAAACCCGCACCAGGGCGCCGAGAAAGTGGACCCTGGGTTCGAGGGAGTGACCCTGACGTTTCAGATAAAGCCGGATTCCAGCCTTCAGATCATACACAGCTACAGGTAGGAACTGGCCGCCGGGAGGGCACCCTCTGTGCCGTTAATGGTAACGATAAGGACAGAGGCCTGTGGTGAGGCGCCTCCAGGCCTGGGCTCTCAAAAGGCCAAGCAAGACGTGCCAGTCTGCCCTGCTGCCATCGCCAGTCACATCCCCGGCTGAGCCTGGGTCTCCTCTTTATGAGACCGGCCTGACCATACTGCAGGCTGCTGCTACCATTGTTTTTTCCAGTAATGATAATAGCTACCACTTGTCAGGAGCAACAGTTAAGAGGTAACATGTAGCCCTTGATGGATATGGGTTCATTGAAGCCTTGTAAAGCCCATTTTATGGATTCGGAAACTGAAGCACAGAGGGGGACATCACTTTTCCAAAGGTCACACAAGGACACAGCAAGGGCAGAGAGAAATGGGATTTCAACCTGACAGGTTGGCCCCAAGCATACTATCTCTTCAAATAATAATAATAATAATAATAATAATAATTGTTATTACTATTCCTAATGAGAGACAAAGCCAGGCCTTACAGACATCAGATGCCTCCTGAGGGATGCCTGATACCATTTTTTTTAAAATATATATTTTATTGATTTTAGAGAGGAAGGGAGAGGGAGAGAGAGAGATAGAAACATCAGTGATGAGAGAGAATCATTGATTGGCTGCCTCCTGCATGCCCCCTGCTGGGGATCGAGCCCACAACCCAGGCATGTGCCCTTGGCCGGAATAGAACCTGGGACCCTTCAGTCCACAGGCTGACGCTCTATCCATTGAGCCAAACCAGCTAGGGTAAATGCCTGTTATCTTGATAGTAAATCTTTATTTTGGGAGGCTTTCTGGGACAGGGTACAGATCCCCCAATACTAATGCCTTGTCTGCCCCCCAGCCTGGCCAGCAGCAGCCGCTCTCAGGCTCCCCCTACAGGCCCCGAGGCCAACCCAGGAGGCAGCGAGGCCCTGGGTGAGTCCTGGAGACATGAGAGCTATAAATAAAGGGGTGGGGGGGGAGGGGGTGCCTTCTATCTCCCCTGTCTTACTCCCCACCCTGCTTCCCCATTTAGACCCATCCAGGATGAGTCTCAGTGCCCCCCTTCACTCTGCTGAGTCACCCCCACCCCCGGCTTCCTCCTCTGCCAAGCTTTGCCATCTGTCTCCCTTCCTGACTTTCCCTTTGTCTCAGATATGGCAACACCCGGGGACGGGCCCAGAGCTCAGTGGGGCCTTCACAGAGATCCTCCCAGATTTCCCCACCCCACACGAGCCTCCTGAGCCTGGACGCTTGGCCTCTGACTCCTGCCCTTTGGCCTCTGCCTTTTCAGGGGCCAGGCGCTGTGCTTCTTGTAGGACCCAGAGAACCCCACTCTGGAGAGATGCCGAAGATGGGACACCTCTCTGCAATGCCTGTGGTATCAGGTCTGCAGACTGGAGGAGGGAGTTGGGGCAGGGTCCGCAGTCAGCCTGTACCTAGCTAGCATGGGGGGTTGGGAAGGGGAAATAACCACCCTTGGGAAGTGGTTTCCCGGTGGTGGTTTCTGTGTCCCTGGTGCATCCTGAATGTTGGATTTTTGTACCCCCATCCCAGGTACAAGAAGTATGGCACCCGGTGCTCCAGCTGCTGGCTGGTGCCCAGGAAAAATGTGCAGCCCAAGAAGTTATGTGGCAGATGCGGGATGTTCCTGGGCCCCAACCAAGGCCCACCCCAGGAAGGGTAAGGCCTTCCTCACCCAGCCAGGCCTGTCCTGCCTCAGTTTCTCTAGGGGGAGAGTGGGAAGAAGCCCTCCTAAGAGGAAAGGGGGAAACGCTTGGGTCTGGAGGGCTCCAGCCTGCCTTGCCTCTGCCCTCTCGCCATTCAGGGACCCCAGGCAGAAGATCCAGGCCTCAGGCCCTGGAGCCCCTGTCTCAGAGGCTCACTGGCCTCTCCCTTGGCCCCTGCTGCAGTCAGGCTTGGCTGAGCTCCCCCTCGGGAAGTGTTCGCAGTAGGAACTCGTGCTGTTTGTGAATAGAATGGACAATAAAGAGCAGAACTCCTCAGAGAAGCAGTGCTGTGACTTCGGGGTCCCACCTCCTGTGCCCTCACCTGCCACTCTCCCAGTCCCAGAACGTGGGGCAGCATTTTCTCATTGGGTTTGCGAGGGACACACACATCATCATATATATAAAGGCACCAGCCCCCCATAGAGGATTAGCCACATGCATCACAACGTCCACACAGGGAAACGGCACCACACACAGAGACAGACACACACAAGACAGACACATGCATCAACACACACACACAAGACACACATATAGAGACAGACTACACACGAGATTGAAAGATACATGGGTTGACAGACACGTGTCCAAAGATACACGATAGACACACATGTCCATAGACACACAACAGATACACATATACAATACAGACACACACACACACACACACACACACAGATGACACATTGGTGCACAGTGATACAGACACAGTGGGCCCTTTACCTGTCAGCTCCCCGCCCCCCCGGCCTGCAGAATGTCACCTATTGCATCCGTACAGGCACCAGTCCCCGCTGTGTCCCCCTCCCCCTCTTTCCAGCTCTCTCTGACCCCTCCAAGAGGTGTCCCCAGTCTGAAGCCAAAAGCCATGTGGGAAAGCAAGCCCCGGGCAGAGTTCAGCCCTGCCACTGTCACCAGGGCACACTGACTGCCCGTGCTCCCTTGGAGGGAGAGGGAGGGCTGGGGGTCAAGGATGGGTGGGATGCAGGGAGGCCAGAGGTGGTCCCTGCCGTCAGGGTGACTGAGGCTTGCCTGGCCACATGCCCCCGAAAGACAGGCCCATGCAAGACCCTCTTTGTCTCCTGGGTGGGCTTGTGCAGGAGGCCTGGGCCCACATTCAGCCCTTCTACCCCTGACTCGTGTGGGCTCACCCTTCCTTGATGAAGAACACCCTCCTCCCGGGACTCCCATGGCGCCACCTTCTCACTGCGTGGGGAGGAGAGGCTCAGCCTTCAAAGAAGCCCCCTTGACAGCCCTGAATAAAACAGGCCCCTCATGCGGACTCAAGGGTCCCGGGTTCGATTCCGGTCAAGGGCATGTACCTTGGTTGCGGCACATCCCCAGTAGGGGGTGTGCAGGAGGCAGCTGGTCGATGTTTCTCTCTCATCGATGTTTCTGACTCTCTATCCCTCTCTCTTCCTCTCTGTGAAAAATCAATAATATATATATATATTAAAAAAAAAAAAAAACAGGCCCCTCACCCCACCCATGTCAGGCTCCACTTCAGCTCCTGGCTGGTCTCCTGCTGAGAACTTACCAGAATTTTCAGTGCTCTACTTCTCCAGGGTCATTTCTTTACATTCCTCTCCCCCATTGGACCCTGACTGTGAAGGTGCAAGGTTCCCACCCCAGGGTCCAGCACGGAGAACCTCTTCAGGAATACGCGAAGGTCTCGGACTGTGTATGTACAAACTCCAGGCTGCTTTGAGCCATTTAGTCAACATTTTTTCAGCAACTACTGTGTGCTAGGCCCCAATGGGGACACTGAATAGAACAAAGATCCCTGCTCTAGTGCGGCCAGTATTCCAGTGTCAGTGAAGCAATATTTAATTATGTGACTAATAGAATGTCAAGTGCTACAGAGAAATAAACGTATAGAAGGATATAGGAGTTGGGGGGAGGGGCTATCTTAGCCCTGGTTCTCCGGAAGGCCTCTCTGGGGAGGTGACATTTGCATAGAGACCTTGGAATCAGGAACTAGCTAGGGGATTATTTGGGGTGCCGACACTCCGAGCAGATAGAATGGCAAGAGCAAAGGCCCTGAGCAGGCAGAACTTTGTGGGGTTCAAGAAAGGTGGGTGGGAGTGAAGAGGACGGAGGGAGGGAGGTGGGACAGCAGGAGCTGCACCACCCGTGGGCCTTGTTGCCTTCCGTACTCGGCACCCAGCACCGGCTTGGCCTCTGGCGCCCCGGTTTCCTGCTCTCACCTTTGTTCATGAAATGTTTGCATGGGCAGCGGATGGAGCTGGAGCTGTCTAGACCTGCATCTGTGTTCCTGCTTTTGAGACAGGAGAAGACTGAGGCGGGGGTAGGAACCCAGCTGTTCTCTCCTTATTCTGTGGGGAGTGAGGGGTATAGCGGTGTGCTGGGGTGGGGGTGGGGTTTGTGGCTGATACCCTGTGTGTCTATACTGAATCATGATGGGCCAAACCCAAAGGCAGGTTGGGGGTAAACTGAGGCACTGAATGAAGGAAGCATTGAGAGTGGGGCAGGGACATCCTGGGGGCTGACACCATAGCTGCAGCCACTGCCTTCCTTTACTATCCAGACGAGGCCTCAGGGCAGGGTCCCCACACCCAGACCCCTGGGAGGGGAGGGCCATCCATCGTGGGAAGGCAGCCTCAGCTCTGTCCGGAACCAGGCCTGGGGAAGCACCTAGAACTACCCAAAAGTTAGCTCAACTGGAGGGCAGTTCTAGGCCAAGGAAGAAGCATCAGGGAGAGGGAGGAAGGAGTGTGGTCCCCACCCTGGCTCAGGGGTCCAGTGAGAACAGGAAATGGGCAATGGATAGAAGTTCCAGGTCACACCATGCAAAGACGTCTTCAACTGTGCCCAGCACATAGTAGGCCCTCAAAATCAAAACAGTTTTATGAGTGAATAACCTATGGGCTGCTTCCACATCGCGGAGACCACCGACACAGACCCAGCGTCCTTTATAAAAACTTTATTGGGAGGGTTAGAAAATGGGGGTGACAGCCTGGAGTTGAATACATAAATAAATGAATAAATAGAACAATAAATAAGCCCCCGTATGTGTCTGGGGGGCATCCCCCGGCCTGCGGGGAGAGGGTAGTGGGCTCACGCCGATGTCAGCTGGATGGAGAAGACCTCGCCCCCCGCAGGCGTCTCTGCGGTACCATCAGGTTCTGTATCACCTTGGGCGCTGGCATTTCCACCTGTGCCACCACCCGCACCGTTGAGACAGACAGCCTCGCCCGAGCTCTCGGCCTCCTGCACGTTATACTCGCCCTTCTTGCAGGCGGTGGACTGCACGTAGAAGGCCAGGCCAGCCCCCGCGGCCAGCAGCGCTGCGCCCCCCACCGCACCGCCCACGGCGACCCACAGCCACGGACCTGCGGGGTGGAGCCCCTCAAAGAGGGTGGACGAGCTTGGGATTCCCCCCACCCTGACGAGATGCCACGCCTGAGCCATCCCCAGTGCTGGTGCGACCCATGATCCATTTCACACGCCACCCAGCACGTGGGGATATAAGCCCCTGGCTGAGCAGAGATACCCAGAAATCAACTCTCCTCACCCCCAAAACCATGAGGGTCGGGTGGGGGGAACCGTGTCATTCCTCTATCTCAGAAAGAACCAAGTCTCAGAGTGAGACGAAGTGGGGGAAAGGATCTAGTTAGGGCCCCCACTCCCATCCTCTGCCCTTGGTCCCTCTCCAAATCCTCTTCTGTACAGCCACACAGTGGAGGGTGCATTGGACCAAGTCTCCACCAGGCAGGAAACCTCCCCCCACGTTAATAAGTCCCTCCCCACAGCAGTCACACCCCCGGAGGGTTCCTCCCTGTGAAGTTCATTCAGCTCCCTCTCCCTCCACCTCACACCCCCAACCAGCCATTAAAGCCACACACACACACACACACACACACACACACACACACACACACACACACGAAAGGTTGCCCTTGACTTCTACCCTGGCCTCCTTCAACCTCATCTGTGGGGATGGAGAGGGGGGGACAGGTGTCCCAAGGCTCAGGCCACGCCCCCGCAGGTACCACTTACCAGTTACACGCACGGTGATGCGCCGCGCGTGGCGCCCATGTGCATTGGTGGCTGCGCACTCGTACTCTCCTCCGTGGCTACCCAGGGCGCCTGCCACGCTCAGTGTGCTGTTGTTGCTGGACAGGCCTATGTTGAGCGCCCCTGGGGGCGCGCGCCAGCTGATCTGGGCGGGGGGCCAGGCCTCAGCGCGGCAGGTCAACGTGAAGTTCCCACCTGGCCGCACACCTCCTGGAGGCGAGGCGGCCAGCTCGGCCACCACTGGTCGGTCTGCGGGGGACAGGAGGTTGGACTGGGGCTCAGCGCCAGCCCTGAGGATGACCAAGTTCCCTGCTTCAACCCACCACCGTCTGACACCACCCCTGCTGGGATGCACAGGTGAGGATCCTGCCTCCTATCAGAGCCCCTTCCCCCTATGGGCTGGCTGTAGCAGGTACTAAAATCCTGGGCCCTGCTTCATTGAATGCAAGGAGGTAGAAACCCAGGACTTGAGGGGCGGGGGGGAAGGCTCCTGCTCCCTAGAGTTTTCATTGCTCTCAGCTCTGGGTCCCTTCCCTTGTCCCCAAGAGTGGAACTGGGGGAGGTGCCCTTGAACTCCCCGGTGCAAGTCCCTGTTCTGGGGACTGAGGGCCCTCGATCTGGTGCTGCCCCACTCACATTCCACGCCCACGGTGATGGTCCGGGTGTCAGTGCCATGCGCGTTGGTGGCTAAGCAGAGGTAAGTGCCCGCATCCTGTCGGGACACGCGTATCCGCTGAGGCCAGGGGCCACCCTCCCGGGAGCAGTTCACTTGTGGGGAGGGGCGACCCAAGGCAGCGCAGGCCGGCCCGACAGCCTCAGCCCCTTCCAGCCATGTCTGGTGACTCGGACAGGTGGACTCATCCATTTTCGGAGGCGCTGCAAAGCAGCCACGGGGGGCGTCAGGGAGGGGCCACACTGGGGCGCACCCTGCTCCCACCCGCCTGGGCCCCGCTCACACTCCACGCTCACGGCCACCATCTTGACCATGGAGCCGTGCTGGTTGGTGGCATTGCAGGTGTAGATACCAGAGGCAGGTTCGCTAGGGATGCTGGGAGCTCTGGGACTAGGGTCTGGGGGTGCCAGCGGGAGCAGCACCCTCTCAGTGGTGCCCCTGGAGCCAATGCACTCCACTCTTGGCTGCGGCTTCCCATCAACCTCACAAGAAAACAGCCGTCCAGAGCCTTCCACCCATGTCCAATTGCTGGGGCAGCTCAGCTCCTCAAAACTGGGGCCATCTGGGGAGCAGAGAGTCACGCAAGGACTGAAAGTCAGGCCAGAGTTTCCCAAACATACCCTCCCTTGCCCCTGGCTGCCCCCAACTCACATTCCACCGTGATGGCCACCTCTTTGGCCGCAGAGCCTCGAGAATTGGTGGCTTCACAGCGGTAGGTGCCTGCGTGCTCGCGGGCCACATGCAGCAAGCCCTCGATGACCTCCGCCTCCCCAGAGCGCACGCAGCTCACGTTGGGTGGCGGCACCCCGTGTGCCACGCAGCTCAGCGAGGCCTCTGTTCCTTCCAGCCATGTAATACGTTCCGGGCAGCTCACACTGTCCAGCGCTGGTGCGTCTGGAGCGGGGAGTGTGGTTGGGTTTGGGCGTCCTCCAAATGTCCCTAGACCCTCTTTCTTTTCTGTTCCAGGGCCACCACGTAGGGTTGGACAGGCTATGCCCAGCACAGGGACACTGAACCAAAGGCGTTTCACGCCAGTCACGCCATGCATTGTTTTGGGGCTTCATAAGCTACGAAGGGGCACATTTTACTGATTCCTGCAAAGCGCCCACTGGACCCTGCTCCAACCTTCAGCCTAAAAATTGTTAGATGGCTTGGAGCTCTCACTTTTCCGAGGCTCCGCCCAAAAGCCACGCCCACTCCTATAGACACGCCAACCTTTTCTCATCCAAGGTCTTCCCCTAATCCCAAACACCAGCCTATTCCTTTTCCCAAAATCCTATCCAAAGGCATCCCTGAGACCTTGCTCCTGCTCGTCCCTGAAAGGTGGCCACCCCTAGACCCTGAGAATCAGAGAGATGCACCCTGGGCACCCCCACTCACACTCCACTGTCAGAGTCACGTCCTTGACCGCCTCGCCCTGGACATTGGCCGCGGTGCACCGGTAAGTGCCGGCTAGCGCGCGAGTGATGGGACCCAGCAGGCCCAGCGCCAGCACAGCCCCGCCGTCGGGCCGGGCGCAGTGCACGGAGGGCGCTGGGTTTCCGCGGGCCTCACAACGCAGCGTCTGCTCTGGGCCCTCGGGCCACGTCCAGTTCCTGGGACAGTCCGAATCGTCCAGCCGGGGAGCGTCTGCGGGCAGGGATGTGGGATAGAGAAGGCTCCACGTGGACCGTGAGGAAGGCTCCACTTCCACGAACGGCCAGGGACTGGGCAGGTCCTTGGAGATCACGGAGGGGGGGGGGGGGGGGGAAGGGGGAGGCGAGAGCTCAACTCACAGAGGACCCGCAGTTCGGTGCTCTCTTTCTTGCTCAGGATCTCCCCGTCCACCTCGAGGGTGGCGTCGCAGGAGAAGCTGCGTCTATCATCGTTCACAGTGGCGTTTAGCTGGAGCTGGACGGGCTGTCCCGGGACTGCGGCTGGAACTCCGTCCAGAGTGACCAGAGCTCGGGCCCCAGCAGCGCAGGTTACTGTCACCGTCTCCCCCTCGGGGACGCTGGGCTCGCTCAGGGTCAGGAGGGGCGCCGGGAAGCCTAGGGGTGGAGCAGTTGCTCGGGGTCAACGGACCACACCCCTTTACCTGCGGGAACTATTGGTGGATACGATGTCCCGCCCCTCAAACTGCTAAGGCCCCGCCCCTCCTCATCCCACCACTTGGAGGTGGTCAAGCCACATCCCCCACCCCCCCCCCCCCCCCCGCCTCTCTGGTTATTCAGTTTGCCTTCCGCGGGCCCCGCCCATTCCGGTATTAAGACCCCCGCGCACTCTGTGTCCCGCCTTCGCGTTCCTCTGGCTCCACCCCTAAGCCATAGAGGCCTGGCCGCGCTCCCTCTTACTGTAGACGGTCACGTTCTCCCAGGTGTCGCGGCTCTCGCCCCCCAGGGTCACGCTGCAGACCAGCTCCCTGGCGCCCTCCTGCTCTGCGCTCGCTGTGGCGGTGGCAGTGGCCCTGAGCGCGTCCCCCTCGAGGATGACATCCGGACTCAGCCTCTGGTCCCCCAGCGCCAGGTAGACCCGGGCTTCCGAGGCTGGAAACAGCCCGTCCAGGGAACAGCTCACAGGTCTTTCCGAGCCCACTTCCCAGAGCCGGGGGGCAGCGAGGCGCGGGGGTTCCGGGGACAGTGCTGAGAGTCGGAGAGAGGAAAATGGCTTTCAGCTGGTGAGGGTTGGCGTGAGGATTACAATTCAGATTCCTCTGCCTCCAAACTCCTTAAGCACCTGCCCAACCCCTCTGCGTCCCCCGCTTCACTTCCCCACACCCACTCACCGAAGGTTCGGAGCATTCTGGGGGCCGAACGGTTTTCAAACAACCCCAGGCCGTGGGGCCGCAGGTCCAGCTCCGCGCGGCACGAGAAATTGGCCCCATGGTCCTCCCTCCTCGCCAGTACTGCGGCCGTGAGCACCGCGCCCCGTGCTCGGGGCGACTCTCCGGAGAAGCTACGGTGGACCAGCTCCCGGGCGCCCCGCAGCAAGGTCACTGTGAGGCTCCCACGGGGCCCAGCGCCAGGGACCCTACAGCTCAGGGTGAAGTTCTGGCCTACAGGCTGCCAGACAGGCAGGGGCATCAGCTCTACACGATCAGGCCGCTCTGCAAGGGAGGAACCCAGGTTCTTGGAAACCTGTAGTGGTACCCAAGGGCCAAGAGGTGTGGGTTTGGGGATCCAGAAAAAGGAGCCTGAATGGGGAGGACCTCATGACCCAGGGGGCGGGGCCAGGAAGGGAGGGAAGGGAGTGGGGTAAGAGCGTGGCTGCTGAGAACTCACGAAAAGTACGAATGAGCCCACGAGCCTGCAGGGTGCGCCGGGCGCAGCGGAAGAAGCAGACCGGCTGGGTCTCTGGCTCTCGGATGTCCACCAGCTGACGCGCCAGCCAGCGCAAACCCCTCTGGGTCCCATTGCGGCGCAGCGAGGTCTCCAGGCCACCGCGCTCGGGCCGTGGGCAGTTGGTGCTGCAATTCAGCCACAGCGATCCCCCGCGCTCCACGAGCGCCACGCGGGGCTGCAGGTCCGCCCAGAGAGGCTCCTGCGCGACCGCTGCCCGGGGAAATGCTGGCTCAGCCTGGGGGGACCCACTCTCGGGCATCTTAGCGCCCCGATGCTGAGTCAGGCATTCCCGGGGAAGGAGCCGAGGCCGGAGTAAGAAAAGAACTCGAGTCCAGCGTCTTGCTCCGGCCTCAGGTTTGGAGGCGTGCTCCCGAGGGCACAAACCTATAGGGAGCCTCTGGGACATGGCAGCGGAGAGCCCTGGTCTGCAAGGTGCCAAGTGGGTGGTGGGAAAGCATGGGAGGGATGGGGGAAGGTGAGAGGAAAGATGGGATCTTCGCCATACCCAAGCAACCCTGGGAGGAGGGGACCCCAGGTGGGGGAAGGGGAACCCACTGGTTCTCAGGGTTATCACCGAGAGAAGGGGAGACTGAGGCTGAGGTGAGGGCAAAGGAAAAATGAAGCTGAATCAAGGAGGAGGAAGGACTCTAAACCCGGGTGAAGAACACGAAAAGAGGTCGCGGGGTTAGGCTCAAGAAAGGAACCGCGGAAACATCGAGGAACTCGGTTGCCAGGCCTAGGGTGGGGAGGGAACAGAGCCTCTGAGTGACGGCAGATGGAGGGATCGGGTCTTCGCGGGCCGCCAGTGGGTAAGATGCCAATCCGTGGACCACGGTGCATAGCAGAGCATGCGGAGGTCCCCGGCGACACCGGGTCTCCCAGGTGCAAGGTTGGGTGCGGAAGAGAACCCAGGATCTCGAAGGGGGCATGGTAGAGAGATCTGGGCGAGCGAGGAGTCGAGAAGCTGTGTCTCCAGTGTGTGTTGGAGGGAGAAATACAAAGAAAGCCCAAGGCTCAAGGTGGGGGCAGAAGCGTGGGAGCGAGGCGAGGGCGGAGCCGAGAGGGGCATGTGGCCTCTTCTCCGGTCCGGAACTCCGCCCCCGCCCTGTCCACCCGGACCCGGGACGGGCTCTTACCTGAGAGGCCGATGAGCCCCAGGCCCAGGGCAGCCCAGAGGCCGAGCAGCGCCCGGAGCAGCCCTGGCAAGGGCCCTGGCATCGCCGCCGCGGGGAAAGTACAGGAGGAGCGGGGAGCTCGAGCGCTGGGCTGAGCTCGAGGACAGCGCGGCGCGGCGGGTGGGGTGTGGAGGAGGTAGAGTTGCGCTCAGGGATTGGTTTAACGTTGGTAACTTGGTTTCCAAGGAGGGGGAGGCGGCAGAGGCGACGGGGAGGCGGGAGGGCGAGCGTGCGCCAGGCTCCCGGCCTCGGTTAAGGTGTGCGGGCAGGAGCTAGCGACCCCCGGGGCCTACGTGGAAGCCGACCCCATCGCCCAGAGCCTTCTGGGGGCGGCCTTGAGCTCACGTCATCCCCGGAGGCAACGCGGAGGTCGGGGGGTGGGGTGGTAAATGCTGGATTGACCATCTCCAACCCCCATCCCACCCCTAGCTTAGATGCTGTGAAAATGAGCTGGACTCCGAGCTCCGCCCCCATATTTTGCCCTTCCCACCAACGCCCCTTGGTGCCGGAATTGGTTTATGGGGTAGGAGACGTTCGGGAAGCGCAGGATAAGGTAGGCACAATTCTAGAGGCGGGTGTGGAATGCCTTCCTCCTAGATCCTTCTCCTTTTGACCCCGGGGAGTTGAGGATTACAGCCAAGCCCCTAGTACTCTTCCGGCTGCGCCCCCGCAAGCGACAGAGGGGGCGGAGACCAAAGTGCCAGCGAGTCGGGAGCACGTGTTCGTGCGCAGCAGCGTTCGCGGGCGTCTAAATTAGGGTTGGCTCGGCTCCGGGTCTGTATTTACCCAGAGTGCAGCGGGCACGTGTCTATTCGGCGGCGTGTGCGAGCACGAGCTGCGCAAGAGCACCCCTGAATTCTCTTTCCGCGTGGCGGCCAGAGCCCCGGACCGCAGGGCCCTGCCAGGCATCCAGTGCAGACTCGGATTGTGTCCACGCGAGACCGAGAGACAAACTATTGATACTTTTGATCCGCATCCGGGCCTCCAGGCCCTGTGACTATCAGGAGGTGGCCAGAACGCGAGTCTGTGCCACCCCACGTGGACCATCTGATCGCTCCTTCCCAGCAGTCAACGCATGGGTACCTTTTCTGCATATCCACGTCCCTCACTGTGTACCTGGGAAGCCCGCCCATTTGTGCTCTTGCCCGAAGAGCTAACAAGTGAACTATGGGAATCAGTTGTAGATCCCCTCTGGTCCTCCAGAAAAGTACGGGATCAAAGTGAAAAGGGGGAGGAGGGAGGAGAGGAAACAAAACAGCCAATCAGAGCTGTCGCGTGGTAGTGGCGGAGCCAGTCAGCAAAAGCCCGCCCACAGCCCAAGGCCCTCCAGCGCCTACGCTTTGCCCGGCTGCACCGCACTGATAAAGCCCGCAGGAGATGTGTTTACTACACCGGCTGGAAAAGCAGAAGGATGGAGGACCCCCAGGTACCTTCAGGGGGACAAGGAACTTGGAGAAAGTGATTGTGACAAGGCCAAAAAGACCACTTCTCTGAGGCGGTGCCGAGGGGCAGGCTGACTGAGGAAGGCTTTATTGATCTAGGAGGGGTCTCCAAATTGTCCCAGATTCTGCTCCGACTCAGCCAGCCTGGACCACCCCTTCTATGCCAGGGACTGCATCAGTAGGTACTTTCGCAGATAGACGGCCCCCAGGACGAGAAGAATCCCCACAAAGGCTGCGATGGAAGTGGAAGCCAAGGCTTTGGACGCAGGGCTCCAAGCTGGGGGCCGGAGGTGAGAATTAGGAATGGAGCGCTTGGAGGCGTGATGACCCACGCGGAGCTCAAGCTTGGCCAGTGCCCCCTCCTGGGGTCATAACCCTTCTCCACCCCTCAAGTCCCAGGATTACAAGGATGCCTCACCCAAGAATGTCAGCGTCACGGGTGCTGAGCTGCTGCCGACCGCCAGGCCGTCGAGATTGAGGCGCGCGTGGCAGGTCACGGGCTTCCAGAGATCGTGGGGCCTAGCCTGGAACTTGTAAGTCAGCGTCACGTTGGCCAGATCCAGGCCCGTGAAGCGTTCCAGGCTCTCGTAGTAGATGACCCGGCCGCCACGCTGCAGAGTTACCACCAGGAAGCCCACGGGGAACACGTGCGTCACGTGGCAGCGCAGAACGTATTCACGGCCCTCCAAGACCGGAGGCTCCAGGATCACGCTGTGAGGTCGTTCTAAAGCAAGAGGGGGCCGCTGAGCAAGGTCCGCGGGCGCCCCCTAGCGCGACTGTCAACTGCCCCATCTCTGTCCCCCTCCCGTCTTCCCAGCAGGGCCTAAACCCTTGTCCCTCACTGTAGGCGTTGATCCTGGCCGTGGCCCCCCGCGTTACTCCTGCGCAGGTGAGGAAGCAGTGCACGTCGGAGCTCCAGGCCCTGACATCCAGTAGCTGGAAGGAGATCCAGCTGGGCCCGCTGAGCTTCTGGCCCCGCCGCAGCCCAGTATGGAGGGTGGAACCCTCCAATAGGGGGCAGCTGCTGCTGCAGTTGAGCCACACCGAACTCCCCGGCGGCACGGCTATGAACTTGGGGCTTATGCGCATCCAGAACGGCGCTGTAGTCGCGGAGGGCGCGGGAGAGCTGCCTCCGGGGCTTTGCGCCCGCGCAGCCCAGCACCTCCGCGCGCTCCTGCCTCCCGGGTAGGCTACCGCCAGCAAAACCAGAAGTGAGAGCGGGAGCCGAAACCCCATGGCAAAGAGCCCGTAGTGAGAGACCCCGCGCCAGGAAGCCAGGCTGGCTCTGTAGATAAGAAAGCCCAAAGCCCCGCCTTCTCAGCCCCACCCGGAGAGACAGGCTCCTAGAGGGCCAGGAGCCCTGCGATATATACCCCCCTCCCTCCACTCAAGAACGGGATTCCAGACCCCATTTTAAATCAAACGTGTGTGGGTTGTTGTGTTTTTTTTTTTCCAGAGAGACGTCTTTAATTTTCCCTAGAGTCTCAAAAGTTACAAATAAACCCAGATTTGGTTTAGGGCCTCAGGGATGGGCCTTGAACATCAGCCTTTCCTTGGGGGGAGGAAGTAGGACAGGGCTGTGGTAGGACAGCTAGGAAGAACTCCAGCTGGACAGGGCACATCCCCTCAACTCTCGAGAGGCTGGGCCTGTGAAAAAGGCTTTAACACAAGGGAGAGGCTTCAGGAAGAGCTGGAAATCAGCCCCACCCCAACTGTCCGCAGGGCCCGCAGGAATTTGGAGCTGCCAGAGTTCTGTTCTTAACATGGTCCCAATGAGATGGAAACAGGTAGGACAAGGCAGGGACACGCGGCTTGGGCATCGTTTCATGGGATCCTATGGTTTAGCTAACAAAGAGTGGACACTCGTGTTTAAGCATGTCGCCAGGTGTCACTGTGAGCACTAGCAGAGGCGCGTGTGGGTGGAGGTGGCTAACAGGGGTCAGCACCAGTGGGTCGTCCTGTCACCAGCTAAACCATGTTGGTTTCCCTGCTGGGGGGAAGCAGTTTGGCCAAGGGAGTGGGAAATTCCACCCCACTTGGTCTTTTCATAAGGCACTCTTGTGCAGTGCACAGCCAATCCATCCGTACCTGGTGGCCCTGAATGAGATTAGACTGAGCTGCCTGAGGGCAGGAACTTCTGTTCCTCTTGTTTACCATTCTACCACACACAGAAGGCACTAATAAATATCTGGTAACTAGCCCGGCCGGGGTGGCTCATTGGATTGAGCGTTGTCCCATCCACCAGGAGGTTACTGGTTCCATTCAGGTGAGGGCACGCCTCAGGGTTACGGCTGGGTCCTAGTGGGGGGTGAGGAGGTGGGGACGTGCAGGAGGCAGCAGATCTCATCTCTCTCCCTTCCTCTCTCAGTGAAAAATCAATTTAAAAACCCCACTACTATTTACAAATATATATATATATCTGGTAAAAGAACAAATGAATAAATATGTCTTCATCCAGCGCCGGGAGCAGTCAGTAGACAGCACTGTCAGAGCTGTCAGAGGAAGCGTGGGAATTTGTTTCGATGCTGCCTGTGTCTGGGCAGGGCTACCTCTCTCTTAGGACTGTAGGGCCTGGGCACAGGCAGGAGGGTGAGTTTCCCTATTTTCCAGATGGGTGTCCCCATGGCAGAGGTGTGTCTCCGTCACACCCCTCTGGCCAGGCCAGCCTTTGACATCCCTCACAGTCATGCCCATAGTCTTGCCCCTGAAGCTTGGCGCAGTCCTGCGGCTGCAGGTCAGGCGTGCCTCCTGTGTGCAGGTGCCGTGGCCCTGAACGCTGCCTGTGTTCTGGCTGAGGCCTCTATCCTGTCTCCTGGCATTCTAGGAAGGTGGGTGCTGCTGGATGGCATGTGTCTGCCACTGTCCCATGCAACACTGCTGCCACCGGTTGGAGGCCCTGTCCAGGGACAGGCTCAGGGTGGCGTGTTCAGCTTCAGGGCGGCTTCCTCCTGGGCCTTCTGTAGCTTGTACTTCCGGATCTTCCGCTGGCGGTTATAGAGGTAAGCGGCCAGACCCACTGTGCTCGCAATGCCCAAAATGAGAGCTGCCACTGCAATGATGGTGACCACGTTACTCTGGTGATCTGTGGGGAGAACAACAAGGGGAGGTGGGGGTTGAGCCAGGCTCGCTGACCCTGCCCAACCCAGCCCAGTCCCCAGCACTGCCACTCACAGATCACGTTCACAACCACTTCATGGGTGACCGCACCGCGACTGCTGGTGGCCTGACACACGTAGGTGCCCGCAATATCCCGCGTGACAGGCCTCAGGTCCCCGATGGGCAGCAAAGCCCCATCCCCTTTCCGGTGACAGTCCAGCTTGGGGGTTGGGTTCCCCAAGGCCTGGCAACTCAGGTTCTGCAGGGTGCCTTCCTCCCAAGTCCAGTTTCCTGGGCAAGTGTCCTTGTTCAGTCGGGGGCCATCTAGAGAAACACAGCAAGATGAGGGACGGGTCAGGGGCCAGAACCCTCTCACCACCCAGGTCTGGAGGAGTTAGGTAGGGAACCCAGGGCAGGGTCGGGGGGGAGACTCCAGAGACGTGAGCTCATGGAGTCATAGGGCCTGGGCCTTGGAGGTTAGGGGTCATTGTCCAGCAGCCCTACTCACACAAGACAGAGAGCGTCTGGGTCTTGTTTTTGTGCAGCACTTTCCCGGCCACCACCAGGGCAGCAGAACACAAAAAGACACGCCCGTTGTCCTCAGCAGTGGCATTCAGCTCGGTTTGGGGACTCCGCAATGGAGACCCAGCTTTGTCCCAGCTCAGCGTCACCACAGCTCCAGCATGGGCCTTGCACTCCACGCTCACCTCAGTCTCCTCCGGGACTTCAGGTTCACTCAGGGTCAAGTTGGGAGCTGGGAAACCTGGGGGAGGAGCACACAGTGAGCCCCACCCCTAGGTCTGGCCCCACACGTCCAAGCTCTGCCCTGTCTCCACTTACTGTAGATGGTCACATTCTCCCGGGTCCTCCGACTCTGGTTTCCCAGGGTCACTGCACAGGTCAGCGGATGGATGCCTTCCTCCCCCGGGGTCCCCTCCACCACGGCGGTGGCCAAGAGGGAGTCCTTGCTGTACTTGATTGTGGGTTTCAGCCTCTGGTCCTCCAGTGCCAGGTGAACCTGGGCCTCTGAGACCGGGAACAGCCCATCCAGGGTGCAGTTCACGGACCCCTGTGTGCCCACTTCCAGGATCCGGGGAGCACCAAGGTGTGGGCGGAGCTTTGGCAGGACTGGCCAAGAGAAGGAGGGTGTGAACAGCGGGGAACTGAAGCCCTTTCCTGCAGCATTTTCATTCTGTCACCTGGAACTCCTCCTCCCCGGGAGACTCTGGGGCTTGGCCATCTATGACTCAGGACACTCGTACCCCCTTACCCTGGGTCACAGCCTTCTCAGAAGATCCTGTGGCCCAGGCAGCCCATCCCCCAACACCCCCCCCCCCCAGTGGCCAAGAACATGCTCTTCCCAGAAGCCTTTGCAATCTAGGTCACTATCTTCTCCATACCCTCAAAGCCAGGAGCCCTGCCTTCCCAGGAACCCCGCACCCCAAGCAGGAACACTGCCTGAGCCTGTCCTCCTGCAAACTTCCCAATGCCTCACCGAAGGTTCGGAGCTGTCTGGGGGCTGAGCTGTTCTGGAATAGTCCCAGCCCTTGGGGCCGAAGGTCCAGTTCTGTGCGGCAAGAGAAATTGGCGCCATGGTCGTCTCTGCGTGCCAACACTGTGGCCGTGACCTCAGCCACAGGCGTCCCCACCGCAGGCTGCCGGCTCAGCAACTTCTCCCCTTGGAGCAGCATCACGGAGAGGTGTGTCCGGGGCGCCCCTCCCTCCACCTGGCAATGGAGGGTGAGGTTTTCGCCCACAGGCTGCCATTGGGGAAGGGGTGCCAGCTCCACTCGCTCTGGGAACCCTGGGGGAGAGGAGAGGAAGGAGTGTCCTGTGAGCTGGACAGGATACCCACCAGCAGGGGGCATAGGGGCACCACACCTGGCCAGGGAGCCTCACACTCCCCCCCCCCCGCCCTCCTCCCCCTCCCTCCCCCTTCCCCCTCCCCCCCCCCCCCGCCAACATGCCCCAAGGCTGTTTAATCCCAAGCCACCTAAATCATACAGGAATGTTAAGAAGTTCAGGGGAAACCAGTGAGAAATCCCCAAGTGGTTGCGAAAGGGCAAAACGTTTTTTTATTCACTGCAGCTTCTAGGCGTGAAAAGTGGGAAAAAACCTGAGTCTGTCACCAGGTGTCTGGTGAAATACACACAGTATTTCAGCTGCCCAGTCCAGTGAAGACTGCTTTTAAAAAGACCTCTGCTCTTCAAACAAAAAATTAAAAAAAGAAAAGAAAAAGAAGTTTAAAACAATAAAAATTGTTTAAAAAGAAAACTAAACAACCAAAAAAAAAAAAAAAAAAAGACAGAATAAACGAGAGAGAGAGACCTCTGCTCCCCCTTCTCCTATCGTGGCTTTATTTTTCTCTGTAGCACCCATTCACCCTCTGACACACAAGATCATCTACTCAGTGAACTTGTTTCTCCTCGATTTCCTCCCATGAAATGTCAGCCCAGGAGGCAGGATCTTTGTCTGCTCTGCCCCCTCATGCTGTCTGTTGGCACACAGTAGGCACTCTATATTTATAGAAAGATTAAGGTTGCACCACACACACTGACTGGAGGCCTATCAGGAGCCCACTTTCAAGAGAAAAGTTCTGGCTCTGACTGCACAGCTCAGTGGCTGAGCCTCCACTTACGAACCAGGAGGTCACCGTTGGATTCCCAGTCAGGGCACAAGCCTGGTTTGCTCAGTGCGGGGCATGCAGGAGGCAGCCGAACAATGATTCTCTCTCATCATTGATGTTTCTAGCTCTCACTCCCTCTCCCTTCCTCTCTGAAGTCAATTTTTAAAAATACTTAAAAAAAAAAAAAAGAGCGATAAAGAAGTTCCTGAATGTGCTGTATGACCCTCTGAAATGTTAAAAATGTAAGAACCCACAGACACTCAAAATACAACTCTGAACAGCCCCTGAAGATACAACTTGTGGGCTCGGTTTTCACAGGCCAGGGTTTCCATTTCGCACCTGGTGACAGAATTCTGAGCCTGAATTGCGAGTGAACATTTATAGCAGAGCTCTGGTGAGCTGTGACAGCACTGAGACCCGCCAAGCTCCCCAGGGAGAGGTCTTGAGGGCTCCGGGTCACTGTTCCCTTCTCAAGAGGCCCAGAAATATCACTTGGCAATGCTGCTGAAGTGTCAGGGGCTTGGGTTTGGTTCCTAGCTTTTCTGCTTCTTTGCTATGGGCTGTGAGTGAGTGACTTTACCTCTGGCACAGTCCCAGCCCTCAGGGCTACAGAAACGGAGCCTCGGTTTCCTGAGCTGTAAAGTGGGCCTACTGGAGGTAGGACTATTATTAATCCATTTAAGAAGTTGAAAGAGTGAGTGTCAATGGGCATAAGGTTTCCTTTTAGGGTAATGAAAATGTTCTTAAGTTAGATTGTGGTGATGGTTGTACAACTCTATAAACACTAAAATTCATGGACTTACTTCAAATCTGTTAAAAAAAAAAAAAAAAAGGCCCAGAGCTGTAGCCGGTTTGGCTCAGTGAATAGAGAGTTGGCCTGTGAACTGAAGGGTCCCAGGTTCGATTCTGGTCAAGAGCACATGCCCGGGTTGCAGATTCGATCCCCAGTAGTGGGCAAGCAGGAGGCATCTGATCAATGATTCTCATCATTGATGTTTCTTTCTCTCTCTCCCTCTCCCTTCCTCTCTGAAATCATTAAAAAAAAAAAATCTTTAAAGGCCCAGAAAACCCTCAGGCATCCAGTTCTGATATCTAATCATCTACTGTAAACCACAATTTGCAGAGAGGCCTCCTTAAACCTCAGCCCCCACATCTCCAAACTCGGCTCTTTGGCCTGCAAGCCAGACTGCCGGAAGAGGTCTGTCTTGCCTGTACCTCTCCTTGACACCCCCCCCCATCCCCCACCTTCAGTCCCTCACCAGGTCCTGGTCACCCTGCTCTTCAAATATTTGTCTGCCCTTCCTTTCCTGTAAGCAGCCACTGCCCACAAAACGTGTGACCTGGACAAGGCCCCCAGCCAACTGTCCTCTGGCTTCTCCTGAGTCTGGCCTTCTGCTATCTAGATTCCTGGCCTGCTCTCACACTTCTGAAGTGTGGCTCCCTATCGCCCTGGGGAGAAGGCCCCAACTTCCCAGCCTGGCATTTGAGGACCTGCCAGCCCCGCTAATCTGTTGATGTTCAGCGCCTCCTGCCCTCCCAACCCCGGATCAGCATGCTTCCCGCTCCAAACCTCTGCCCAGGCTATTCTCTCTGCCCAGAATGCCTGTCTACCAGCTCCTAGGCACCCTTCAAGGCCTAGTTAGGGGTCACTTCCGGCAAATCACCACTCCCACCTTTCTGGAGAAAGCTTAGTCACCCAGGGAAGTGCCTCATCTTCGCGCTGAGGGCAGGGCAGGCCCAGGCCAGCGTGTCTCCGAGCTGACGCCCCTGCTGTGCCAGCTATCTGCTCCATTTCACAGAGGGGGAAACGGAGGCAAAGTCTGGTGTCCAGAGTCACAGAGGGAGCAGGTGGCAGAGCCAGGAACTCACACCTGACGTGTTGGGCTTTCAGCTACCAGGCTGAGCTGTGGAAGGGCCTTCCAGGGGGTTCCCTGGGGTTTTCAGCGGCCCCTGGGAATGTTGGGGGACTTCCCTCACCTGGCCAGCATCTGCTCAAACATCCTCCGTATCAGAAGCAAAACTGACATTCGCCCAAAGGCTTCCTCGCCCGGACACCGTGAAGATGGGATGTCCTTCATGCCTTACTGTATCCATCCCAGGAGGTCTCATGTGACAGCCAACCAAGGAGCCAGGTCCCCCACAGTCACACAGTTAGTAAGGGCCATGATGGGACTGGAACCCAAGGCTGTCTAATCCCAAAGCCAGTTTCCTTCCTCCTTCCCTCCCTCCCTCCCTCCCTCCCTTTCTTCCTTCTTTTCTTTCTTCCTTCCTTTTTGGTTTGTTTTGTTCTAATTTGACTTTTATTTATTGCCTATGGTCATAGTCACTCATTCTCACAGTTCAAAAATGCCCAAAGGTAAAAAAAAGGCACAAGGGAAAAAAAACTCGTTCCTGCCCTCTCCTGGAGCCCTCCACCCGCCCCCCCACCCCCCGCCCCGTGCCCCTGCCTTCCACAGCTAATATGGTCATTTCTTTCAGTAAACACAACCTCCCTCACCCCACCCCACCACTCCCTAACACACAGAATGGCATGCCACTCATTCTGGGCATATTCTGGGCATACCTGACTCCTTTTGAGTTTGACTGCAGCTTCCAAGAGTGCAGCATCTAGCACACTCTCTTTTAGGAACACAAGGAACTTCCTCATTCTTGGACACAGTTTCATACTATTCCATTGGATAGCCAAACCACAGTTCTCTCCCAGCCCCAACATTTGAGTGGCTTGTAAACTTTTGCCCTTACAAACAAAGCTGCACTGAACAATCCCACCCCCAGTTCCCCTGCGCAGGGACACATGTAAGCCCAATTCCCAGGAGTAGGGTTTCCGTATCAAAGGACATGTGCCTGTGTCATTGGGAGAACTGAGGCCCCTTCCTTGCCTGGGGTTGTGCTTCCTTATGCTCCCACCCCTGTCAGCAACGTCCCAGGACAGCCTGCTGTCCGGCAGGCTTGTCAGCACAGCTGTTACCAATTCTTTCCATTGTTGTCAATAAGTGAAAAAAAAAAAAAACACAATTCAGGGCTAGTTTTAATTTGCAGCTTTTAAAAAAGAGTCAGCTGGCCCTAGCTGGTTTGGCTCAGTGGATAGAGCATCCGCCTTCGGACTGAAGGGTCCCAGGTTTGATTCCAGTCAGGGCACATGCCTGGGTGGCGGGCTCGATCCCCAGTGTGGGATGTGCAGGACCCAGCTGATCAATGATTCTCTCTCATCATTGATATTTCTATCTCTTTCTCCCTCTCCCTTCCTCTCTGAAATCAATAAAAATATATATTAAAAATAGTAAAAATAAATAAATTAAAGTCAGCTTGCCTGGCTGGTGTAGCTCAGTGGTTGAATGTCAACCTATGAACAAGAAGGTCATGGTTTGATTCCTGGTCAGGGCATATGCCGGGGTTGCAGGCTCCATCCCCAGTAGGGGGTGTGTAGGAGACAGCCAATCAATGATTCTCATCATTGATGTTTCTATCTCTCTCTCTCCCTTCTCTCTGAAATCAATTATATATATATATATCCAAATCAATGATATATATATCCTATATAATAAAAGCCTAATATGCAAATTGTTCAACCAGGAGTTCCACTGCTCACTATGATGTGCACTGACCACCAGGGGGCCTCATGGAACATGGTGGGCATCAGCGACACTGCGCTGGCAGTGGAGGCACTGCTGGCCCAATGGGCCCTGTGGAGAGCAGCACGGGACCACGGTGGGATGGTGGAGCAGGTGAGCAGGTGGCACCAGGCCAAGGCAGGTGCGAGCAGAGGTGGGGGGAGGCCAATTGCCCTGCTGATCGCCCTGCAGATGGTGAAGCAGATGAGGGGGCAGCATCGGCCACAGCAGATTGCCAGGCGGGGCTGCGGGGCTTCCAGGCTGGGGGTGTGAGCTGGGACCCAGTCCCCGCAGGCTACCCCTGAGGGGCTCCACCCATGCACGAATTCGTGCACCGGGCCTCTAGTATTTATATAAAAGAGTCAGATCTAGGGCCTTGTCAGAGGTCTAGAGAGCCAGTTCTCGAATGTGCTGAATCCCTGTTGACACTCTTAAGGGCACCCAAGGAAGTTCAAGGAGGGGTTTCAAATGACAAGGAGGCTTTCCGAAGACGTGACCACCTGCCCTTCAGTGAGACCCTCCCTGACCCCATCACCAAACTCCAAAGGCAGTCCCAGCCCACTATGGACTCCCTTGCCCACCTCCCCCACCCAGCATGCCTAGTCCAGCCCCGGGCCCCACCACTCACAGTACACAGCGAGGGACATTGTAGCTTTCGTCTGGGTGTTGTGGCAGGTTGAGTAGCAGAAGGGAGTGGTGTCTTCTTGTATGTTACTAAGTTCATAGGTCTCCCAGTTGGACCCCCTGGCCACTTCTTTCTTATTCAAATGAGTCTCCAGACCCAAGAGGGTATGTTGATCACAGGAGGTGCTGCAGTTCACCAACACGGAACCTCCCCGGGGTATGGTGACTTTTTGGGGGTCCACTGATGTTTGGGCACCTCCAGGCCCTGGAACAAAAGTGTGAAGAGGAGAAAGGCATTGCAAATTGGGTTCGTCGATATTTCTGGGTCCCCAGCCTGTGCTAGGGGCACAGCCTTGAATAAGACAGAACTCTCTGCCCTGACCGGTTTGGCTCAGTGGATAGAGCGTCGACCTGCGGACTAAAGGGTCCCAGGTTCAATTCCGGTCAAGGGCATGTACCTTGGTTGCGGGCACATCCCAGTAGGAGGTGTGCAGGAGGCAGCTGATCGATGTTTCTCTCTCATCGATGTTTCTAACTCTCTATCCCCCTCCCTTCCTCTCTGTAAAAATCAATAAAAATGTATTTAAAAAAAAAAAAAAGCCCTGACCTGTTTGGCTCAGTGGATAGAGCGTCGCCTTCGGACTCAAGGGTCCCAGGTTCGATTCCGGTCAAGGGCATGTACCTTGGTTGCGGGCACATCCCCAGGAGGGGGTGTGCAGGAGGCAGCTGATCGATGTTTCTCTCTCATCGATGTTTCTGACTCTCTCTCCCTCTCCTTTCCTCTCTGTAATAAATCAATAAAATAAAATAAAAATAAAAAAATAAAAAGACAGAACTCTCTGCCATCAGTGTGGGAGACAGAAAAATTCACGAGCAAACAAGATAATTAATAACTGATGTTAATAAGAACTCTGACAAAAACACACACACACAGCAACAACAATACTGGGTGATAGGACAGTGACTTGACGACAGGGTTAAGTGTGAGCACAGATATGGATGATGAGAAGGGCCATCCAGAGAAAAGGGAAATGAGTCCCAAGTGCAAAGGTCCTGGGGCAGGGTGTCTGCAGCCAAGTCAGCAAGGGGGAAGAGTTGGGGGAAATGAGATCAGGAAGATCACGAAGGCCGTGGAAGCCATGCCAAGGATGTGTTTTTCATTCTGAAGGCCATGGGGCGCCATTGGAGGATTTCAGCGGAGGAGGAACACAGCACCAGTGTCCTCACTCCCAAGAGGTCAGGGGGTGGGGGCAGCCCTTTGGGGATAGAGGGGTTCTAATCAGGTTGGTTCCTCTCTCTCTTTGACAAGTGATCTCCCTTCTCTTGCTTCAGTTTCCCCATCTGTAAGTATAGTCCTCCGAACCCTGTTATTGAAAGTAACTCCTAGGACAGGGCAGGGAGCAAGCAGACACAGATGAGAGGGATTGTGTTAGCTCCTTCAGACCCTGGTGCCTCCAAAGCTGAAAAAATGTCTGTCTGAGCCCCTCCCTCCTACCCCACCCTCAAAGATTCCTGCCCTCAGCTTTGGGCCCACTGAGTATCTCCGAGGATGATCCTGGGCTCATTCCCACTTCGCAGAGGGCAATGGTGAGGCCCGGAGAGGGGAGGTCACTCAGCCGGAAAGTGGTAGAATCTGGACTGCAGTCTGCGTTAGAACGTTCTATGGAGCTGGTAACCAAGGTGTCCATCTTCCTCTCTCCTGCTCCCCAGCCTTGATCACCCTTTCCTTTGAGACTCTCTGTTCCCCTTCTCCCCTCCCTCTGGAGTTGGTGGAGGGGTGCCGGGGAATCTCACTTCTCAGCCTCTGGTCCTTGGGGCAAGCCAGGCTTGGAATTCCCCTGAGCAGAAGCAGGTCTGGACTTCCCCGAGGGCAGGAAAGGAGGAACAAACTGTGCTTGCTGCGTGGGGGTCCCCAGCCTGCTCAGAGGGTGACCACGTCCCATATCACATGACCGCCTTCTGGGGGCAGAAGCTGTGCCGGGTCAGGAACAACCAAGGCGAAGTGTGAGTGCTGACATTACCTTCTCCATTTACTGTGAAAATCAGGCTCCAGAGGCTCAGCCAACAGCCCCAGGCCACACACTGAGGTGCAGGGTCTGGATTTGAACCCAGGGCGCTTGACTTTCTTTCTTTTTTCAAAATATTTTTATTGGTTTCAGAGAGGAAGGCAGAGGGAGAGAGAGATAGAAACATCAATGATGGGAGAGAATCATTGACCGGCTGCCTCCGGCACGCCCCACACCGGGGATCGAGCCCGCAACCTGGGCATGTGCCCTTGACCAGAACTGAATCTAGTTCATAGGTCAATGCTCAGCCACTGAGCCACGCAGGCTGGGCTTGACTTTCTTTTAAATTTAAAAAAAAACACCACATATTTTATTGATTTTTTTACAGAGAGGAAGGGAGAGGGATAGAGAGCTAGAAACGTCAATGAGAGAGGAACATCGATCAGCTGCCTCCTGCACACCTTCTACTGGGGATGTGCCCACAACCAAGGTATGTTCCCTTGACCAGAATCAAACCTGGGACCCTTCAGTCGCAGGCTGACAGTCTATCCACTGAGCCAAACCGGTTAGGGCTTAAATTTTAATTTATTGATATTTAGAGAGAGAAGAAAGGAGAGAGACAGACAGATGTTTTTGTTCCGCTTATCTATCTTTTCATTGATTGATTATTGAACGTGCCCTGACCAGGGATCCAACCACAACCCTGGTGTATCAGGACGATGCTCTAACCAACTGAGCTACCTGGCCAGAGCCTGCCGGCAGACTTTCAGCGGGGGGCCCTAGCCCCAACTTCCCCTAAACAACTACCTGAATACGAATGGCCGGGTCCTCCGCCGGCGGGGAGCCCGTCCTCCCCCCCCCCACCCCCGCGCCCGGGGCGCAGCCCCATCCCCCGCGCTGGAGCGCTTGCCAGACTCCGGCGCCGGCCGGACGACAGCCCCGTCCTCCACTCACCTGGGAGCAGAGCCCAGAGCAGGGCCAGGAGCGCGGGCAGCGGGGATCGGGCGGCGCCGGGAAGCATAGCCACCGAGGTGCGGAGCGCAGGGAACCTGGAGCTGCGGAGGTCAGCTGTGCGGAGTGGCCGCCAGCGGCGCGGGTTTTTATAGCGGGTCCGGCGCGGGGGAGCGGGGGCGGTGCTGCCTTCCCGGAAACCCCGCGCCTTCTCCTCGGGAAGGAGGGTTTTGGCATTTCCGGATTGACGTGCCCCCTCGCTGGCCGCTGGAGCGCCGGAATTTCCTAAATGAAGCAAAGGGACCACAGAGGTCTGCTGGGAGGCAGCTGATCGGAGGGCTGCTCCGGGCCTCGGGGTCCGGTCCTGGGGCTGGGTCCATCTCCATTCTGCGACTACGCTGCGCTGAGAGCTTCCAGCTGCTCTTGGGTGTTAGGAATTGTTACTGTGCCCATTCCAGAGAGGGGTAAACTGGGGCTCTGAGCGGCGAGGGGATTTGACTCCCCAGCGCCAGCAGGTCCCTGGCACCGAGTGGACGTTCCCTCAATGGGGTGGGGTCCCGGGAATCCTCCCGGGGACCCGCCATCAAGGGTGTCCCTCCCCCCAAAGGGCACGACTCCGCCCAGCTGGCACGAGATTTCCGAGAAGCGGCCGGAGCGGGCCCAGGCACCTCCAGGACCCCGGGTGCCACGGGGGTGAGGACTCGCGCGCGGCGTCACTCCCAGGATCCGCTTTCCCCCACCGATGGGCGCCCCCCGGTCCCGGGGCCTCGCTTCCCCTTTCTGCCTTGGCCGCGGGGGCGTCTTTACAGCTTCAAGAAAGGGGAAGGAAGTCACGTGGTCCTAGCGTGCCGCGCTCCCCGCTGCCGTTCCCAGGCTCCGCGGGGAAACGGAGGCAGCTCCTGGCTCTGAAGTGGGGCGGGGAGAGGGGACGCTCACACTCCTGCCCATCCTGAAACTCGAACCCGGGGGTCTAGCACTAAATGTGGGCAGGAGTGTGTCCGGCTGGTTCCATGAGGGCGATGGGGGCGCTGTGAAGCCCGTGCGTGTGACCTCAAGACTCATCATTCACCCCGCGGAGGCTAGGAGGGTCTCCGAGCGCGCTAACCGCGCCGCCCCAGGCTTCCTGTTGTGCGGCGCGTGCCGCGTCACCATGGAGACCTCCGAGGGGCCACAGGTTCGCCTAGCAGAAGGGGAAGGGAGGGGGGCCCGATGGATGCCTCCGCCCTTCCTCCGAGAGATGGTGCTTCGAGTCACCATCATCCAGAAATGCGTCCCTCTTCCCACCCCCTGATGGCTCCTAAGGAATTTCCACGGGGATCTTTCTTACTGGGGGATGGGGGGGGGAGGATGCAAAAGTCCACCCCCAGAATGGCCTGGGGTCCGAGTCCCTCGGGAGAGTCTGGGAAAATCCTGCGCGGGGTGTTATTTTCCGGAGGCTTTTTCTCAGGCTCGCATTATTGGGTCCCTTGGCCTTGAATCCAAGTGCACAGGCCGCTCGCTCCCCCTCGCGGCCCAGGTCCCCCCTGCAGCCAGGAAAGCAAGCGTTCTTCCTTCTCCACACCGCTGAGCAGTGTTGATTGAGCGCCAGTTCTCTATGAGGCAGCATTCCAGATGCTGGGGACACACAATAAACAGCACAGACAAAAATCTCTGCCATCGTACTGAGATGGTCTTAGTGGGGGCAACAGGCAAGAAACAAAAATACAATAGATGAAGTGTTAGGTTGTGATTAGTGCTAAGCAGAAAAATAAAACGGGGAAGGGAGAGGAAATATGAGGGTTAATGTACTTTTAAATAGAGTATTCTGGGGAAGACTGAGAATGTGACATTTGAGCAAAGACCAGAGGGAGGTGAGGAGGGAGCAGTGACAATACGAAGAAGGTAGTGTATCAGACAAAGAACACGGAACGTGCAAAGGCCCTGTGGTAGGAACTGCCTTAAGGAACGGTCAGGAGGCCAGTGTGGCTAGAGTGCAGTGAGGAAGGAGGAGAGTTGGAGGAAAGGAGGGCAGAGAGGGGGTGGGGCAGAGGATGCCTGCGCTTTCAGCTTGGGTGGGGGAGAGGGGACTTTGGCTTTTCCTCTGAGTGAGGTGGGAGCCATGGAGGGTTCTGAGCAGAGGAGGTACAGGCCAGCCCTGACTCAGGTGTATACAGGCACCCTCCTGAGACTGCAGGAGTGCCAGTCAGGGAGCGGGAGGACAGGGTAGAAGACAAATGGGAGAGGAGGTGACTGTCTCGTTCGGGCGAGTGATGGCTGCACGGTGGCGACGGAGAAGTAGTTGGATTTGGCATCTGTTTTGGCGGCAGAGCCGACTGGACTTGCTAAAACATGAGGGCAGGCCCGAGTCAAGGATGACTCCTTGGGGTCCTGCTCTGAGACACCGAGGGCCATTTCCGGAGTGAGAATGGGATGGTAATGGGGGACAGGTTGGCAGGAGGAGCATGCGCCTCCCCATCTTGCACTCCTTTGTGTATTTTCAAGGAAAAGGAAAGCACATGGCCCCCAATCCTTTGCTTCTGACGCCAGGAAAGGCAGGGCTTCCTCTGGGATGCCAGGCAGTCTCGGGCAGACCAAGAAACAAGCCCAAGGCAGCTCCATAGCATTACACTAGCTCTTCCCTCACTCTGAGCTCCGGTGTGGCCTCCTTACAGTTTCCTCAGCTTGAAATGCTTTTTCCTCAACCCTGACGCGGCCTGCCCCTATTTTCTTATGACCCGAGTCTCCCCCCAAAACTTTCCTGGATGCCCCCACCCCCCGATTCTAAGCCACACCTTGTTCACTCCCTGTTCCTTGCCCCAATGGGCTCAATACTGAAACTTCATTCACTTGCTGAAATTCTGTGGATTTATTTGATTGTCTGTGACCTCCATTTCTGTGAACTCCAGAAGGACAGGGACCCTGTGCTTCCCAGAACCTGAATCAATGAGTGGTCATTTTAGCAGGTGATCAACGCATACTAGTTGAATAAATAAACTTCTCTGATCTCTGAGCATTCTGCACATGCTGTTCCTCTAGCCTAGAATTCCCTTCCCACCCCTTTTACAAAAGGTTCCCAGAGCATTTCACTCACAAGGTTGTCCTGCAGGTAGTTCATCTGGGAGGCGATCCCAGGAAACACCTGGGCAGAGGGAGTCGGGGAAAGGAGACAACAAAGATGAGCGTTAGTGGATTTCCCTTTTGGGGGAAACTGGAGAGCATTTCACTCGGGAACTTGGTTATGGGCAGACTCCCCCAATCTGTGCCTCACTGGGTAAAGGCTGCTCCAGGAATGTCAGCTCCCCAATACTTTATTTTTTATTTTTTTTAAAATATATTTTATTGATTTTTTACAGAGAGGAAGGGAGAGGGACAGAGAGCTAGAAACATCGATGAGAGAGAGACATCGACCAGCTGCCTCCTGCACACCCCCTACCGGGGATGTGCCCGCAACCAATGTACATGCCCTTGACCGGAATCGAACCTGGGACCCCTCAGTCCGCAGACTGACGCTCTATCCACTGAGCCAAACCGGTTTCGGCCCCAATACTTTATATTGAAATCATTGTTAGGGTCGCCAAAGGAGGAACGCACGAGGCTTATTAGGTCATCTGGAGACCAGATAGGCTGAGCCCCAAATGGCACCAGCCCCCAAAGACAGGAAGTCAGGGTTTTTTAAAGGACTCTAGGCGGGCTTTTTCTGGGTGGAGAATTCTCTGTGCAGGTCCGGATTCTGGGAAACTCCGGAGGGGAGAGATAATGGTCTTAGCAAGTGGAATGTGGTCTAAGCGAGTGGAAAGTCCATTGTGAAGTGGCCCAAAGGTCAGTTTCCAGGGGAGGGGGTATCTGTACAATTATTTGATCAGACCTGACTGTCACTATACTGTATATTATAGCTCCGGGACTTAGCTTTAAAAAAAAAATTGTCCTGATTGGCATGACTCAGTGGTTGAGTGTCGACCTATGAACCAGGAAATCATGGTTCAATCCCTGGTCAGGGCCTGTGTCCAGGTTGTGGACTCCAGTGTGGGGTGTTCAGGAGGCAGTCGATCAATTATCCTCACTCATCATTGATGTTTCTATATTTCTCTCCCTCTCCTTTCATCTATGAAATCAATAAAAATATATTTAAAAAATTTTAAATTGATCTGAGAGAGAAACATCAATTTGTAGTTCCACTTACTTATGCATTCATTAGTTGATTCTTGTATGAGCCCTGACTGGAGATAAAACCCACAACCTTGGTGTACTAGGACGGCACTCTAACCAACTGAAGTACCTGGCCAGGGCTAGGATTTATTTATCCTGTAACTGGAAGCTTACACCTTCTGACCCCCTTCATTCATTTCCCTACCCCATCATCTCCACCTCCTCACCCCCACCTCGAACAACCACCAATTTGCGCTCCATCTCTGTAAGTTTTTTTTTTTTTAAGAGTCCACATATAAATGAAATTGTACAATATTGTCTTTTGTCTGACTTACTTCACTTGAGATAATGCCAAGGCCCATATATGTTGCCATAAGTAGCAAGAGTTTCCCCCCCTTTTCATGGCTGAATAACATTCCATTGTGTATATACGAACCACGTCCTTATTTTATTTTTTTTAATATATTTTTATTGCCCTAGTCATTTTGGCTCAGTGGATAGAGCATCGGCCTGCGGACTAAAGGGTCCAGGGTTCAATTCCGGTCAAGGGCACATGCCCAGGTTGCGGGCTTGTTCCCCAGTGGGGGGCATGCAGGAGGCAGCCGATCAATGATTATCTCTCATCATTGATGTTTCTATCTCTCCCTCTCCCTTCCTCTCTGAAATCAATAAAAATATATTTCAATATATATATTTTTTATTAAATATATATATTTTTTATTGATCTCAGAGAGGAAGGGAGAGGGAGAGATAGAAACATTAATGATGAGGGACAATTATTGATCTGCTGCCTCCTGCACGCCACCCCCACTGGGGACAGAGCCTGAAACCCAACATGTGCCCCAACCGGGACTCGAACCATGACCTTCTGGTTCATAGGTCAATGCTCAACCACTGAACCATGCCAGCCAGGCATGAACCACATCATTAAAATTTGTTTTTAATTTATTTATTGATTTAGAGAGGGAGCAAGGAGGAGAGAGAGAGAAGAGAGAGAGAGAGAGAGAGAGAGAGAGAGAGAGAGAGAGATGAGAGAAATACATTGATCAGTTGCCTCCCATATGTGCCCCAACCTGGGATTGAGCCCACAACCAGTGGACACTTAGCCTGTTCTCATGTCCTGGCGACTGTAAATAATGAACATGGTGTTGCAGATATCTTTTCCAGGTAGTGATAGTTTCCTTCAGATAAATACCAAAAGTGGAATTGCTGGATCATATCATAATTCTCTCTCTCTCTCTCTCTCTCTCTCTCTCTCTCTCTCTTTCTCTCTCTCTCTTTCTCTTCCCCCCACTTCCCTCCCTCTCTCTCTCTCATAAATAGACTCAGCCCTAGCTAGTTTGGCTCAGTGAATAGAGTGTTGGCCTGATATCTGAAAGGTCCCAGGTTCAATTCCGGTCAAGGGCACATGCCCGGGTTGCGGGCTCGATCCCCAGTGTGGGATGTGCAGGAGGCAGCCAATCAATGGTTTTCTCATCACAGATGTTCCTATCTCTCTCTCACTCTCTGAAATCAGCAAAAATATATTAGAAAAATAAAATAAAATCAATGGGATCAAACAATATGTGGCCTTTGTGTCTGACCTCTTTCACTCAGCGTGATACTCAGGATATTTATATAACGATTCATCCATATCATAGTATGCATCAGTATCTCTTTCCCTTTTTGGCTGAATAATATTCCAGTGTAAGGCTATATATCATTCTGTTTATCCATTCATCTGTAGATGGACTTTTAGGCTCTTTCCACCTTTGGCTATTGTGAATAATGCTGCCATGAACATTGATTGGCATACAAGCATTTGTTAGAGTACCTGTATCCTCCTCTGGTATACTTCATTCCTGTTTATAGTTGAACTAGTGTCCCAGTGCACAAAATTTGTGCATGGGTGGGGGGGTCCCTCAGCCCAACCTGCACCCTCTCCAATCTAGGACCCCTTTGGAGATGTTCAAATGCCAGTTTAGGCCCAATCCCAGGCCTAAACCAGGAGTCAGACATCCCTCTTGCAATCCAGGACCGCTAGCTCCTAACCGCTCACTTGCCTGCCTGCTTGATTGTCCCTAACCACTCTGCCTGCTGGCCTGATCACCCCCAACTACCCCCGCTCCAGCCAGTCTGATCACCCCTAACTGCCCCCGCCTGCCGGCCTGCTTGCTCCCAACTGCACCCCCCTGCTGGCTTGCTCGCCCCTAATTGCATCCCCTTCTGGCCTGCTCACACCCAACTGCCCCCCCCCAGACTGCTCACCCCCAACTGCCCCCCCCCGCAGGCCTGATCGCCCCCAACTGCCCCCCCTGCTGGCCTGCTCGCCCCCAACTGGCCCCTCTGCCAGCCTGATCGCCCCCATCTGCCCCCCCCCCCCGCCAGCCTGCTCACCCCCAACTGCCCTCCCCCACCGGCCTGATCACCCCTAACTGCCTCTGCCTCAGCCCCGCCACCATGGCTTTGTCCAGAAGGTCTCCTGGTCTAATTAGTATATTACCCTTTTATTAGTATAAATAATATTCCTTTTCATGGATATATCACATTTTGCTCATCCACTCATTAATCGATAGAAATTTGGGTTGTTTCCATCTTTAGGCCATTGTGGATCATGCTGCTCTGAATATTCATGTATAAGTCTTTGTATGAACATGTTGTAGGATCTTTTGGGTCTATACCTGGAAGTGGAATTTGGGGTCATATGGTAATTCCATGTTTAACTTTTTGAGGGACTGCCAGACTTTGCCACAGTGGCTGCACCATTTTACATTCCTGCCAGCAATGGACAATGGTTCAAGGGTTCCCATTTCCCCACATCCTTATCAACACTTATTTTTTATTATTATTAACATTGCCATCCTAATAGGTGGAAGTAGTATCTCATTGTGGTTCCCCAGTCCTTCTGACTTTCCGGTGTACAAGCCCAGCATAGGAAGCTGGGAGCGTGCCTGGGACAGCTGGTGCCAAGGGGATGTGGTTGTTCACATCAGAGTCCCGGTCACACGCTGTGACCTTTAGCAAGCCACTTCCCCTGGTTGCACCTTAATGGCTTCAGCTGTAGAACTTGGAAACACATATCTCAAAGGGTGGATGTGAGAACAGAGTAGTACTTACTGCTTGTCTGTTTCTGTAGGACTCGCTCTGAGAATCCATCTTACACTCCCCAGGCAGAAATGCATGCTTCCTCCTCTGGATTCCCACAGATCTTGTTCATGCTGCACTACAGCTCCCCTAGTGGTCTTAGGGTGTAGAGCGAAAATTCATGCAGTTGGATGTCATCAAAACGTTTCCCTCCACGGCTTTATTCTGTAGTGGAATCTTGCTCTACCCTGGCTGAGAATTCCCGCTGGGACGCAGGCCCAGATCAGCATTACATTCAAGTCTCTAAACTTGACTTGGTGTCTGATGGGAGCCCGGGATCAGGCCTCTTCAGGATGGAGGCCTCACTGGGGAAGAAGGGCTTGGTCCCTTTGCCACTGACTTTCTCTCTGTCCACCCTTCCCCCTCTCACCAGCCTTTGGGTCCCTTCAGCCTAGACACAGGGAGGAGGGGACAGGGCAGTTCCTCCTTGGCTAATGGCTTTGCCGGTTGGATGACCCAGCAGTGTGTTCAAGTGGCACCCCCTGGTGGATTTGGTGGATATGTGATTTGAGGCTTTCTCTTTCCTGGGGACCCCTTTGCTGGGTTGGGGAATCTGATCCTGCTTCCAGGTCAACTGAGCACCAATAGCAGACCCTCTGGCTCCACCATCAGAGCTGTCTCTTGCCTTCCAGGTTTCCCAGGAGCCAGGTCCCAGCTTTCCTCGCCTGAGTCAGCCTACGTCCTGGGCAGCCTTTACAAAGGACACTTCTCAAAAGCTGTGAAGTCCTCTCCCTCTCTGGGCTCTGGGTTAGCCCCTGTCCCAAGAGGGTGTGATGGGGACTTGCAGGTAGCAACAGCGCCCCCTGAAGAAATGTCTTCACCCATCTCTCTCTCCCTCCCTCTCTCTCTCTTTTTTAAAAAAAGGCTTTTTATTATAGAGGTTTTCAAACATAGGCAACAGCAGAAAGGACATATGATGAAGCCACATGTGCCAACTTCCACAGTTCTCACAGCCCATCTTCTTGCTCCATCTCTCCCCTTACATACTGTCATATGCTCAACTGTTTCTCCTCCCTGCAAAATAATAATAATAATAATAATAATTAAAAAGAAAAAGAGAAACTCCTCTTACTTCCAGTACCAGTTAATATGACTTTATTTGGAGATGCGGTCTTTGAGGATGATGAAGTCGAGAAGAGGTCTTAGGGTGAACCCTAACCAAACATGACTGGTGTCCTTATAAAAAGGATAAATCTGGACACACACACACACACACACACACGCACACAGGAATGCCATTTGAAGATGAAGGCAGAAATTGGGGTGATATGTCTACAAGCCAAGGGATACCAAGGATTGCCAGCAAACCACCAGAAGCCAGGGGAGAGGGATGGGACATTCTTCCACACAGACTCAGGGCCACCCCTGCTGACACCTTGATCTTGGACTTCTGGCCTCCCGAGTTGTGAGCTTTTACATTTGTTGTTGAAGCCTCCCCCCGCACCCCCCCATCTGAGGTTCTTTGTTATGGCAGTTTGAGCGCACACTCCCCCCCGCCCCAACACACACACACCAATTATTTAAAAGCATATTCTAGCCATTAGACCTTTTTTAAAAATATATATATTTTATTGATTTTTTACAGAGAGGAAGGGAGAGGGATAGAGAGTTAGAAACATCGATGAGAGAGAAACATCTATCAGCTGCCTCCTGCACACCCCCTACTGGAACCCTTGAGTCCGCAGGCCGATGCCCTATCCGCTGAGCCAAACCGATCAGGGCTGGACCTTTTTTTTTTTTTACTAGCTCACTTTTTTACATTTAAATTCTTTATTGTTTACAGTATTACATGTCTTTTTCCTCCACTGACCTCTTCCCAGCCGCTTCCACCCCCTTTTTTCCATTTTTTAAATTTTATTTTTATTAATTTCAGAGAGCAAGGGAGTGGGAGAGATGAATGATGAGAATCATTGATTGGCTGCCTCCTACACACACCCACACTGGGGATCCAGCCCACAGTGTGGGCATGCGCCCTGACGGAGAATTGAACCGTGACCTCCTAACTCATAGGTCAACGCTCAACCACAAAGCCACACTGGCTGGACCCTTTTTTCATTCTGATCTGGCTGAGGGACTCCAGTACAGGGAAACATGTTCTGACCCATTTTTTGAAAATCCATTGGGCAGGGGCTGATCATTTGGTTTCCTGATGACTGTGCTGTAGAGAATTGAGCCGTATTACTTCCAGTTATGACTATCTAGACTAGGCGAGGTGCTATCAGGACAACAGCTGGGTCTTATTTTAGGCCTTGATGCCTCACAGCGTCAGTCAGAGGCACAGGGAAAAGGGGGTAAGTCTGTCTCAAGCCCACACAGCACTTCCTGCCCAGCCTCTGCACCCACCCTTCTTACTACTGGCTCCAAATGATTTTTTTTTCACTTAGTCAAATCTGATGCTTTAATGGTCAAACTTTATGTTTATTGAGAATTTTCAAAGAATGTGTTTCAAGTTCTGAAGTCACTCCCAAGAGATGCATTTCAGAGATGTTTTTGGTGAGGGACTGCCCAGCTGGTGGGTGGTCACTGTGGCTGCCTGGCCTGGCCGGGCCTGTACACACAGACAGTTCTGGGTGACTTCAAAAAAATCAGTCACATTATTTTATAGTCTGTATTATGATGATTATCTTTATTTTTATTATTTATTTTTTTTATTAAATGATGATTATCTTTAAAAATATTTTTTTATTGATTCCAGAGAGGGAGAGAGATAAAAACAGCAATGTTGAGAGAAAACCATTCATCGACTGCCTTTTGCACATTCCACACTGGGGATCAAGCCCATAACTCAAGCATGTGCCCTGATTCATAGGTCAACATTCAACCACTGAGCCATGCCTGCTGGGCTGTATTATGATTATTTTAAAAATTAACTTGGAGGGCAAACGACATCAGCAGACTCAAGAATTGGGATACTGGTTTGGTGTTTTAAAAAATGTATTTATTCTCTCTTTTATTGACCACAGTGATTCTGATTCTGCGCTCAGGGGAAATCATTGTGATGGAAGCATATGGCACCTTCTAGTGGAATCAAGCCCGCACATCGGGCTGAAGGACCATAACAAATGGGACCCAGAGCCTGTTAGGAAAGCAGGTGTACAGCACTATGAACAACCACATCCCCTCGGCACTAGCTGTCCCAGGCAACCTCCCAGCTTCCAGTACACATGCTCTCCTAACAGGGTCTGGGTGCCCGAGAGCCAGGAGGTGCCAGGAGCAGGTCCCCAGGAAAGGGCAGTGCTCCAACCCTCTGTGAGTCCCTGCAGGCTGGCTCACCCAGGGAAGCTAACTCTGAGACATTCCTATAAACAGCACTGAGGTCGCCCCTTGAGGAGAGAGGGACTGGCGGTGCCCAGCACCGAGGAAAGAGCCCGACTTGCCAGATGGAATTATTCACAACATGGCAATGAGCTGTTCTGTTTCTCCTCTGTAATTAAAAAAATAAAGCTTATCTTTAAAACAGAAAAGAGAGAATTGGACGGGAGCTTGATTGGGCTCTCTGCCGAGCTGCCCCTTCCTGGCCATGACTGTGACGCCTGCCTGGCCCGCCCAGCCGCTCTTCACGGCCTCAGCTTCCTACTGGGACGACGGAGCCTGGATAGTGCTGCCCTCGCAGGGTGGGTGCAAGGCCCCCAAACCGGCCAGGGTCTTGGAGTGGCTCAGAGCAGGCACCTGGCATGGAGAGCGCTGCAGGAAGGAAGGCAGCTGATGGGCCCTGGGGCGCAGGGTCGGGGCTCAGGGGAAGTCGGAGTAGGGCAGGCGGAAGGGGTAGAGGGCCGTGTAACGTGAGTCCTGCCAGAGCAACTTCTCTTCCAGAAAGGCAACAGTCTGCAGGGTCAGGACCAGCGTCTGGTGCTTCAGCATGCTGTGTACGTTCAAGCCTGGGGAGGCAGGGAGTGTAGTCAGGGCAGGAGTGTAGTCAGAGTGGGGTTGTACCCATCTGCAGCCCCTTTCCCTCCTCCCGGGAGCACTTCCCCTTATAGAGATACCATGGTCTGGCATGGGGTCAAGAGCCCTGCGGCCTGGATTCACACCCTGGCTCAGCAGCTCACCATGGGGGAACCCTGGGCAAGGGACTGTCAACCCATCAGCTTCTGACTGAGAGCCTCCCATGTGCCTGGCTCTGCCCTCTGCTTGGCCATGATGCCCATGGATGGGTACCAACCAGACAGAGCAGATGAAGAAAAACAATGTACCAAGGGTACCCAGTGGGGCTGCAATTAATAAGGGAGGAGAGAGGGCAGGGATGGGACAAGGCAGGTCATGCAGGATCTGGTGGGTCTTGGGGAGGACTTGGGCTCCCCCACCCCCGAGAGTGCATTGGGAGCCATGCAGAGCTGGAGGCAACAGAGGGATGTGCGCAGACTTAGGTGCTCACAGGTTGTCTGGCAGCTGGGGTGGGGGCCAGACAGTGGGGATGAGGGCAGAGGGGGCTGTGCTGATCAAGGCAGGGGGCTGGCCCAGGGTGGCAAGAAGCAGTCAGATTCTGGATATGTTTAAAGACAGAGCCAACTGTATGAGCTGACTCTTTGGAGTGGAGGTTGATGGCGTGGTGTGGGGCCCAAGCCACTGGAAGGAAGGAGATGCCTAGGAGACCCCCTTGTGCAGCTACCCAGGAGGCAGCAGGAATGCAATCAGGAGACTGGGAGAGAGCTCTGGGAATCAGTTGACACGGTGAAAGCTGTGATGTGCTCAGGACAAACCTGATCCAGTCTCTCCGCCTCTCTGAGCGAGGAGCCAGGTGGGGACAGCCAGTGGGCCTCGCACTCACTCCACGCCCAGCACTGTGAGCGCAGTTGGACAATGTGGTATCAGAGCATTTAAGAAAGACATCATTCTCCCAGTGCTCCGTTTGGGCCAGTTGAGGATTAGGGGGGCTGGGGCGGGGGGGGGGGGGGAGAGTTACTGTCCAAGGCCACTCAGTGATTGAGAGGCAGATACAGGACTTAAACCAGCCCCGGCACTCCCTGGAGACCTGGGAGTGGACCCGTGCCCTTCACTCACCCACAGCTGGGATCAGGTTGAAGGTCTTAAGCCCCGTTGTGGCTGCCACAATGTTCTGAGGCATGTCCTCGTGTACTCTGAAAGAGAGGCCGGGAGGTGAGGCCTGCAGAGGATGGAGCTCAGCCCCCACCCCACTCTGCCCTGAATCCTCACAAGTCCACCAGGAGCACGGAGTCCCCCCAGCGGCGGTAGCAGGCCAGCTCCGTCAGGTATTGAGGGTCTGCAGTGGGCATCTCCAGGGAGTCCACGATGTGCAGGTTGTCCTGATGGGAGAAAGGACAGAGGTCTGCGCTACCCTCTCTCCCAGGCCCTCACAGCCCACACACCAAATACCCCAGTGGCTCCCAATGGGATCGGGGCTGTACCTGAGCCAGCTTGATGGTCAGCGCCACTTTGAGGCCTTGCACCCGCATTTTCATGGGCAGCATGTAGTAGTAGCTTGTGGGGCCCCGGGGGCCATGGGCAACACCTCCTGTGGGGACAGAGGTGTGTAAACAGGTGAGGGCCCCAGCTGGAACTGGATGTAAAACAATAGCCCCAGGGGTAGGTGTGAGGGTGGGGGTGAGTAGGCTGCCAGCTGTCAGGCTCCACTCCAGCAGAGGGCAGGGCCTCAGGTAAGGATGGAGAGGGGAGGCCTGATTGGGCATCACCGGAGACTAGTAACTTCCCTTCTCTGGGCCTGTTTCTTCAGCCATCAAACCCTGAGTGAGGACTGTCTACCCGTATGTTCACCCTCCCACTGGGCTCTGGGAATACAGCACAGAACAAGATGGAAGGATCCCTGCCCTCACGCCATTCATATTCATACAGAGGCTTGATTACGGAGGGAATCGGGGCTGGGCATGGCAGCCCAGGAGTTTGGGTGTGGGCGTGGACGGACAGGGAACCCAAAGGAGGTCAGGGAGGGCTTCCTGGAGGAGTATGGCCCCAACACACCAAAAGGATGAGCAGAGTTGACCAGGCAAAGGGAAGATGGCTAAGTCAAGAGCTATCTGGGCAGAAAGGGTGTGAAGGGGACATGGGGAGGGTCCAGTGCCTGGAATGGCAAGGTAAGGAGCTCATGCAAAGGCCGCAGAAGCTGGGAGGTTTAGGAAGATCCTCTGAGTGTTGTGTGACGTGTGGGCCAGGAGAGATGAGACGTGAGGTAGGGCCAAAGGGGCTGTGGCCATAGTCTGATGAGAGAGGCCAAGGCCGGAGTTGGCTGAAGGTGGGGTAGTTGGGGAGAATCGGAGGATGGGGAAAAGTGAACGACCCTCAGATCTCTGCCTGCATGTGGGCGGTGAGGTGTGTGGGTCTGAGTCTTGCTGTCCCTGCCCCAGGTGGGGTAGAGGGAATGGGACCAACAAGACATCATGCCAGATGTGTATAAAGAAACATCCAGACCCCGAGCCTCCTCCCCGCCCTGCCCACTTGCCTCCTCGCCAGATTGGGGAGCGGATACTGCCATGCCTTGCACGCCCACTGCCTTTCTGTGGCCAGGGCTTCCGGCCACCACCCCGCACCTCAGCTCTAGTCTTGGTCTTGGCATAGCTCTGTGGACACAAAGTGAGGAGGGCTCAGGTTCATGAGACAGATGTCACAAGGCACCAAGCCCAGGAATATAGCAGCGACCTGGATGGACTGGGCCTGCCACTGGGGAGCCAGAGAGGAGACACAGAGAATGGGGCTCTATCAGGACAAGCACAGATCACTTTCAGAGGGAGGAAGGACAAGGAAATCAAGAGTTCCCTCCTGCATTCCCGAATGACAGTCTAGAAAGGCAGGGACTCTATTGCCTGGCATCAGTAATTGCTCAGTATTTTTTGGAATAATTCCAATGTGGCTGCAACTGAAAGGAAGGTGGAGCGTGGGGAAAGGCACGGAGAATCGCTAACCACTTCATTCCTAGAGCAACAAGGAGCCAGGGAGGGTGTGGGCAGGGGGAGAACTCGCTAGACTTCGGAGGTGGGCAGATGGAAGGCAGAGATCCTGACTGATAATGGCTTCTTCAATCTTGGCATAAAATCCAAGGTCTTCACCATGACTCCTGCTGACCTCTAAGCTCCACTGGGCTGTTTTTGGCCCCTGCCACAGGGCATTTGCATATGCTGTCCCCACTACCACCACTCCAGCCCCACTATCCCCTTTACCTAGTTACTTTTAAAAATATATTTATTTTATTGATTTCAGAAAAGGGAGAGGGATAGAGAGATAGAAACATCAATGATAAGAGAGAATCACTGATCAGCTGCCTCCTACACACCCCACACTGGGATTGAGCCCATAACCTGGACATGTGCCCTGACCGGGAATCTAATCGTGACCTCCTGGTTCCTAGGTCGACACTCAACCACTGAGCCACGTCGGCTGGGCTCATCTAGTTACTCTTACTGCAGACCTGAGGTTCAATATCCCTTTCTGTGGGATAACTTCCCTAACCATACATTTACAGGGATCACTACTTGATTCATGTTCACCTCTCCAACTAAACTGTGAGCTTCATGAGGGCAGGAATCTCTCCTGTCCCATCCTCTAGCACCATGCCCAGTGCACAGTGGGTGTTCAGAAAATGCCTGGCAAATGACCCACCAGCGAATGGTCAGGACAGAGAGGATGGGCCCAAGCCCAGTGGTCCAGAGACAACACACCGAGGGGCTTCCACACCTCACCCCACGCAGGACACTCACAATTCTCTTGAAGTTCTTCTGCCACATGGCGACCTGGTGCAGGATATCCAGCCTGTGGAGGAAGGAGACATGAGAGGTCTCCCTCAACTTAAAACCTTCCCACCGTCCCCACCCCGTTAGATGAAAACCCAGGCTCCTCTCTTCCCCCGCCAGGGCTCTGTGTGATCTGCCTCAGCCTTTCTTTGACCCCAGGTCTTGCCACCTTCACACTGCCCTCCATTCCATTCTGTGAAATGGAGTCTGGCCTCCAGGTCTTTGCATTTGCTGTTCCCTCTGCCCGAAATGCTCTTCCCCTGACTGGTTCCTTCTCAGCCTACAGGTCTCAGCCCAAATGTTATCATCCAGAGAAGCTCCCTTGCAAAAAAGAGAGCTACACCTTCCTCCTTTCCTACCATTACAGCTTACTTAATGCCACCTTCTCTGTGAACTGGTTTGACTCTTTAACCCTGCGCTGTCCCACACAGTAGACACTGGCCACATGTGTGGCTACTGAACATCGAAAATGTGGACAGCGCCACACGTTAAAATGACAGTATTTTAGCTACATCAGGTTAAATAAATTATATTATTGAAAGCAATCTCACTTGTTTCTTCCCGTTGTTGTAAAAATGTGGCTACCAGCAGAATTTAAATTGCACAATATGTGGCTCACATTATGTGGCTACCCTGGACACAGCTGCCAGGATAATAGTATGCCAGGGGTTGGAAAACTATGGCTAATAGGCCAAATCTGGCCTGCTGCCTCTTTTTGTAAATATGCTTTACTGGAACACAGCCAGGATCATTTGCTTATGTATCATCCATGGCTGCTTTTTGCACTACAATGCTAGAGATCAATAGTTGCCATGGAGATGTTAGTCTGCAAAACCTAAAGTATTTACTATCTGACCCTTTACCGAAAAAGTTTGCTGACCCTTCCTCTAGATTGTAAGCAACATCAGTGTTCATTCACTACACCTAGAATGGAATCTGGCATACAATAGGTGCTTCGTAAATATTTACAGAACAAAATATGTTGTTTTAAAATTTCTTTGTCACCCTCTATTAGATTAGGACTCTGTTCAGGCAGGGGCAAACCATACCAATAACAGTAAGAGGAATGAATTAATAGCACCTATTATGGTACCAGACACCATGCACATGAGGAGCATCATACACCTGGGCAAGCAATAACCCAGCCCTGGGAGTTGGCCCACATAAGATTGAGATCCTGGCTTTAAAGCTTACAAACTGTGTGACCTTGGGCAAATTTCTTAATCTGTCTGTGCTCAGTTTCCTTATCTACAAAACAAGGATAACAGAACACCTTCCTAGTGCTGCTATGAGATCTAGTTAACTAAAATGCAAAGAGGCTGTACCAGGCACATAGGATTGAGACACTGTTAGTAACCGATTTTTGCAAACACCAGTAACAGCAACAATAATCAACATTTATCTCATCTAATCATCACGGCAGCCTCTGGATGTTTGACACAATGGGGGGAGGCAGGATTTGAAAGAGGTTCTGCATCCCTAACCCCTGCAAACTCCGGAGTTCTGCATCCTTAGAGGCTGTTACCTCTCAGCTCTCAACCTCACCACTCTGCAGCAGGAAAAATCATCATTCCCCCGCTTCCCCCCCCCCCCCCCAATTCGCAATAATCGCGTCTCGGATAAACCTCATTGCCACTGCGCAAAGCTATCATCATCCCCTTTTGACAAGTGGAGAAACTGAGGCTCCTGCCCAGGTCAACCTGATTCCTAAACCCGCGCTCATTGTCCCTTTGCCACCCAATTCACCATTTCAGCTCTCAGTTCACCTGGGCGCCGTGGAGAAAACGTCGGGGTGCAGCTCGGCCAGACCTACGCGCTCCTGCTCGAAGCCCCGCAGGGACTCGACCCAGGCCTGCACCGGACGCCGGTGTGAGGGTACGGGGAGCTCGCATTTTCGCAGTACCGGTGCCTGGGGACCTGAAGCAATTGGTAAGTCAGGGGTCTGGGGAAAGGGTTCGAGCTCCCTGTTGACGCCCCTCTTTGGGGCGACCCCAGCAATCTCACCCGGGCTCGCCACCGGCTCCGGCTTCTCCGGTGGCTGCGCTGCCTCTTCCGCCAGCACGTTCAGCCGCTGTAATGGGTGGGCGAGAATGAGAGACGACCCCTGCACCCTCCAACCTTGGTCCTTCGACCCCGCTCCCAGTCCCGGCCTCACCTGGCAGCGGGTGGGCGGAAGCCAGGCCCGCGCCCCGGCCCGGACTAGCCGCAGCATCGCCAAGCCGCTCCGCACGCCCCGAGGTCAGGGCTCCCTCAGGGCGCGCGCGGCGCCTAGTGATGACGTCACGTCCGCGCCGCCGCCGGCTCCGCCAAAATTCGGGGCCGAAAAGCAAAGCGTGCGAGAGTGAAGACGCCCAGACCCCACCGCCAGCCCAGGACCCCAATTTCCATTCCTGGCCTAAAGGGCCCCCTGCGACACCTGGGAACGGGACCCCACAGCATGGAGCCCCTCAGGCCACCCCTCCCCCTCGAAGAGCCTGTGCCCGTTCAGCCAATGAGCGTTAAGTCTGGAAAAGTGGCCCGCCCATGGCGGGAGGGCACCTAAGGGAGGGTGACCAGTAACTGTGACGCTTCTGGTGGAAGCCACGGCCTCCCGGCCCCGCCCCCCTTTAGCCTCCTAGACTCCCCGAGGTTTTTCTGTAAGAGGTTTTGCTTGTTAGTTTATTTGCGGGGTCTTACTTTCTACAGAAAGCCCGCAGGATTGAGCCGCAGGGCAGTGCCTATCCGCTTAGATTCCCCAGGGATGGGGTGTGTCTCTCTCCCCCCCACACACACACACACGCCCCCCAATCCCCTCAGATTAGGTCTGTGTCTCCCGCACGCCCTAGGCCAGGTTCCTGTCCCGTCAGAGCACTGCCAGGGTTCTCCAAGGAGATAGCAAAGTGGAGAGTCCAGAGATCCCGGATTGCCTTTCTTGGGGTCCACCCTCTCAACAGGAATCCAAATGCTCATTTGTAAGTTCTCTGCCACGTTCCCCGCACGACCTCCAGGGGCGCTACGAGCCCATAGCAGCCTTCCCTTCCTGGTCAGGCCTGATCACCAGGGAGTCAGCGTGGTCCTCAGTCAGTTTTCCTATCTGGAAAATGGGGCGGTTGTAGGACTTTAATGAAATAAACGGAGGTAAAGCGTGTCATGCTTGTCACAAGGTGAAAACTTAATACATTGCATTATTATTATTAAAGGCGAATTTTGTCATCAAAGTGAGGCAAGAGCCAAGGAAGTGATGAGGGTGGACTCTGGAGGATTTAAATGACGTGCTAAAGATACAGGCTTTTTTTATTTTTATTTTTTTGCATCTGATATATAACATATGAATATTTGTATAAAGTGTAAATTAAAACTTACAGTGTATTTCATTGTGTACTCTATCCCTGCAAGAATAAATGTGAATGTGTGTTTAAAATTCCACATTCTTTGCAATTTAAAAAAGTCTTTTAGTCTTTTGTTTTGTAGAATTTTATTTATTCATTTTATGTTTGTGTCGGTAATTTGCACCTGGTAAAGAAAATTTCAAAAACTACAAAAAAGGTAACTAGCACGAAAAAATCTGTTTTCACTAACCTCTGTCCCCTGACCCCAACTCAGTTCCCTTCCCAGAAGTCACCACCACAAACAGCTGTGTGTCTCCTCTCAGAACCAGTTTGATTTTACAGGCAGATTGCCAGGGAGTTAAGATTTTTTGTGATGAATGATGGAATGGCACTTAGTTGCTTAATGATTGTATTAGGCACCTACTGTATACCACTGGAGTAAATCCAGTAGACACCCTTGAGATATAGTCCAACGGAGGAGGCTGAGGGATTGGAATTGGGGGGAGGGGTCTTCAGGGTCTGTGGGATGAGGTCTCAGAGTTGGCTTCTCTGAAGCTGCAACCTGGGAGTTAAGGGTTGAGGGTCCAATGGCAGTTTGTCCAGAGAAGAAAAGGTGTTCCAGGCTGAGGGAACAGAATTTACTAAGCCTGGAAATGAGTGGAGTGTGAGAGGGCTGGGAGCCGAACCTTCCGATGGCCACATGCTTTGGTTGTCAACTCCTTCACTTATGTTGAACCCACTTCAGGGTCTTTGCAAGAATCTCCCTGGAAGAATAATTGTGGATGTGCATTTAACATTCCACAGTTCTTTCTGCTTAGAGCATACTTTTCCCAGAGCTCCACATGGCTTGATCCCTCACTTCCTTGGATTCTTTTCTCAGAGGTCACCTCTAGCAAGAAGCCTGTCTTGACCACCCTATTTTTTGTCTCTTTCTATTGACCACCCTTTTTATTTTATTTTTTAAAATATATTTTTTATTGATTTCATAGAGGAAAAGAGAGAGAGAAACACCAATGATGAAAATCATTGATCGGCTGCCTCCTGCACGCCCCACACTGGGGATTGAGCCCACAACCCGGGCATGTGCCCTTGACTGGAATCGAACCCAGGACCCTTCAGTCTACAGGCTGACACTCTATCCACTGAGCCAAACCGACTAGGGCTGACCACCCTTTTTAAAATTGCAGTCCCCACCCCTTGCCCTTTTGACTCCCTTATCTTGCCCCATTTTTTCCCATCAGTATTTACTAGTATGTTCTAACATCCTACATAATCCTCCCCTTTTTATTTATTTTTTAAAATATATTTTTATTGATTTCAGAGAGGAAAGAAGAGGTAGAGAGAGAGATTGAAACATCAATGATGAGAGAGAATTATTGATTGGCTGCTTCCACTGGGGATCAAGCCTGCAACCTGGGCATGTGCCCTTGACCGGAATTGAACCCTTCAGTCCCCAGGCCGATGCTCTATCCAGCGATCCAAACTGGCTAGGGCAATCCTCCCCTTTTTAAATGCTTTTTGTCTGTTTTCCCTATTAGAGTATAAATTACTCCAGGGTAGAAATTTTTTATATATACATAAACATGTATTTATATATATTTATATATTATATATATACTAGAGGCCCGATGCACAAAATTCGTGCAAGAGTAGGCCTTTGCAGCCTACAGATTCGTGCACTGATGGGGTCCCTTGGCCTGACCTGCGCCCTCTTGCAATCCGGGACCCCTTAGGGGATGTCGGATAGCCAGTTTTAGCCTGATCCCTGCAGGCCTGATCCAGACAGGAGGGAGCCCAATCCTGTGCATTGAGCATCTGTCTCCTGGTGGTCAGTGCACATCATAGCAACCAGTCAACCTGTCGTTTGGTCATTTGGTCGTTTGGTCGCTTAGGCTTTTATATAGAGAGATATGGATTTCATAGAGGAAAGGAGAGTGAGAGAGAGACAGAAACATCAGTGATGGAGAGAATCATTGATTGGCTTCTTCCTGCATGCCTTCTACTGAGGATCAAGCCAGCAACTCTGGCATGTGCCCTGACCGGAAATCAAACTGCAACCTCCTGGCTCATAAGTTGATGCTCAACCACTGAGCCATGCCAGCCAGGTTCCAAGGCAGAAAGAAATTTTGCTTCCTTTTGTTCCCTGCTATAGCCCAGCATGCCGCCTAGTACCTGTAACACAGTAGGGGCTCAATACACGTTTCTTAAGTGAATTCCTTCTCATTGCCCTGTTGCTGAGGTATTACCAGAAACAGAGAAAACACTCCCATTGTATTAAGGTCTATCCCCCTGAAGTCACAGGCACATAAGGTACCCAGTAAATGATAATTTACCCAGTGGCACTGGAGTCACATAGACACGGGTTCAAATCCAGGGGCTGCTGCTAATTGGCCACATGTTTATGGGCAAGTGGTTAGCTCTTCCGGAGGTCTAATTAGTAAGTGTGACACACACAAACCTTCCCCCGCTGAGCTGTGTGGAGGATCAGAGTTCTCTTTCCTTCCATTTACACTCCCCACAGTCCTTTGTCTCCTAAGAGGGAACCTATAAACAGGAATCAGATCACATCCCTCCTCTGCTCAGGACCCTCTTACTTCCCATTTCCCTTAGAGCCAAAGCCAAAGTCCTCACTGCATCCCACAAGGCCCTTCAGGACTTGTCCTCACTGCCTCCCACCCTCCTCTATCACTCTTTGGTCTCTGGCCACAATGGTCTTATCACCAGACCTGTCAATCCCACTCGAGTCTCGGGGCCCTTTCATCTGTCATTCCTTCTGCCTGGACCCCTGTCCCCTGAATGTCTGTCTTCATGGCTCACTCCCTCATCTCCTCAAGGTCTTTGCTTAAATGTCACCTTCTCAGCTGACACTGGGTCTAAAATCACTGTTCCCTTCCTACCTTACATCCTGCTGCCTTCCCAGGTGTCATGTGTTTCCAGAATTGTCACCACATCATGTTCTTATTTTCCTGATGCTTGCCTGTCTCCCCCACTAGAATGTCAGCTCCTAGATGGCAGGGTTCTTTGTTTCTTTCCCTACTGGACGTCACTGCTGAGAAGGGCACCCAGTATGTTCTCCATACAGAGTAACTCAACAAATAGAATGTAGAGAAAGCACTTTGCACAGGGCTCCGCGCCTCCCCCCACTGCCCCCTTCCCTCTGCCCCGCAGCCTATTGATTTTGAGCCTTAATGAAAGAGAAGTAATGGCCTTGAGACCTGCATACTGCAAGGCTCAAAGTTTGACCATTTTGGCCTGAGCCTTGGTGGAGGTCAAAGGTCAACATGTCCAGCTCACTCCTGTGGATCAAAGGCTCAAATGCAGGTAACCTCTGTCTCCAATATCAGCTGGCCACAAGCATGATAGCAATTTAGGGAACACACATCATAAACTGGAAGGCCCCCCAACATCTGGTCTTTCCTAGCACCGCCCCCGCCCCCCCCCCCCCCCAAATCACAGTGCAAGGTTTTTCACAAAAGCCAGTGGTCAAGGCTGCAATATTGGGGGCAGCCCTCAGGAGATGCAGAGCAGGGGTGCAGGCTTGATGGGGGGATCTGACCTACTGGGGGGAGCTGTCTAAAGTGCCCCCTCACCACCTGCCAAAACATCTGCTGTGTGTTTCCAGCTCAGTTTGTGGGTAACTGCCAAACCCTGGAGGAGGAGTCTCCCATTGAGTCAGCCCTCCACCCCCAGGACGGGCCTGATTTGCATAGTCATTTCCATGCCTGTTTAGTTACCTTCAGTTTAACCGCAATAGGAATTTGGAACAAAAAAAAAAAAAAAAAGCACAGAACCAGCAGGTCTTGGCAGAAATTCAGACCCTCCTCAGGGCTTGAAACCCTGGGTAGGGCACAGCGGCTCAATGGGTCTCAATTTCCTCCTCTGTAAAATGAGGTGTAATTGACCCTACCTCACATGGTTTGTGCCCAGCTTGAGCCTGTGTACGCTCAGACACCCACTTCCCCCGCTGACCCTGTCCCATGGCTAGGGGCTGACCCCTGCACACAACATTTCCCTTGTCCATTGGTTTCTGCCCAGATTTTGCCAATGGCAGACACTGAGGGTAGATTGGAAGGCAGGAGGATGAGAGAAGCCAGAATATTTCTTCCCAACTGCTCTTGGCAACATCTTCCACTGGACAAGGCCTACCTAAGTGCTAATTTCTTTTTTTTTAAAAATACATTTTTATTGATTTCCGAGAGGAAGGGAGAGGGAGAGGGAGAGAGAGATAGAAACATCAATGATGAGAGAGAATCATTGATTGGCTGCCTCCTGTACACGCCCCCACTGGGGATCGAGCCCATAACCCGGACATGTGCCCTGACCGGAAATTGAACCATGACCTCCTAATTCATAGGTCAACGCTCAGCCACTGAGCCACATTGGCCAGGCTCTATGTGCTAATTTCTAGTCTCACCCTGTTTACACTTTGGTTTCTTATCTATGTAACCAACTGCTGTATTAAATCTCCTCTGAGGTATTCCTATTTTTCTGATGTAAGGCAGCTGTGAAGGATTTTGTTTTTGTTTTAAGGTACAATTTAGATACAATAAGTCTTCCCTTATCAGTGTACAGTTCTGCAAGTTTCCACAGACATATATAGTCATGTAACCACCACCACAATGAAGACACAAAACGGTTCCATTACCAAAAAAGTTCCCTTTCTGTAGTCAAACCCTCCCTAAGCCCCAGGCCCTGCCAGTTACTGGTCTGTTCATAGTCCCTATAGTTTGGCCTCTTCTAGAATGTCATAGAAATGGAATCCTACAGCCTTGTGGCCTTTGGTGTAGGGCTTCTTTCCCTTCTTATCATGCATTTGAGATTCACCCACGTTATTTATAACTAGTTCCTTCCTTTTGCAACTGGTGGTTCCAAATATATTCCTGAGTGACCTGTGTAAGGATGGGCTGCAGTTCGTCTACATTCCCTAGTTAGGGCAGCTGCTGTGAGGTTTGTTTGTTTTTTAATCCTCACTGGACAGTATCCCTTCCATTGATTTTTTTTTTTTTCATTTTTAGAGAGAGTGGAGAGAGGGAGGAGAGGGAGAGAGAGAGAGAGAGAAACATCAATACAAGAGAGACTATTGCCTCCCACATGTGCCCTGACTGGGCTATGGATCGAATCTGCAACCAAGGTACGTGACCTAGATGGGAATCGAACCCGAGACCCTTCCGCGGGCTCGTCCTCTAACCACTGAGCAAAACTGCCAGGGCTGCTGTGAGCTTTTCATGAGCTGATATTTGCAAAATGTTTAGGATAGTAACTGGTGCAGTAAAAATGTGTCAGTCATTACTTTTATGCTGGGTTGGAGCGGGGAGCGGTTACTGAGAAGTGGGTTCAGGTGTTCCCTTTCCCCCTAACGGCTTGCCTCCCTTGTCCGGAAGAGAGAGCCCACCCTTCCCAGGCTGGAAGGGCCAAGACTGCATCTGGCGCAGACGTGGCAGGAACTGGCCTCCCAGCCCATCCCTGAAGCTGAAAGTGGGCCCCAAGCCCATGGATGGAGGAAACGCCTGCCAAGATCAGCATCTGGAAAGCTTCTCTGCGGCTGGGGCCCCTTCCCCCAGTGCCGGGGTGATGATGAGAAAGTTGGGACCTGTCTCAGACACTTCTTTTTATGCGATTTCTCCTGCCAAAAGCGGAGAGCTGGGGGTGGGGTGACAGTAGAGACCCAGAGCGGCTTGAGGACAGGCCAGGGCCTCCTTGCTCTGGGGAAGTTCAAAGAACCAGAGGTCAGAGGGTTTCCCTCACCTGGGTTACAGAGAACATCCTACATCTCACCAACGCCCCGTGTGGTCCTGAGGCGTAACCATCATCCTTCTGACCCTCTGGGGCAGGGAAGGGGGACACTGCATCAGGACTGGGCATAAACAAATTCAAATCCCCCCACTACTGTGTACCTCAGCTTCTTCATCTTTAAATTGGGGTGAGAAGGAAAAGGCAAAACTATGGAGACAGTAGACAGATCAGGGGTGCCCCGGCCGGTGCGGCTCAGTGGGTTGGGCATCATCCAGTGCAGCAAAAGGTTGCTGGCTCTCTTCCTGGTCAGAGCACATGCCTGGGTTTGGGCTCGATCCTGGTAGGGGGCATGCAGAAGGCAGCCTATGGATGTTCCCCTCTCACATTGATGTTTTTCTTTCTCTCTCCCTCTCCTTTCCTCTCTCTCTAAAAAATCAATAAACTATTCTTAAAAAAAAAAAAAAAAAAGAAAGGTCAGGGGTTACCAGGGGTTTGGGGGTAGGGAGGGATGAACAGGCAAAGCACGAAGAATCTTTAGGGGCGTGAAACTATTCTGTATGCATACAAGTCACTGTATGTTTCATGAAACCCACAGAAGGTGCAACACCAAGAGCAAACCGCAGTGTAGATTCTGAATTTGGGGTGCTAATGATGTATCAATTATAACCAAGCACCTCTGTAGTGCCATGTTGACAGTGGGGGAGGCTTTGCATGCCTGAGGGCGGGGGGACATAGGAGAAATCGCTGTACTTTCCGCTCGATTTTGCTGTGAACCTGAAACTGTCCTAAAAATAAAGTCTATTTAAGACAATAGGATGATGATAATATTCCCCACCTCCTAGGACTGGGAGGATTCAGAGTTGCACTCAGAATAGTCTGTGTCATGTGAGCATTAGCCATTGTCAGTGGCCCTATAATTAGTGGAGGCTGCTCCGAGTCTCTTCACCTCTCTTTTCCCTTCCTGGTAGCTCCCAAGAGAAGGGTCATTTCCTTCTTCGTCCACTGTTCTCTCTCAGGAGTCCCTTAGAGCAGCTTTCCCTTGGACTCCATCTCCCCCACCCCTGCAGACTATCAGGAAATCCAGGCCTCCCATATTTTCCAGTTCTCCAGCCCGTTCCCTCAGCTGACCCAGCCGAGACCTTGTGTTGCCCCAGAAGTGGGAGGTGGGAGGGCTGAGAAGAGGGGACGGAAGTTGCTTGTGGGTGTATCTCTGTGTCTCTGAGGATATCACCTTTGTCTAGTAGCCATGGTCTCTCTAACAGGCGCCAGAGATGTCTGTGGCCTTGACATCATCCCCACCCCCAGGTCCCTGGGGGGATGGCAAACTGCTGAGCCAACCCAGGCAAGTCGGGGGGGGGGCACTTCCTCCCCAGCCTTCAGGTCCCCACAAAGAGCTGAGATTTCCGCTCTGATAGCTCCCCGTCGAGAAGAGACCCAGTTTGCTCTGTGCCTTGTCCCCTGTGTGTTGAACACCTGGTTTCGAGAAGTTGCCCAGGCAACACATTTCACTTGGCAGAGGGCTCAAGTGGGGTTTTGCTGAGGTTTCAGTGGACCCCAGGATCTGGCCCTGAAATGAGTGGACGCTGAAATCTGGTTCAGGAAAAGGAGCAAAGTCACAGTCTCTTTCCTTATCTCTGCATCAAAGCCCTGTGAATCTGTATTAGAACTGTCTGGTTTCTTCACTGTCTCCTCCGTCAGACTGTCAGGTATGGGTGGCAGAGACCAAGGAGGCATCATCAGAACCAGCACAGAGCATTATATGAATATACTGGAGGCCTGGTACATGAAATTTGTGCACTGGGGGTGGGAGAAATTTGTGCACTCTCGCAGGCAGGGAGCCCTCGGGGGATGTCCGACTGACAGCTTAGGCCCACTCCCCACTTCTGGCTGAGCAGCGCTCCCTCTGTGGGCGTGCACTGACCACCAGGGGGCAGCTCCTGCATTGAGCATCTTCCCCCCTGGTGGTCAGTGTGCATCATAGCGAACAGTGGTTCTGCCGTTTGGATGATTTGCATATTAGCCTTTTATTACATAGGATATGCTGCATACATATATGTAGCATTAATATAATCTTTATGCATTTCTTTGTTAATCATGTAAACATGTTTATTTTTTAAATACTTAAAAAAATATCCTCACCTAAGGATAAGTTTATTGATTTTAGAGAGAGGGGAAAAGAAAGAGAAACATTGATGTGAGAAACATCAATCGAGGATGTGTTGCCTCCCGTACTTGCCCCGAACAACAGGTGATTGAACCTGCAACCCAGGTACGTACATGCCCTTGACCAGTAATCAAACCCAAGACCCTTCGGTTCTTGGGCTGGTGCTCTAATCACTGAGAAAACTGGCCAGGGCAAAATGTTTATTCTTTTTTAAAAATTGTTTAAAAATATGTTTTTATTGGGTGGGTGGGAATAGATCAACCAAGAACTTGTATGCATATATGCATAACCCATGAGCACAGACAATAGGGTGGTTAAGGCATGGGGTGGGGGCAGGCTAGAAGGGGTTAGTGGGGGAAAATGGGGGACATATGTAATACTTACAACAATAAATATTTTTTTAAAAAGAACTTACACTTATATTATAAAAATATGTTTTTATTGATTTCAGAGAGGAAAGGAGAGGGAGAGAGAGATAGAAACATCAATGATGAAAGAGAATAATTGATTGGCTGCCTCCTGCATGCCCCCCACTGGGGATCAAGCCTGCAACCCGGGCATGTGCCCTGATTGGGAATTGAACCGTGACCTCTTGGTTCATAGGTCAATGTTCAACTACTGAGACACGTCGGCCAGGCAACATGTTTATTCTTAATAGAAATTTGTTAATATTGGTAAGTTGAATAATAATATCGATATCTTTATTAACAGTGTTTTGTATGTTTATATTGATGATTATTATTACAGGAATGATTTTACAACTAAAGGTCTGGTGATTTGTTACCTTTTATTTAGATTTTTATGTCTTTGTAAATTTTTTGAATTGGTAATAGGAACTAAAAATTGCAAACAGTATTACAGGGCACAGGATGAAAAGTTTGACACCCTCTCACCTGTCCTCCTGCCCCCTGCTCAGTTCCCCTCCCTGAAGTTAACCGCTGTGACGGGTGTCTTGTGCCTTCTCCCAGAGATGGTCTGTGAGCCATACACAGGCAAATGTGTGTGTATTTATACAACCCTTATAAATACACCCAGAAGTTCAGGCAAACAATGCAAGCTGGTCTACATTGTGCTTTTTTCAAGTTAACATGTTGAAGACAATTTCACTCAGTACAAACAAGACTACTCCATTTTAATTCTCTAATAGGCATTAATGGATCTATTTTTTAAAAATATTTTTTTATTGATTTCAGAGAGGAAGGGAGAGGGAGAGAGAGGTAGAAGCACCAATGATGAGAGAGAATAATTGATAAGCTGCCTCCTGCACGCCCCCTACTGGGGATTGAGCCCGCAACCCAGGCATGTGCCCTTGACCGAAATCGAACCTGGGACCCTTCAGTCTGCAGGCTGATGCTCTATCCACCGAGCCAAACCGGCTAGGGCTTAATGGGCCCATTTTAATTTCCTTTTTCATCATTTTGCTTTTCAATACCCTTTATGAAGGTATCAAGCAGTTTATTTTTTTTGTTTGATTAATTTCAGCTTTATTGACATAAAAAATGATAAGGTATTTAAAGCACACATCATAGTGATTTGATATACGTATACATTCTGAAAGAGTTCTCCCATTGACTTAATTAATACATCCATCACCTCACTTATTTATCTGTTTTTGTGAGGTGTTGTGTGTGTGTGTGTGAACATTTAAGTTCTACTCTCAGCAAATTTCAGTATCATACAGTATTATCAACTATAGTCACCATGTTTCACATTCGATTCTCAGACCTTATTTCATGTTATTGCTGAAAGTTTGTACCCTTTTACCAACCGCTCCCCATTTCCCTCACCCCAGCCCCTGGCAGCCACTTTCCTATTCTCTGTTTCTATGAGTTTGACTTTCTTTTTTTAGATTCCATATATAAGTGATACCATGCACTATTTGTCTTTATCTGTGATTTTTTTTCACTTAGCATAATGCCCTCAAGGTCCACTCATGTTGTTGCAAATGACAGGATTCCCTATATTCCATTATATATATTTTATATATATGAAATTATAAGTGGAAAATTATATATGGAAATATATATATTACATTTCTTTTTTCCTTTTTTTTGTTGTTGTTTGTTGTTGTTGTTAATCTTCACCTGAGGATATTTTTCCATTGATTTTTAGGGAGAATGGAAGAGAGAGGGAAAGACAGAGATACATCGATGTAAGAGAAACACACCGATTTGTGTACATGAGCCCCCAACTAGGGCTGGGGAGGAGCCCGCAACCAAGGTAAATGCCCTTGACCAGAATCGAACCTGGGACCCTTTGGTCTGCAGGCCAATGCTCTATTCACAGAACCAAACCGGCTAGGGCTCACATTTTCTTTATCCAGTCATCCACTGAGGGACACTTACGTTGTTTCCATGTCTTGGCTATTGTGAATAATGCTGCCATACACATGGGAGTGTAGATATCCTTTTTCATAATTTTATTGTTTGTTTGTTTGTTTGTTTGTTTTGAAGCACCTACCCTCTCCCTTCTTTTTATTGCACTGTCTGGGTATCAATCTTAATTTTTAAAAATTATGTTTTTCTAATGTATTTTTTAGAGAGAGGGAGGGAGAGAGAGAAACATACATGAGAAACAGTTGGCTGCCGCCTGCACGCCCTCTACTGGGGATCGAGCCTGAAACCCAGGGCATGTGCCTTGACAGGGAATCTGACCGGCATCTTCTTTTTTTTTTTTTTTTTTTTTTTTTTACAGAAACATCCATCAGCTGCCTCCTGCACACCCCCTACTGGGGATGTGCCCACAACCAAGGTACATGCCCTTGACCGGAATCGAACCTGGGACCCTTGAGTTCGCAGGCCGACGCTCTATCCACTGAGCCAAACCGGCTTCGGCTGACCGGCATCTTCTTGGTGCATAGGTCAATGCTCAACCAGCTGAGCCACCCCAGCTGGGCACGCAGGCTTAATTTTTAATTAATTTATTGTTGGGATATTTAAACATGTTACAGTAATGTGCGCGTCACAACAGCCGAAAGGTACCAAGGATTCACAGAGTGAACGGCCTCCTCCCCCAGGACATTCACGTTTCTTCTTGCGATATTCTGGATGTTCTGCACACGTCAGGTAGAACGTCAGCCCCACGGGGGACAGGGCGTTTTGCCTGATTTGTCTCTATCCTTTAGGATAGTGTCTGGCACAAACCAGATGTTTAGTGTATTTGGTAAATAAACATATAAGCAGACACTCAAGAACCAGACAGAGGATGGGCCCCAAGTTGGAAGGCAGGATACAACTTGGACCTGGCAGCGAGGGCGGGGCAGCCACGGGCAAAGGCAGGTTAGGCTGTGGGTTGCGACTTGGGGATAGGAGGCAGCGCGGAATTCTGGGATCCGATCAAGGCAAAAATCAGTTCTGTATTTGGGACAGTGCGTGGCACAGGGTAGGAACTTGACTATTTTTTAAATGAACACACCATAGGCCTTGGGGTGCTTCACGACTCCTTGTTGAGTAAAGGGGATCCCGTGCTCTCCTCCAATTCCAGGGTCCCAGGGATGGGCCAGAATAAATCTGCACTTGGAGACGGCTGTTTCAGGTTCAGGCCACCTGGCCAGGAGGGACATAAAGTCACGGGGCCGAGTGACGTCAAGCTCCAGTCGGTTCTCACGGGAGGGTCTGGGAGGGGCAGGGCCGAAGCGGGGGGGGGCTGGGGGGCGCGGACAAAGGGACGGGCGGACCACCTCCGCCGGCCCTCGCGCGCGCCGGGCCCGGGCGAACACATCTGGAATTCATTTCTGCAGCCTCCCGAAAGGGGAGGAGAGGAGGGCGGGGCGAGTGGGGGGGGGGGGGCAAGGCGCCGCCTCTCCCCGCCCCCCTCTTCGTCTATCCCCAGCCCGGGACGCAGCCGAGCCCGGCGGGCAGCCCCAGCCCCAGCCGAGGCCGTCCCGGGAACGCTGATGCCAAAGCCCCTCGGGCCAGGGCAGGGACCCGGTCCGCCTAGCCAGGTGAGCATGCGTGGCCAGGGGGAAGAATAAAAGGCGGGCTCGGTCCTCTCGGGTCGCGGGATCCGAGCCTTGGTGGGGGGCGGGGGGGGGGGGCCTGGCCGGGGTCGGGGGCGCGCACGCGTCGCCGTGCTCCTGCTGCACTGAGGAGTGGTCGGCGTGCGCCCTCTCCACGACTCCAGGCGGCTCCCACGGGCTCGACCGCGAACCCCTGACTGCGCTTACCCAGCGGCAGGAAGTTGGCTCCGAGAAGGCGGAATCCAAGCCCTTTTGGCCGGAGACTGGGAGGCAGGACGGCGTGCCGGGGAGTTTGGGGAGTGCGTAGGAGGTGGGTAGGGCGCCCCTCTTGGCTAACTCCGGTTGAGCAAAAGGTGCGGCGCGCCGCGGAGCTTCCAAGCCAAGGGGCGGGGCCCCCGAAGAGAGGGCAGTCGGCCCATCTGCACATCTGGCTCTCTGCCTCAGTTTCCTCGAGTAGTCTTCAGTTCCCCCGCGGGGACCTGGCTTTGTTCTGGAAGAGAAGGGAACGTGACTGGGTGGCTCCGGCGCCTCTTCTTCTTCCTGGGGCCCCGAGATGGGGCGTGGGTGCAGGCGCGCGTGGCATGGGCCCCGCTTGGTCCCAGGCCCAGCAGAGAGCTTCAGAACCTCGCCCCCTCCTCCGGCACGAACTGACTCACCCGGGGATTTCCACCCCCTCCCCAAACTGTGTTCTAGTCAGATGCTCCAGACGCCACTCGCTGAGCCCACAGTGTCCCCTGTGGCGTGACACCGGTGTGGCACTTGCGGTGCGGCTGAGGTTGGTAACCCGCCCCCCCCCCCCCACGTCTTCTGGGAATATTGAGGCAGGGCACCCGGCGGGACGGAGAGGAGCCCCCCAGCCCCACTTGCAGATGTGGAGATACCGTGCGTGTGTGTGGCGAAAGAGAAAGGAGGTGCGGCCCCAGCAGCCTGGAGTGTGGATACCGTACATTCCACCGCCAGATAAGGAGGCTGAGACTGTGGCCCGAGGGCGGGGGCGGGTCCTGTCGCCGTTTTCTGGGCATCTGGGCTTCGCCTAGGAGGGAGCCGGCAGACCAGGGGCGTCTCCCGCCTCCTTTGCTGTTGGGGGCTGGAGCCTCCACCCTCCCTGGCCCACTGGGGCCTCATTTGTTTTTCGTTGGTTGGTTGGTTTGTTGGTTCGTTCATTCATTCATCCATCCATCCATCCATCCATCCGTCCATCATCCGTCCTACATGTTTTCTGAGCACCTTGTGTGTGCTAGGTAGCAATCCAAAGGGGCTGCAAATGGACTTGGTTGCTGACACATTCTACTGTGGAAGCCAGACGGAAAACTAGAAATCATGCTTTTCAAAATTGTTCAGGGCCGCGAAGATAACAAAGCAAGATGCTCTGAGGGGACAGTGGCTATAACAGACCAGGGGTCGGAGCAAGTGACCTTAAAACTGAAATTGGAAAGATGAGGAGACCCCTGGGGGAACGAAGACGACTCAGGGGTTTGGGGGAAGGGCATGTCAGGTGGAGGAACAGCAAGGGGCAAAGGCTAGGCGCTGGGGTTGGCCTGTAGGAGGCCAGTGTGGTTGGAGTGGAATGGCTCTGGGGGAGAGTGGGAGGAAGCTAACTGGGCAGGGGCCAGGCCCTTTGGGGCCGTGGGGAGCCATGGAAGAATTTGGAGTGACATATTGGAGCTCCCCTGACGGCTGTATGGAGAATGGCAGTGTAGGAGGGACCTGACAGCTGAAGAGAAACCAAAAGAAAGGGGGCTGGGGGGGGGGCGCTGCCCTAGGCAAGAGGCATGGGAATCAGTGAGTGACCATTGGGAACTGAACCCCAGGGCCTGCCTCAATGGAACTTGGGGGAGGGGCTCCTGGAAGCACTGAGCTTCCTCCTGCCTTCCTCCCTCCCAATCACCCCCTAAACAGTCTTTGTCTGTGTCTCTTCCCTGCCCTTCCCAACCCTGTCTCTTGTTCCCACTTGTCCTTCTTGCTCCATTTCAGGCCTGGACATTCCCTGATTTCGAGCCCAGTGACCTCTTACTGAGCCTCTGGGAGGGAGTCAGGGTTGCCTTGGTAAAGGTGAGCGGAGCCAGGCCCGGGGTGTAGCCAGGCCTGAGAGCCGACACAGGGAGGAGGAGCAGGCAAGGCATGCATCTGCTAGCCTCAGCCTGGGGCTGGCTTCTCTTTCTGGAAAGCATCTACCTACCTTACTACTTAGCACAACTCCAGCTGGGAAGATGACGTGGTGTGGGCCTCAGTTTCCCCTTCTCTTACTAGGAGAGCCACCCCTCCTGAGGATGCCTACAAGCCTCCTGGGGCTGCAGAAAATGAGGGTGCAGTGCCCTGGTCTTTTCCTGGGAGGGAAAAGATAGACTTTTTGGTCAGTTCCTGGGATTCGAGGGCTGAATCCATTTCTTTTTTATTTATTATTTTAAATGTATATTTTTATTGATTTCAGAGAGGAAGGGAGAGAGATAGAAACATCGATGATGAGAGAGAATCATTGATCGGCTGCCTCCTGCATGCCCCCACTGGGGACCGAGCTCGCAACCCAGGCACGTGCCCTTGGCTGGAATTGAACCTGGGACCCTTTAGTCCGCAGGCCGACACTCTATCCACTGAGCCAAACCGGCTAGGGCTGAACCCATGTCTTATTTCTCCAGGAAGTGGCCATAAATCTTTCTCTTGGCTGTCTGACTGGAGAGGGTGGCGGCCCCACTTCAGGGAAGGAGGGGGCAGCCACAGGACACGCCCTGCGCTTCTGGCCCCACTAGCAAGGGTGCTTCCCAGGCCAGTGATGGGTTTTTTATTCTCAATTTTGAACTCCAGGAGGGTCCCAGTAGGCCAGGGCGGCCTGGGGATGTCTGGTTAGGATGACCTGGCGGTCAGACTACAGTTCAAACTCTCCCCAGGGACATTCACACAGTTTTAATTCTCCTCGGAAAGAAGTGAGTTCCAGCCTCCAGGAAAGAACCAGTTCAGGGGTGGTAGCTGCTGAGCGCTCCCAAACCGGGCCAATCAGATGCCGAAGGTGGAAAGCTCAGGCCAATAAGCGAATAGCTCAACACCTTGGAATTGAAAATAAGCCAATCAGGGTGCAGGCTGTTTCTGGCCCGACAGTGGGTCTGGTAGGGCCAAGCCTGCTTCTGGCCCTCGGCGGCGGCGGGCAGAGGGCATCGGGGCGCCAGAGGCTCTGTCCTGTGCAGGAACAAGGGGCCTCTGTGTGGCGATCTGGGCAGGGCAGCAGCCCCGGGGATGCACACAAGCCCTTCTCTGTTCCCAAACTGGGACGGATGTCCCTTCGCCCAAAGGGAGCAGCTGCTTCTGTCAGGCCAAGGTCCGGGCCACCTCCCCGAGGGGGCACCGGTGACGGTGACAGAGATAGCCGAGCGACCCCGGAAGTCCCCCATCACTCCCGGGCTCACTAGGAACCGGCCTAACCAGCCTTTTCTGGAAGGCGGTTCCTGATGCACATGTGGTCCCTGCCAGGCCTTGGCAGACGTGTTTCCAGGGATCTGGGGAGGGCTCTTCCTGTGCCCCATCCCCCATCCCCATTTAGCAAATGGTTCCCCTCACGAGAGGCAGACTGCACCGCTCCTCTGAGACACCTCCCTCCCAAGCTGGAGGGCGGCCACGGTGTGGGCCTTGCATCCTCTCTGCACCTCTTCCCGCCCCCTCCCCCACGGATCGGTTTTCCTTGAGAGGGGGGTGACTCAGGCCTTCATGGAAACAAATACCGCCCCCCCTCCCCGCGGGGCTGCACGCCCCCTCACCTCTCACATGACTTCAGCACAGCTGCCCCATCCTCCCAGCCAGGACCTCCCAGACTGGTCTCCGGCGTCTCCCCCATCCCGTCACCCCCTCCCAGCCTTCCCCACAGCGGATGTGACTGGGGAACCAGGACTCCACCCTGTTTGTTCTAGGGGCCTCACATCTGGATCTCATCCTGCCGGGGAGGGGGTGCCAGCGCCCTGCCTCTCCCTCTGGACCCTCTGTCCAAGGGCAGGGCTAGATGGTGCTGATGAGAACAGGCTGTTGGGAATCTTGCTTGTCTGGCTCAGTCAGCATCCCCTCCCAAAAGATTGGGTGGAGGGCATCTAGTCCCAAGCAGAGTGTGGCGGCAAGAAGGGAGCTACTCATACTTATTTCGCGCTTGTTATGTGCGAAGGCTACCTCGTGCAGCGTTCCACAGGGTTTTTCTGTCACCCGGTGAAGTGGGCTTTCTTCTCCCCGTTGCGCAGATGAGGACGTGGAGGCTGCGTGCCGATGGACGTGCCCGAGATCCCGCAGCATGTCAGAGGGGGTGTGGCGTTGACACTAGGTTGTCTTCCAGGCCTGTGTCCTCTGGGATGACATGACCTCTGGGATGCTGGGACCTCAGGGCCAACCTGGTTTCTCCTCAAGCCCTTACTGTGGGAGCACCCATAGCCTCAAGGCTTACGCCCGGCCTGAAATCGAGGGCAGTGGGTGGTAATGAGCAGGGCCTGGTGCTGTCGGCACCGAGCATCTCTCTGACCCAGGTGAGCAGGTGGCACGAGGCCCAAGGCTCCAGCGTATTTTGAGAAAAGGGGCAAGCCCTCCGGTTCCTGCCCACAGCTCCACCTCTGGGCAGGCGGGCAAGGCTTCTGGAAGGAAGTCCTCTTTGTGTCCTTCATGCCATTTGGGGGAGCTTCTGAGAGACAGTGTAGCCTAGAGCAGTGGTCGGCAAACCGCGGCTCACGAGCGAGCCACACGCGGCTCTTTGGCCCCTTGAGTGTGGCTCTTCCACAAAGTACCACTGCCTGGGCGAGTCTGTTTTGAAGAAGTGGCGTTAGAAGAAGTTTAAGCTTAAAAAAAATTCGGCTCTCAAAAGAAATTTCCATCGTTGTACTGTGGATATTTGGCTCTGCTGGCTGATGAGTTTGCCGGCCACTGGCCTGGAGGCTATCGACGCGTTGGAGCCGGTCTCTCTGGCTCTGCCGCTTCCTAACTTGGAGACTTTGGGAAAGTGAGTTGACGTCTCTGGGTTTCCCCATCTGTGAAGCAGGGATCGTGATCATTTCGACTTCGTGTGGCCACTCAGGGAGGAGTGCTGGCCCTGGGACTCAACCCCTCGACGTCCCAAGTCCGAGCCCAGGCAGCGTCCACGACCCTGACCCGTCTATCTGTCTCTTGTCTCCGCAGCTCTGACAGCTCCATGGCCTCGGCTGGCCACTGAGCCCCACCATGGGCAGCCTGTACTCGGAGTACCTAAACCCCAACAAGGTCCTGGAGCACTACAACTACACCAAGGAGACGCTCGACGTCCCGCAGACACTCTCCCGCCAGGTGGCCTTGGTCCTCATCATCATCCTGTGCTGTGCCATCGTGGTAGAGAACCTGCTCGTGCTCATCGCCGTCGCCCGCAACAGCAAGTTCCACTCCGCCATGTACCTGTTCCTGGGCAACCTGGCTGCCTCGGACCTGCTGGCGGGCGTGGCCTTCATAGCCAATACCTTGCTCTCGGGCTCTGTCACCCTGCACCTGACACCTGTGCAGTGGTTTGCCCGTGAGGGCTCAGCTTTCATCACACTCTCTGCCTCCGTCTTCAGCCTCCTGGCCATCGCCATTGAGCGGCATGTGGCCATTGCCAAGGTCAAGGTCTACGGCAGCGACAAGAGCTGCCGGATGCTGCTGCTCATTGGGGCCTCGTGGCTCATCTCACTGGTCCTCGGCGGCCTGCCCATCCTTGGTTGGAACTGCCTGGGTCACCTCGAGAGCTGTTCCACCGTTTTGCCGCTCTACACCAAAGACTACGTGCTGTGTGTGGTGACCATCTTCTCTGTCATCTTGTCGGCCATCGTAGTTCTGTATGTCCGCATCTACTGCGTGGTCCGCTCCAGTCATGCCGACTTGGCTGGCCCACAGACGCTGGCCCTTCTCAAGACGGTCACCATCGTGCTAGGGGTCTTCATCGTCTGCTGGCTGCCTGCCTTCAGCATCCTCCTCCTGGACTACGCCTGTCCCGTGCGCTCCTGCCCTATCCTCTACAAGGCCCACTACTTTTTTGCTTTTGCCACCCTCAACTCGCTGCTCAACCCTGTCATCTACACGTGGCGTAGCCGGGACCTGCGGCAGGAGGTCCTGCGGCCCCTGCAGTGCTGCCGGAAGGTGGCGGGGGTGCAAGGACGGCGGGATGGGACCCCCCATCACCGCCTCCTGCCCCTCCGTAGCTCTAGCTCACTGGAGAGGGGCACCCACATGCCCACGTCGCCTACGATTCTGGAGGGCAACACAGTGGTTTGAGGGACATGTGGGCTGACAGCCAGGCCATGGCAGAGGCTCCATGGAGAGGTGCCACGTGACCTCAGACAGACGTGGGGCTGCCAAGCAAGGTGGCCCACGCCACACACCTGGGTGATATTGAAAATATCTCTTACCTGGGAAGGCCAGCGGAGGCACTGACCTGCTGGGAGAAAGAGCTGCAGCAGAGGCCTGGAGGCCAGTGCGGTGACTGGCGTGACCCCTTCAGAACTGGCTCAGGGGAGGTCTGAGGTTTTCTGCAAAGGGCCTGGGAACAGCAGGCAGGCACTCAAGAGGAACTCAGGGCAGGAGCAATTTACAACTTGGTACAAAGGATTTCATTTCACGACACTCTGACCCTCCACCTTGCCACCTTCTGGCAACCTCAGGCCCCTTCCCTGGAACCAGTGCCCCAGGGGCTGGAGGCCTCCTCCCTTACTGTCTGGGCAGCCCCAGCTAATAGTTCCCCAAGCCCAAATCCACAGCTTCCCCAAATGTCATCAGCTGCCCACTTCTTCCCTTTCCTCTTACTCCACGAGATGCCAGGAAACCACGGATTTGGGGGGGGAAGGGGCTGAACCCCATTTTCAGACCTCATTGGCCAGTTGTACTATTTGAGGCACAGAGAAATCACCAAGGGCTGGAAAAACCTGTCTGGGGAGCTGAGGAGGGCTCAGCATGGAACTTGAGAAAGTTCTGGGGGAGCTGTTAGCCCAGGACCCTTCCACCTCCCCCCAAAACAACCACCCCCAGGCTACTCCCACCTCCAGCCCCAGCTGAAGTCCCAGCTCTCCTAAGGCAGGGCAGCTTGAGTCCACGTGCCTCCTTTCAAGTTGTAGTGAATGGAGCAGGGAGTGGGGGTGCCGAGGACATTTGTGAGGGCTCTCCCCCAACCTGCTCCAGAAGGACTTTGCTAAATCCTGTGGATAGGTAGAAGGATCATTGCGGTACAAACATATTTATGTGTCTCTCAGTGTCTGTGCGTGTCTTTGTGTGTGCGTGTGTGATGTCTGCGACCTTTGCCTGTGTGTCCCCGGAATGAATGCTATTCTGTCTCCTCATGTCTGTTGAAGCTGCCAAAGAGGGGTCCGGCCCCACACAGACCCCTTCGTAATCGCTGGCTCATTCCCCCACTTGAGAGCTGGGCTGCAGCTCACCTGGGGAAGGAAACCTCATGCCTCAAAATGATTTCTTGTGAATGCAAAGGTTGGGAGGGTCTTTTGGGGGGCAAGGAGCCAGACGGGGGCTTGCCTCCCCTTATTCAGCTCCCCAGATGCCCCCACGCCCCATGTCTGAGACCAGGCCCAGGCCAATAAACGGTTCAATTTCTCTTTCTGATGCCTGTTTGTCTTTTCAGGTTTACGGTGGGAGTTCTCCCATTATCACTCCGTGGCTGGGGGGTGGATGGGATGAGGGAGGGTGGCTGCTGCCCAGGCAATCCACCACCCTTTGCCAGTCTTCCCATTTTGTGTCCCAGACCAGGGCTGCAGTGGCTGAGAAAACAGGGTCAGCGCTGTCATTTCCCCAGGACAGTTGTCCAGGGCTTCTTCCCCTTTTCCTTAAAGAAGGGTCTGGGGGCTGGTGGGGACCCCTTTCTCCAACCCAAGTACATGTCTCTCCCTGGGAGCTGGAGAGATTATCTTGGGGCCCAGTGGCCCACAGGGTCCTCCAGAGAGCAGTATTCCCCAGAGAAATGGCTGACTAAGCACTTTGCAGGCACATAGACGTGACGCCTCAGCAGGACTCCTTTAATGGAGCTGTGGGTTTAGAGAAGTGACGTGATCTGCTCAGGGTCACACAGCCCGTTGGAGCAGCACCTGTCTGGATTCGAACTCAGGTGGGCTGACTTGAGATCCTGCCAGCTCTAATACTGGGCCAGAGAAAGGATCCTCAACCCCCTCTTTGCCATGCATGGGACCAGGAGAAGCCCAGATGGAACTCAGCTGGAGGGTGGGTACCTAGCTCAGCTCCAGGGTGGCACCCCACTCCTTTGCCCAGAGGCACAGGGCTCAGTGGCTCCTTTGAAGAGCAGCACTTTGATCGGGAACGCAGAGCCCAAGCTGAAGCCTCGCCCAGCAGCGCCAGCACCAATACTAGGGCGGCCAGTGAGGGAGGAGTGAGGCAGGCAGCAGCCAGAGGCCGAAAGGCCTGCACCCCCATGGGAATTCCCCTCCCGCCAGTAGTGCAGAGAACCTCTGCAAACCTGAGGCCTAGTTGAGTTTGGAGGGAAGAGGCATAGGCCAGGCAAGAATCAATACATTTCCCCCCAAATACTTACATGCTTCCACCGTCTCCTCCTTCAGGCCTTTGCTCACATGCCACCTCCTTGTAGAAGCCTGCCCTGACCACCTCCCTTCCCATCTAGCCCATCACCTGGCAGTATTTCATATAACAATTTACCTGTCTTCCCCCACTACAATATGAGAACCTTGAAGTAAGGATTGCATCTGTCTTCTTCACCACGGTGTCTAGCATGTTAAGCAGCACTTGGCTCCCCACCACAGGGCCTTTGCACCTGCTGTTCCCTCTGTCTGGAATGATTATCCCCCAGGCATCCTTATGACTCTTCTCTCCTTCAAATCTATATTCAAATATACCCTGGGTGAGGCCTCTAGCCTCGCCATACATGAGCTTCTTTTTAAAAAAAAAATATTATATTTTTATTGATTTCAGAGTGGAAGGGAGAGGGAGAGAGAGAGAGAGAGAGAAATAGAAACATCAATGATGAGAGAGAATCATTGATCGGCTGCCTCCTGCACACCCCCTACTGGGGATCGAGCCTGCAACCCTGATATGTGCCCTTGAACAGAATCGAAGCCGGTACCCTTCAGTCTGCAAGCCGATGCTCTACTCACTGAGCCAAACCAGCTAGGGCTAGTTTCTTTTCCTACCTGCCTCTCTTGCTACTCTTTCAACATGGAACACGTTTTCCTTCATCCTGTCTATTTTTCACCTCCCCTTTAGAATGCTAGCTCTATGACAGCAGGGGTTGGTGTCTGTCTTCACCGTTTGGTCCCAGAACAGTGACGAGCACACAGTAGGTTCTCAATAAATGTTTGTGAAATAAATGAAAGCGAAAGCAAATGATGGTCATTTCAGTAAGTGGTACTCCCATCAGCACTCTAACAGGTTAAGGAAACTGAGGCACAGAGAGAGCAAGTGAACTGCCCAAGCTCATGTAGCATGTGAGTGGAAGTGTCGGGATTTGAACCCAGGCAGTCCTTGATTGAAAATGGCAATCGCATCTGATCCCCCTCAGTACCCTGAAGATCCACGTTACTGATCTCTCAAATCTTGGAGCCTAGAATGGGAGGGACCAACCTAGAGGGAGGCAAGATGACTTTCACCTCCTTTCCCCCAGATGCCTGTTGGATATTAGGAAGCATCAGAATCATCTGGAAGAACCTGTTAACATGCAGGTTCTTAGGCGTTGCAGTGACAGATTCTGATTTGAATAGGTCTGGAGTGACCCCAGCAACGCCTGTTTTTCACCAAACACCTTTAGGCGTCATCTTGGGACCATAGTCTAAGAAGGTTCCAGACTCCATAATCTCAATAGAATTTCTTGCATTGATGGAACTATGCCATATTCGCCCTGCCCACTTGTGAGCTATTTAGCACTTGAAATTTGGCTAGTGTGATGCAGGGACTAAATTTTAACTTTAATTTAAAAGTAAATAGCCGTGATTGCCATTAGCAATTCTACAGTGTGCACCTCTGGTTTCTGCAGCCTCAGGGCAGCTGAACTCTCTTGGCATTATACCACCAATTCAACAAAAACTCTTGAGTCTCACCATATCATTGTTATGAATGACATGGTAGCTTCCACATGTCACGTCATAATTTTGGAATATTTCTTTTAATAATGATAGCAAGATTAAGCTCAGTGCCTGGCCGGCATGGCTCACTGGTTGAGGCTTGACCTATGAACCAGAAGGTCACGGTTCGATTCCTGGTCAGGGCACATGCCCGGGTTGCAGGTTCGATCTCTAGTGTGGGGCGTGCAGGAGGCAGCCAATCAGTGATTCTCATCATTTATATTTCTATCTCTCCCTCTCCCTTCCTCTCTAAATCAATAAAAATACATTTTAAAAATATAATAATTTAAAGAAAGATTAGGCTCCGCTGCAAATAGAAAACAAAATATTAGTAATTTAAGAAAGAGAAATGCATGCCTGACCCCTGGCTGGAAAGTTCATCCACGTTCATCAAATAAATGGACTCTCAGGCTTACGGAAAGTGGGGGGAAAGAAATGGATTTCTCATATAAAAGAGTTTCAGAGGAAATTGGACTGGGTAAGAAGGACAGATGCCTACTTCTTAGCATCCAGGCTCCCATCTGTCTGCCTGTCCACCCATCCATCTACCTAAATCTATCTGTTTATCTATTTATCATCTATCATCCATCTATCCACCTAAATACTTTGTTTCCTAAGAATAAGGCATTCTCCTAATCTCAGTAAAATTACCAAAATCAGGAAATCTACAAACCTTTATCAGATTTCACCAATTGTCCCATTACCGACCTTTATCGCAGAAGAAAATCCCAGACCACGTGTTGAATTCATTTATCTTTTCAGTCCCTTCCATTGGTTGGGCGTTGTCCCGTGCACTGAAAGGCTGAGGGTCGGAGCACATGCCCGGGTGTGGGCTTGGTCCCCAGTGGGGGGCATGCGGGAAGTGGACCATCGATGTTCCTCTCCCTCTCCCTCTCTCTAAAAGTCAATTTTTAAAAATCAAAATAAATAAAGGATAGTTTCTGAACCTATCTTTTGCGACCTTGACATTTTAGAAAAATATAGGCCCGTTACTCGATAGAATGCCCTTCAACTTGGATTTGTCTGATATTTCCTCATGATTACATTCAGGCTATGCATTTTTTTGGCAAAAATATCACAGAAGTAATGTGTTTTTCTTAATTAGCCTCATTACCAGCCATGCTAACTTTTACCACTTGGTGGTATCTGCCAAGTTTCTCCACTTTGAAGTTACTATTACCCCCTTTGTAATTATTAACTGTCTTGTAAGGTGGTACTTGGAGACTCTGTAAACAGCCTGTTACTCATCAAACTTTTACTCCTTTAGCATCCATTCTTGTCTGAATCAATTATTACTCACTGGCTATCTTTAGGAAAATAGGAGGGCATCACATCATTTTATTTGTAGATATGCCACTTTTTATCTTCAAAAGAAAATAATACTTTTTTTTTCCAGCTTAAACACAAAACCATGATTATACTTATCAAAAGTACCAGTCAGCCCCAGTGGGTTTGGCTCAGTGGATAGAGCGTCAGCCTGTGGACTGAGGAGTCCCAGGTTCGATTTCGGTCAAGGGCATATGCCCGGGTTTCAGTGCTCGATCCCCAGTGGGGGGCATGCAGGAGGCAGCCGATAAATAATTTTCTCTCATCATTGATGTTTCTAGCTCTCCTTCTCCCTTCCTCTCTGAAGTCAATAAACATATATTTTTTAAAAGTATCAGTCAGTGTTAAAATTTCCCTATCTGTTTTCCTTTTTTTATAGATTTATCTTTTATTATTTTTCAATACAACCTATTTTGCTTTCCCAAATTAATTTACTCATAAGCCAGTATATTTAACATACATTTTCAGACATTTTTCTCTTCTTCAATTTGTTTATTGAAATTTACATTCCTTCAAATTCTCATTCCAATCTTACCCTTATACAATAAACCTCCTACAACCATGCTCATCTAACCACTGTTGTTGTTTTTTTTAACATTTTATTTATTTGTATTAGAATTCAAATAAGGTCCTCACATACATTTAGTTAGTGGATTTCTTAAGTATTGTTTAACAGCCTTTCCTTGTTAAACAATAGGCGTAAGCACCTATTTAACGTTGTTTAACTGAGGTTGAGTAATTCATTTGTTGAAGAAACAGGTTGCTTGCCTGGCGAGTTTCATAATTTGTTATCAGCTGATGGCATCCCCTTATGTCATGTTCCTCTTCCCCAGTCAGATTTGAGATTGATATTTTTGGCTTCAATTCTTTACAGGTGGTGCTGGAAACTTCCAACAAGAGGATATGATATTTCGATGTCTCTCTTTTCCTGGTGACTAAGACTGATCAGGGGGTTCAGAGGCCATCAGTCCAACCCCACCTTTGTAAATTCCCCACCCAACCGTTCCCTAATGGTCTGATCATCCAGGAACATCTGTTGCCTGGACCCATCGTTGCATGAGCAGTCTTCAAATCTATCTCCCCATCCTCACATCCTGGTCAGTTTTCTCATTTGTCTACAAGGCAAATGTACTTCCCCCCAAATCAAACCCACAACCCTGGTGTATTGGTCGCCACTCTAACCAACTGAGCTACCCAGCCAGGGCCAGGACTCTGCATTTTGACTCTGCGCCACTTCTGATGTGAATCATGCATGACTTACAAATGCTGGTCTGAGGGCTGATAAAGGGCTGTGAAGATACTGCCTCGAGGAAATATAGGACAAGGTCATTGCTTCCTCATTTCCTTGTGGCTAAATCCCTCATTCTCATCCAGGATGATTCCACACCTCCAGGGGACATTCGGCAATTATAGAGACACTTGGTTTTCCCACCTGGGGGTGGCTGTGCTCCAGGCATCTCGTGGATAGAGATCAGACAGGTTACTGATCGCCCTGAAATGCACAGGAAAGTCCCCCATGACCAAGGACTATCCAGCTCTGAATGTCAGCAGTGCTCAGCTTGAGAACAGCACATGCCCCTCTGGCTCCTTCCACTTGGTCAGCTGGGTCAGGACTGCTAGGCCACAGCTGATAGAGGGAGGAAACTTCTAGAGACATCCCCAATGCGCCGACTGGAGACTCTGGCCACATCTCTTTGCCAGGTAGTTTTAATAACTTGGTGATCGCCTTTGGAGAGGCGGTGGTGGTTCATTAGTGGTTATTTCCCCAGGTAGGAGGAGCTTCACGTGCAGCGTCTCTGATATAAGGGCCAGGGCAGGCCCACCTCTCATCCCTGCTCAGTGTGGCGTGGACCATTTTCTTTGCAGTTCAGGAGCAGACGCTGTTGTGCTTTTACTTCTTGCGCCAGAAGGTGGGTGACTCACCCAGGTCTCAGCCCTGTTTTTCTCTAGGGCCCGGAGGCTGTAATGGCCTGTGGGGACCCAGACAGGCTGGTGCTGGCTGGGCTGAGGGAGGAAAGGTGGGATAAAGGTCTTGGAAGGAAGAAAGGAAGCCCAAGTTGAGAGAAGTGGGAATAAGTACCCTGGTGACTTATATAAACAAAGTCAGGTGATATGTACTCTTTCATGCCTGGTTTCTTGCACACAGACTAATGTTTGTTTGTTTGTTGAGATTTTTCTATAGTTTTGCATAGTGTTGTCGAGTACTCATTCTTGATACTAAATACTAGTGTTCCGCAAACTAGGCCATATTCACCCCATAGCCTGTTTTTGTGTGGACTGTAAGGTAAGAATGGTTTTTCCACTTTTAATTAGAAAAAAAAATCAAAATAAAACATCTTATGACATGTGAAAGTAACATTCAAATTTCAGTAAGTAAAATTGAACACAGCCATGCCCACTCATTTACAAAATCATCTGTGGCGGCTTTCACACTACAATGGCAGAGTTGAGCTGTTGTGACAGACAGTACGGCCCACAAATTCTAAAATATTTACTCTCTGACCCTTTACAGAAAGAGTTTGTGACCCCAGTGTATCTTATTCCACTGTATACATAAGTAGCTGTCATTGTTTCTATTGGTGTTAGACATTTACATGGCCTTCAGTTATTGGCTATTGTGAAGAAAGCTGCTGTGAACATTTTTGTACATCATTTGGTGGATGTGAGCACACATTCCAAGAGTGGAGTTTCTGGGTCATAGGGCAGGCATATATTTAGTTTTAGTAAATAAGCCAACTTGTTTTCCAAAGTGACTGTACCGTTTTCAACTCCCCCAGCAACACAGGAGCGTCCTGGTGTTGCTAACAATTGCCAATTTTCTTTTTTCATTAGAGCCATCCTGGTGTGGGTAGGAGCTGATATTGCACTGAGGCTTCATTTTGCATTTTCCTGATGACTAATGAAGTTGAACAGCTTTCCGTATGAGTCTTTGCCATTTGGATATCCTCTTTTGTGAAATGCCTGTTCAGCATTTTTGTCTACTTAGTAAAAAAGGAATTGTCTGTCTTTTCATTAATTTGGATGAGTCCTATGTGTACTGTAGACATGAGTGCTTGTTCAGCATATATGTATGGCTTGTCTTCAGGGGGTACCTTTAAGAACAAATTCATTTTAATATAGTCTAAATGTTTTCCTTGATGATTAACGTGCTTTGTGGCCTGTTAAACACTTGCTTATCCCAAAGTCACAAATATATAGAATATAGATGTCTTATTTTAAAAGCTTTCTTTAAATTTTTAAAAATTTATTGACTTTAAAAATATATATACTTTTTAAAATTAATTTCAGAGAGGAAGGGAGAGAGAGAAACATCAATGATAAGAATCATTGATCGGCTGCCTCCTGCACACCCCCTCCGGGATTGAGCCCGAAAACCGGGCATGTGCTCTGACTGGGAATCCAACCATGACCTCCTGGTTCATAGGTCAACACTCAACCAGTGAGCCACACTGGCCAGGCTGATACTTTATTTTTAATTAGAGAGGGAGGAAGAGAGAGAAACATCAATTTGTTGTTCCACTTACTTATGGATCATTGGTTGCTTCTTGTATGTGCCCTGACCCCGTACTGAAACCGAAGTGTATTGGGATGATGCTCTAACCCAAGGGTCCTCAAACTTTTTAAACAGGGGGCCAGTTCACTGTCCCTCAGACCGTTGGAGGGCCGGACTATAGTTTTAAAAAACCTATGAACAAATTCCTATGCACACTGCACATATCTTATTTTGAAGTAAAAAAACAAAACGGCAAAAACACCCGCATGTGGCCTGCGGGCCGTAGTTTGAGGACGCTTGCTCTAACCAATTGAGCTACCTGGCCAGGGCTTAACAGCTTTCTTGACTTTGCTTTCCCATTTAGATCTGCAAGATGTTTGGAACTGAATTATGGTTTGAGCTAGGGGTCAAAATAACACTTTCTTCCATAAGGCCATCCAACAGACCCAGCACCATTTATTGAAAAGACCATCCTTCCCCCACTGCTCTGCCAGTTGTTTTTGTTTGACATAAATAACATAGCCACATGCTCCAGTATTCAAAAGGGCAAAAAGATATTCAGAAGAATTCCTCTTCCTGCCCACAGCTTCCATCCTGCTAGTTAACATTCTTTATCTCTAGGAAGTTATGTTTGTTTTCCAAGGTTTTATGCAGAGACAAGTAAATATACATAATTACTCCTACCCTTCCCCCCTTTTTACATAAACATAGCACACGATGAATTCTGTTCTACATCTGTATTTTGTTTCCACTTACGGCTAGGAAACTCTATGATATTATGTGAGAAAATATCCCTTTGGTGTTTGTTGTTTGGGGTCTGTCACTGTATGAATGGAACACCATTTCTCTAGCTAATCATCGCTGATGGAAAACCAGGTTTTTCCCTCTTTGCTACAGTCAAGGCTTAGTGAAGAGCTGTGTCTGCTTCTCATTTTGCACATGTGGATGAGTGGCTCTCAGGAGAAATTCTTGTAAGTAGAATAAGTGAATCAAAGGGGGGTGCATTTGCTTTTTGATGGATATTTGCAGACTGAGCATTTAATGTGGGGGAACAGGCATCATACCCTAATCCTTGAATCTCTCTGAGTCTTTATTGCATGCCAACTATATCCTGGGCACTTGGCTGGATATAGGTGGGGGTATGAGTGACATAAACGATCACCCCAAAATATGTGACTGCCAGCTGAGGTAAAGGCTCTGAAAGAAAGAGCTGTAGTTCGAAGAGCCTAGCAGATACCTGATAGGGCTAGAGGAGGAAAGGAAAGGCTCCTTGAAGGAGGAGATGGTTAAGACCAAATAGGAAGCATGATTAGAGATTCTCCAAATAGGAGAAGTGGACACACAGAACAGCAGGACTTTCCAGGCTAAGAGGATAGCAGTGCAGACGTTTTCTATGGCTGCCTAACAAAAAGCCCCAAAGTCTAGTGGCTTAGAGCAATACCCAGGTATTATCCTTCAGGGTTTCTGTGGGTTGGGAATTTGGGAACAGCAAAACGGAGAGCTCCAGCCTGAGGCCTCTCATGCGGGCACAGACAGATATTGGCCGGGGCTGCAGTCATCTGAAGGCTTGACTGAGGCTGGAGGAGCACTTCTAAAGTGGCTCACTCACCAGGCTGAGAAATTGGTTCCTCTTCCTATGGACCTCCCTGTAGGGCTGTTTGAGCATCCTTACAGCATGGTGTCTGGCTTCCTCCGTGAGAACAAGCTTGTGTGGTGATGGCTTCTATGGCCTAGTCTCAGAAGTCACATGCCTTGACTCCTACCGGATTCTCTTGGCCACACAGACCGGCCTTGATTCTGTGGGAGACGACTCCACAAGGGCATGAATCTTGAGAGGCAAGAGATGTCGCGGGCCCCATTAGAGGGTGGCTACCACAGGTCTTAGGCAAGAAGGGGCTGGAAGTATCCAGGATGTAGCTCAGCTGGGGTGAGCAAAGGAGTGGCGGGGCTAGGTTAGTAGGGGTTGGGGTTACCCTAAGTGCCCTGAGAAGCCATCTAGGTGTGTGGGATGGGCTAGGGAGGAGATGGCAGGATCAGATTAGGATTCTGAAAAGATCCCTCCCACTGCCATGTAGAGAATAGGTGGGGGAGAGCTGAATGGCAGCCCAGGAAGGATGCCGGGCCAGTGTTCAGGAGAGAGGTGAAGGTGGCCTGGGCCAGGGAAGATCAGCTAACTGACTCAGGACTGTTTGAAAAAAAACAACAACAAAGCCACCTAGCTTGGCAGCAATCCTTGAGGCTGCTGGGCTTTGCTCCAGGCGAGAGACCTTGGTGGCTGTGACTAATTCCCCAGCATGTGGGCATGACTCAGCGCTGACCTTCTGGCTGACCTTGGCTCAAGATTGTGACCACCCCCTCACCAGCCCTGGCCCGTTGGGCTGATGCTGGCCTCTTCTTCCTTATAGCTGGAGGCTGGAAGCAGGGAGCTTGGGCCTGACAAGTCTTTTCTCCTGAGGGGTTTGTGAACACTACCAAGAGGTGGAGGTGGAGTGAATGCCCACATGAGCTGAACCTGGTTTCTTCTGGAAGTTCCAGTCTTGCTAAAGGGAGGAGCCCATTTCTAGGTGGGAGAGGGAGTCTCTGGGGGCCCAACCAGTCACTGTGGAGGTTCCTGAAGCCATGAGTATCCTTTCTCCGTTGATTTAGCTGATTTTTTTTTTTTAGCTAAAAACTCTGGATGAAGCAGGTGACTCATGGGTTAGAGACAAACCTGAGCTGATTTGGGCCTGAGTTTCCCTGTTTGTAAAATGGAAATTACATTGTTCTGGGGGAGAAAACGGCTTGATACCTACCAACATTTGCATCAGGCACCTCCCTGTCCTATATATTAATTCAACTGATATTTAGATTCCTGTGGATGAGTCCTTGGAGCATCAGCTGTGAAGGAGGCAGACCAGTACTTGCCATCTGGAGCTCATAACCTTTGCAGGGATTGGCCCACCATCTGTTTTGGTAAATACAGCCCAGGAAGGATGCTGGACTCTTATTGGGACAGCCATACCTATTCACTTATGTATTGTCTATGGCTGTTTTCATGCTATAATGGCAGGAGTGAGTGGCTGCAACAGAGAGAGAGGACCCACAAAACCTGAAACATTTACCACCTGATCCTTTATAGAAAAACGTGCTGATCCCTGCTCTGTTCTAATGGAGCAGACAGACTACAACAGATGTAAAGAGAATCTCTGACAGTAAACGCTATGAAGGAACTGGGTGACGGGATAGAGTGACGGGTGGTGGTGAGGGGTTGCTTCCAGGTGGTCAGGGAGAAGCCTTTGGGTAGCAGCAAACTTTGAGTTGTGTGACTCTCCCGGAGGAGTAGCCTGGGTGCCCTGGCCAGTGTGGCTCCGTGGGTTGGAGCATCATCCCGAAATACACCAAAAGGTGGCGAGTTCAATTCCCAGTCAGGGCACATACCCAGGTTGCAGATTTGATTCCTGGTCAGGACACGTAGGGGAGGCAGTGGATCGATATTTCTCATATCGATGTCTCTGTGTGTCTCTCTCAAATCAATAAAAAATATATATATATATCCTCAGGAGAGGATTAAAAAAAAAAAAAGTGGCCTGGACAGAAGTGACAGCAAAGGCAAAGGCCCTGGGGCACAGAAGAGCTTGAGAGACTAAAAGTGGGTCAAAGTTGGAGCTCAGCGAGAGGAAGAAGGAGAGGCCTTCAGGCAGGACCCTTGTAAATGGAGTAAAATACTTAGATTTTAGTTCAAGGGCTAAGTTTTAGTTCAAGGACTATGAGAGTTTTAGTGGGGAAGAGGAAAATGGCATGTTCCAAAAAAAAAAAAAAAATTTTAAGGTCTTTGGATACAGGGGTCTGGGGGGGTCAGAGAGAAGGCTGCTAGAATAGTCCGGGTGAGTGACGATGGCAGTCTGGGCTGAGGCGGTGGCAGAGGAAATAAGCAGAAAGACCTGGGCTAAATTTCAGAGGAAGAACTAAGAGATTCCTCATGCTTTGCATGTGAGGGGAGGAGACGAGTTAGAGATGACGTCTGGCTTTTTGCCCCTGAGCAACTTGAGAGCAGGTCCAGTTGGGCTGGAAGCCCAGCTTTGGCACCAACTTGTTCGGGCTCTTGAGCAAGTCTTTATGTCCCTGAGCCTTTGCTCTTTCTGTAAAATGGGTCAATTATCTGCTGGCTAAAGGATTATAAAGGTAACCCACCTGAGGGGAGCCTCCAATAAGTACAGTGCTCTCCTGTGAGCGGAGGCCCCTGGCCGGCAGCGGAGGCCCCTGGCCGGCAGCGGAGGCCCCTGGCCGGCAGCGGAGGCCCCTGGCCGGCAGCGGAGGCCCCTGGCCGGCAGCGGAGGCCCCTGGCCGGCAGCGGAGGCCCCTGGCCGGCAGCGGAGGCCCCTGGCCGGCAGCGGAGGCCCCTGGCCGGCAGCGGAGGGCCCTGGCCGGCAGCGGAGGGCCCTGGCCGGCAGCGGAGGCCCCTGGCCGGCAGCGGAGGCCCCTGGCCGGCAGCGGAGGCCCCTGGCCGGCAGCGGAGGGCCCTGGCCGGCAGCGGAGGGCCCTGGCCGGCAGCGGAGGCCCCTGGCCGGCAGCGGAGGCCCCTGAACAGCAGCTGGTCTGCTGATGTCTCCCCTTCCCTCACCTCCCTTCTGGTCCTGTGAGCACCCCTTTTCCTCAGGTGGGCTAGGGGCCCAGATGCAGGCTCCTGACAGGTCTGTGGGACTTGAGCCTCACTCTGGTCAGATTGTCTTCTATCTGCCACTCACTTTCTGCCCCTCTCCTCAGTCCACTTCCCCCAGTGCTGTCCCTTTGGCATCCCAGGGCCTGACAGCAGGCTCTTTTGCATGCAGGCTCTGGAGCTAAAGACACCTGAGATCATGGTCCCTGCTGCTTACTGGTCCCCGAGTTTATGATCTTGGGTCAGCAGCCTCTGAGCCGGGCTCAGTTGTAATAACTATCCTAGGCCACGGGAAATGGGGTCCTGATCTCTCCCTTAATGCTTAAGAATGAAATAACTTCTCTAAAGAGCCTGGTGCAGTACATAAGTGCTGATTAAATATTAAATTAATAGTTATTAACTTTAGTTCTAATATTTCCATTCTCCTGGATCTTGCCATGGGTGGGTAACCCGTAGCAACCAGAGGGCCTAAGGTCCGCTGCTGGCCAGGCCCACCCCTCCCTACCAGCTGCTGTGGAAACTAGGTGTATGTTTGTGTTTATGAACACATTCATTTACACATTCTGTAATATAAAAACGTAAAGCTATATCATTATTTTTAACTCTGTTCTGGTGCTTCTGTTATGGCAGATAAAGTACTTTAAAAAAAAAACCAACCTCAGCCCTAAAAACAAACAAAAATAAACAATAAGATAAGCCTTTTTTTGTGGGTTTTTTATTGTGGTAAAAAATAGTATTTACCATCTACAGTATTTACATGCTGTACTATAATACAGAACAGCATTGTTAAGTACATACACTCTGTTGTGCAACAGATCTCTGGCACTTTCATCTTGTAAAACAAACTCCGCTCTATTGAACAACTTCCCTTTTCTGCCCTCCCACTAGCCTCTGGTAGTCACCATAGTTCTTTCTCTACCCGAGTTTGACTACCTTAGATATCTCCAATAAGTGGAATCCTACAGTATTTGCCTTTTGAGACTGGCTTATTTCACTTACCATAATGACCTCAAGGTTCATCAGGTTGTTTCAAAGGCCAGGATTTCCTTTTTTTTTTTTTAAAGTAATAATCTTGAAGTGAGCATCCTTTATAGGTTATTAAGAGAAAAACAATTACACAAATCATTTGTTTAAAACTCTTTTAAAAATCTATATTGATTGAATTGACTGTTACAATGGAGATAGAAGCATTGACTTTTGACAATTTGTCTAAGAATTAGTTCTTTTGTTGTTTTATTGTTGACACTATTACAGATATCCCGATCCTCCCCCCCTCCATCTTTTGCTTACTTCCACCCACCCTGCCACCCTTCACCTGGCCTTCATCACTCTATTGTCTGTATCCATGGGTTATGCATATATGTTCTTTGGCTGATCCCTTCACCTTCTTTCATCCAGTCCCCCTCCCCCTTCCCCCCTACATTTGTCAGTCTGTTCCACGTACCCATGCCTCTGGTTCCATTCTGTTCATCAGTTTATCCTGTTCATTAGATTCCACATAAAGTGAAATTACATGGTACCCGTCCTTCTCTGACTGGCATGTTCTACCCAGCACAATAATCTCCAGGTCCATCCATGCTGTCACAAAGGGCAAGAGTTCCCCCCCTTCTACAGCTGCACTGAATAATAATATTAACAATAATTAATATTAATAACAATACGAAGGCTGAATAATATTCCATTGTATGTATATGCCACACTTAAAATATTTTTATTGATTTCAGAGAGGAAGGCAGAGGGAGATAGAAACATCAATGATGAGAATCACCGATCACTGCCTCCTGCGCACCTCCCAATGGGGACTAAGCCTGAAACTCAGGCATGTGCCCTGACATGTGCCCAGGCATGACCTCCTGGTTCATAGGTTGACGCTCAACCACTGAGCCATGCCAACCGGGCTATGACACATTTTATTTTCTCTTTTAAAACATATTTTTATTGATTTCAGAGAGGGAGGAGAGATAGAAACATCAATGATGAGAGGTAATCATTGGTCAGCTGCCTCCTGCACACTCCCTACTGGGGATCGAGCCCACAACCCGGGCATGTGCCCTTGACTGGAATCGAATCCAGGACCCTTCAGTCCTTGGGCTGATGCTCTATCCACTGAGCAAACCTGGCTAGGGTGCCACATTTTCTTTATTCACTCACCTAGCAATGGACACTTGGGTTGCTTCCACCTTTTGGCTACTGTGAATAATGATGCAATGATCAAACTGGGTATGCAAATATCTCTTTAAGATCCTGTTTTCAATTCTTCTGAATATATACCCAGAAGTGGGATTGCTGGATCATATGGTAGTTCTATTTTTATTTTTTGAGGAACTTCCACACTTTTCTGTAGCTTCTGCATCATTTTACATCCCTATTAACAGTGCACATGGGTTCCGAACTCTACATCTTTGTCAAACTTCAATTTGGATAATGGCCTTCCTCATGGGTATGAGATATTTCATTGTAGTTTTGATCGGCATTTCCCTGATGGTTAGTGTTGTTGACCATCTTTTCATATGTTTATTGGTCATTTGTGTATCTTTTATTTCAAAAGGAACTTGAACCCAGGAGTATTTATGTTGCACATGTCAGACACGATGTCAGAATGGTGCACATTACAAATCCTGCATCCACATATATACCTAGACAGAATAAAATTACATATTGTACATTAAGTTTTTATCTCCACTTCCTCATAGCATTTTTGCATGTATATGCAAATACTGACATCATTGCCTTGTAAATTTTTCAACTTTTGTCACACACACAAAAAAGTCATCTTGTACAAAGTTTTTTTAATTATGAAGACAAATAAATCACAGTGATGAATAAAAAAAAAAAAAAGGAACTTGAAATGTGTATGCAAATCCTATCCCATTTTTTAAATCCGGTTGTCTGAATTGTAGTTCTTTATATACTCTGGATGTTAACTCCTTATGGCATATATGGATTGCAAATATTTGCTCCTATTCCATAGGTTGCCATTTGTTGATTGATTCCGTTGCTGTATATAAATTAAATTTGATGTAGTCCCATTTGTCAATTATAGTTCTTATTGTTTGTGCTTTTGGTATCATACCAAGACATCATTGTCAATCCCATTGTTGTGAAGCTGCCCCCCTCAGGTTTTCTCCTAGGAGTTCTATAGGTTCGGGCCTTACATTTAGGTCTTTAATCCATTTTGAGTGAATTTTTACATATGGTATTAAGTAAGGGTCTAACTTCATTCTTTTGCATATGAATATCCAGTTTTCCCTGCAGCATTTGTTGAAAACTATCCTTCCCCCAGGTTCTGGTGCTCTAAAACAAAACAAAACAAAATACCCTTTTACTTATTTATTTAAGCCCTCACTCCAGGACGTTCTTAGAGAGAGGAAGGGAAAGAAAGAGAAACTTCAATCGGTTGCCTTCTGTGCACTCAAACCTGCAATCCAGGTATCCTGGTGCACTGGAGGACGGTCAACCAACTGAGCCACTCAAACAAGGTGCCTTTTTAAACATACAGGCTGTAGAAGTGGCCCGGGTCTCCCTAAATGGAGATCCTTGGTGCTAGTTATACATCCTGATAATTTTTTGGAGTAGATGCTATTAGCCTTCCCCCCTCCCCCTTTAATATTTCCATTGATTTTTAGAGAGAGTGGAAGGGAGGGAGGAAGGAGGAGAGACAGAAACCTCAATGTGAGATACTAATCAATTGCCTCTGGCATGGGCCCTAATGGGAGCGAGGGTCGAACCTGCAACACAGGTATGACCTTGCCACAACCTTCCCGGGAGTGCGTGGGTTGATGCTCTAAACCACAGCGACCAGGGCTAGCTCTTTTTTATTATATACATTTTTTTACGGATTTCACATAGGAAGGGGGAGAGAGTGATAGAAACATCCATGATGAGAATCATTGATCCGGCTGCCTCCTGCACGCCCCCTATGAGCCCGGCAACCCGAGCATGTGCTCTGACCAGAACCCTTCAGTCCGCAGGCCCACACTCTATCCACTGAGCCAAACCGGCTAGGGCCTAGCTCCTTGTTATAGATGAGGAAACTAAGGCTGGATCCAAATGACCTGCCCAAGGTCCTTATAGCGAGCAAACATGTAGAAATGGAATTGGAACTGAGAACTTGAATCCAAGGCCTACATGCTTGAATCCCGTGGGGATCCTCCCTTTTTTATTCCCAGCATACTGGAAAGAATGAATGAATGACTGTCTCAGGCAAAAAGCTTGGAGCAAACGCTGGATCTTGGACAAGTCCACTGCTCCACGCGGGGGTGCACCTCCGTCTCGCGCATGCGCACCCCATGGGCACAGCAGGCTCCACTCTGTCTGTCCGCAACTGTTACAAGCTCTCTCAGCATGGTACGTCCCGCATTCCCCCATGCCCGGGCCGGGGTGGTACGCGCCACCTCCGCCAGCCCCTCCCTGTCGGTTTCCGCGCGAAAAGCCAGAGCTGCCTGTGCTGCCGACACCTCTGTTGCAGCTTCCAAGATGCCTGCTCGAACCGCCCCGGCTCGGGTGCCCGCGCTGGCCTCCCGGGCCATCTCACTGCCGGACGATGTCCGCAGGCGGTAGGTGCTGCAGGGGACCGCGAGCTCCGTGGGGTGGCATGTCGCTGGGGGTGCAGGGGGTGCTTCCCCTCTGGGTAGCCCTTGGCTGCTGCTGACAGACGGGCGCGCATGCGTGGGGTTGCTTGGCGGCAGTTGGCGCCCGTAGGGTTGGACTTCCGGTCGCGCGCATCTCGGGCAGTTTGGCGCGCGTCTCCGGCGGTTTGGCGCCAAAAATGGGCCAAAGCCCTTCACAGTTCCCTCGTGACTAGGAACTTGGGGTCTCCTCTGACCTCAGAGTAGAGCAAACTCCCGAGTTTGCTTCAGGGATCCCTTTCCCAGAACAGCCGCCCGGCTTGTCTCCAGCTTGGTCGTACAGGAAGTGGGCAGCCCACGGCCGAGCCACCACTCGGCCCGGCACTTTGGCCTCCACTTCCGGTGCACACTGTGGGGGGTCGAGGGGCCTGGCCGACCTGGCTTCAGGGTGTTTCAGGGAACCCTCTTGGCGTTCCGCACCCACATCCCGATGGCGACCACCAAAGGCAGACGTCGCGGGTTGGGGCTCAGGTTTGCGAGTGCCGTCTTTTTTGGGAGGCTCCGTCCATCTCCAACTGCCGGGAAGTCCGTATTCTGGAAAAAACTTGCCATGCAACGGGGGCCAGGGCTCCGGCAGCATGAAGACTGAGTAGGCTTTTCTAGTAATTCTGCTCCTCTTGGTGGTTCAGTTGGTTGGAGCTCCGTCCTGGGCTCGATTAGGTTATGGGCTCGGTTCCCCGATAGGACACCTACCTAGGTTGTGGGTTCGATTTCCCCAATCGGAGCGCACACAGAAGGCAACCCATTGATGTTTCTCTCCCTCGCTCTAAAAATCAGTTTTATCCTCGGGTGAGGATTAAAAAAAAATCGTCAAAACACTTTTTAAAAATCTTTATTGTTGAAAGTTATTACATATGCCCTCCTTCCTTCCACATCCAAATACTTTTTAAGCAGCACAGAGGGGGGAGTGTTTTTGAAGAATCTGCATCTTTATTCCTCCCCTCCCCCTGCCCGCCAAGATATAACATGACTTAGATTGGAAATGGAATTATGGAAGTGTCTGGCCTCATGATGTCAGACCCAATACGGAGATGATGGGGCCTTTATTCTGATGGCGAGGACTCTACCTCTCCTGGCTGGTTTGACTTGGGGCAAGTGCCATAAACAAGCTGTACCTGCAGACTAGGGTTATTAATTAATATGCATTATAAAGTGGCATTGGAGCTAATGAGAATATGCCTGCCACAGAACGGCCCACATGTTAGCATTGTGTTGGCTGACCTCGCGGGCTCAGGGTTTTTATTGGGCCAGGCCGCTGTCTTGCTTGACTAAACTTGAATGTTAGGTGAGGGTTAAATCTGCCATTTTCTCTAGAATTGCCTACTGTAGGTATGGAGCTTTTTCAGATTTCTACTTTAGACCCACGTGGTAGACGTTGAAATTGTCAGCTTATGAGATCCTCTCAACAGCCTTTCTTACCTTTTGAATTTCAGTGTGCGAAATACACAGACGTGGCACTAAACACTCCCTTAAACTTCGATTTATAAATGCAGGTAGAACGCTTCTTGGCTTATGAAAAGTAGAGATGAGTAATCTGTTCTATGACAGGAACCTAAGTGCGTTAGAATACTGTAGGAGCAGAGTTTAGAACCCGTCCTTATTTTTGCATTTCTGTCATTTTTGCTAACTTGTGTTTCTATGGCAGCTTCTTTTAAAATGCGCATATAGTTAGTTCCATTACATATGTAAAGAAACTACAAAGTATTTTCAATGATTGGTCTTTAACTTCTTTATTGAAGTATTACTTACCTGCCCTAGCTGGTTAGGCTCAGTGGATAGTGTCAGCCTGTGGACTGAAGGGTCCTGGGTTCGATTCCGGCCAAGGGCACACGCCTGGGTTGTGGGCTCGATCCCCAGTGGGGGGCGTGCAGGAGGCAGCTGATCAGTGATTCTCTCTCATTACTGATGTTTCTATCTCCCTCTCCCTTCCTCTCTGAAGTCAATAAAAATATATTAAAATAAAAAATATTACCTTAAGTCTTCTAAAAAGCGTGCTTTTCAGAACAAGCCACATTTTTCCATTTGATTTTTCTTACTCGGCCCAAGCTGCCATCATTTGTATAGAAAAGTGATAGTCTTCCACTTGTCTTCCTGTTGCCACTCAGGTCTGTTTTCTGTAAGTGGAAACTCATCCTCTTACAAATAAGTTGGATCCAGTGGTTTTCCTGCCCCTTTCCTCTCTGCTCCCCTCACCCCCACCGTCTGGTACACTTGGCCTGAAGTCCAGAATTCCTGTCCTCTTGCCTGAGTCATCTTGTGTTCTTCTCACAAGCCACACAGGCCGCCTTTTAGGTTCTCGGGGAACGAGACCGTGCAGAGTGACCAATGTGAGGCCGGGCTTCGTCCCTTTATTCTTAAGATTGTATTCAGAAAGACAGCCGCCTTCCCCCACATTGGAAAAGGGTGTTAGTGCACCTCGCCTGCGGCCTTGCAACTCTGGAGTTAATTTATTGTCGGAGCATGTTTTCCTTATTCATTGTATCTGCAGTTTGGTGTACAGTAAACTCTCAAATGCTTGCATGTCAAACTTTCCCCTTTAATGAAGCCTGGGTTTACACATGATTCTAGCAACCTTGGCGCAACTCCAATTAGCCTTTGTAATTATGACAGCTTTCTTATCTGCTAGTCATTCTGAGATTAGATTAAGCCAGGTCTTAGAAGTTCTGAACCAGTTTCATGGCTCCTGCTGAGGAGGTATTGGATAGGGAAAAGCTGACTTAACCTCTTCCAGTTCTCCCTGCAGTAGGATTCTAGAGGCGCAGACCTCTGGGGTTCAAATCCCACCCCGCCACGTGCAGCTGTGTGGCTAACCGCTTGGTGCTTTATCTGTAAAAGGGGGCGGAGATGCCTGTTCTACCAAGGCCTTATGCAGACTAACTGAGCTCACAGGTGTAAACATGGTAGAGCAGCACCTGCCCAGAAACCTACAGTGCTTATCACGTGCTTCGCTGTATCATTTATTTCCATTAGAGCAGTGGTCGGCAAACTCAGAGCCAAATATCAACAGTACAACGATTAAAATTTCTTTTGAGAGCCGAAAACCGACTTCTGCGCATGGGCCACGAAGTTTCAGTCGCACTGTACGTGCGCGCCCGCACGTGGTATTTTGTGGAAGAGCCACACTCAAGGGGCCAAAGAGCCGCATGTGGCTCGCGAGCCGCAGTGTGCTGACCACTGCATTAGAGGAACATAATTTAAAGCACTAACATGCTCATCTTATACTGAGGCAGGTAGCAGCATTGTGTAGAGAGGAGATCTATGCCGGCTTGTTCCAAACTTCCTTTTTTCCTGGCTTCTTGTAGAATAGAAGTCGGTCTGGACTTGCTCTTTCAACTGCCACCTAGCTTTTCTGCCAGCTGTCCGCTCCTCCTCTCGCTTGGGCATCCTTTTCTTTAGGGTTGAGGTGGCATTCTGTCTTCTTTCAACTCAGTGCACTGCTTCTTAATTCTTTGTATCCTTGGTTTTTGTGTTGCTGTCTACTACCAGGGAGCCTCTTTCTTCCCTGATGACCCCACTTCCCCATCCCCTTTCTTTCATTTTTGGCCCCTTATCTCTTCTGGTTGTGGGACTTCTACTTTCAGCAATTGGGGTGCCTGCTGGAGATAGATACCTCCACTTCTGAACCCTCACGGGAGAGCCAGTTTTAATTTCTAGCTGCTGAATAGCCATCTGGGTAGCTGCTGCTCACTGAAACATCATTTCTAAAACTCGTAGCCTGGTTACTCTCCTTTTTCCCCACCAAAGAGTTTTGAATTTCTGATACTATATTCATTTTCTTTTATTTCCCATCACCATTTATCCCCCCTATATCCTCTTCCATCTCTACCCACTATCTCTCTCGGATACTGTGTTTTTAAAAATACATATATATTTTTATGATTTCAGAGAGGAAGGGAAAGGGAGAAAGAGATAGAAACATCAATGATGAGAGAGAATCATTGATTGGCTGCCTCCTGCATGCCCTACCTGGAGATTGAGCCCCAAACCTGGGTATGTGCCCTGACCTGGAATCAAACTGTGACCTCATGTTTCATAGGTTGACGCTCAATCACTGAGCCATACCGCCTGGGCCCGATGATATTTTTCCACTGATTTTTAGAGTGGAAGAGAGGGAGGGAGAGCGAGAAGAGAGAGAGACATACACATCAGTGTGACAGAGATACGTTGGTTAGTTGCCCTCTGTACCCAGGTGGGGGATCGAACCTGCAACCCAGGTAGGTGCCCTTGATTGGGAATTAAACCCACAACCCTTTGGTGCATGGGCTGACACCACTGAGCAGCACTGTCCAGGGCTCGAGTTTAACTTTTGACTCCCACAAACTTAACTAATAGCCTACTGTCTGCTTTTTTAAAATATTTTTATTTATTTCAGAGAGGAAGGGAGAGAGAGATAGCAGCATCAGTGATGAAAGAGAATCATTGATTGGCTGCCTCCTGCACACCCCCTACTAAGGACCGAGTCCGCAGGCCAATGCTCTGTCCACTGTGCCAGACTAGCCAGGGCTAATAGCCTACTGTTAACCAGAAGCCTATGGATAACATAAACAGTTGAATAACACATATGTTGTGTATGTTATCTATTAATTAGCGACCCGGTGCACAAATTCGTGCACGGGTGGAGTCCCTCGGCCTGGCCGGCGATCGGGTCCAATGGGGGCCTGCCGGCTGGGGGGAGGGACCATGGGAGGTTGGCTGGCTGCAGGAGGTTGGCTATAGGAGCCCACTGACCACCAAGGGGCAGCTCCTGTGTTGAGCGTCTGCCCCCTGGTGGTCAGTGCGCGTCATAGCTACTGGCCGGTCATCCATAACCGTCACTTAGGCTTTTATATATATAGATACTATATTCCTACAGTAAAGGAAGCTAGAGAAAAGAAAATTATTAAAATCATAAGAAAAATATGGTTATAGTATTTTGAAAAAAATACATATAAGTGGACCTGTACAGTTCAAACTCATGTTGTTTAAGGGTCATCTGTACTACCACTGTAGCTGCAGTCTGCTGAGAGTTTTTGCTACAGAAAGGCCTTTCCTGACCACCTAAGTCAGGAGGTCCCTACCTGGCAATGCCTGTGTCCAGTCACCCAGCTCGTTGCCTGGAATAGGGCCTGGCATGTAGTAAGTACTCACAGATGTGAGTGACGATCAAAACTAGAAGCAGGGTCCACATCCACTTGAACAGCTACTGTAAGGTATTGGTCCAACAAAGCCGATTGCTCAAATTCCTGGCTGTGCTGATAACACTTGCCCTCAGGAAAAGCTCTGTTCCTGCCCTTTGGGCTAGTGATAACTGAGTACCTAGTCTGTGGGTGCTGGGCCGGAAGATCCAGAAGCAAGTTGAGGCCTAGCCCCTGCCCAGTGTGCTGCCACTCCACTGACTGTTGCTCGCCCTAAAGGTTAGACCTTTTGTCGCCCCACTGCCCACAGTCAGCACTTAGACTAGGAGCAGCCTCTCCACCTTTCCTGGGTGTCTTCTTGTTCCTTTATTCTTGTTCTCCCTTCCCCCAAAGAAGCAAGATAACCTCTTCAGTAATCAAATCAGACCCTGATTTCCAGCCAGACTCATGACAGTTCTGCACTTCTGAATGTTTAGGTACAAACATTCCAAAGGATGAGCGTTTGGGCCAGGTGCCAGCCAAGTCTTCTAACTTCATGCCTCTCCCCCTTTGTGTGGGCACCCCTGCTGCCTTAATCCCCCTGTTTCATACAGTCCTCGTTAGCCTCAGCTTTTAGGAATGTTAGCTGTCTATTCCCCACGGCATCCTGTGCCTCTGGTTCTCTCGTTCTGACACTGACCACAATAGGAAGGTGTACCTTCTTATTGGCTCTTCTCAGATCCAACTAGAGAAAGACCACCTGTAGGTCACTTAATTTACAGAAGGACCCAACTCTGACCTGCTTCCTTTCCCAGTACCTTTTAAAATTATATATACTGGTGGGCAAAAGTAGGTTTACAGTTGTGAGTACAGGAAATAGTTTATTCTTGTATTATTACTGTATTTAGTTGTATTACAACTGCACATTTACTTTTTACCACCCCTGTATTGTTATAAAACTCTCCTGTATCATCTCTCACCATCATTAAAAGAAACTACCCCCCAAAAGAGGACCTCACTTCAATCAAAAAAGAGGCATTCTAGACATGGGGGTGGGGGGGCACTATGTTTTTTTTTTTCCTAACACTCATGTAGGTTAAATTTATTTCCAAAGTTCTTTAAAACTGTGGTACTAATTCTTAATAGGTAAACAAAGTTGCTTAATAAGTGTTTTTTCCTTTTCCCTTATTTTTCTTTCCACAGGCTCAAAGATTTGGAAAGAGATAGCTTAACAGAAAAGGTAATCACTATCTTAAAACATTTTTACTACCAAATGTGACTGACGGATCACTCTGTAGCTTGTAAAAAGATTAAGGGGATACTTATCTGGCAGGGAGATACCCTGGTCAGGAAGGTGGTTTTCCCAGGGTGAGGCTTACCCATTGCACTCTGGATGTGCTGGCCTTTGCAGTTTCCCCAAATGTGGGAAACTCAACTGCATAATTCATAGAAGCGGGCAACTGTGTTCATGCTCTCCCCTGAAAAAGTTTAGGTGGAATCGGTTTTTTCCATAAGTTTTGAGATAACTTGGAAATATTCTTCTTGTTTAATGTGCTTTGTTAATACTGCTAATACTAGTTGACTTTTGGTAACTTGTTGACAAGTTGACCAATCTGAGTTCCAAACCATCAGTTCTGAACTATAACTTGTCTTGGTCGCACTGTTTTCAGAAGCACAGTTTTGTTCTAATGTGCCATGTATGTCTCTGGCTCACCTCTGACCTTTTCTATTTTTCATCATTCTGGAAATGATGTGATAGGATCTTAATGGAAACATCACGGAAGTGTCTTGGTGAATACTTAGGTTTTTGGCAGTCAGCATTGCCTGCCATTCAGTCATTGTTATGTGACCAGACAGCATAATTGTGTATTATAATGTCCATTAGTTAGTAGCTTGGGAGTTTGGGGACTTCTAAACCTGTATCCTTCCCTTAGGAGTGTGTGAAGGAGAAATTGAATCTCTTACATGAATTTCTGCAAACAGAAATAAAGAATCAGTTATGTGATTTGGAAACGAAATTACATAAAGAAGAATTATCAGAGGTAAGTTTTCAGCATCCCGACATCTAGAAAGCGTCTCCTCTCATGCAGCTTGTCTGTGACCAGGGAGGTGGAGTAATCCCCAGCTCCCCTTGTTACCCGATAGTTATAAAGGAGATGCGTTTGTTTCCTTATTCTCTTACTGCCACTTGTTTGCATTCACTGCTACTTAAATTATCCTTTCCTGCTATAGGAGGGCTACCTGGCTAAAGTCAAATCCCTTTTAAATAAAGATTTGTCCTTGGAGAACGGAGCTCATCCTTTCAGTCGGGAAGTGAATGGATGTCTAGAAAACGGGAGTCATTCAAGTGGTGAGGACCGCAGAGTGAGAATGGCAGAGGAAAACAAGTCACCAAAATCCATGTCCAAACCTTGCACGCCCAGGAGAAGCAAGTCTGATGGAGAGACCAAGTGTAAGAGGCCTTAACTCGTTTGACCTTGATGGAAACTGTTATCACATAAAGAAGGGGGCAGTCAGACCTGGAGTCATAGACCTCCTGGGCAGTACTTCTTGGTTTGTTTCTTGTGTATACCCCTAACTAGTAAATTATACTTCCTAACTAGCTTAGGTATATACTAATCTAAATTTTGTTTTTGACCAAGTCTTGGGCATTAGATCTCAAAACATGGCTAAGTTTGAGGTATAAGGTAACAGGAACTACTAATACTTAAATTACTTCTGTTAATGTGCCTATTGAAGCTAAACATTTATTTTTAGACTCCTTCCCAGTTTGTAGTCAAAGTAACTCTTCTGGAATCTTTACACACAAAAGAGCATGGACTTGAGCTCAGGTCCAGCTCTCAGCCACTTCACTTTTTAATTTTTTTTCAACATTTTAAAATATATTTTCTTTAATACTGATTTTCAGAGAGAGAGGAAGGAGATAGAGACAGAGAAACATTGATATTGGCTGCCTCCTGCACACCCCCTACTGGGGATCCAGCCCACAACTCCGGCGTGTGCTCTGACTGGTAATCAAACCTGTGACCTCTTGGTTCCTGGGTTGATAGTCAACCGTTGAGCCACTCCAGCTGGGCCGCTTTTTTTTTTTAATCCTCACCAGAGGATATTTTTTCCAATACTTCTGAGAGAGAGTGGAAGAGAGGGAGGAAAGGAGAGAGAGAAACATCTGTGTGAGAGACACATAGACTGGTTGCCTCCTGCACAAGCCTCGGCTGGAGCCAGGGATTGAACCTGCAACCCAGGCAGATGCCCTTGACTGGGAATCGAACCTCAGATGAACACGCTGATGCTCTAACCACTGAGAAACGGGCCAGAGCTTAGCTCCTTCACTCTTTGACGGTTCAGGTTCCTTGTCTGGTTCAGGGTTGGCCCCTCAGTAAGAGTGTGTGTAACACTAGCAGGTCGGTGCTGATTGCCAATTTGTTTCGTTGTTAATCCTCATTGGAGGATATTTTTCCATTAATTTTTTAGGGAGAGTGGGAAAGAGAAAGAGAAACATTGATGTGAGAGGGACACATCGATTGGTTGCCTCCTGCATGTACCCTGACCAGGGCCGGGGAACCTGCAACCAAGCTACGTGCCCTTGACTGTAATCGAACCCGGGACCCTTTGGTCTGCAGGCTGACACTCGACTGAGCCAAACTGGCTAGGGCCTGATTGCCAATTTTATCAAGACAGTTGTTGATTAGAGTACAGAAAAGGACACCTAATCCTCTTCATTAACGTGGTGAAGCTGAAGAACTGCACCTTTGCTGTAAACTTTTTTATTCATGTGGCTTTTTTTTTTTTTTTTTAAACAGCTGAAGTCTCACCTAGCCCCAGGATTACAAGGCAGTCTACCAGGCAGACCACCATCACCTCTCATTTCACAAGGGGGTCAGTATATAATGAATTGACAGCTGCCTTTTTTAGGGCTAACTGCTTCTGTAAAACATATATGGAATTAGACTTTCCATGTTGCATAGGTTTGCCTGTGCAGTTTTGTTTATTAGAACAGTATATTTTTGAACAGTATATTTTTTTACATTCAATATTTTGTCTAACCACTATGCTGTACACCTGAAACTAAAACAATCAGAAACTTTATAAAGTATTCCCCTGATATTTTGAGTACCCACCTGGCACCATACATAGTTATTACAGTAGGTCCTCGGGTTACGTCGGAGATCCGTTCCTATGATTCAATTTTCGCTGTAAGTCGGAACCCACCTTCATAAGCACCTATGTCACTCACATGGAGCACATACACAGTAGTAATGAAGTGAAACAATAAAAAAAATTTAAAAGAAAGATAACAATTCCTGACCTTTACTTGTGGTAAATACAGTAAATAATAAAAAACATAAAGTACATATGTACATACATCAAAATGATGGAACTTTTTAAAATAAATAAATGGGAGATGGCAACGTAACCATGAAATGACGTACGTCAAGTCCGATGTAACCCAAGGACTGCCTATATAGTACTAGAGGCCCGGTGCATGAATCCGTGCACTGGTGGGGTCCTTCGGCCTGGCCTGTGGGGATTGGGCCAAAACTGGCTCTCCAACATCCCCTGAGGGGTTCCAGATTGCAAGAGGTCACAGGCCAGGCTGAGGGACCCCACCAGTGCACTATCGGGGCCAGGGAGGGACCGCGGGAGGACTCCAGGGCGTGTCTGGCCTGTCTTGCACAGTCCTGATTGGCTGTACCCCAGGAGCAAGCTAACCTACTGGCCCTGTTGTGGTCAGTGTATGTCATAGCAACTGGTCAAACAGTTGAAGGGACACTTAGCATATTAGGCTTTTATATATATAGAATATAGATTATTGACTGTATTCCCTATGCTGTATTTATATCCTTGTATGAATGGCATTTCTGAATACCTCATTTATTTTTATTCTTAACTATAGGAAACTTTAAAAAAATTTAGGATAGTAAAATGCACCCCCAAATAACCTGTCACCTAGTGCTACCAGTTAATAGCTCCTGGCCGTCATTTCATTTACACCCCATACATTCCAACTGGGTTACTCCAAGTGGATTACAACTCCATGTTCCCCCATGTCCCCCCAACTGGATTGGAAACAAATCCAAACATGTCATCTTATCCATAAATATTTCAGTAGATTTCCAGGCAAAGAGGTCTCTTTCTCTGACAAACTTTTAATTTATATTTTACTATAATTGCTAACATTTAGTTAAAAAGACATAGCATACTATTTTCATGCCTTGTAAAGTGTAACAGTTCCTTACTGTCATATACATAGCCAGTGTTCACATTTCCCTTGTGTAGCAAACGAAGTGTTCGGTTGATTTGTTCCTTAAGCCTTTCAAGTTAGATTCCTTATTTTCTTGCCATTTATTTGAAGGGAAAAAAAGGTGGGTCATTTGTCCAATAGAGTTTCTAGATCTGTTTGTATCCTTGGTGGTTAACGTGTTCTCTTATTTCAGTTTTCCTATAATCTGGTATTTAGGTCTAGAGGCTTGATCAAATTCCAGCCTTTTTTTTTTTTTTTTTTTATTTTTTTTATTTTTATTTTTTTTAAATTTCTTTATTGATTAAGGTGTCACATATTTGTCCTCATCCCCCCATTCCCATCCCACCCCTCTCCCCACGCATGCCCCAATCCCCTGTTGAACTTAACCGTTGGATAGGCTTATATGCATGCATACAGGTCCTTTGGTTGAACTCTCCCCCTCCCCCCACCCTCCCCCTACCCTCCCCTATGCTCCCTCTGAGGCCCGATAGTCCGATCGATGCCTCCTTGCTTCTGGTCTGTTCTTGTTCCTCAGTCTATGTTGTTCATCATTTCCTCTAGATGAACGAGATCATATGTCACTAGATATATACTAATAAGAACTGAATGTGAGACGAGCAATAATATTTATGCTGACAGGCAAATGAATCAATCTGTAGCGAGCTTCCCCCTGGACCAACAGTTCTTTTGAGACCCAATTTCGATGTCCAGTAGTTCCTTATGTGTACATGTCAGCACTGACCCCTCAGCTCTGGATGGTGGACAAATGGTGGTAACGGAGGTCCGACTCCCTCTGGTTTGGTCTCGGCCGAACCCAGGGGCACGGCGTCACCCAGACTAAGGGGCACGTGGCCTCACCCATACCCAAGGGGCGCGTGGTCTCACCCGGGCCTGGGACCCAGCCTCACCCGGATGGATCCAGGGGCGCACGGCCTCACCCGGACCCAGGATCTGGCTTCACCCGTACCCAGGGACGCTTGGCCTCTCCCAGACCCAGGGGCACGTGGCCTCACCCGGGCTTAGTTGCACAAGGCCTCACCTGGATCCAGGGACACATGGTCTCTCCCGGACCCAGGGACGCTTGGCCTCTCCCAGACCCAGGGCCACTTGGGCTCACCCGGGCCTAGGTGCACGAGGCCTCATCCGGATCCAGGGACGCATGGTCTCACCCGGACCCAGGGACGCTTGGCCTCTCCCCGACCCAGGGCCACTTGGGCTCACCCGGTCCTAGGTGCACGAGGTCTCACCCGGACCCAGGGACGCTTGGCCTCTCCCAGACCCAGGGCCACTTGGGCTCACCCGGGCCTAGGTGCACGAGGCCTCACCCAGATCCAGGGACACATGGTCTCACCCGGACCCAGGGACGCTTAGCCTCTCCCAGACCCAGGGGCACGTGGCCTCACCCGGGCCTAGGTGCACGAGGCCTCATCCGGATCCAGGGACACATGGTCTCACCCGGACCCAGGGACGCTTGGCCTCTCCCAGACCCAGGGCCACTTGGGCTCACCCGGGCCTAGGTGCACGAGGCCTCACCCGGATCCAGGGACACATGGTCTCACCCGGACGCAGGGATGCTTGGCCTCTCCCAGACCCAGGGCCACTTGGGCTCACCCGGGCCTAGGTGCACGAGGCCTCACCCGGATCCTGGGGACATGGTCTCACCTGGACCCAGGGATGCTTGGCCTCTCCCAGACCCAGGGCCACTTGGGCTCACCCGGGCCTAGGTGCACGAGGCCTCACCCGGATCCAGGGACACATGGTCTCACCCGGACCCAGGGACGCTTGGCCTCTCCCCGACCCAGGGCCACTTGGGCTCACCCGGGCCTAGGTGCACGAGGCCTCACCCGGATCCAGGGACACATGGTCTCACCCGGACGCAGGGATGCTTGGCCTCTCCCAGACCCAGGGCCACTTGGGCTCACCCGGGCCTAGGTGCACGTGGCCTCACCCGGATCCAGGGACACATGGTCTCACCCGGACCCAGGGACGCTTGGCCTCTCCCAGACCCAGGGCCACTTGGGCTCACCCGGGCTTTTTTTTTTTTTTTTTTTTTTTTTTTTGAGACTTCTTCATAGATGGCTCTGTAGACTTCATCAGAGGCATGTAATGTCTCTTCTGTGATACCAACAGCCAATGATCAGTGTCTAGATTCACAATTTCTTAGGATTTGCAAAATGGAGATATTCTATATCACTCAAAGAAATATTAAATTTAAAGCCTCTTTCAACATCCTAACGATGAAGGCCTCTCCTTGGAGGGAAGAGGGCATCCATGCCCTGAATCTGCCCTAAGGAGGGTGGGAGGCATGTAATTCCATCCACACCTGCTGGAGGTCTAAGGTCTGGCCAAGCTAACGGTTGGCTTTACTGTTTGATAGCCCTACTAAACGGAGATCCGAGGAAGACCCTGGAAGAGCCAATTTGGACAGTTCTGGCGATGAAGAAGAAAAAGAGCAGGTAGAGCTAGCTCTAAAGTTTCTTCACTCTGCCTTTTTTGGGTACATTTGCTGATAATTGTGACTTTAGACTTGGTCTGTCTAATAGACTTAAAGTGACTGAGAAGGTGTTAGATGTATCCTTGGACTCAGGGCAAGGCAACCCCATCCAGAAACGTTGGAGTCTTTTTCTTGTTTTCCTTCCTACCTCTAGGACCCTTCAGTCCGCAGGCTGATGCTCTGGCCACTGAGCCAAATCATCTAGGGCCCTCTGTTTTTTGTGTGTGTGTTTTGTTTTTTGTTTCTTTTCTTGGCAAAAATGAGACTTTTAATAACTCTCGGAAGCAGGCACCCATTTTACAGGATCACTATTTTGTTTTAAATATTTAATGATAACAGAGAGGGAGAGAGATAGAAACATCAATGAGAATTATTGATCAACTGCCTCCTGCACATCCCCCCCACCAAGGATCGAGCCCACAGCCTGACCATGTGCCCCAACCGGGAATCACACTGTGACTCCATGGTTCATAGGTCAATGCTCAGCCACTGAGCCACGCTGGCCAGGCCCTCTGTCTATTTTTATGAATGAAGCTTTACTGGAACACGGTCATGTCTTTTCACTTACATATTGTCTCTGGTTGCTTTTGTGCTACAGAAGCAGAGTTAAATGGTTGCGGCACAGACCATGTGGATTGCAAATCTGAAATGTTGTTTTAGGTCTTTTTCAGAAATAGTTTGCTAACTCCTAATCAACTCTTGGTTGTAGAGTATAGGGAGCTGAGTTAAAAATTTGAAGCCTTATCTCTACCTCATATATCTGCCCAGGTTCTTCTATTGTCTAGTTCCACAATACTGCAGTCACTAGCTGATACGTCAGGTTTGGTCTAGGTCTTTCTCAGAGGCTAATTCCCCCCTCTTTATCTCTCCATCCCTGCTTCTCCCTCTAGGACGAAAAGAGGCGCAGAAGTCAATCCAGAGACCTGTAAGTAGTTAAAATGCTTGCACCATTGTGCTGTGCTGTGTGTACTTTTAATTGTTAAAGTAACTGTTCTAGAGACCTGTGACTATGTAGAGGTTTACAGGGAGTTGCTGATGCTATTGGGAGACTGGATTAGTTGGGGCAGGGTTGGATAAGAAACCAAACTGGGCCCTCTTACTTCCTACCTTCTGCATGTCCGTGGCACTCGTCTGCACAGTCATGGGTATCCCTTAGCTTCCGGCACCGCTCATCGGGCCCTTCCACACCTGAGGGGTCACAAGGGCTTCTGAAAGCCTCGTTGCAGGATTACAAGTTAGCAATGTGCCTTTAGAGCAGTGGTTCTCAATCTTTCTAATGCCCTTTAATACAGTTCCTCATGTTGTGGTGACCCCCAACCATAAAATTATTTTCGTTTCTACTTCATAACTGTAATTTTGCTACTGTTAATGAATCGTAATGTAAATATCTGTGTTTTCCGATGGTCTTAGGAGACCCTGCTAGTGGTTCTCAACCTGTGGGTTGTGACCCACAGGTTGAGAACCGCTGCTGTAGAGCCTAAGACCATCGGAAAACACAGATATTTACATTACGATTCATTAAAAGTAGCAAAATGACAGTTATGAAGTAGCAATGAAAATAATTCTATGGTTGGGGGTCACCACAACATGAGGAACTGTATTAAAGGGTCGCGGCATTAAAAAGGTTGAGAATCACTGCTTTAGAGCCACCGTGACATGTAGCTCTCTTTTGGATGGGAAGAATCTGTTTCCCAGATGTATTCTGAATAGTTTGCTTTTTCTTAGGGAGGCGTTAGTTTGTTGTTTGATGCAAGTTGACGATATGGTTAGTTTTTCTGAGCTAATACTCGGCATATATTTGTTTAACCAGCAGAACTGCCAAACGGAAACCTGAAAAAGAATCACAAGATTCTGATGGAAAAGATGAGGATGAAAAGGTAAGGCCTTGTTTTTTCACTGTTACCACATTTTATATATCCCATTGGCTGGAATGTTAAAGTGGCTTTTTAAAAGTTGCTTTTTTTGTGCCCTGGCTAGTGTAGCTCAGTTAGTTGGGCATAGTCCCATGCACCAAAAGGTCATCTGTTCTAATCCTGGTCAGGGCACATACCTGGGTTGCAGGCGGCTAAATCCCTGGTCAGGGGCATATAGGAGGCAGCTACTCAATGTTTCTCTCACACATGGATGGGTTTTTCTCTCTCTCTTTCTTCCTCTCTAAAATCAATGAAAACAAAATTTTTTTAAAATTGCTTTTTGTTATGGAAATATTCAAACATACCAAAAAGTAGGCAGAATAGGGAAGGAAACTCTGATATTCTTCTAATCCTTCAGCAATTATCGTCTTGTGACCAACTGTGTTTTAGCCAACCCTCACTCATTCTCATTACCCTCTCTTCACTCCGATGATGAACAAATTCCAGATATATTATTAAAATATTTACAGAACTGCCCTGGCTGATTTGGCTCAGTGGATAGTGTGCGTTGGCCTGCGGACTAAAGGGTCCCAGGCTCAATTCTGGTCAAAGGCACATGCCCAGGTTGCAGGCTCGATTCCCAATAAGGGGTGTGCAGGAGGCAGCCAGTAAGTGATTCTCTCTCATCATTGATGTTTCTATCTCTCCCTCTCATTCTCTGAAATCAATAAAAATATATTTTAAAAAATATTTACAAACTGCTTATAAAAGGAAAGGACTCTTTTTGTTGTTGTTAATCCTCCCCCGAGGATATTTTTCCATTGATTTGTTTTAGGGGGGAGAGCCAGAGAGAGAGAGAAAAATCGATATGAGAGAGATACACATCGATTGATTGCCTCTTGCATGCATCCCAACCAGGGCCGGGGATCGACTCAGCAACCAAGGTTTGATTCTTTGACTGGCATTGAACCCGGGACCCTTCAGTCCTCGGCTGATGCGAAACCAGCTAGGGCCTTGTGTTGTCTTTTTTTTTTTTTTTTTTTTTTTTAAATATTTCTTGATATCAGAGAGGAAGGGAGAGGGAGAGAGAGATAGAAACATCAATGATGAGAGAGAATCATTGATCAGCTGCCTCCTGCACATCCCCCCCACCAAGGATCGAGCCCACAGCCTGACCATGTGCCCCAACCGGGAATCACACTGTGACTCCATGGTTCATAGGTCAATGCTCAGCCACTGAGCCACGCCGGCCGGGCCCTCTATTTTTTTATTTTATATTTTATTGATATTTCACAGAGAGGAAGGGAGAGGGATAGAAAGCTAGAAACATCGATGAGAGAGAGACATCGACCAGCTGCCTCCTGCACACCCCCCACCTGGGGATGTGCCCGCAACCAATGCACATGCCCTTGACCGGAATCGAACCCGGGACCCTCCAGTCCGCAGACCGACGCTCTATCCACTGAGCCAAACCGGCCTCGGCCCTCTGTCTATTTTTATGAATGAAGCTTTACTGGAACACGGTCATGTCTTTTCACTTACATATTGTCTCTGGTTGCTTTTGTGCTACAGAAGCAGAGTTAAATGGTTGTGGCACAGACCATGTGGATTGCAAATCTGAAATGTTGTTTTAGGTCTTTTTCAGAAATAGTTTGCCAACTCCTAATCAACTCTTGGTTGTAGAGTATAGGGAGCTGAGTTAAAAATTTGAAGCCTCATCTTTACCCCATATATCTGCCCAGATTCTTCTGTTTAGTTCCACAATACTGCAGTCACTAGCTGATACGTCAGGTTTGGTTTAGGTCTTTCTCAGAGGCTAATCTCCCCCTCTTTATCTCTCCATCCCTGCTTCTCCCTCTCAGGATGAAAGGAGGCGCAGAAGTCAATCCAGAGACCTGTAAGTAGTTAAAATGCTTGCACCGTTGTGCTGTGCTGTGTGTACTTTTAATTGTTAAAGTAACTGTTCTAGAGACCTGTGACTATGTAGAGGCTTACAGGGAGTTGCTGATGCTATTGGGAGACTGGATTAGTTGGGGCAGGGTTGGATAAGAAACCAAACTGGGCCCTCTTACTTCCTACCTTCTGCATGTCCGTGGCACTCGTCTGCACAGTCATGGGTATCCCTTAGCTTCCGGCACCGCTCATCGGACCCTTCCACACCTGAGGGGTCACAAGGGCTTCTGAAAGCCTCGTTGCAGGATTACAAGTTAGCAATGTGCCTTTAGAGCCACCGTGACATGTGGCTCTCTTTTGGATGGGAAGAATCTGTTTCCCAGATGTATTCTGAATATTTTGCTTTTTCTTAGGGAGGCGTTGGTTTGTTTGATGCAAGCGGGCGATATGGTTAGTTTTTTTGAGCTAATACTCGGCATATATTTGTTTAACCAGCAGAGCTGCCAAACGGAAAACTGAAAAAGAATCACAGGATTCTGATGGAAAAGATGAGGATGAAAAGGTAAGGCCCTGTTTTTTCACTGTTACCACATTTTATGCATCCCATTGGCTGGAATGTTAAAGTGGCTTTTTAACAGTTGCCTTTTTTATGCCCTGGCTAGTGTGGCTCAGTTGGTTGAGCATAGTCCCATGCACCAGAAGGTCATCAGTTCTAATCCTGGTCAGGACACATGCCTGGGTTGCAGGCGGCTAAATCCCTGGTCAGGGGCATATAGGAGGCAGCTACTCAGTGTTTCTCTCACACATGGATGTTTCTCTCTCTCTCTCTCTTTCTTTTTCTCTCTAAAATCAATGAAAACAAAATTTTTTTAAAATTGCTCTTTTGTTATGGAAATATTCAAACATACCAAAAGGTAGGCAGAATAGGGTAGGAAACACATTCTCAACCTTCAACAAATATCATCAAGAACTTTTTTGTTGATGTTTTGTTAATCCTCCTCCTGGGATATTTTTCCATTGATTTTTTTTTTTTTCTTAAGAGTGGAAGGGAAGTGGGAGGGGGTTAGGGGAGAGAGAAACATTGATCGGTTGCCTATTGCATGTGCCCCAACCAGGGATGGGGACTGAGTCTGCAACCCTGGTATGTGCCCTTGACCAGAATTGAACCCGGGACTCTTCAATCCACTAGCTAACACTCTATCCACTGAGCCAAACCCACTAGGGTGGAAAGAACTCTTTTTAAACTTTGGCACAATCTCATCATCATAACACAATAATATTGAGGTGTAGTCTGTTCAAACCTCCCTGCTAGTCTTCCATATGTTTTTTGTGGATTAAAAATATATACACACACACACACACACACGTGTGTAAGTTTTTATTGCAGAGTGAGGAGAGAGAGAGAGAGAAACATTGATAAGAGAGAATCATTGGTCAGCTGCCTCTTACAGGCACCCTACTGGGATTGAGCCCACAACTTGGACATGTGCCCTGATGGAATCAAACCCTGAACTCCTGGTTCATGGGTCAATGCTCAGCCACTGAGGCACACAGCTGGGCTCCATTTTGTTTTTACAGCTTATTTGAATCAGGACACAAAGTCTGTACAGTATAAATGGTTGATACTTGTCTCACCAGAGTTTCATCCCTCTCCTTTTACTTGTAATATGTGGAAGGAACCTGTTTATCTGTAGTTTCTGGGTTCTGGATTTAGCCCCTTGCACTCCTCTTGCATTTATATAACATTTCCTCTAACTCTGCAGACTGATAGTTAGGTCCAGAGGCTTGACCGATGCTTGACCAGATGCAGGACTTTTGTTATTGTCCAGAGGACTTGCATCACACCAAATGGCACAGTTTTCTTTTTATGGTGTTGAGGTAGATCACTGGGCTCAGGTGCTGTGTGCCTGATCCATTCATTAGAGTCCCCCTCAGTTTTTCACCTAATGTTTTTAACAGTCATTGCTTAACCCCATTATTTCACCAGGAGTTGCAAAGTGGTGGTAGTCTTAATCCCATCATTCCTTCATTTTTGCAAAATAATTCTAGAAATACGTTTCCCCTTGTATTCGTCTGCTCAGGCTGCCATAACTAAATACCACAATCTGGTTGGTGTAAACAAGACATTTTCTTCCATTCTGGAAACTGGAAGTCTAAGATCAAAATGCTGGCCGGGTTAGTGTCGGGGGAAGCCTTTATTTCTGGCTTGCTGACAGTCACCTCACTGAGCCCTCATGTGGCCTTTCCCTGTGTGAGCACAGAGGGAGAGTGAGCTCTGGTGTCTCTTCCCCTTATAAGGACACCATTCCTATTGGATTAGTACCTCACCACCCATACGGCTTCATTTAACTTAGTCACTTTCCTAAAAACCCCGTCTCCAAAGTCACTTTCTTAAAAGCCCCGTCTCCAAAGTCACATTTGGGGTTAGGGTTTCAATATATGAATTGGGGTACAATTCAGTCCATAGCACCCCTCATCAGTTATTTTGAGTTACCACTTGTATAGGAAGCTAAGGGTTGTGTGTGTGTGTGTTTTAATTGATCTCTTAAGTCTTTTAAGGAAGTCTTTGGTTATAAGGATTTTGATAAGACTACACACTGGAGGTGGCTCTGGTCTCTCTGGTTCTTTGCCTTCTTCCCTACCTCTGACTAGGTTTTGTTTTGTTTTTTTTAATGTTTTTATTTTTAGATAGAGAGGAAGGGATAGTGAGAGAGACTAAGTAGGGGAGAGTGAGAGAGAGAGAAACATCGATGGGCTGCCTCTTGCACGCCCCCGCTGCGGATCAAGCTTGCAACCAGGGCATGTGCCCTGACCAGGAATCGAACCAGTAACCTCTTGGTGCATGTGATGATGCTCAATTGCTCAATCCACTGAGCCACTCCAGCCAGACTTGACTAGGTTTTGTCATAACCACATATGTAAAATTCTTAACTCTGAAGCATTATGCAGATGTAAAAATACTTTCTTAGTCTTCACTCTGATTTTCCATTTAGGAGGAGAAGAGACGCAGATCGACATCCAGAGAACCGTAAGAACTTATTTTTGTCTTTATACGTAGCAGATAATAATTTAAAATAATTGTTCTAGAAAGGAAAAGAGGTTTTTAGTGACTTGCCAGACTAGCCTTAGCTTTAAATCTGATAGGTTGGGTCTGTGAGCAGAGGACCAAGACGTTCCCATTCTTCCCAGTGAGGCAGGTCCCCTTCGTGTGGTAAAGAGACACTTGTGACCTAGCACCTTGCCCCTTAGACAGCCTGGTAATCATCTGTGTCAGGTGGTTTAGGTATGACTTTGACAGTGGATTCTAATAGTTTCTCTTTTCAGTCATTTCAGAACTTATCTTGTGTTTTGTTTTGTTTTGTTTTCCCCCCCAGTGATGAGAAAAAAGTAGCTCAAACCAAAACAGCACTGTCTCCCAAGGTAAACATGCATCTGGGGATAAAACCGGTAGTACAACACTAATGGGGGTGCTTAGAGCTGGCTCTCTGAGCACCGTTTATGTCATGCCCCCACAGACCCAGCTTCAAAAGTGCCTTCAGTGTGGACAGTATCTGGATGACCCTGAACTAAAGTATGAACATCATCTCCCTAATGCAGTAAGTTCCAGCTCTGTCTTCAGCTTTTTCTTTCCTGTCTCTTACGCCTCTGCTTAATGGTCCAATGTCTCTCAGGTGGATGAGGTACCGATGTTGACAAATGAAAGACTGTCCATCTTCGATGCCAATGAATCTGGCTTTGAGAGTTACGAATATTTCCCCCAAAACAGACTGACATGCTTCAGGTACTGATATGCTTCTTCATTGTGACAGGGCACTTCCCTAAAGATGCCTAAGTTCTTAATATCTCTAGCATTTCTTATGCTGCTAACACTAGATGGATAAAAGCCACAAAGCCCTGGTGGAAGTATTAGGAGATATTTGCTGGGGGCTGGGGGTTTTTTTTTGGGGGGGCGGGTTTTAAAACTATACATTGTTAAGTCTTCAGTTTGTATATATTCTGGAGGTCATTCATTCAAATGAGGGCCAACTTTGTGCTAGGTACTGCACTAAGTGTTATGAATATAGCACTTCAGATCCCTGCTTTTACAGAGGCTGAACAAAAGTTATGCCCGTCAGGTAGTTAGGATGACAACACAAGTAAAAAGCATGGAAAGCAGAGAGTGGGTAGGAGAAAGAAGTTGTGTTTAGATGGTAGGGAGCCGTGGCCAGTGTGGTTCAATTGATGGAGTGTCCTGTGTACCAAAAGGTTGCGGGTTCGATTCCCAGTCAGGGCACATACCCAGGTTGCCAGTTTGATCCTCAGTCGGAATGCATTCAGGAGGCAACTGGTCAATGTTTCTCTCTTTTTCTCTCTAAAAAATAAAGAATGGTGGGGAAATGACTTCAGCAAAGACACAGTGGCATAAGAGAACAGGCCAAGGGGATAACTAGGGAAAGACATCTCAGGAGGAGGGAATAGCAGGTACAAAGGCTCAGAGGTGGACATTGGTTGGCAATGGAAGACTCAAGTGATGAGGCCAGTGGGGCTAGGGGGAGGCCAGGGTGCGGAGTGAGAGTTAGTGGGTGTAGGCAGGGAGCAGGGGGCCGGGGAGAGGGCTAGATCATACAGGGCTTTGCAGGCTATGCTATTGACTCCAGGATTTTCTCTGACGATCCATGGTGTGTGGACTGTATCTTTGGCAAGGCTCAAACAAACCCTTGAGTGAACAGAATCCCCATGCTTTTCACCACCTTTCCATTTAGTCAGCTCCCTCTTGCTGAAGGTGCAGTTGCTTTGTGCAAAACAGGCTTCACTTTGTTTCTTCGTGGTAAGTGACTTGGCTGCAGTACCAGCCCATGTCTCTTTCAGGCCTAGGCACATGCTGCTTCTCTTCCTGAAGAAGTATCATAGGGGCAAGTGGATCACCTCGGTAATACCTATTGTAAGCCGCAGGTGGACGTCAGTTCTGGGAAGCCCTTTCTGACACCCTGGCCCCATAGCAGGTTGAGGGGTTCCTATGCCCTGGGACAAGACCCCAGTGTTCCTTCTGTGGCACTTCTCACACTCCCTCTGGTGGATTGGTTGTATGCCCTTCTCCCAGTACAATCAGGATTCTGATCCATTTTGGGATGCTGTTCATCTACCGGCGACCTCCAGGCCCTGGCCCAAACCTCTGCCTGATGGCACAACCAAATATGCTGTGTTGACGTAGCTGGCGTTCATGCCCTTGTGCCTTCCTGTAGCATTCCTCAGGCCAGAGGCTGGAAGAGGACTAGAAGCGGAAGCCAGGGCTGCTGGAGTCTCTTGGCTTCCTCCTCGAGACATGGTGTGCTGTAGATTCATTCCTGTATGGTTGGAGGGTAGCAATAAAGACAAATTCCCAGGAGAAATGTGCCTTTTAGCATCAGGCCGTCAAAGCCAGACTGCCTGAGTTATTAAGGGACTCTGCTCACCTCCAGTACTTGGGCTGAATGTGGTGGATGGAAACAGGTCAGGTGAGGTTCATCCTGTAAACTAGTGGGTCCTGCCCCTGCCTAGGACTTGGAACTTCTTTGATGTCACGTCTACTGATACAGCCCAGTTGGCTGGGCTGTGGATCCTTGTTTTCTGTGGGTTTGCAATATGTGCCCTCCCTTGATGTGTGTCCATCTTTCCCACTGGACTTCAAGTCTCAAGAGCAGGGCTGTTACTCATGTTGTCTCCCATGCCTGGCACATAGCAGAGGAGCTCAACTCAGGGTGTTCATTTCTATTTTTAAAAAGGTTTTGTGAGATTTCAAGATGAGGATTTCTGGCTTCCAAGCCCTTACGCTATGGGAGTGTGGTGGGAGATGGTCTCAGGAGACGTTACAGCTCCCATGTGGCCCAGCTTGGACTCAGGGATAGCGTGGCATCTCCAATGTAGGAGCATAGTCCTTGAGGCCAGCATGAGCGGGTCCGTAAGCAGAACCTCTGATTTATCCTGCTTAAGGAGGAACATTCTTCCAACTGCCAAGGAGTGTCTCCGGATGGTGGGACCATGGATGCCCTTAAACCTGAGCTTTACCCCTAGATAGAAGCAGAAGCCCTTCTCATATCCCTGATGTACCTCACTTTTTATGACATTATACAATATGCTTTATTTTATTAAAGACTCATGTAACACAAAACTAACCATATAAGAAATATTTTCAGAGGTAAATCCATAGAAACAGAAAGCAATCTGTGGTTGGGGGTGGGGAGGGGAGAGGGATTAGGGAGTGACTGCTTAATGGGTATGAGGTTTTATTTTGTTCAATGAAAATGTTTTGGAGCTAGGTAGAAGTGGTGCACAACTATGAGTGGAATGTGTTTAAGAGTGATGTTTGTTAGCATCATGCCAAGCGCGGGTGCAGTGAGTTGCTCTCTGAGATTTCTCATCATTCACTGTCTCACTGATCTCTTGGTGTTGCCTTTGCAGATACTTGTACTTTTTTTATCTTTTAATATGTTTTTATTGATATTAAAATATATTTGGAGGGGGAGAGAGAGAGAGAAACTTCAATGAGAGAGAATCATTGATTGGCTGCTTCCTGCACACACACACACCACCACCCCCTGAACCCCCCCACACTGGGGATCGAGCCAGCAACCCAGGTATGTGCCCTGACCAGGAATCCAACCATGACCTCCTGGTTCATAGGTTGATGCTCAACCACTGAGCCACACTGGCCGGGCTACTTGTACTCTCGATGCACCGGTGGGAGGATCAGGTAGAAGCTGTTTGGGTCAGAGAACACTGTACTCATCTAGTGATCTGGCCACCAGAAAGATGAGAGTCCAGAAATTGCAGGTAGTCACTGTCACCTTGTGTCTGAACTTGACTCGGTGCTGCAGCCTGCCTTCACTGGTCAGCTGGCTAACACACTCTTTGTTGCCCGTCTAGTGTGTACTGTAAACGTGGTCACCTGTGCCCCATTGACACTGGTCTCATTGAGAAGGATGTTAAGCTCTACTTTTCTGGTTCAGCAAAACCGATATATGATGATGACCCGTCTCCTGAAGGTAAGTGGAACGTCCCTGCTTATGTTTGGGACAGATATTTTAAAAACAAACAACTCGCCTACAAAGCACTGTTCAGCTGGAATTTCTGCCTCTTAAAGTTAGGGCTTGCGGTCTCTAACAGCTATAAGGAAATGCTCTCTGCCTCTGATGAGAACTGCCTGCCTCGGCTGATAAGGGATGTCAGCTCAGCTGGGCACTTAGAGTGCCACTTGGGCCTGCTGAGATTTTGATAGGAGTCATAGCTCTGAGTCCATTTCCTTTCAAGAAACTGTCCTCTTTTCCATCTCTTAGGTGGTGTTAATGGCAAAAACCTTGGCCCCATCACTGAATGGTGGATCACTGGCTTTGACGGAGGTGAAAAGGCTCTCATTGGCTTCAGCACCGGTAAGTATGTGGCTAACTGTGGACTGTTCCGGGTTATGAAAGGAGACTTTGCTTCTGTCCAGGAAGCTTGGTTGGGCTTTGGGGCGTCTCAACAAGCTCATGTGAACACCACTAACCATGGGGCTTGGTTGGGCTTTGGGGCGTCTCAACAAGGGGGCTTGGTTGGGCTTGGTTGGGCTTTGGGGCGTCTCAACAAGCTCACGTGAACACCACTAACCATGTGGTAATCATGTGGGGTTCTGGGATGGCCTCTCATCTTAATTACAACTGGCCTTGGAATCAACCCTCTAGTTATACGAGTGGGTCATATTCTTGCAACTCAAACCCAGACAAAATTTCAAAAGCCAGAGATGAGCAAAATGGAAACTCCTCAGCCAGTTCTCTAATTGGCTCAAATAGGCCACTTCTGAATGCACTCATAATTCTGATTGCACTTGACATTTGTGACATTTAGATATGGAATGACTTAGACTCCTCATAAGCTTCATAGACTCATCTCTGCTCTTCAGCCACCATAGCTGCCATCAGGTTCAAACTGCTTTCTAACAACATCTTCTGTTCACTGCAGCCTATGCGGAATACATTCTAATGGAGCCCAGCCCAGAGTACTCACCAATGTTCAGCTTGATGCAGGAGAAGATCTACATAAGTAAGATAGTCGTTGAGTTCCTGCAGAACAACCGTGATGCGACCTATGAAGACCTGATCAATAAGATTGAGGTATGGAGTTAGGTAATTTGTAATCTGGGACTTACACCTATTTATATGCAATATAGATATTGCTGGAAAACGCATGTCTAGAATTAGCAGAAACTTTTTTAGTTCGATTAGAATAGTTTTGCTTATGCCTAAGAAACTTCTGATGTTATTTCTTAAAGACCACGGTTCCTCCTTCGGTGCTCAACCTGAATCGATTCACTGAGGATTCTCTCCTTCGACATGCTCAGTTTGTGGTGGAACAAGTAGAGAGTTACGATGCGGCTGGGGATAGTGATGAACTGCCCATCTTCCTGACCCCCTGCATGAGAGACTTGATCAAGTTGGTTGGGGTCACCCTAGGAAGAAGGTAAGGATGCAGCAGGAATAAAATTGAAGACCTGATTGCAGAGAAGGCAGAGTGTCCCATGCACTCTTCCCCAGCCTGCTAACATGATGGGAACCTTTCTCCCAGAAATGAAAAACGTCGAGCCATCAGTCATTCCACCAAGGAGAAGGACAAAGGCCCCACTAAAGCTACCACCACCAAGCTGGTCTACCAGATCTTCGACACTTTCTTCGCAGAACAAATCGAAAAGGATGACAGAGAAGACAAGGAGAATGCCTTCAAACGCCGGCGGTGTGGCGTCTGCGAGGTAACCTCACCTGGGCTGGGCTCACCATGTAATCTGAGCAACTCACTTTCTCTTTCTGGCTTGAGATGCTCACTGTTCAAATGTGACCCCTAGGACATAAGCTGGGAGGGAGTTGGTGATCTGGGGAGAATTGCATGCCTTGGAGAACAAATAGGTTGTTAAGACAGCTGTTGAAATCGGTGTGCTCAGATGCTTTGCTGTTAATGCCCCTGTCACTAACTCCAGAGCCTAGCCTCCTGGGTGGTGTTTGCTTTGCCTACATCTCATTGTGTCTGAAGGTCCCAGTGTGAGGGCAGAGAGAGTGCCTTCCTCCGAGGGGAGGACATCTCCCAGGAGCCTGCCTTGTCTTATTCCATAACTTTCCCGGAAAAGTGGGGGCTCTATCAATTTAGATTAGAGATTTGAGCCTTAAAAGACTTCTTTGCCCAGCCAGTGTGGCTCAGTGGTTGAGCATCGACCTGTGAACCAGGAGGTCACTGTTCGATTCCCGGTCAGGGCACATGTCTGAGTTGTACGCTCGATCCCTAGTGTGGGGTGTGCAGGAAGCAGCCGATCAGTGGTTCTCTCTCATCAATTCTCATCAATGATGTTTCTGTCTCTCTCTCTCTCTCCCCCCCCCCCTAAAATCAATTAAAAAGAAATATATATATATATATATATATACACACACACACACACAAACTCTCTCTCTCTCTCTCTATACACACACACACACACACACACACACACACACACTAACCTCCTTCTGCGAATTTTAAATATTTTAATCCCCCTAATCTATGATCCAGAGATCGGATATATTTTGGTATCTGTTATTTGACTTTTGGATGAAAACTTGGATGCAAAAATATAGCAGCTGCCTTTAGAACAGCCCTGTGTTCACACTGTCCACTGGATTCAGAGCCTTTATTTTTCTTTAGTGACAGCCCTTAACAGGAATTTACACATCCTTACCATTCGTGTTTTGGTTTTACTTTTTTCATCTAGCACATGTATCAAGCCTTAAAAAAAATTTGTTTAAATATACATAACTGAAAAAAATAAAATAAAAAAATAAATATACATAACTGATATTTTTTGTAATCATGTTATGTGTTCATGTAGGTAGATATAGTTAATTCATTTTGACTATTTCATCATGCTGCATTATATGACAGTCCCAACTTACCCTCGATAATGTGCAACTTTTGATATTATAATAACTTGATATTATCATGATATAGCAGCATCCTTGAACGAGACTTCCGTGTCTACCCCTATTTCTTTTAAATTTTTTTTGTTAATCCTCGCCTGAGGATATATGTTTTTCCCCTATTGATTTTATTTATTTATTTATTTATTTATTTATTTTTGGGAAATGGAAGGGACAGGGAAAGGCAGAGAGGGAAACATTGATGTGAGAAATGCACATCGATTGGTTGCCTCCTGCACACATCCCAAAGGGGGGGCGGGGTTGAGCCTGTAACCAAGGTATGTGCCCTTGACCTGAATCAAACCCAAGACCCTCCAGCCTGTGGGCTGACGCTCTAACCACTGAGCACACTAGCTAGGGCTGCCCCTATTTTGAAGTAGAATTGCTGGGGTGTGGGTTCTATACTTAACTTTGATATAGAAAACTGCTCTCCAAGTGGTGCTACCAACTTAAAACCTGTGAGCAGAACCAGTTTCCCCACATGTTTCAACACCAACATACCCCGCTTAACCTTTGCTAATCTGGGGGGTGTGACTGGTAGGTACCTTGTTCTTAACTCCCTCAGTTCTCTTACCTCTAAATGAGGCTAAATATAAAAGTTCTAAAATTGTAATTCATTAAAAATCTGCTTACCAATTGTTACTAATGGTCATTTGACTTTTTAAATCTCTCAGGTTTGTCAGCAGCCCGACTGTGGAACGTGTAAAGCCTGTAAGGATATGGTTAAGTTTGGTGGTAGCGGCCGGAGCAAACAAGCCTGCCTAAAGAGGAGGTAGGCTTGGCGGGTGCTTGTCTGGTAGCCGAGGGCTGTGCGCGGTGGGGTAACTGTGTTGAAATATGCAGGACAGGCAGCAGTGCTTCACCTCGAATTGTCCCCAGGCCTGTCCTGTTATCTGACCCAAACAGCCCCAGGCAGTTTTACCTATAAAAAGGGCCTTGCTTATACAAGTGAGTTTGTAGGTGTCCCAATATGGCCATGAAGGAGGCAGATGACGACGAAGAAGAGGATGACGATATCCCAGAGATGCCGTCACCCAAAAAAATGCATCAGGGGAAGAAAAAGAAACAGAACAAGGACCGGATCTCTTGGGTTGGAGAAGCTGTTAAGGTAATCCTGCAGCAGGTTCTCCGTCTTCTTACGGCCACCCTCCTGAGAAGCAAGTTGTTTCCTGGTGTCTCGCCACCAGGCCTCTTAAGAGCCTGAATCCTGCTCGCTTGCCTCGTGAGAGGGCAAGGCCGGCTGTAAGGCCATGGTCCAGGCCCGTGGCCACACCCAAGAAATGCGTTTTTGTTTGTCTGCCCAAAGACTTGGTTTCCTTAAAGTTCCAAAATGGGTAATTGACACAGTTTAAGGGTGTCAGACTGCTTCCCCTTCAAAGCTTGTTTTGAAGAGTTGTCAACATCTCTTGCCTGGGAGTGGATGTCTTTTGGGCACTAGCAAACCCCTTACTGGTCATTCTGTGGTTATCTCCCCATCTAAGGCTCAGTTCTTTACCAAAGTTAGAAAGCGAATGTCCTAAGCACTGCTTTCTCCATGTTCATAAGAGAAAGATACAGTCGGTTCATTCAGCAAGCGTGAGGCCTCCCTCTGCCGGGTGCCGCTTCAGGCCTGGATGTGACTCAGCCCCTGCCCTGTGGTGTTGATGCTTCAGGGCAGGAGGACAGACACATGTCCCGCTGGGCTGGTAGAGAGGGGGAGGGGGCCTGGGACCGCGAGGCTTTCCTAAGGAGGTGACAGCTGAGCTGAGACCCAGAAGGTGGGAGAGGAACCGTCCATGAAGATGTGGGGAAGAACCAGGGCAGAGGCCCTGAGGAGGGAATCGGTTCTCCTTGTGGGAGAAGAGGAATAAGCCCTGTGTGGCGGAAAGGAATCAGGGATGGGGTGTGGCTTTAAGACCACAGTGAATAGTTGGGACTGGTGCTGTTAACATGGAATGATGGGCTCTGATTTGCTGCTGACTAGCCAGGGCAGAGCTGATAGTAGATAAACAGTAGGCGTGCTTCCAGCCTAGGGAGGGGGATGTTCTCTATAGGAGCCAGGGCAGTAGCCATGCCTTCTTAATGAAGTCATTTTGGATTATGCCTTTATATTAACAAGAACGCCATGCCTAGCATCGACCTTTAAACCCATCTCCAGCTGAAATAAGCTCTTTGTTTTCAGACTGATGGCAAGAAGACTTACTATAAGAAGGTGTGCATTGACTCAGAAACCCTGAAAGTGGGGGACTGTGTCTCTGTTATTCCAGATGACTCTTCAAAACCACTGTACTTAGCAAGGTTTGTATATTTCTCTTTGCTTGACTTCAGCACACACTTTCTCTTGAACAGGTAGGAAATGCCTATTTGCAAGAATAGCAATAGCAGATCTTTGCTCGATACTGAAACTAAAAAAAAAAAAAAAAAAGTTCCCCAAGTAAACTCAAAGCAGATCTGCCAGTGAAATTAGAACTTTCTTCCCTTCTGCTCTTCTGACACCAGGGTCACGGCGTTGTGGGAGGACAGCAGCCAAGGACCGATGTTTCATGCCCACTGGTTCTGTGCCGGCACAGACACGGTCCTGGGGGCCACATCGGACCCCCTGGAGCTGTTTCTGGTAGACGAGTGTGAAGACATGCAGCTGTCATACATTCACAGCAAGGTGACAGTCGTCTATAAAGCTCCATCGGAAAACTGGGCCATGGAGGTGAGTACCTAGCATCCCTCATGTGCCCTCTCTCACTGTGGGGTCACGCCTGACACAGCATCCTTGTCCCCAAAGGGAGGCATGGATCCTGAGACCCTGATGGAAGAGGACAACGGGAAGACCTATTTCTACCAGCTGTGGTATGATCAAGACTACGCAAGATTTGAGTCCCCTCCAAAAACTGAACCAACCGAGGACAACAAGTACAAGTGAGTGCGAGTCCTGGGCCCTGGTGTTGTCAGGGAGGCCACCATGCTTCTGTGTGAATCACTAGCTTCTCACATGTTTCCGTCTGCTGGGTTTGCTTCCGGGACACTGTCTGATTGTTTTCCTTGTTAACCCAAGACCAACCTGGCTTTGAAAACTTTTTTTTTTTTTTTTTAGTCCTCACCCAAGGATTTTTTAAAAGTCATTTTTATTTTTAGAGAAGAAGGGAGGGAGAGAAACATCGATTGGTTACCTCCTATAGGTGCTCTACAGGGGCGTGGAACCTACAACTTAGGTATGTGCCCTGACCGGGAACCTGCAACCTTTTTGGTGATGGGATGATGCTCCAACCAACTGAGCCACCGGTCAGGGCCCAGCCTGGCTTTGTTGTAGTGTCTTTAGGTGTGTGGCTGGCCTGGGCATGGAGTTACCTTCATAAGAAGCTCTCTTGTCCAGGAGCAGGATTTACCTTTTTTTTTTTAATAATATATTTTATTGATTTTTTTACAGAGAGGAAGGGAGAGGGATAGGGAGTTAGAAACATCGATCAGAGAGAAACATTGATCAGCTGCCTCCTGCACACCCCCTACTGGGGATGTGCCCGCAACCAAGGTACATGCCCTTGACTGTAATCGAACCTGGGACCCTTCGGTCCGCAGGCCGATGCTCTATCCACTGAGCCAAACCAGTTAGGGCAGGATTTATCTTTTCATTATCAGCCTTTTTGCATGTTCTTCAGTGTCTATACCACAGATTTCATGTGTTATCTTCTGTTTCTTCGGTATCTTCTAAGTGAGATCTTTGACTTCATTTTATTCTAATTGGTGGGTAACTGCTTTTAGGGAGTCTGCCTTTTTTTTTTAAGTCCTCACCCAAGGATACTTTTTCCATTGATTTCTAGAGAGTGGAAGGGAGGGAAGAGTGGGGGAGAGAGAAAACATCGACTTGGAGAGAGATATCAATTGGTTACCTCCGGCACATGCCCCTACTGAGGCTGGGGAACCTGCAACTGAGGTACGTGCCCTTGACCAGGAATCCAACTGTGGCCCTTCAGTCCAAGGGCCAATGCTCTAACCTCTGAGAAAAACTGGCCTGGGCCTGATCTCCCATTTTAAAGGCAGTCTCCAACTCTCTTTTAAGCAAAAATATTGAACTTTACCAAATACCTCTTCAGCCTTTATAGAGGTAACTAGAGGCCCAATGCACGAAATTCGTGCAAGGGGCTCCACCCCCGCCCGCCGTGGCTTGGTCTGGAAGGTCGTCCCGAAGGACATCCAGTCTAATTAGCATTTTATGCTTTTATTATTATAGATAGCATGAGCCTGCTCTGATATTTTGAGTTTCTAACTGAACCACTCTGTATTCTCGCTTCTGGTTTATTTTTTACCATATTCCAAATTCTGTTTGTTAATGTCTTAGGGTTTTTAGAGCAAATACTCAAAAGTGGGATAGGCTTGATGTTTTCTTGTGTTGTATATATCCCTGGACTTTGGTCTCAAATAAGTGCTTTCAAAGTATGAGCATAAAGTATAGGAAAGCCAGTTCCTTCAGGCATCTGCAGATGTTTTCTCTTGGTCACCAGAATCTCTGGGTTAAGCCAGCAGCTCTGTTGCAGTCATTACCTGCCATCTCAGGGCCTTTTCCCTTTTGTCCTTGGCTCCTTCAGATTCTGTGCCAGCTGTGCCCATCTGGTTGAAATGAAGCAGAAGGAAATTCCCAGGGTCCTGGAGCTGCTCGAGGACCTAGAGGACCGGGTTTTCTACAGCTCAGCCTCCAAGGATGGCATCCAGTACCGAGTGGGTGATGGCGTGTACCTTCTCCCCGAGGCCTTCACATTCAAGTGAGTGCCCCCTTTGCCCAGTTCAAGGCCAGGCTCCCTGGGCCACTACAGAGTTGCTTTGGAATATCCCCACTCTGCACACCTTGTACCAACTGTTGCCTGAGCCATTGTCACTGGTCAGTCATGCTGAACTACCTATTTTTTAAGGTTTAATGTTCAGTTATGTGCAATGTTTGCTATTCTGCAGCATTAAGCTGTCCAGTCCTATGAAACGCCCACGGAAGGAGCCTGTGAATGAAGACCTGTATCCAGAGCACTACCGGAAATACTCGGACTACATCAAAGGCAGCAACCTGGATGCCCCTGAGCCATACCGAATTGGCCGCATCAAAGAGATCTTCTGTGTCAAGAAGAACAATGGCAAGCCCAATGAGACAGACATCAAGATCAGACTGAACAAGTTCTACAGGTCGGTGGTGTCCTCTGCTCTCTCAGGAGGCAGCAGACTCTTCCAGAAAGTTCTGCCTGAAATGGATTATAATGTAGTACACAGTGATGTTTGAAGAGTTAGGTAGAGCCCTAGCCGGTTTGTCTCAGTGGTTATAGAGTGCCGGCCCTTGGACTAAAGGGTCCCTGGTTCGATTCCAGTCAAGGGCACCAGCAAGTAACTCAGTTGCAGGCTCAATCCCTGGCCGCAATTGGGGCGCTTGTGGGAGGCAACCAATCAGTGTGTCTCGTGCATCAATATTTATCTCTCGGTCTCTCCCCCTCCTTCTACTCTCTAAAACTCAATGGAAAAAATATCCTTGGGTGATATAAAAAAAAGTTACGTAAAGGTAGCTGTTTCTCCAAGTGTTTCTGATGATCTGATGAGTGCTGACAGCGATTCAAATTACATTTCATACCCTTGTTTTTAGACTTTATTTTAAAGCTGCTGAGTTCTCTCTCCAAAGAAATCCTTAAGCCTCAATTCAGAATGTGACAAAGGCAGAGGAAGAATGTCCTAGGCTCTGCCTGAGGCACCCCCAGAGAACCTAGAGTTCTGTTTATGGCCGTTCCACCCTCTCCTTGTCCCTCCCAACTCTATGCTTTTCCAAGGTCTTGGCTGCACCGAGTCTTTTTCTGGGACCCTAGTAATTTGTAGTAATTAGGAGTTAACCTGAAACTAAGACATACGGATGTAACATTGCTTCACTTCTTGACTAATGTATATCAAAGACTTTCTGAAGTCCTTGTAATAATCACTTATAATGGGAAAGAAAGGAGAAGTCTGGATGTATAGGTGAGAAAAAGAAACTCTAGACATGCTTCTTAATAGGAGGCAGGCAGCCGCAGCCTTTTTTATTTTTTTTTTATTTTTAGAGAGAAACATGGATGTGAGAGCAGAACCTCACACCCCCTACCAGGGATTGAGCCCACAATCCAGGCATGTGCCCTGACTGGGAATCGAACCAGAAAACTTGTTGCATAGGATGATACCCAACCAACTGAGTTGGCCAGGGTGCAGCTGTAGTCTTGACAAGGGCCATTCTGTTTGGGTTGCAGTGGAGAAATGAAGAACAAGCAAATGATTCAAACAACCGAACTCCCTTAAGGTTTAATGTTTAGTTATTCATAATGGTTAGCTTCTACACAGCATACAACTGTCCAGTTCAATGAAATGCCCACGGAAAGCATGTTTGTTGCAAAGAATTCCACTGTTTATAGTGTCTAGTGCCAACTAAGGATAGTTATCAAGCCGACCTGATTGGGGGTCATGGTCTTTACCCATGGATTCTTGGAGCATCCCCGGGAATGTGTTACCATTTAACTCATTGTCAGTTCACAGCAAAAGAGAACTGCTGCCGGGCTAGTGTGGCTCACAGGTGGTCGCCAGTTGATTCAGGTCAGCGCACATGCCCAGGTTGTGGGTTTGATCCCCAGTAGGGAGTGTGCAGGAGGCAGTTGATCAATGTTTCTCTCTCAACAATGTTTCTCTCCCTTTCCCTTCCTCTCTATGAAATCAACAACAACAAAAAATGTTTTTGTTTTAAAGAATTGCTAACAAAGACTCTTCTGCTCACAGGCCAGAGAACACACACAAATCCACTGCAGCAAGTTACCATACAGACATCAACCTGCTTTACTGGAGCGATGAGGAGGCCGTGGTGGACTTCAGTGACGTGCAGGGCCGCTGCACTGTGGAGTACGGGGAGGACCTGCCGGGGTGCTTGCAGGACTTCTCAGCTGGCGGCCCAGACCGCTTCTACTTCCTTGAGGCAATGCTCTGGGCTTCTGGCGGGGAGGGGTTTTGGGTCAAATTCACTGCCCCTGAGAAAGCAGTTTAATTATACATTCAAGTCTGAAACTTAACTTTTGGCTTTTTGTTTTTCATTTTTTTTTTTTTTAATAAGCCTTTATTTGAGCCAAATTGATAGCAATTGCTGGGAAGCAAAGATCTCAAATGCTTCTACATTTGGCTTTTTGAAAAGTACAATGAACCCTGGCTGGTGTGGTTCAGTTGGTTGGGTGTTCCATGCACCAAAAGATCTCTGGTTCGATTCCCAGTCAGGGCACATGCCCCATGCCCTGGTTTCAGGCTCAGTCCCTGTTGGGGATTGTGCAGGAGGCAGCCGATCAATGTTTCACTCTCATGTTGATGTTTCTCTTCTTTCTCTCTCCCTTTCCCTTCCTCTAAAAATCAGTTTAAGAAAATACAAAAAGTACAATGATAAGAAGTATGGTATTTGAGTGTCCTGATGCAACTAAAATTTATTTGAAGGCCTCTTCCAGCTTGGCTAGTGCCTTAATGGGAGTTAGGGAAAGGGGCCCTTCGCCCCGGGGAGACACAGCCCTGCCCCTCAGTCCCTTCAGCTGTGTCTGTGTCCAGACCAGGACCACACGCCGTGCAGCTGGCCCTTGTTATTGAGAGAAGATCCAGGAGTTTGTTAACCAAGCTAGTCACTTTTAAATGTCTGAGCATGGCCTTTCTGTGTTGGCACACTTAAAATGGCACGTGTCTGTTTCCCAGGTCCCAGTGTAGATAGCCTCATTAGACTAGTCTCTTGGTATAACACTTGCTTATTTTTAGAATGAGTAGTCCAGGCACTTACAAAAGCAGGAATCTCAATGTCAACCACAGAATATTTGTATTAATACAGTTTATTTTCATGTAGTAAAATCGAAGTACTCTTATTAGTGGCTAATTGTTTATGGCCACATTCAGGGAGAAATTAAGTAGATCTTTATCAAACTAACTTGTTAGAGAGGTGACCAATGTGTTTCTCTGCCAGACTATTGTGATTCTTTCCTCCCAGGCCTATAATGCCAAGAACAAAAGCTTTGAAGATCCTCCCAACCATGCCCGTAGCCCTGGAAACAAAGGGAAAGGGAAGGGAAAAGGTATGTTATTCCATGGGGTTCTTTTCAAGTCCATCTTTTATAACTCGGGATATTTATGGTCAAGTCAGTATAGAACAGCCTCTGATGTTACCTCATTCTGTGTTAACAACTCAGTGAGGCCGTCTCTGAAGCAGTAAGGTATTTGTGGTCTATCTCCTCCAGGGAAAGGCAGGCCAAAATCTCAGACAAGTGAGCCAAAGGAACCCAAGGTGGACATTCAGCTGCCAAAACTGCGGACCCTGGATGTGTTTTCTGGCTGTGGGGGGTTATCGGAAGGATTCCACCAAGCAGGTAAAGGCCAGGAGGTTTTTCTCTGTAACTAGTACAACCAGACTGGGCACATTCTGCCTGGAAGAGCTCTCTGGCTCTGGTCACCTTTCTGACTCAAGAGGCTCATTCCAGGGAGGTCAGAGCCCATCTTTGTCCCTTTATCTGCCAGGCATCTCACAAACACTGTGGGCCATTGAAATGTGGGACCCTGCGGCCCAGGCGTTCCGGCTGAACAACCCCGGGTCCACAGTGTTCACGGAGGACTGCAATGTCCTGCTGAAGCTGGTCATGGCTGGAGAGGTGACCAACTCCCTTGGCCAGAAGCTGCCTCAGAAGGGAGACGTGGAGATGCTGTGCGGCGGGCCACCCTGTCAAGGCTTCAGTGGCATGAACCGCTTCAATTCTCGTACCTACTCCAAGTTCAAGAACTCTCTGGTGGTCTCTTTCCTCAGGTAAATGGAGCAGATTCTATTCAGTGTTGCACACAGGTAACTAGACAGCCAACCCTGGGGCTGCGATGCCAGCTGACCGGTAACTGCTGTAGCCTTTACAGCTGCTGAAGGCCATGTGCCAAGGTGAAGCATTCCGCTGGTCAGAGACCTTAAGAGTTGGAGGGTTCCGTTTCTTAATGGCCGAACATTGACCTTTTGGGAATGGCTTTTGGTAGAGCAGGTCCTTTTTTATCTCAATCCAAATGGTGACTCTGGTGTCTCGCCTGCCTTCTGCAGCTACTGCGACTACTACCGGCCACGGTACTTCCTCCTGGAGAACGTCAGGAACTTCGTGTCCTTCAAGCGCTCCATGGTCCTGAAGCTCACTCTCCGCTGCCTGGTCCGCATGGGCTATCAGTGCACCTTTGGCGTGTTGCAGGTGGGGCTTCGGGGAATGGGGCACAGATGGGTGGGTGAGTGTGGGCGGGAGGAGGGTCAGCAGTCCCTGGGCTGCAGCCAACTGTCTCCAGCTGAAAATAGGCTCAAACGGTCAGGCCCTAGAGGGTAGCCTGCTGGGCTGGCAAGGACAGGGAGATGGCTGCTGAGGCCTGCACCCACCACTGTGAAGCCCGCAGTGTTCAGGTCTGAAAGCTCAGAGCCAGTGTCCCAGCAGGTCCGCCCCTTCGGGTCTTCTGGAGAGCTGCATCCTCTTGTGTAACTGAGCAGGGACCGCATGCAAGGGGGCTCTTGGCTGCTTTGTTTCCAGCTCTTTTTCCTCAATAGGGCACGTGGTGGACGAGTCTGATACTCGAGGCAGCAGTTAGGTCTCCATGGAGGGGTGGGTGAGGCCAAGCTGTTACAGGGCAAAAAACGGGTGTTTCCTTTGGGTGAGCACATGTGCATACAAACACCTAGAGAGAGTAAAAGGTCGCACTCCAGGTGGCCACCAGTGGCAGGGATAGCGATTTGGGGTGACCCATAAGGAGTAGACCTTATCTGAAAGCAGCCACTCTGTATCCATTCATTCATTGTTGGCTTAACTAACACTGAGATGGCTATCAGAAAGGGAGGGAAGGTTGGCTGGAAAGCCATGAGTGAGGGAGTGCCAGGGCCGCACCGCTCTCCCTAGTTCAGCCTCGGGGGTCTCCAGGCTCATGGTCCAGCCTGGTTGGCAGCCGTGTTCTCTGTCCCCGTATCCATGGGCTGGCTGGGCTCTGCAGTCTCTTCTCCGCAAGTGCCGAGACCATGGGGCTCCTCACCGTGCTCTGTAAGGAGCTGGCTGCACCCCAGCAGGCTTCCCTTCCATCTTCAGTGGCCACCACATGGACTCGGGTTCTTTCATCTAGTCTCACTTTTTTGCCAAAATTGATTTTCGGGAGAGAGAAACATTGGTCTGTTGTCCACTTATTTATGCATTCATTGGTTGATTCTCTTATGTGCCCTGACGGGGATTGAACCCACAATCTTGATGTATCGGGATGACGCTCTAACAACTACCGAGCAGGACTGGTCTCACTTGTTGGGAGTAAACTTGCTGGGTTAATGAGGGGTTTTCCGGGTGAGCTGTGCAGCAGCCAGCCACTCCAGAAAGTGGGGTGTCGCTGACCCCAGAACTTGGTTCAGCCAGTTGGAGGTGCCAGTTGACCCTGAGTGTGTGGCTCTCCTGTGCACAGGCTGGTCAGTACGGCGTGGCCCAGACACGGAGGCGAGCCATTATCCTGGCTGCGGCCCCTGGGGAGAAGCTCCCCCTATTTCCAGAGCCACTGCACGTGTTCGCACCCCGGGCCTGCCAGCTGAGCGTCGTGGTGGACGACAAGAAGTTTGTCAGCAACGTAACTAGGTAGGAGCCCCGCTCACCCTGCTGTGTCAGTGTTTGTGAGCATTACCCGGGAAAGCTTGGCATCGGCACTCTGCCACTTCCACTCAAGTTCTGGCCCCGAGGAAGCACCTCGTGCAGAGCAGTGGCTAGATGCCTGGCTGTAGTCTTTAGCAAAACCCAAATGTAGCCTGTCTCCTTCCCAGACAGTCTAAAAAGAATGCTGTTCGTGTGACCTCGGGCAGCCCTTTGACCTCTGAGCTGGGTTGTCCTCGCTAGAGAGGGCAGTGCCAACAGTCAGGAGATGGCAACTGTGATTCGGTGGACAGCGGCAATATGTGTCCCCAGAAGTGCCATGCTCTCTTGCAGGCTGAGCTCATGTCCATTCCGAACCATCACCGTGCGGGACACCATGTCTGACCTTCCTGAAATCCGGAATGGGGCTTCAGCGCTGGAGATCTCGTACAACGGGGAGCCCCAGTCCTGGTTCCAGAGGCAGCTCCGGGGCTCGCAGTACCAGCCTATCCTCAGGGACCACATCTGTAAGGTAACATCGCCCCCCAGAGGGCCCTCCTTCCAGCTGCCTCACAGGAACTGACCTGTGGGGAGCCCAGCCAGGGCTTGGGGTGGGAAGCAGGATCTGATCCCAGCCCCTCCAGCTTGTCTGCTCCTGGCTCCTAACCCAAATCACTGTCTTCTTTAGAGAGGAAGGGAGAGAGAGAGAGAGAAACATCAATGATGAGAATTATTGAATACCTGCCTCCTGCACTCCCCACACTGGGGACTGAGCCCACAACCCAGGCTTGTGGCCTGACCTGGAATCAAACCATATTCATAGGTCAGTGCTCAACCACAGAGCCACATAGGCCAAGCCCAAATCACCACCATCTTGCCCCCAGCCTCACTTTCTCATGCTTCTCTTCTTGCCCCCAACCCCCATGCCCCGACAGCAGCATCTATATATATATATATCTCTATATATAAAAGGCTAATATGCAAAGTGTCCCCTCCGGAGATCCGAACGGGAGTTCAGTCGCTCACTATGATGTGCGCTGACCACCAGGGGGCAGCGCAAAACATGGCAGGTGACCAGCAATTGGGGGGTGGGGTGCTGAGGGAGTGAGAGAAGGAGGAGGTGGGGGGCGGTGGTGATGGGTCCTAATCGCTGGCCAGGCCTAGGGACCCTACCCGTGCACGGATTTCGTGCACCAGGCTTCTAGTGTTGTCATATAAAGCATCAATCAGAGCTCTTGCTCTTCCTGGAATAGGCCCAGAACGTCACTGCCCTCCTCTGACTGACCTCTCTCGCCATTCCTGTTCTCTGCATGTTGTCCCAAATACGCCAAACCTGGCCTTTTCACGCCCCCAGCTGCTGGCTCCTCCTAATACTGCAGGGCTCAGCTCAGGCACCCTCCCCCGCCACTTGCCTAAGCTATCCCTCACCTGTTCCCCCCACATTATTCTGCATCCCTGCTCTGTCTCCTGGCACATGTGTAATCCCTAAGCTGTTCGTTCAGGTAACTGCCCGCCCAAATGGGATGTAAGCCCCTTGGGGGTTCCTGGTTATGGTGGTGTTCCCGTGCCTAGAGCAGTGGTGCCCAGGCCACTGCAGGTGCTCCCTGAGCTGGTGACAGCTGGGCCTCGCCACACTCCTTTAGGACATGAGTGCGTTGGTGGCCGCCCGCATGCGGCATGTCCCTCTGGCACCGGGCTCGGACTGGCGTGACCTGCCTAACATTGAGGTGCGGCTGTCAGATGGCACCATGACCAGGAAGCTGCGGTACACCTACCACGACAAGAAGAACGGCTGCAGCAGCACTGGGGCCCTCCGAGGGGTCTGCTCCTGTGCGAGCGGTGAGACCCCTGTTTGTGCCCCGGATGTGGCTTCCCTCGAGTGTACCGTGAAGCCCCGCCCCTTCAGGTCCTGACTCCCCCACAGCAGTCAGTCAGCGCGGTGAAGGAGCGCTGTCATCTGGGGTCTCCCAGCAGGAGACACTGGGTGCTGCTGCTCACTAACCCAGTGGCCCTGGCTAGGGCACCTCTGCCAAGCCTGGGTTCCCACACTGACAGCTGTGCCCAGGGAACAGGGGCTGTCGGCTGCTCTGTCCCTGGGTGGACTGACTGCTGTAGGCGCTTCCCGGGCCTTCCCTTGTCCTGGAACCTCGGCCTCATTGCAGCCCTCTCTTGCAACAGGCAAAGCCTGCGACTCCTCGGCCAGGCAGTTCAACACCCTCATCCCCTGGTGCCTCCCCCACACCGGGAACAGGCACAACCATTGGGCTGGCCTCTACGGGCGGCTCGAGTGGGACGGCTTCTTCAGCACAACTGTCACCAACCCCGAGCCCATGGGCAAGCAGGTAGGATGGAGGGCCGGGGTCAGGCCTGGGAAGGGGACAGGCACGGGCCTAGCGGGTGGAGGTGGCCTGTCAGGAGTCGGCACTCCTCACCTCCTGCCTTGGTGCTGATGAGACCCGCTCACCGGCTGAGGCCTAAAGCTGACTTCTCCATGGCGTAGCCCCCACCCTGCCCGCAGTGGCAGGTCTGTGCCCTGCCCCACCATGCCTCTCCCCCCAGGGCCGTGTGCTTCACCCCGAGCAGCACCGTGTTGTGAGCGTGCGGGAGTGTGCTCGCTCGCAGGGCTTCCCGGACACCTACAGGCTGTTTGGCAATATCCTGGACAAGCACCGGCAGGTCAGTGGAGGGGCCTGGAGAAGGGCAGACGGGAAGGAGGCCCGCTTCCTCCGCCCCCTGCACAGGGCAGAGGTGGTTCAGCAGAGGGCACAGCTCACACGGGGCGCTGTTTGGCCTCAGCAGTCCCAGCGGGGCACAGCCAGGACAGAGTCCCTGTCTCTGGGCCCAGTGCTCGCGGGCTAAGCATGTTGGTTGCTGCTCTGAGGTAGATCTACCCAAAAGGAAAGTTTCAGTGCAGTGAACTTCAGAGACGGAGCAGACTAAGTGTCTGGTGGTGAAAAGTCACTATTGCTGAGGGTTAAAATGGACCAACAGTTCCTCACTGATTCTTAGCGTGTTAGGTTGGCCTTTTTTTTTTTTTTTTTTAATCCTCATCCCAGGATATATTATTTCCCGTTGACTTTTTAGAGAATGGAAGGGAGAGGGGGAGACACACACCAGAGTGAGAGAGATACATTACATTGATTGGTTGCCTCCGGCACGTACCCTGACTGGGGCCAGGGAATCAAACCTGCAACTCGGGTACATTCAATTCCCCTGACTGGGAATTGAACCCACGACCCTTCGGTGCACAGTCCAATGCTCCAACCGCTAAGCAACACTGTCCAGAGCAGTTTGGCTTCTTAATTGAATGTATTTCCGTCCAAGTAATGCACACATGGCTTAAAAAGCTTAGAGTGCCTGGGGGTTATAGTGGGAAACTCCTGTTTCACCCCTTACCCCCAGTCCTGTTCTCCGAAAGCAGCTACTCAGCTAAAGTGAAGCAAGGTGGCTTCCACATCTGGATCTTTGCCCTTTAAAGGCCCCCTTCTCTGTGGGTGGTTCTAGACAGGTTGGTGTTTGGGGTGGGAGCTGATTGGCAGGTCCGAGGGGTTATCGTGTCGAAGAGCTTTGGGGACCCGTGTGAGCATGAGGCCAGGAGCCCGTGTCGTCATCACAGTGCTGAGTGGAGGCTGGCGCTGGCCCTCGCTGTGCCAAACTCGGCATTGCCCTCCTTCCCTCCTGCAGGTGGGTAACGCCGTGCCGCCACCCCTGGCCAAAGCCATTGGCTTGGAGATCAAGCGCTGTATGTTGGCCAAGGCTGAAGAGAGTGCCTCAGGTAGGTGGGGTGGGTGGGCTGGGGCAGCCAGTCTGACTCTAGGCTCTGGCGCTTGGGGGAGTCGCACACTCTCCCTAGTGGCCTCATTTCTCTCTGGGCTGCCATGAGGTGGAACGAGTCACACATGTTAAGTGCTCAGGACAGACCCGGCACATAGTGAGCGGGGGGGTCTCGGGGCACTTTCCCCTGCCCTGCCGGGTGGGCCTGCCTCAGCCTGTAATCCAGGCAGTCTGGGAACTTCTAGGGAGCACCTCTGAGCGCACTCAGAACGTTCATTCAGAGCCGCTACGGGTCCTGTTCCAGTCAGCCCTAACACCGACGCCTGCACATTAAGGTGGTCCCTGACTTAATGTGTTGGTGATGCTCGCCTGTTGTAGTATGATGTATATATTCCCTGTAGTGACTTTCCCTTTTCTTTCTCTTCAGTTAAAATTGAGGAGAGAGCTGCCAAGGAGGAGAGAGCTGCCAAGGAGGAGAAAAATGCCGAAGAGGAGAAAGCTGCCAAGGAGGAGAGAACTGCCGAGGATTAGCTCCACCTCCTGCACCCTTGTTTCCGGCACCAGGGATCCCCAATGTGCACTGATGTTGTATTTTTAACATGTTGAAATCTGTCAGTTCAAATGTGTTGTACACGGTGTTTGTGGCCTTGGCTGACATGAAGCTGTTCTGTAAGGTTTGCTTACCGACTAATGACTTAGTGATCAAATTGTGCAGTACTTTGTGCATTCTGAATTTTAAAAGTTTTTTATTATGCATTATATCAAATTTACCACTCTTTGAGTGGAAATTAAGACTTTATGTAGTTTTTATATGTTGTAATATTTCTTCAAATAAATTGCTCCTATAAATCATCTTGGGTGGTAACTCATTATTTACAAGGGGCTTCTGGCCGTCTCTCAGCTGAGGCTGATTGAGAAGGGGTTCCTTAGTGCTGAGGGGGGTCCCACAGAGGCGTTTGTATGAAGTTAGATCCCTTCATGTGTCCCGTGTGTGTGTGTGTGTGTGTGTGTGTGTGTGTGTGTTGGGGGGTTAACTTGTGAGGCGTAGTTTTGGCCAGTGAGCTGCAAGTGGAACTTGCTGGTGTAGCTTCCAGGAAGGCCTTTTAAAGGAATAGTCTTGGTTGGCCTCACCCATGGCCTTTCAGGCCTTGGGAGTGGGCTGCGACCCCTGGCAGTGCAGCAGCCTTCTTGTGACCGTGGGAACAGAAGCCCCTGGCGTGGGTGGTGGAGCAAGGAGGGGAGCCCTGGCCTGCCACCCCCAGTGCTTAGAGTGTTGGCCCAGGCACGGAAGGATCACGGGTTTGATTCCCAGTCAAGGACTGTACCCGGGTTGCGGGTTTGATCCCCTGCCCCAGTTGGGGTGTGTGTATGGGAGGCAACCAACCAATGCGTCTCTCTCACCTCAATGTTTCTCCCCCTCCCTCCCTCCCATTTGCTGTTAAAATATATATATATATCCTTAGGTGAGGATTAACAAAAAAGAGAGGAGTTGGAGCCCTGGCCTGCCACCCCAGACAAACTCCTTATTTGCTTAAGAACCTGTAGGTGGGCTTTCTGGGCCTTCAGCTAACTCAGTCCTGAATTCTTTTATTTTTATTTTTATTTTAATGAATCTTTATTGTTCAGATTACAACTGTTTCTCCTTTTTCCCCCGTATCTCCCCACCACCCAGTTCCCCCCCCCCTCTGCTTTACCTCCCCCCCCCCGCTGTCCTTATCCATAGGTGTGTGATTTTTGTCCAGTCTCTTCCCATACTCCCCACACAGACACCCCTTTCCCCCTGAGAATTATCAATCCACTCCCATTCTATGCCTCTGATTCTATTAAGTTCACCAGTTTATTCTGTTCCTCAGATTTTTAATTCACTTGACTTTTAGATTCACTTGATAGATACGTATTTGTTGTTCATAATTTTTATCTTTCTTCTTCTTTTTCCTCTTTTTAAAGAATACCTTTCAGCATTTCATATAATACTGGTTTGGTGGTGATGAACTCCTTTAGCTTTTTCTTATCTGTGAAGCTCTTTATCTGACCTTCCATTATGAATGATAACTTTGCTGGGTAGAGTAGTCTTGGTTGTAGGTTCCTGCTATTCATCACTTTGAATATTTCTTGCCACTCCCTTCTGGCCTGCATGGTTTCTGTTGAGAAATTAGCTGATAATCGTATGGGACCTCCCTTGTAGGTAACTAACTGTTTTTCTCTTGCTGCTTGTAAGATTCTCTCTTTGTCTTTTGCCCTTGGCATTTTAATTATGATGTGTCTTGGTGTAGTCCTCTTTGGATTCCTTTTGTTTGGGGTTCTGTGCGCTTCCTGGGTCAGTCCTGAATTCTAAGGTGAACAAAACTTTTCTTTGGTTTGTCTTTGGGAAAGGACTGGCTGTAAGACGCCAGCAAAGCAGAAGCAGACAAAGGCATCCATCACCAGCCCCAGGACCCAGAGAGTCACCAGTAGGATGTAAGTGGCACCTGCTCCATGACCTGGACATGGACGTTCATACATGGTGTCCTCGGAGGCCCAACCTGTAACTTTCCACTTATGAGTCCCGGATCTTTCAGTCATAAGACCAAGAGAGTAAACATAATTGAAGTGCAAAATGCACTAAGCTCCTTACCGTAAGTAGTTAGGTGTTCGCCTCTTTTTGCACTGAAATATTCTCTTCCATCTCCTCAGGGAGCTACCTCAAGAGGTTCTGAGATTATCGAGTGTAAAAGCTTTTCTATTTCCATTACAGAACAGGTGGCTGCCCCTCCAACAATACAAACTTCCTTTAGCCTGCCCTGCCCTTGAACCCTTTAGTCCTTGTCAGGGGAGTAGTGAAAGTCTTGTTAGCATTTTTAAGGAGTGATTCAACACTTCCATGTATCTAGTGGCCACTGAATCTGTTCCTTTTCTGTGGTGACATGTGACTTTGTCTTCTCTGGGAGCTGTTCTGGCATTAGACTTTTTACTTCTGCTTCTGTTACTTTCACCTTAAGTCCTATCTTTGCCATATTGAGACTTTATTTTTAGGGGTTAGGTTTATATTTCTCTGCTTTTGTTTTTCAGAGCCTGTTTAGAAAGGCCTTCCCTGCCCCCTGATCATAAGCTTGTGTTTTCTTCCGTATTTCTATGACATCTCGTTTTAACATGTGACCCATTTTTTAAAAAAACGTATTTTGATTTTTTTACAGAGAGGAAGAGAGAGGGATAGAGAGTTAGAAACATCGATCAGAGAGAAACATCGATCAGTTGCTTCCTGCACACCTACTGGGGATGTGCCCGCAACTAAGGTACATGCCCTTGACCGGAATCGAACCTGGGACCTTTCAGTCTGTAGGCCAATGCTCTATCACTGAGCCAAACCGGTTAGGGCGTGACCCATTTTTGTAAGGAAGAGAACAGGCATCTTGGCTTGGTTTTTGAACAGGTAACAAGTGCATGTGGTAAACATAATAGTTCGATATTGTATCTGATAAAGTTTCCCCATTAGAGACTTTATTTTTTAGTTATACCTTCTGTTTTTTAAAGCTAAAACACTCCTATAAAGTATATTTCCAGTAGAGTGAAAATTATGCTCTTTTCTGCATCCCAGGTACCCTGAGACAACTGAATCCTTATCTCCTTCCAAAGTCATTCTGTGCCTGAGTACAAACTCCTGTCGCTTCCCTGCTACAAATGATGGCATTGATTAAAACTGCTTTGTCCTTTAAAAGTTGTTCTACTTAGCCCTAGCTGGTTTGGCTCAGTGGATAGAGCGTCGGCCTGCCTGCGGACTGAAGGGTCCCAGGTTCGATTCCGGTCAAGGGCATGTACCTTGGTTGCGGGCACATCTCCAGTAGGGGGCGTGCAGGAGGCAGCTGGTCGATGTTTCTCTCTCATCGATGTTTCTAACTCTCTATCTCTCTCTCTTCCTCTCTGTAAAAAATCAATAAAATATATTTTTTTTAAAAAAGTTGTTCTACTTAGGAATATCACTGGTTCCCCTGTTTTTATTTATCATTTTTAAATTTTTGTTAATCATCATCCAAGGATATTTTAGAGAGTGGAAGGGAGGAAGGAGAGAGAGAGAGAGAGAGAGGCATCTATGTGAGAGAGACATTGATTGGTTGCCTCTTGAATGTGCACCAACCGGGGCTCGGGATCAAACCTGCACCCAGGTATGTGCCTTTGACTGGGAATCGAACCTGCAATACTTCTTCCCCAGATACAGCCTTCCTGTCCATGGTTTTTGCGCATCCATAAGCCTTGTATTCTGTGTCTTTTTTTAAAATCGTCACCTGAGGATATCTTTCCATTGAGTGGAAGAGAGAGGGAAAGGTAAAGAGAAACATCAATGTGAGAGAAGCCCATCGATTGGTTGCCTCCTGCACACTCCCAGACCAGGGCCCGGGCCGCAGAGGAGGCCGCAACCAAGGTAAGTGCCCTTGACCAGAATCGAACCTGGGACCTTTTGGTCCACAGGCTGATGCTCTATCCACTGAGCCAAACCAGCTAGGGCATGTCTTTAAAATAATAAATAAATGCTATTCTACTGTACATATATATCTGCTACCTGCTTTTCTCCCTCAAGCATGTTTGGAGGTTTTAGAGAAAGGCTGGCTATAGAACAAGTACAACGAATTCCACAACCACCAAAGTTAAGGGTCGGCATTGTTTCTCCTTTCTGAATCATGAGGAAGCCTCTCTGTCATTGTCACAGTGACCATTATCATGCACATGTATAAAGTGCCTGTGGGCTTTGTCTACACTCACACGTAGCCATCTGCTACCACTAATGGAAAATGTACATAGTGGCCCTAACCGGTTTGGCTCAGTGGATAGGATAGAGCGTTGGCCTGTGGACTGAAGGGTCCCAGGTTCGATTCCGGTCGAGGGCATGTACCTTGGTTGCGGGCACATCCCCAGTAGGGGGGTGTGCAGGAGGCAGCTGATTGATGTTTCTCTCTCATCGATGTTTCTAACTCTCTATCCATCTCCCTTCCTCTCTGTAAAAAAAATCAATAAAATGTATTTTTAAAAAAAGAAGAAAATGTATATAGTGTCACTGGGCTGTGAAGCCCCGGGGCCAGGCCCCTCTCCAGGTAAACAGTCCGCCCCTCCCGGGTCTGCTGTGCTCCCTGCCAGCCCGCTTTGCGCTGTACTGGTCTGTTCATTGGTGTTTCCGCTCAGCCAGGGAAACTCAGTCTTCAGTCCTAGGTTCAAAAGGGAAAGTGTGCTCCCAGGCCAGAGGGGGGTTGGCTTTACAGACAGAAGTCCCCTGCTCCTGGTCACTGATTGGCCCATCCTCACACAAACGCGGACTCCAAATCCTCATTGGATTGGTCCAAGTGGCACTGTCCTGACTGGTCAAAAATGAGCTGTCCTGATGGATCGGTGAAGATGTTGATGGGGGACAGAGCGGCACAGCCCCGGTTGGATGGGAAAGCCTCCGTCCTGTGGGCTGAAGCAGGGTTCCAGGCACCCCTTTATCGGGGCTGGCTCCGATGGCAGAAACAGAGCCGGCAGGCGCGTCAGTGCAGAGGCAGGCAGCTCAGTGCAGGCCTCTCCCTGGAGTGCAGTTGGTGTGAGAGGCCCCTGTGTGGAAATGGCTGCCAGGCTCCGTTTTTGTGGGGTTTTTTAAAAATCCTCACCAGAGGATATGTTTCTGTTGATTTTTAGAGAGAGAGGAAGGGAGGGAGAGAGAGAGAAACATCGATGTGAGGGAAACATCAATTGGTTGCCTCCCGTATGTGCCCTGACCGGTGATTGAACCCGAAACCTAGGTATGTGCCCTAACCTGGAATCAAACCTGCAGCCTTTTGGTGTACAGACGACACTCCAACCAACCAAGCCACCCAGCCAGGGGCAGGCTCTGTTTTTTACATTTTAAGCCCAGTTAGCCACCAGGAGCCCTTCTTCTTCTTTTTTAAAAATACATTTTTATTGGATTTCAGAGAGGAAGGGAGAGGGAGAGAGGGATAGAAACATCCATGATGAGAGAGAATCACGGATCAGCTGCCTCCTGCAAGTCCCCCACTGGGGATCAAGCCCACAACCCGGGCATGTGCCCTTGACCGGAATCGAACCTGGGACCTTTCAGTTCACAGGCCGACGCTCTATCCACTGAGCCAAACCGGCCAGGGCACCAGGAGCCCTTCTTTGTCAGTATCTTCTTTCTCAGGGTCCACAGTACACAGCATCAGACAGCCACTAAACCACTCCCCACTCTATGCCAGTCCCCGCTCTGGGGCTGGACACATGGCAATAAGGCAGGCCAACACCCGCCACACTGCCTCAAGGACAAGGCAGGCAGACAAACTCCACAAATGAGGTGATTTTTAAGAGTGAGAAATGCCGCAAATAATTAAAGCAGAGAATTGGGATAAGTAACTTTGAACCTGGCTTCGTTCCCTTTCAAATTTTATTATTAAAGTGCACAGCTTTTTTAAAAAAAAAATATGTTTTTATGTATTTGAGAGAGAGAGAGGAAGGGAGAGGGAGAGAGAGAGAGAAACATCGATCGGCTGCCTCCTGCATGCCCCTTCCTGGGGACCGAGCCCGCAACCAGGGCATGTGCCCTGACTAGGAATTGAACCAGTGACCTCTTGGTGCATGGACAACACCCAACCAACTGGGCCACAGTGGCCAGGGTGAAAGTGCACGGGTCTCATATGTGCAGCGGCGTTCTTTTCACGTGTGTATTTGTCCGTGTCACCAACCACCAAAATCAGATGTAGACAATTCCTGTTACCCTGGACGGATGCCAGGTGCCCTTCCCAAACCCATGCCCTCCCGCTAAGAGATCATCACAGTAATGATTCCTGTTAACTGTCGGTTCGTTTTGTAGCTTCGTTTTGCTTGTTTGAGAAATTCACACAAAGGGAATCTACGGTATCTGGCCTTTTGTGTCTGTCACGTGCATCCATGTCATTGTGTAGATCAGTTGTGGGTATTAATTGTTTCCCCTTTTTTTGTTGCTATGTAGAACTCCATCATACAGATGGACCGCAGTTTATTTTTTAAAATATATTTTTATTGATTTCAGAGAGGAAGGGAGAGGGAGAGAGAGATGGAAACATAAATGATGAGAGAGAATCATGGATCGGCTGCCTCCTGCACATTCCACGCTGGGGATTGAGCCGGCAACCCAGGCATGTGCCCTGACCAGGAATTGAACCATAACCCCCTGGTTCATAGGTCAACTCCCAACCACTGAGTCACGCCAGCCGGGCCACAGTTTATTTTTGTTTGTTCCTTCATCTGTTGATGGATTTATGAGTTGTGTTATGGGCTGACTGCGTTCCCCCAAAATTCATACGTTAAAGCCCTAACCCCAGTACCTCAAAATGTGAGTGTATTTAGAGAAAGGGTCTTTTAAAAAGTGATTGAGTTAAAGTGAGGTCATGAATCCAAAAAAACTGGCGTCTTTAGAAGGACCATGTGAAGACACAGAGAAAACGTCCAGCAACAAGCTAAGGAAAGCTGACTCCTTGATTTTAAACTTCTATCGTCCCAAACTGTGAGAAAATATATTTCTGTGTAAGCCACCCAGACTATAGTACTTGGTTATGGCGGCCCTAGCAAGCTAATGCTGGGTTTTGGCCGTTATAAAGAAAGCCGCTACGAACATGTGTGTACGTAATCTCACACGGCTTTTTGGTGGACGTGCGTTTCCGTTTCTTATGGAGAATACAGAGAAGTGGAATCCATGTGGTGGGTTACAGCGAACCCCCTGCAGCTGCTGCAGTTTCCAGAGGATGGCGTCCCTCCCCGTTCTAAGTGCAGGGCGGCGTGCTCTCGTCCTGGCTGCTGTCCTTTGGAGATGCTGGGTGTGGGAAGAATGTTGGCGCCACCCATTCATCCTCACTTAGGCTTCTCCCCACTGCCCTGGGCTCCCTCAGGTTCCCTTTTACTTACCCTTGGGAAATACCTGACTTTTTAATAAAAATGTTGCATGCTTGCCCTGGCCGGTTTGGCTCAGTGATGGAGTGTTGGCCTGCGTACTAAAGGGTCCTGGGTTCGGTTCCGGTCAAGGGCACATGCCCAGGTTGCAGGCTTGGTCTCCAGTGGAGGGCATGCAGGAAGCAGCCGATCAATGATTCTCTCATCATTGATGTTTCTATCTCTCTCTCCCTCTACCTTCCTCTCTAAAATAAAAAAATATATATTAAAAAAATGTTACATGCTTGATGTTTAAGAAAAAGTACTCCAGCCCTAGCTGGTTTGCTCAGTGGTTAGAGTGTCTGCCTGCAGGCAGAATCCAGGTTCGATTCTGGTCAGGGTCATTTACCTGGGTTGCAGGCTCGATCCCGGGCCCTAGTTGGGGTGAATGTGGGAGGTGGCCAATTGATGTGTCTCTCTCACATCAATGTTTTGCTCTCTGTCTCTCCTCCTCTCTCTAAAAAGCAATGGAAGATCAACCAAAGGACTTGTATGAATGCATATAAGCCTAACCAATGGACACAGACAACAGTGGGGGTGAGGACATGAGTAGGGGAGTGGGGGAGTGGGGGGCAATGGGGGAATAAGGACACATATGTAATAATAAATAAAGAAAAAAAATAAAAAGCAATGGAAAAAATATCCTCCGGTCAGGATTAACAACAACAACAACAAAAAGCATTTCATACAGAAAAATACAAAGAGAGGAAGTAAAGATGAGGCCAAATGGAAACACCCAGAAGCATCCATGTTTACTGGCTAATGTTGTCTGGGCAGCGCAGTTTCTCTCCAGGGTTGGTGCTTATATGGGCGAAGCAACATCTAGCTAATTTTTTATTCATGATGGTTGTGTAGTTTTCGTTTTCCAGTCTTTCTTAAAAAATATATTTTTATTGATTTCAGAGAGGAAGGCAAAGGGAGAGAGATAGAAACATCAATGATGAGAGAGAATCATTGATCGGCTGGCTCCTGCTAAGTGGTTGAGCATCGACCTAGGAACCAAGAGGTCACCAGTTCAATTCCAGGTCAGGGCACATGCCCAGATTGCAGGTTCTTGTTGATGTTTCTATCTCTCTAGCCCTCTCCCTTCCTCTCTCTCCTCTAAAATTACTAAAAACATATTAAAAATACATGCACATTACATCTCACATGTATTACATAAATACATACTACATATTCACATCTAATGTATACAAAGTAAATGATTCTATATTTATGTATATGTTCATATTTAAATCAAAATAATACATACACATGGTAAACATTTTAAATGTAACGGAAAAGGCTAAAAAAGAAGCTTTTCTCCCCTGATGCCTTCCTCTCAAAGCATCCCTCAGGAACAATTTGATATTTCTTTTCTGAAAATAGTTTGCATGCATCCACATATCTAGGTGCTATTAAAGATGTACACAAATTGGTTCCCATAATATATGCCATTTTACATCTTGCTTCCTCCTCTTACCTTGGCATGTTTTTTAACATGAGCACAAATGGATCTACTTCCTTAAAGACTGCATAACATCTCATCGATTATGGCAGAGTGTAATTTAATCTATTTAACCAGCTCCTAGGAATGGACACCTGGACGTTCCTGGGTTCTGCTATCATGAACTTTACTGCATGGATGTCGTATTCTCACATCTTTCTAAACATTTACAAGTTTCCCTCACAGGCTGAATTACTACCTGGCTCAAAGGAAAAGACATCCGTGCAGCTTAAGTTTTAGTAGATGTCAAATTTCAATCCAAAAAGTTTGCCTAATTTCATGTACCGACAATGTGTGTGAGTGCCTGCTTCTCTACATCTTCTCTACTCTTGGGTAATATCACATTTTAAAAGTTTTGCCCATCTGTTATGTTGTTTGGATTTTGCATTTCTTGGAGTAAATTTGAGTAAGTGCACAAATGTGCCTTGGTTCTTTGTACAAACTTTATATTTTCATCCTTATTTCCAGACCACCCTCTTTCTTTCAGTAATTTTCTGTCTCCTTCAGGTCTCTTGCTAATTTATCCTTTCCACTCTATCCTCTTCAAGCTTCCAGAATAATCTTTCTCACAAGAAAATCTGGTCACACTGGGTTACCACTCAAAATATGTCGGTGACTTCACCCACACCCACAGCCTATAGGTTAAAGAGCCTACATTCTTTAGTGTGGTTTAAAAATCCTTTATAATGTGGTTCCCACCCTGCCCCAAACGCCCATTAATTGAGCAAGTATCCTGTAGGTACTGGGGTCCCAGCGGCGAACAGAGCGGGCAAATGTTTGCTTTCTGCAGCAGACATTCTGGAGCCGTGTTTCTCAAACTTTCTTTCATTATTGCCCTTCTACAGAAAAAAGTGGAATTATCTCAAAATTTAATTTAAATCAATTTCAATCCAATTACATTCAATTTCTCTCTAATTATGGAAATTAAATGCTTATTTGGGTGGGTTGGCTTTAGAAGGCCACAAGCCATTGTAGTATTTGAGGGTTGTTTTTTTTTTGCCCCCCAAGAATTAATTTTGGCCCCCGTGGGAGCCATATCAACCACATTGAGACTGTATGCCCTCCCCGGCCAGCCTGGCTCAGTGGTTGAGCATCAACCTATGAACAAGGAGGTCAGGGTTCAATTCCTGTTTAGGGCACATGCCTGGGTTACAGGCTTGATCCCCAGTGTGGGGCATGCAGGAGGCAACCGATCAATGATTCTCTCTCATCATTGATGTTTCTATCTCCCTCTCCCTTCCTCTCTCAAATAAATAAAAATATATTAAAAATAAAAGAACGTATGCCCTAAAGGGAGAGCTGGACAATAAACAAATAAATGGAAAAGATGATATCAGAGAGCCAAGAATGTGACAAAGAAAAGAAGGGAGAGTGGTTGAGGGGACCACTTGGCATCTGGCTCATCTGAACCAGAGAAGTTCTCTCCGGACAAGGAAGACTAGCTTTAGTTTTTTCAGCTGCAAAATGGAAGTGATAATTCCCTCTTCACAGTGCCTGGCATACAGCAAGTGCTCAATGAATGAGCTTTATTGTTAGTATTAATTATTTTATTTTTTATTTTTTAAATTGTTTTACTATTTTTATTGAGGTATAATTGACAGTTAAAAATTTAAAAATATTTTTTTAATTTTTAAATTGCAGTTGACACACAATATTATATTAGTTTCATGTGTATAATATAGTGATTAGACATTTATATAACTCACAACGTGATCCCCCTGATAAATGTAGTATCCATCTGACCCCAGGCATAGTCATTACAATATTATTGCCTATATTCCCTGTTCTTTACATCTCTGTGACTGTTTTTATAACTGGCAATTTGCACAACTTAATCCCTTGGCCCTTTTCACACATCCCCACAATCCCCTCCCATCTGATAACCAATAGTCTGTATTTATGAGTTTGTTTCTGTTTGTTTGTTCATTTGTTTGTTTTTCCAGGTTCCATACATAAGTGAAATCATGTGGTATTTGTCTTTCTCTGTCTGTCTTATTTCACTTAGCATAATACCCTCTAGGTTCATTTATGGTGTTGCAAATAGCAATATTTAACTCTTTTTTTATGGTGGAGCAATATTCTATTGTATATATGTACCACCTCTTCTCTATGCATTCTTCTACTGATGGACATTTAGGTTGCTTTGGTATCTGGCCATTGTAAAGAATACTGCAGTGGACATGGGGGTGCATGTCTTCTTAAAAAATCTTTATTGTTGAAAGTATTACATATGTCCTCCTTTTTCCCCATTGACCTCTTCTAGCCTGCCCCCAGCCCCCACCCCAGGCCGTCACCACCCTATTGTCTGTCTCCATGGCTTAAGAATGCAAGTTCTTTGGTTGATCTCTTCCCACCCAAGCATGTCTTTTTGAATTAGTGTTTTGGGTTTCTTCGGATAAATACTCAGAGGTGGACTTGTTGGGTCCCTCTTTTCTCTTGTTATAGCCTTTGTTTTAAAGTGTATTTTGGCCCTGGACAGTGTTGCTAAGTTGTTAGAGCATTTGCCCACATGGAAGGGTCATGGGTTCAATTCCCGGTTGGGGTGGGTGCGGGAGGCAACCTCTCTCTCTCTCTCTCTCTTTCTCTCTCTCTCTCTCTCTCTCTCTCTCTCTCTCTCTCTCTCTCTCTCTCTCTCTCTCCTTCTCTCCCTCCCTCCCACTCAAAAATCAATGGAAAATTCACCACCCTCGAGTGAGATTACAAAAAGAAAACCTATTTTGTGTGGTATAAGTCTTGCTACCCCAGCTTTTCTTTTGTTTCCATTTGCATGAAATATCTTTTTCCATCCCTTTACTTTCAGCCTCTGTGTGTCTTACGATCTGAAGCAGGTCTTTTGTAGGCAGCATACGTAAGGGTCTTGTTTTCTTACCCACTCAGCTACCCTATGTCTTTTGATTGGGTCATTTAATTCATTTGCACTTAAAGTATTATCTATAGGTACGTTGTTATGGCCATTCTATTATTCATGTTTTTTTATATTTTTTTCCTTCGTGTTCCTGAAGAAGTCCCTTTAACATTTCTTGTAATACTAGTTTGGTTCTTTTTCTTTTTCACCTTTTTTCTTGTGTATTTTTCTTTAGTTCTTTTCTTGTCTGGGATTTTGAAACATTTTTAAAGGTAATGGATTAAGCCCTGAGATACCCCTCTGCTCCTACCTACTTGGGTACCAGCGCCCAGCCGCTCGCACAGCGGGCATCCCTGGCTGCAGGGGGCGCTGTGGGCGCTGCGGCGGGCTGGTGTAGGCCACGAACCGGAAGTCTTGTTCTCCCCTTACTTCCGGTCTCTGGCCCAGGCTTGGGCTGCGTGGAGGAGTTTTGCAATGCCCACCGGAGACTTTGAGTGAGTTGAGGGTCGGGGAGCGGGGCCGGGAGGCGTTTTGGGGGAGTCCTAGAGGGTATTATGGGGCCTGGGTGAGCTGAGGCCGCGGGAGCCAGGCCTCGCTGACTCCACAAACTTGTCCCCGCAGTTCGAAGCCCAGCTGGGCCGACCAGGTAGAGGAGGAGGTAGAGGACGGTGAGTACGCCTGGTCGCCCCGGGTCACCGCGGCCAGCCCCCGGCCCGGCCACTGCCGCCTGCTCCAGCCCCGCCCCCCGCCCCCCGCCCCGACCTTGTCACCGCGTCAGACCCCGCATTTCCCTTCCCAGCCAGCCTCTGCCCCGCGCCATCCTTACATGGGCCAGGCTATCGCCAGTTCCAGATGTTCACTGGCCAGCCCCTCTTCCTCCCATGCCACCGCCCAAGTCCTCACAGCCGCTCCTCTGCTCCGCGGAGGAAGTTGTAACAGTCTGCCTCCCGCTTTGTGCCAGCGCCCGGATGCCCTGGTGGCCTGCCCCTGCCTTCATGCCAAGGATACCCTATCCTTGCAATTGCTCCAGGTTATAACAGCCAGCTCTCGTTGTCCTAGGGCATTCCTGGCCAGTCCTCTGGCCTTGGTCCTGCCTTTTTCAGCTCCTGGTATGGGCATCATCCCAAAGGTCCCTTTTTAGCTTGGGAACTCCTGCCCCTCCACTTCATCCCTCTCCCCACGCTCCCTCTCACAGACAAATGTGTCACCAGCGAGCTCCTCAAGGGGATCCCTTTGGCCACTGGCGACACGAGCCCAGAGCCGGAGCTACTGCCAGGAGGTGAGTGACAACCTCCACTCCATCCCTGGACCACCTCTCTCCCTAACCACATGCCCTCCTTATCCCCATGGCATAGGGCTCATCAGTTCCTCTCACCCCTTCCCCTGTCCCAGCTCCACTTCCGGCACCCAAGGAGGTCATCAATGGAAACATCAAGACAGTAACCGAGTACAAGATAGATGAAGATGGCAAGAAGTTCAAGGTGAGGCTGGGTGAGGAGGTGGGGCACTTGGACCAGGAGGGGGTGGTATGTGTTGGGTGGGTTGGTGAGGAAGGTCCCCTGGGCCCAGGAGCCTTGAGGCATGGGAAGCCCACACCTCTCCTCTCCCATCCAGATTGTCCGCACCTTCAGAATTGAGACCCGGAAGGCCTCCAAGGCAGTTGCAAGGAGGAAGGTAAGACCCTGCTCCTTCCTTGCTTTGGGGGTCCCTAAGGGCTGACTCAGAGGAATGAAGAATTCTTTTTCCAAGTGCCTTTGTTTTCAGAAGTGAGGTGTAACTGGTTTACCTTTTTTATTGGAGAACTGAGGCCTAGGGGTGTTTGCACTCTTGCACTCTGTTGGGATCCCCAAAAGTCCAGGAGTGGGTGAGGTTGTTTCTTACTCTTCTTGGCTTCTCTACCAGGAGGAACAGAGTCAAGAGCTCCCCTGAGGTGGTCGCAGCAGGAGAAGTGATAGCAATAAATAGATTTGGCACAGTTGTCTTCACACTTTGTGCCAGACCCCATGCCATATGCTTTGTAGAAGGAGTTTTCTCCTTTGTTCCCCAGAGCAACACAGGGATGAGGGGAGCATTTGTGGTCCCCACCTTGTAGGGGAGGAAGCTGGGGCTCAGGTTGTTTAGCCCAAGGCCCCTCGGGTCTGGGTGACCCCTGCATTCCTCTTGAGTATCACTCCCTATTGGGAGCTGGTCTACCAGCTGCATGGCCCCCTAGGAAGTGTTGACTGGAGCTGTTTCCCCCTGAGTTTCGTTTGCTCATTTAAAACATGAGGCTGACGCCCTGGCTGGTTTGGCTCAGTGGCTAGAGCATCGGCCTGCGGACTGAGAGGTCCCAGGTTCGATTCTAGTCAAGGGCATGTACCTTGGTTGCAGGCACATCCCCAGTGGGAGATGTGCAGGAGGCAGCTGATTGATGTTTCTCTCTCTTCGATGTTTCTAACTCTCTATCCTTCTAGCCTTCTCCCTTCCTCTCTGTAAAAAATCAGTAAAATATATATTAAAAAAAAATAAATAAATAAATAAAACATGAGGCTGAGAGCTGCCCTGGCCTCCTGGAGCTGACAGGGTCTGGCACGCATTTGGAGAGGATGGAGAATGGATTTAAGGCCAAAACACCCTGAGAGGGGGTCTGGGGTCCAGAGGGGAGGGCCTGCCTGCTCTGCCCTTGTCCTGACCTGTCCCCCACTCTGCCCTGCGCCCAGAACTGGAAGAAGTTTGGGAACTCAGAGTTTGACCCACCAGGGCCCAATGTGGCCACCACCACAGTCAGTGATGATGTGTCCATGACTTTTATCACCAGCAAGGAGGTAAGGGGGGCAACAGGGCGGGGTGGTGGTAGCCAGGTTGGTGGTGGTGATGTGGCTTCCCCCTCTGAGCTGCCTTCGTCTGCCCTGCCAGGATCTGAACTGCCAGGAGGAGGAGGACCCAATGAACAAGCTCAAGGGCCAGAAGATCGTGTCCTGCCGTATCTGCAAGGGCGACCACTGGACCACCCGCTGTCCCTACAAGGACACGCTGGGGCCCATGCAGAAGGAGCTGGCTGAGCAACTGGGCCTGTCCACCGGCGAGAAGGAGAAACTGCCTGGAGGTGATGGGGCCTGCGGGTGGGGCTGGCAGGTCAGGGAGGAAGTGGGGTGGGGAGGTGCTGTGAGTCCTAGGTTGTCACCTGCTTTGTGTGAATGGCTGTCCCCATCACCTCTGATCATCGTCCACACTACAGCGTCAGCACTGCAAAGGCTGTGGTCACAGTCCCTGTTTGTGTGTGAGAGAGAGACTAGCCAGGTGGCTGCTGTGACTGCTGGTGGTGTCACCTGTCTCTTCTTGTTGGGGGCTGTGAGAATCACCCGTGTGCGTGCCTGTGTGTGTAACTACACTGTGCACGATTGGGAGGTGGTGGACCCCTGTATGTGAGACTCACCCCGTAATTCTGCTGATTTTGTGATGGTCCTGACATGAGTGTGCTGTGTCTGTCCACCATGGACACGGCTGCCACCTGTGCATGTTTTTGTGTGTGCACACACACACCTATGAGTAGTCACACACGTGGCTGTCCATAGTCCACATCCTTCGGTGTGATTTGCTGATGGTGATTTTTTTTTTAAAATATATTTTATTGGTTTTTTACAGAGAGGAAGGGAGAGGGATAGAGAGTCAGAAACATCAATGAGAGAGAAACATGGATTAGCTGCCTCCTGCACACCCCCCACCGGGGATGTGCCCACAACCAAGGCACATGCCCTTGACCGGAATCGAACCTGAGACCTTTCAGTCCCCAGGCCGACGCTCTATCCACTGAGCCAAACCGGTTTCGGCTGATGGTGATTTTGAGTTGGCACAAGTCTCCATCTGACCTTTGTGTGCAGCCTACTTAACTGCCGTGTGTGTGGGACCCAGGGACTGTCCCTGCCCCACGTGCTTGTGTTCCTCTGTTGGCTAGGGCGGGCATTCCTCTGGCTCTCAACCCTGTGGGCTCCTCAGACCATATCAACACCTATGGCTTCTTGCTCTGTGTGCTGCTGGTTTCCTGGATGTGGCCACCAGGTCTCTGAGGGACCACCCGATGCCTGGGCTTTGACAGACAGCACCTGGGCTGGGTCAGGGCTGGAAATGCCGGCATCCTGGGTGGGTCTGTCCCTCTGCTGTGCTAGGGTGAGGCCTCACCCGACTGTGCTTGTGGTTTCCAGAGCTGGAGCCTGTGCAGGCGGCCCAGAACAAGACAGGGAAGTACGTGCCACCGAGCCTGCGGGACGGGGCCAGCCGCCGTGGGGAGTCCATGCAGCCCAACCGCAGAGGTGAGGCAGTGAGGGCACCCTGATGCTGGCCCGTGGGCAGCCACCTCCCAGCACCCAGTGATTATCCTGTGGGTGGGGCCCAAGCTGGCCGGGCCACTGACAGCTGCTTCTTCCTGCCGATGCCCAGCTGATGACAATGCCACCATCCGCGTCACCAACCTGTCAGAGGACACCCGTGAGACAGACCTGCAAGAGCTCTTTAGACCCTTCGGCTCCATCTCCCGCATCTACTTGGCGAAGGACAAGACCACTGGCCAGTCCAAGGTGGGTTGGTGGCCATGAGCGGGGAGGGTTCATCCGTCTGGCTGTGGCCTGAACTCCCTTTTTTCTCCCCTTCCCCAGGGCTTTGCCTTCATCAGCTTCCACCGCCGTGAGGACGCTGCCCGCGCCATTGCCGGAGTGTCCGGCTTTGGCTACGACCACCTCATCCTCAACGTCGAGTGGGCCAAGTAAGACCCCTCCCCTGCCCCATCACCATGTGACAGCTGACACAGCCCCACACCAGTTGAATAATTGCCAAGCCTGTTGTGAGGTGCAAGTCATTTATTGTCCTTTATCTTGAGGGGCCACTGCCATCCAGGGTCAGGCTGGTCACTGATGGTGTGGCTCCATGTCTTGCCCCTCCCCCACTGAGGCCCCAGTTTTGTGTGTGTGTGTGGGGTGTCTTGGGACTCCCTTTGGGGCCTGAAGCCCCCACACTTTCCCTTCTCATCACTCCTGTCTTCCTCTCTAGGCCATCCACCAACTAAACCAGCTGTCACTGCTGCTGCTGTTTGGCACCTGGCCCTAGGACCCTGTGGCAACAGAAGGCGACCTCTCCAAGCAGGGAACACCAAGGGCAATAAAAAGGCTCCAATTGCCCTATGCGTGTTCTGTTTATACATGAATATCACCCGCCTGTGGCAGGTGGGGGCAGCCCTCCCCTTTCCCCTCCCCCTGCATGGGTTTGCTCTGTAGCCCTGCGCATGGTTAGTGCTGTGGGCAGAAATCTTGCCCAGACTGCCCGTCTGGCCTGAGTGCTCACTGCTCCCATGACGGGCCTTTGTTTGAGGAAGTGGGTTGATTCTTGCTGTGTTCTCACCCGTTCGGCTGCTGGGTCCCAGTGCCTTGTGGGGAGGAGGCTCCAAATAGGTGAGGTCATGGGCTCAGCTCAGGGGACTGGGGCCCCAAGGTTTTGGCGGCTGTGACAGTGAGGGCCAGGGGTTGGCTGGAGCGCTCAGCATTCTCTGAGGCCCGGCCCTTCCTGCAGCCGAGGCAGCATTGGTGGCAGCAGCCTACGCTGGGTGCTACAGCCATGTAGAGCAGCGGGTGGATGCAGATGGCCAGGGGCACGAGGCCCCGCGTCACCTGGTGGCCCACATAGGACCCCAGGTCCAGTGCCTTCACAGCCTGAGTCTCGTCCACAAAGGATGGGCAGCGGGCTCTCCAGCGCTGCCGGGCCGACACGTTGATCACCAGTGTGACAAAGTAGGGCAGATAGGAACCCGCATAGAGCACCACACCACTGGCCACCAATACTGCCACGTGCATTTTCTCGGCTGCTGTCATGCCGTGGCTGCGTAGCACGGCCCGGCTGAGGGCGCCATAGGCTGCCAGGGTGAGCAGCAGCGGCAGGCCGCAGCCCAGTGCCATCAGCACCAGGCTATAGGCCCTGTAGGCCTTGAGGTGGCTGTCACTCGCAGTCCCCAGGCACTTGATGCAGGCCTCAGGCCTGGCCACGGTGCAGTTGCCTTCTTGCTGTGGTGTCGTCAGGTGGGAGAAGCTGAGTGTGGGTGCAGCCAGCAGGACCGCCAGCACCCAGCCTGCAGCACTAATGGCCCAGGCATGCTTGGGCCGCAGGTGACTGCGGGTGAAGAAGGGGTGGACGACACCCAGGTAGCGGTTGAGGCTGATGCAGGTGATAAAGATGATGCTACCCAGCGTGTTGCAAATGAAGAGGAAACGCTCCAGGCGGCACATGGCCTCCCCGTAGCGCCAGTGTTTGGGTGGGTAGAAGTAGGCAGCCAGCGGGGGCAGTGTCAGGGCATAGAGCAGGTCGCTGACAGCCAGCTGGGCCGAGAAGATCACAGCTGGGTGCCATGGGCGCTGCTCCCGCGTGCCGAAGCGGTAAAGGGCCAGGCTGTTACCAGCCACGGCCACCAGGAACTCGGTCACCAGCATGGGCCACAGGAAGCCTTCCTGGAAGCCACTGAGGATCCGGTCAGCAGCTGCAGCGATGTTGGCTGGGCAGGGTGGGGCACCTGTGGACGAGGGTGTTGCTGAGTCCCCACCTCACTGTGGCCCCTTTCAGAGCTGCATTGTACTGTTGTGCACCAGGCCTGCATGACCACTTGGTAAGAGGACTTTTATGAGTCCAGCTCCTTTCTATGGAGGGAATCAGGCCTAGAAAGGTCAAGCCCAGAGTTCACTTTGTTCCCTGCACCCTAAAGAACCAGGGGGAATTGTTGCCCTCAAAGGACCCACGTAAACCGGTAATGACTGGGAGCCTTCAGGACTGGGATGGAGAACAGGAGTTGTGAGTCTCAGACCCCACTGCAATCCATCAGCAAATACCCATCTTCAAGATCTGTACCCCTTTGCCCTAACTGGTTTGGCTGTGGATAGAGCGTGGGCCTGCGAACTGAAAGGTCCCAGGTTTGATTCCGGTCAAGGGCATGTACCTTGATTGCAGGAACATCCCCAGTAGGAGGTGTGCAGGAGGCAGCTGATGGATATTTCTAGATCTGTCACCCCCTTAACACCACTTGTGTCCAGCCCACGTCCTCTATCTGGACCAACAGTTGCCTAGGCCGTCTCCCAGCTCCCATCCTCACCTGATCTACTCTCCCAGAGCCCCCAGAGGGCGCCTGTGAGCACCTGCCAGGCCACGTGCCTCTGCTCCGACCACTCTAGGGGTTCCTCCTTACTGGGAGGAAAAGCCAGTGCTTGCCTCATCCCACAAGGCCCTGAGGGAGGTCTGGCTCCAACCCACTGGCTTTTATCTTCCCCCGGCAACTTCCAGTCTGCTTCCCGGGTGTTTCTTAGGCACATCTGCTTCAGGGCCTTTGCACTGGCGGTTCTTTTTGAGTCACAGACATCCCGAAGGCTTGTCTTCCTCTGATTCTGACCATCCTAACCTTGCCACTGCACCCTAGTCCGCCACTTCCCTAATTTTCTCTCTCAAAACAGTCTATATCTCTGATCACTGTTTAAGTAAAATCCCCAGGAACAAGTTCCTTCTGAAGGCAGGACGTGCACAGACATCTCTCATCAGACTGTTCCCACCCCCTCCCCTCTGCCTTCCCGTTCCTAGTTCTCTGCTTCAGGGCTCCGGAAGCTACACTTCAGACGTGCTTCTTACACCAACCCCACTCCCACCTCCACCCCAAGCCTGGGATACACAGGGGCCGGGGCCGGGGCCAGGGCCCTGTGCTCCCTCCTCACCTGACATTGTGTCCGCCATGGCCCTCGCCCGGCCTTTGGGTCTCCTGCCCACAATGTGTCCTGGTCCCTCCCCCAGTGAGCAGCAGCCCGTAGGCCGCTCCCTCCACAGCTCCACCCACCACCCACAGTCAGGTCTAGTCAGGCCCGGCGACAGCCCATTTCCTTCCTCATGGCAATCTTTAGACCTGGCCTCTGCAGGCGGGAACCCTCAGTCTGAGGGGGTTGGGAAGGGGCCCAGGACCCAGACACACCAACGACCAGGATCAAATCTGAGCTCCACACTCACATTCTACACTGCCAGGCCCAACTCCCAGGGGCTACTGGCCTCTGAACCCCTCATTCCAATTGCAGCCTCTGACTCATGGGAAATCAGTGTTTATTAGAAGGAAGGTTGGGGAACCAGCTCCTTTATGAAAGGAAACTGAGGGCTGCACCTGAACACCCAGGCAGGAGCCCAGGGCAGCATCTCTGGGGCCCCAATCTGGGGCATTTCACCCACTGCTCAGGTCCAACCTCAGGCCACTCTCTTAGGTGGCTGTGCGCGGCCTCTGCCATAGTTCTGAACAGCCCCTCGAGGCCCCAGCTTGGCTTGGGTCCCCCAGGGCCTGCCCTTGGCTTTTGGAGGCCTGTGGTCACTGCCACGGTCTGGCCTCCGCTGCTTTAACCGCTGCTTCTTGCTTGGAGGCCTGGTGGTCCGTCTCCGCTGGGCCTTCGGGAACATGTCTGTGAAGAAACACGGTGTCAGGGTCACCGGGGCAGGGACAGGTCCCAGTGCCCGGCTGCACCGATCCCTGCCAAGCACCTTCGTCAGGCTCCTCGCCCACTGCTTGGCGGAAATACTCAGCTTCATCCTCCTCCTCCTGCTGGCCGGCCCTCTCTGCCTCTGGGGGGGCCCCAGGGTCCTCAGCATCGCTATCCCCATCGGCCTCTGCCCGTGCCCGCTTCATGCCCGCCAGGCTCTTCTTCCTGGAGGAGAGGAATGTTGGTCAGTGTGGCAGCCCGCACCAGGGACCCGCCTCACCCGCCGACCACACACCTGTGGGCCTCTCGCCGTTCCTGCTTACGCTGGACATTCTGGGCCTGCTGCTCCTGCCTCTGGGCCTTGAGCCGCAGCTTCTCCTCCTTGGCTGCCAGTATGGCCTGCAGCTCCTCCTCGGTCTTGTGCACTTAGAAAGAAGAAATGGTTCACCAAGATCCAGGCGTGCCCATTGCACCTAACAACCCTCCCTGGGGGGCCGCAGACCCCAGGCCCTGTGCCCGCCAGCCCTGACCTCACCGAAACTATGGAAGAGCACGTTCCCCTCCCCGACACCCTCCTGGATCTTGATAAGCTGCAGCGTCATCCGAGGTCCGATCTGGAGGGACATGGAGGAAGAGTCAGTCATTCTACAAGGCCGGGGCTGCTGGAGGAAGTCACCTCAGCCACCGGGCCTCACCTCAGTAAGCCGCACGGCGCTCTGCTGGGCCCGCATGTTGCCGCGCCCTGCGATGGCCTGGGGTAGCTCCGTAATGTTGTGTTCGCCATCGGGCTCTGCCTCACTCTCTGACAGTCCCGCACCCCTGTGCCAGGGACACACGGCTCAGCAGGGAACCCCAGGCTCCTGGGGTCCCCTGGACCATGGTAGCCTCCCCCTCTGCCCCTTCCTCACGTGGCCAACAGCTCGCTGATGTCCTGCAGGCGGCTCATGTTGGGGAACTTCTCTTGGAGAAGCTTCTTCATCCCACGACTTGCGCCCACAGGGACGACTTTGATGCTACTGCAGAGGCCGGAGTGAGGAGGTGGGGGGTTAGGAGTCACAGAGCCAGAGGCCAGTCTTACCCTCTCCCATTTTCATGGTGCGTCAGGGCGTTTACTTTGAGACTGAGCAATCACTGAGCCTCAGCAGCAGCACTGTCATCAGCCGCACACAGAGCGCCACACCCCTCCTACGCCCCGCCCCTGTACTCACTAGTGGCGGAAATCCAGATCCTGGGAGTCAGGGTTGTAGTTGATGAGAAGGCAGCGCTTGATGGTATTCAGGTTCACCTGGAAAGGGCACGGCACCATGGCAGTTGCCTTTAGGCCCCACTGCATACTGGAGGCCAAGCCAGCCCAGCAGGGACTGATGGGGCTGCAAGTGGTGTCCATGGACTGCTGGCTAGAAACCTGGTTCCAGCACCCACCAAGGCCGCCCACTCCAAACGCCCTGATGACCATATCTAACAAGCAGAATTTGAGGCCCACTGGTGCCCGGGCTTAGGAACTGTTGCCTTATAACTAACCTGAGACTAGTAACTTCACTGGTCAGCATGTTTCCCTCTCTAAGGGGGGCGGGGCATGACAACACAACGTACACTGCTTAAACTAGCACTCAAGAAAGCACCACTGGCCTGCGGACTGAAGGGTCCCAGGTTCGATTCTGGTCAAGGGCACATGCCCAGGTTGCGGGCTTGATCCCCAGTAGGGGTGTGCAGGAGGCAGCCGACCCATGATTCTCTTATCATTGATGATTCTTTCTCTCTCCCCCTTTCTGTATGAAATCAATAAAAATATATTAAAAAAAAAGAATATTGGCATTTTCCACCTGCCATATGGGAAGGCAGTTCAAAGGGAGTCCCATGACATACAATGCAAGTGAGACTTGATTTTGGGAGTCAGAACTCTCAGCCTCAGTGTGGGAGGTGAGGACTGAGCAGTCAACCCCAGGGCCTGTGTGGTACCTGCTACCTGCACCATCCACCCACATCCGCCACCACCCAGGCCCTGCCCACCTTGTGCACGTTGATGGAGGGGAACAGGTTCTGGAACATCGTAGCCATGAGCTTCACGTGCATGCCAAGGGGGCCGAAGCTGTTGAGCACCAGGAGGGGAGGATGGGTGAACTGCTGCTCATGCATGCGATGGCGGCGCAGCGAGGAGACCACGTCACGTGTCAATGTGTACTGCAGGGCGGGGTGAGGAGTGGGTGATCACCAAGCACACATGGCTGGTGTCATTCCCCAACCCAGCTCCTGCCCCACATGGTTCTCATTACCACCTCTGAGCCTTACCTTGTTGACCCGGAAAGTCAAGGTGGGGCCTCCTGGGAGGCGCATCAGCTTCTACAGAAGAAAGGATCAATGAGGGTGGAGGCATCCAGGTAGGGAGCAGGAGGGGGAACCTTTGCCCCATCTCTTCAGAGCGTTTACTTTGAAGCCAGAATCATGGCAGCTCAGAGGCACATGGGTTCATCAAGAGAGCTGGGGGAGAAGGAGGGTATGGGGGGGAGATGGGTGCAGGAATCCACTCACAAAGTAGATATTAGTCTCCGTTTTGCTCAATATCAGGAAATGTGTGACCCCAAGGGGCCCAGCCACTGCCACGCAATCCTTCAGAGAATTTTTCTTTCGTATCTGGATATTAGAAAAGTAAAGAAATCATCAAAGACATTCCTCTTTTGAGCAAAGACTATAAACTTAAACTGCTATGCCCTTTCTTGCATCTAGTTTTTCTGAAAAGGGGGTGAGAGGGGAGTGGGATGCTCCTTGTCTAGAGCACTGCCTCTAGATTTCGAGTGCTGCCCTGTCCCTTCCTCACCGTGCGTTGCTCCCTTTTGCAAATGAGCCAACCAAAGCCCAGCGAGGTTACTTAACTTGCTGCAGGCCTTTGAGAGAAGTCAAGTTTCCAACTCAACTTTGCTGATTCCAAAGTCCCCTCTTAACCACAAACTTCAAGTACCCAGCCAAGCCCTAAGCTGAGTGCGTTCATGCACTCCCTCGCTGCTGCGAAGCTCAGAGGCAGGGCGATGGTGCCCACAAGGGACCCTTTCTCTAGCCAAGGAAAATGAGGCCCCGCGAGGTTGGCGGCAGCCTCAAAGGCCAGTGAAGGTGGGCCGGGGGGTGCAGACCTGTAGGCGGGTGGCGGTGAGCGGCTCCATGACCCGCCGTAGGTCCAGGCTGAGCTGCCGGACGCCGCGACCCGCGCGGCCCCGGGCGAACACGAACGAGTGTGGCTGCGCGGCGTAGGCCTCGAGGTTGCGTTGTTGAGCCTGGGCGCGTGCGCGCTTCTGGTGCCGGGACTACGGCGAGAGGTGAGAGGTGAGCCCTGCGGATCCCGCGGGGTCCCCGCCCGTGCTGCCCGCCTCCCGGGCCGCCGCACCTCACCCGCCCCGACTGCCCCATGCTGGCGTCTACTCCACGAGGACCTTCCACCGGCCGCTTCCGGCGCCGTGCCGTTCACTTCCGGCACTGGAGTGGTGGTCACGTGAGGCGTCGCTGTGCGATGACGTCACCGCATGGGTGTGCGTACGCACCAGATAGCGTGGTGGGGGTGGGGAAATCATTGATGCATTGCTATGGAGACATTTGGTGCCTGTTTCTATGGAAACCGGGGCGGGGCCGCGCGGCTCCGGGAGCTCTTGAGCGCTCCTAGAAATGAAGCTCAGGTTCGAATCCCGCCTTGGTCATTTCCGCCAGCGGTGTGATTTTGAGAACCAATTTCTGCACCCCGAGGCTTCTAATGTATCCTAAAGTGAATATGATAAATCATTTAAGTCCTGACCCGTGAATTAAGAGAGACGATGTACGCACAGTGCTTGGCACACTGGCGCCAGGCGCTTGGGGAGCAACCAGAAAAGGGGGTAGCGCCATGGCCGATTACTCATTTGGGCCCCCAGCTCCTGAGGGCCAGCTGTCCTCCCCGGAGGGTCTTGTCTGCGCTCCGGCTGAGGATGGAAACTCCACATCACCTCTGGAAACTCAAAGCAATTCGGCGCTTGGTGAAAAATTCATCTCCGGTTTCCGCTCAAAGCCCCAGTCTTGGCCTCAGGCCTCTGGCTTCTTCCCCAGAATTTTGGGGTGAGGGGAAGGGATGCCCCCCAACATCTCTCTCCCTGTCCCATTTGCTTCCTCTCCCATCTGCCTTCCCTCCCCCAATTCTTGCCTTCCTTCTTCCTCTGTCTCCCCCTCCCCAATTCTTCCCCCACTTTGTTTCCTCCTCCCCATCTCTGTCTCCTCCCTGTCGCTCCCTCTTCCCCAACTTTGTTTCTGCCATCAATTCTCTTTCAATAATATTTCTAAGTTTCCATCTTTCTCCTCTCTCTCTGTCCCTATCCCCATTTCTCTCACATCCTCTCTCTCCAGACTCCCCATTTCCCCCATGTCTCTCCCCTTCCCTGTCTTTCAGACTCTCCCTTATGTCAGCCTCTCTGTCACTTAGGAGGTTTTTTTTCTCTCTCTGCTGCCAATGGGGGAAACTGGAAGGGGCTGCGGGTGGGGGGGCCCAGTCCAGGCTGGAGCCCAGCTTGGCAGCCTCTCTTAAATCTGGGAGGACCATTTCCTCTTTCAGCCCAGGAGTCCACTTGGGTTGCGAGTTGAGGACAGTAGGAACGTGGGAAAGGCTGCTGGTGGAGGAGGCCTTCGCACGGGTTGCAGATCCCAGACCTGTGCTCTGGAGGCTCTGCGTGAGTCTTTTTGTTCCCTGAGAAATGGCTGTATGATTACTTCTGCCTGTGTCTGTCCCTGCATGACTTGCCCAGTGTGAGGATGTGACCGTGTGTGTGGGGGACAATGGAAACATGTGCACTATGGTGTGGGTGGGGGCAGGTATGTGTCTCACTATACAACCCGGAGCACACTGATCTGCGTCTCTGTGCCTGTCAGTGTGTGACCTCGTGTCCCTGGGTGAGTATGTGTCTGGCACACAGGTACAGACACAATCAGTCCACAGGACCTTTCCCTTTAAGTTGTGATGTATACGTGTGTGTGTGTGAACATACTTTGAACACTGCTGCCTGGATCTGTGTCACGTTTCCAGTTATGTCTCTGGCAAAAGGCGTCTGTGTATGCACGGGCCAGGCAAATACCCAGACACACACGCACACACAGATTCTGTCTATCTTTGCTGCTTTGTGCAGCGGTCTGCATGTGTTGTTATGAGCACAAGGGGCTGTGTGACTGTCGCGACATATATGTGCAAGTTTTGGAGCCAAGCTACTGGGCCAGATCCCACTGTGGACCCTTTTGGTCTGTGGGTCCGTGAGCAAGTCACTCACCCTCTCTGAGGCTCAGTTTTCCCTGTTGCAAAATGGGGCTACGCATAGAAGCCCGCTCAGGTTGCAAGGATTAAATGAGATCAAAGGTGTAAAGAGTTGAGAGTCATGCCTAATACACAGCAGGTGCCACTGCAGAGGTTGGCTGTTGTCCTTTTCTGTGCGTGTGCAAGTGTCTGTGTCTGATGCTGGATCGTCCCGGCTTCCTGGGGCCTGCAGCCTCCCACGCTCTGTGTCCTGCTAACGGGGGGAATGTCCAGGGCACTGACCTGTGTTATCAGGCTCTGGTGGCCTGGGCAGGAGGGTCTGGCAATTCGGCCTCCATTCTCATGCGGAAAATGCTAAATATTTACAGTTAGAGCTCCTGGGCTCAGCATCACAGCTCTAGTCCCAGGCTCTGATGGGGGGGCTGGTAGGGTTGGGGGGTTACCAAGTCTCCTCCCCCCTGCTCTCCCACTGGCCTCTTCCCTTCCCCTGCTCAGAGGCCCCTGCTGGACCCTTGGCTCCTCCTCTGACTTCTGTGCCTGCTACGGGCCTCCTCGCTGGATTCAGGATCTTGGTTGTGAGAGGTGAGAGGGCAGGCGGGTGGCGGGGCCGGTGGAGGCCGATTCTGTCCTGTGGGAGACCTGGGCCGCTCCTTGGCTGGAGGGCTTCCCAGGCCGCCTCCTCACCTCAGGCTGAGGTCCTGGTAGGCAGTGGGTGCTACACACTCTAGCTCCAGAGAAGGCGGTCCTTTTCTGTAGTGTGGGGCCTGGTGTCTTTGGGGGGGGAGGGAGGCTAGGAGAGGACCCTGCTCCCTGCTCTGCCCTTGGGAGCTCCTGCTTGATGTGTAAGTTTATTTTTATTTTTTAAAAAATATTTTTATTGATTTTTTACAGTGAGGAAGGGAGAGGGATAGAGAGTTAGAAACATTGATGAGAGAGAAACATTGATCAGCTGCCTCCTGCACACCCCCTCCTGGGGATGTGCCCGCAACCAAGGTACATGCCCTTGACCGGAATCGAACCTGGGACCCTTCAGTCCACAGGCCGAGGCTCTATCCACTGAGCCAAACCCGTTAGGGCTTGATGTGTAAGTTTAGTCGTGAATGGGCCTTTTCCCAGCCCAGAACCCCTCCTGGTCCTCACGAGTTAGAGTAAAATCCAAGTCCTCCCGGAGGTTCTCAGGGTCCTGCGCACATTCCCCCCTCACCTCTCGATGCTTCCTTCCTTCCACTCCCCCCCCCCCCTCCCTGTTCCAGCCACACAGGCCTCCCTGCTATTCCTTGGGCATATCAAGCCAGCTCCCACCTCAGGGCTTTTGCACAGCTGTTCCCTTTGCCTAAATGCTCGGTCCCTTCTCTCTCTTCCTTCAGGTCTTCATTCCAGTGTCATCTTCTCTTTAAATAGAGGCCTGACCCTTCTATGTAAAACACCCACCCCAGCCCAGGACTCCCACCCCTTCCCTGCTTGAGGTTCCTTCTAAGCACTTACCACCCTCTGACCTATCCATCGTCCATTTTCCCAACCAGGATGTCAAGTTCATGAGGGCAGGGATTTTGCCTGTGTTGGTCATGCCTGTGTCCCCATCGCTTGGAACGGCTCCTGGCACACGATAGGCGCTCAAGGAGTGTTTGCTGAATGTGTGGATGAGGCAATGTGTGTGACGATCAAGACCATGGGACATGTGCCTGTGTTGCCACCATAGTAGGACTTAGTACAGATAGGGGTGATGTGTGGACACGTGAGATGTGTTCTGGGTTGGCAAGTGCACATGGGAGTCATGTGTGTTCCTATCTCAGAGGCTGTGAACCCAGGAATGAAGGCAGTGGGGCCCGTGAGTGGACCCTACAGGGTCAGAGGTAGGAGGCTACAAGTATACAACCTTGAGTGAGGACACTCATAGGTCACCTGTGTAAATTGGGGAACACCTGGGGGACACAGCAGACCTGGGGCATGTGGGTGTTGGGGTGTGGGTGGGTTACGAAGAACCGGAATAATCAAACAATGCAGGAGAGTTTGGAGAGACACACTTTAATCACCGCGGTGGGCTTAGAGAAAATGAATTCAAATTCTAAGCAAGGCTACAAGCAGAACTTCCCTTTTTATTAAAGAGCCAGCCCTATGTGCACTTAGTGGTTACCTCGCTGCTGGGCCTTGAAAATAACATAGTTCTATCCAATTAAAAAATGCACCTGGCATGGCATTGAAATTATGAGCATATCTAGTCTCTGGCCTACAAGGTCAGACAGCTAAGTTTATCTTCCTCATTATTCAAGCAGGCTAGAAAGCAAAGTTATTTTTTTAGAATAAGAGGCCGTCTAAAAAAAACAGCAGAGAATTCCAAACAGTACTTTTACAAAATAGGGGTTAGCCTTTTCAGGTGTGGCATCAGGCAGTTTTGATGAGGACATGGGAAATGGGGTGTCCACTACTAGACTGAGTTAGTGAGACTTGCCCCTCACCCCACCTCACCCGCTTCCAACCATACTTCCTCTGCTTCAGTTCCAGCCTCTGAATACATCAGGCATGATCTAGCCTCAGGGCCTTTGCACATACGGTTCCCCCTGCCAGGGCTGCTCTTTTCCCCTAGACATCCCCATGGCTTCCTCCTTCAGGACTTTGTTCAAAGGTCACCTCTCCAGCAGGTCTTTCCTCCTTTCAAATTGCCTCATGTCTCTCTGATCTTTAACTATCTTTAGCACTTAGTGCTATCTAAAACACCTTATTAATCTCATACTTTATTTTGTTCCTTGCACACCAGGCAGGAATTTTATTTTGTTTCCGACTATGTTCCCAGCGCCTTGCACTGAGGCTGGCACACAGTAGGCACTAGTGAATGCTCGTTGAACCAATGCTGTCCCGCAGGATGCCTGGAACTCGGTGGAGAGGCCTGGCTGGGATCCCTTTGTTAGGTAGCCTCCAGCCTGAGGGTGGGAGGACAGAGGTGGGCCTGGGTGGACCCGGAGCCACGCAGGTGTAAACACACGCATTGGGAGCAGTCCGATTTGGCCCTGCCTGAGAGTTGGGGGTCGAGTCTGGGTTCCCGGGGCTCCCTCTCCTTCCCGTCCGTCCTCTGCCTGCAGGTCCGCCATGTGGGCACCCGGGCTGCGCACGCTGCAGCTGCTGCTTCTGCTGGGCGCATCCTGGGCGCGGGCGGGCGCCCCGCGCTGCACCTACACCTTCGTGCTACCCCAGCAGAAGTTCACGGGCGCCGTGTGTTGGAGCGGGCCGGCGGCCGCGCGCCCGGCAACGGAGGCCGTGAACGCCAGCGAGGTGGCGGCGCTGCGCGTGCGCGTGGGCCGCCACGAGGAGCTGCTGCGCGAACTTCAGCGGCTGGCGGCGGTGGACGGCGATGTGGCGGGCGAGGTGCGCGCGCTGCGCAAGGAGAGCCGCGGCCTGAGCACGCGCCTGGGCCAGCTGCGCACGCAGCTGCAGCACGAGGCGGGCCCGGGCCCGGGGGCGGAGCCCGCGGCGGCGCTGGCCCTGCTCGGGGAGCGCGTGCTCAACGCTTCCGCCGAGGCGCAGCGCGCAGCCGTCCGCTTTCATCAGCTGGACGTCAAGTTCCGCGAGCTGGCCCGGCTCGTCAGCCAGCAGAGTAGCCTCATTGCCCGCCTGGAGCGCCTGTGTCCGGGGGGCGCGGGCGGGCAGCAGCAGGTAACCCACGCGGTACCCCCGCAGCCACTTCCTGTGCGTGTTGCCGGGAAGATGGGCCTCCTGCAACCCCACGGTCTCTTATCTGCAGTTCCCAAATCCGAAAAGTTCCAAAACCCAGATTCCTACATTTCCTCCTATAATCCTATGGCTCAAAACGCAAGGTCTTTACTTAGCCCCTTCACATGAATATTCTTAGAATCCTTCAATCAAGCACATTATGTGGATAAAGACCAAAGACCCATGTTATGGAGGTGTTATGTAATATTGCAGTACAGACTGTATGTTACTGTTCTTAACCCCTGCCATATTATTCTGAATTCTGGAACGTGTCTGGCCCTGGGTTTTGAATAAGAGATTGTTGCTCTGGGACAGTCCCTACCTTACAGGGTTGTAGAAAGCATTCAGTAAGTTATTACTCATTGTTGCAGGCATTCATTATTTTCACTTGAAAGAAAAGGGTTTGGAGGCACGGATTGGTTAAGCCGTGCACACCCGAGCAGGACTTTAAGCTCAACTCTGCCTGTCCTTGACAGCTAGAATTGGGCATTTGGGGAGGATCAATTCCTGCCCCTGCCTGACCTCCTACCCATCTGGATGCTGAGAGATTGAGATTGAGGAGCCCAAGGTGGCCTGGGCTGAGGGTTAATGCGATCACATGATTCTCTTGGTCACCCAGGTCCTGCCACCGCCCCTGGTGCCCGTGGTTCCGGTCAGTCTCGTGGGTGGCGCCAGTGACAACAGCAGGTTAGACCCAGCCCCAGAGTCCCAGAGAGACCAGACCCCGAGACAGCAGGGGCCCTCGGCCTTTCCCTTACCTGCAGGGCACCCTGCTGTCCCCACCACGCCAGCAGGTAAGATGAGGGCAGGGCTGTTGGGGGTGTGATGAGCCAGGGTTTTAATGGTCTATTCCTCTCACGGTGAGAGGACTGAAGGAAATACGTTTAATCCTGGTGACTGAACAAGGGGCTGTGGCTCTTACTCTGATAAAACCCCAAATCCTTACTCTGGCATGAAAACAGGAAAGGAGGCCCTTTTATTTTAATGAAGGGTCAGGGGATTTAAGACTGCTACTTGGGTGAGAATTTGAGCTGGTTCAGAGGGCCATGTTCAGGACTCTTATTCTGGTGAGGAGACCATTTTACCAGGATTTAAGAACTCCAGGATCTACATGTGCTGTAGTGAGAGTGACTCAGTCTTACTCAGGTAAGGACATCGGTACTGGAGCGCTTATTCTAATGAGAATGGAAGAGACAAGACTGCTATTCTGGTGAGGGGACCTGTGCAAATTAGGACTCTTATTCCAATAAGGGGCCGGCTGGTCCAGGCTGTACTTACCCCATATCTCTGTGCCCACAGGCCCATGGCAAGATTGTGCAGAGGCACACCGGGCAGGCCATGGGCAGAGTGGAGTGTATGAGCTGCGACTGGGCCGGCATGTGGTGTCAGCATGGTGTGAGCAACAGCTGGAGGGTGGAGGCTGGACTGTGATCCAGAGGCGGCAAGATGGTTCAGTTAACTTTTTCACTACCTGGCAGCACTACAAGGTGAGCACAGGTAGGTAAGGGGCAGGGCTGGGCAGGGAAGGGGACCTGCCCCTAACTTCCTGACTTCCCTGCCAGGCGGGCTTCGGGCAGCCTGATGGGGAATACTGGCTGGGCCTTGAACCTGTGCATCAGCTGACCAGCCGTGGGGACAATGAGCTCCTGGTGCTCCTGGAGGACTGGGGAGGCCGTGGTGCACGTGCCCACTACGATGGTTTCTCCCTGGAGCCTGAGAGCGACCACTACCGCCTACGGCTTGGCCAGTACCATGGAGATGCGGGAGACTCTCTTTCCTGGCACAATGACAAGCCTTTCAGCACCGTGGATAGGGACCGAGACTCCTATTCTGGTAAGGAGCTCTTATTGGGGTGTGGGGGGATGCAGGGAAGGGGAGGGCGGGGAGTAAGGGAGATGGTACTTGTAGTCAAAGAATGGAAGGGATGGGTAAGATTTCTCTCTGGTAAGGGTATGCAGGAGAGCAGAGGACAGGACTCCTGTTCTGGTGAAAGGCAGGGCAAGCATGTGGGGAGTATGGGGGCAGTGTGAGCGCTAGGACTCTTATTCTAGAAAGAAAGTAGAGATTTTTTCCCTGGTAAAGGAATGAGAGGTAGCGATCCTAGTTTGCAGAAAGGATAGGAAAAGTGTGACTTGTACTTTGGTAAGGGGACAGGGAAGGAATTAAGGCCATTACTCTGAGGAAGTGGCAGCAAGGGGCCGGGGCAGGGGATGCCTGGTTCAAGCCTTGCACTAGTGAGGTACTGGTAGAAGCTTTTATTATGGTGAGAGGACATGGACTCTCTCTCTCCCCTCAGGTAACTGTGCCCTGTACCACCGGGGAGGCTGGTGGTACCATGCCTGTGCCCACTCCAACCTCAATGGTGTGTGGCACCATGGTGGCCACTACCGCAACCGCTACCAGGACGGTGTCTACTGGGCTGAGTTTCGAGGCGGGGCTTACTCTCTCAAGAAGGCGGCCATGCTGATCCGGCCCCTGAGGCAGTGACCATCTGTCCCCCAGGGGATGTTTGTCAGCAGGAGCCCAAGTTGTCCTGGCCACACCTCCTTTATGGTTCAGTGTGAGCCATGTCCCACAGACCTTCCCATTGTGGACCTGCTCCCCAGGACCCTGAAAGTAGGACCCAGGAACCGCCCTGCCAACTTCTCCAACCCATGTGGCTCCCCAAGGGCACGTAGATCGCGGTTTGAGCTCATATTTTATAACAACACAAAATATCTACAGACTGTGTCTGGTTTGCATCCACACCTGGTACGGGTCACTCCCGGTGCCCACCCTCCTCCTCCTCCTCTTCCTCCTCCTCCTCCTTCAGGTCCTCCAGGATGAGGTTGTCCAGGTGTTCTAGGAGGCTCCCCTGGCTCAGGCAGGTGCCCACCGTGGAGCCACTGCTGATGTGGAGGTTGCTGGGGTGCAGGACTTTGGGCAGGTGGTTCTGCTTCCGGCTCTTGGGGTGTGCGCAGGATGTCCCAGGCACATGGGGCTCTGGGAAGGGAGGGGTTCTGAGGTCCTGGAGCTTGAGGTCACATGAGACTCTGGGGACAAGGGGGCTGAGGCCAAGGGGGCTCTGGGGAGGGAAGGGGCTGAGGATACGGACTCAGAGCTACAGGAAATTCAGACGTGAAAGTCACAGGTGTCAAAGCCACAGGAGACCCAGGGACATGGGCATCACCTGAGACTTCAGAAGACAAAACAGGAACCAAGAACACAGAGCCTCATGGGCAAGACCATGGGAGGTGGCTGATGCAATGGGAGGTAGTGTTGGAGGCCACAGAGACTCGGGGCGCCAGAGAAGACATGGAAGAAGGGGCTGATGCCATGGGGACTGAGACCTTGGTACTTAAGACCCCAGAAGCTGATGTCCTAGAAGTAAAAGCCAAGTAGACTACCCAGAGTTTGGGGAGGCCACGCCAGGTCCTTACCTCGCCGGTTGAGGCAGTCAGCAGCTGAGCAGGAGTGGGTGTGGGTGCTGCGGTGATCTGTGTCCCGGTCCCAGCGCGGAGGGAGGATCCGTGTCGGATACACCGGAAAGCCACACCCATAACAAGGGGATGGGGACCCCATCTGTGCCCAGCCCCTGTGGGCAGGCAGGGCCATGAGGGTCTGAGGGTGAGGGTGAAGCTGGGCTGCAGTGGGGCCAGGGCAGGGCTGGGCTGGGGCAGGGCTGAGGGGTGGGGGGGGGGTGAGCACCCTCACCGGAAGTTGTGCCTGCACTTGGGGCAGTGGAACTCAGCCACGCCCCACATCTTGTCACAGGGTACTGGCTCATAGCGCTTTCGGCATCTCCTGCACCGAGACACCTGTGGGTGAGGAGAAGGGTGTAGGCTTACTCTCAGAAGAGAACTCTGGTAGCTTGATATTGGCCACAGTGGGAATATTTACACCATGGGAATTGGTCAACACTACAAATCCAGGGTCCATCCCAGGCCTACGCTTCAAGCGTTGGTTCTTAAGCATTTACCAGGAGCACATCACTGGTCAGGGGGGTTCAGAAGCCAGATTTGGGGTTGTGGTCTCAGAGTCAGCTTTGATTTCTGTGGTAGCTGTCAAACTGTGCAGTCAGAGCTCCGGGGTAAGGGCTGAGCTCAAGTTGGAGGTCAGAAGTCCAGCTCAGGGTTGGGAATTGGGGATGAGCTCTCAGAGGCTGAACATCTGAAGTCAGAGCTTCAGCTACCGAGGATGGGGGACACGACAGAGTCAAGGAGTCAAGTCCCGGGGTTGGGTTATCACCTCCTTCCGCTGAGGCACACGGCGCCACCAGACATGGTCACAGGAGGAGCAGGCGAACTGCCGTTCCACGGCAGGGATAAGGTCTTGCTGGGCACGCTGGAACATGCGTAGGTTGGCTCTCGTCAGCGGCAGGAGGGAGGTTGCCACCGCCTGTGGAACGGGGGTGGTGGGGTGGTGGTGAGCACGAGAGGGTGGCCACCCCTCCTCCACCAACATAAACGTAGGTCAGTTCAGTTCTGCTCTCCCAACAGATGGGCGCCCTCGTGCCCCTATGATGTCCCTCTCTCCCCCGCATGGATGTCGTCCCTGCTCCCCCTCCCCCATTCCCAGATACTGGACTCACCTGGATGTCTTGGTCCTGCTTCATGTCCTCTGGTGGGTCCTGGGTGGAGAGACCAGGGGCAGAGGCTGGGGATTCAGCTCAGGCCTCTTTCGCCTAGTTTGTTGGGGGAGGGTCCCGGCCCCATATAAGAAGAGAGTGCCCCTAACTCACAAGGAGCTGACTGAGCAGCAGTCACTGAGAGCCCAGCTATCCTCATGCAGTTCTGAGAGGTGAGCATACTTGTTACCTTCATTGTTCAGATGGGGAAACTGAGACCCAGAGCCAGGAGAGAGCTTGCCTGAGATCACCCTGAGACAGTGCAGTGAAGCAGGCCCGGGCCCCGTGCTCCCATCCCGCTCGCAAATGCCACACACTCGTTGGCATTGGGACAGGTGGCCTCTCTGAGGCCGTGCTGCTGTAGCCTGAGCGTGCCAGCTCTGGGTTCAGACAGAAGCAGGTCCCACCCCCTGGCTCCATTACTTTCAGCTGTGGGGATGGGGCCAAGCCACCCCCCTGCGTCCCTAATGAGGGGCATCTCAGAGCTCAGGCCCTGACTCTGGGTGGCTGGGGTTCCAATCCCAGCTGCCACCTGCAAGCTGCGTAATGCTGGCCAGTGACTGCATCCCCCCTCTGTGTCTCCGTTTCCTTATCCGTAAAACGACAATAAGTAATAGGACCTGTCTCCTGGGGCCACTGTGGCAATGAAATGAGTCCACAGGTAAAATTCCTGGAGTCCTGCTGCAAGGGGAGTGCTCAATCAATGCTCCTCTTTGCTATTATTATTTAAAAATAGGTTTTTATTGACTTTAGAGAGAGGGAGAGGGAGAGAAACATTGATGTGAGAGAGAAATATCAATCGGTTGCCTCCCGTATGCACTCCGACTGGGGACGGAACCTGGGCATGTGCCCTGACTGGGAATTGAACTGGAGACCTTTTGGTGCACAGGGCAACGCTCAGTCAACTGAGCCACACCAGCCAGGGCTTGTTGCTATTATTTTTTTTTATCATACTCTTTATAGGTATAAATGCAAGAGTATAATACATATTTTATTATACTCTTTAACAACTTCTATGCTGGGCCTTTCAGGCAGGCAAAATCCACAGTGCATCAGCTACCAAAGCCATCCACAGGGCAAAGTGGCCATGATGTTCCTGTGCCTCAAAGCCTTTCATTCATTCACTCATTCATTCACTCATTCATTCAACACATGAGCTCCTCTGCCCCTCTCTTGCCCCATCTCCTGCTCATCCCAGCCTGTTTGCTCAGCCATTCCCTCTTCCAGGAAGACCGATTCTGACCCCTCCATTCCCAGGGATCACTAGTCTCCAGCCTTGAAGAGTTGGCAACACCCCCTCTCCAGGAAGCTCTCGCTGACCCTAGGCCCTCTATGATGACATTAACTTAATCCTGGCTCCCGGCACTGCCTAGTTTCATGCCTCTCTCCCCCATTTAACACCATCAGCTTGTAATGAACATCTTCTGTTTGCAGGCTCCCTGCAACTGAGGAGTGAGTAAGTAAATGTGGTTGGACCATGAGCTGTGACGCGGCAGTGCACTGAGGGGCTCGCCATGGACGGGCCGGGACCCCCCTGTTCTTCCTCCCCAGTTACCCTGTCCTTTGAGGAGAGGGAGGCAGTTTACCTGGGCATCCAGGTCATGACTCAGTTCCTGTCCATCTTTCTGCTTTACTCCTGGTGGGGAGAGGAAGTGTAAGTGAAGGACCCTGGAAAGATCTTGTGGGAGTTTCAGGTCCCCAGACCCTCCCCAAGAGAGGATCTCAAGGCCTCTTTCTACCTTCCTCAGACCATGCTCCCCCTACCCCCGCGGGGAATCCCCACCGGGCTGGGGACCCCGGCCCGCCCGCCCGCTCACCGTACACGATGGAGCGGCCCACTCCAGTGTGGTCGCTGCCAAATTTCCTCATCAGAGTCCCCGCCTTCCTGGAGGAGACCTTCCCATGAAACTTCTCCCGGAGGCGCCGGACGCTCTTCTCCAGCTGCGGTGGGGACAGGGGGGCTCCGATGGGGCCAGGAGGAGAACCACTGCCCTTCCCCCATTTCTAGACAGCCTTCTCCCGGCCTGAACTTGACCCTTAGTTTTGGCCTCCGCACCTCCCATCTCCATCCTCCATGGCATTTCCTGGAAAAAGCCAAAGTCCCCACTGGACACTGGGGGAGGGTGCGGACCGGGGCAAGCTTCCCAGGCCCAGAGGGAGGCCAGCCAGGTATCCCCTGGCCTTTGACCCTTGACCCTGCGGCCCCCGCTTTTCGTCGAGGAGGCCTCATTTCGCTCTGGGGGAGGGGGCCGTCACTCTCCTTCCTGCGGGGGGTGGGGAGTGGGGACGCGCGCCGGCGGGGAAAGGTCTGGGCTTCGGATGGAGTCCCCAGGAAGTGCGAAGCCCCCTCCGCGGCCAGGGCCCCTCCTCGGCATCTTCCGCGGGTCCCCGGCCCAGCCGTCGTCATCTCCTACCTCCACACCTTCCTGAGACATGGTGGCGACCGCGCAGGTACCCGCGAGGGTCCGCACTGCGCGCTCCGCGCCCCCCTGCTAGGACGAGCCCGGCGGTCCAGCAGCGCGCAGAGCAGGGGGAGGGGCCCCGGGCAGGCGCCGCCCTTCCTCCCTTTCGCTTTCGGTGGGTGGGTGGGTGGGTGGGGGAGAGGATGCAGCGCTCGCCCCGCCCTGGCTCCGCCTCTGCTCTTGCGCCCCAAAGCCCGGAGGGCTGCTGGGGTCTGTACCCTGCGGCGGAGCGCGCAGACCTCGGGCGGGGGGAGGCGGCGCGGCCTCTGCGGTCGGTCACATGTCCCCACGCTGCGCGGGGTCCGCGTCTTCACGTCCCTCGTGGGGGCGTGGCCGAGTCCCGCGGCCGCGGCGGGTGTACGCGCCCCCGCCCCCCCTCAAGCTCCTGGTCCCTCCGTTCCTCGCCCTCTCCCCTCCCCCAGGAATCAGGCGCTAATGAGGACCTGGACCCCTACCTCTTTCTTGAGTCTCTGGCCAGGTTCCCTCTAAACCTCAGTGTACCCCTCTGTAAAATGGGGATGATGATAATGACTACATCCTACGTGTGTGTGTGTGTGTGTATTTGCCAGGATTGGAGACCCCGGGTAGAACCCTGGCATGCAAACTAGCAGGCGAACTAGTCACTGGGCTACCTCCGCTGTGGGTCCCAAGGGACAGGCCTTGGGGTAGGGGGGAGGTGCTTGTGAAAAGCACCTGGTCCCAGCCGGCGGCAGGATCCGGCGGTCTGCGGCTCCAGGGATTTGCATTGTAAATCTGAAGGTGGAGACGCCCTGGGTCCAAGCGGATTCTAACCCACTCAGCACAGGGGCCTGGAGGGGCACTGAGGACAGGCTCTGGCCCAGCTTAGAGGTGGCAGGGATGGCTTCTTGGAGGAGGGGACGGCTTGAGGTTGGAGGTTTTAGCTAGGTGAGGAATAGAGTGGGGAGAAGGAAGCAGCTGGTGCACAGACACCGGAATCAAGAGAGAGTCTGGTGCTTTAGGTCAGGGCTTCTCAACCTCCTCACTGAGGAGGCTAAAAGGGCCAATTCCAATGCCACCCTGATATTTGGAGGCTAGTGATCTGAATCCAAGCCAGCAAGCTCAGTGTGCATTCAGTGTATCCCAGATACATTCCTGATAGCCTATAATTAAGTCACTACCTCTTCCCCAGATACTGGTCTTGCAGAACCGGTTACAGAGGCCACTGGGCTGTGGACAGTGCACTGCCCAGAGGGAGGGTTATTAACGCTGGCGCCAGGCCAGACCATCAGATATGGCCTGGAGACCCCCAACACCTGGGGGCCTTCTTGCAAGGCCCTCGAAAAGGACCGGAAGCATAATCCATGTTTGCGGGACAAGGACCACAGGGAGATATAAGGGAGGGCCCCATGCGTGTTCCTTCACTCAGATTTGGAAGGCTGTTCCCTGAGTCCGCTGGCGTATTAAACAGTGTCCCTCCTTTTTTTTTTTTTCCCCTCAGAAGCGTCCTTGGTTTTCGTTGGTCTTCTGCAACATCACCAGTGACATTTTGGGCTGGAGAGTTATTTGTGCTGGAGCCTGTTCTGTGCACTGTGGGATGTTGACCAGCATCCCTGGCCTCCACTCTTAGATGCCAGGGGCACCCCTCCCCCAGTGGTTGACAACTGAAAATGTCTCCAGACAATGCCAGATTGGGGGGGCGGGGGGGGGGGGAGCCAGGGGGCAAGGGGGCGGAGGACAATTGCATTAGGATAAATGATTCTAAATTTTTTTCCCAATTGTGCACCCCTATCAGTAAAAAATGTTGAAGCTTCACCCCCAGATGGATATTTACTTATAAATAATATACAAGTACAGTTATACCAATAAATTCTGTAGATTATTTTATAATATTATGGTTATTACATAAAGATATTCTTTAGCAAACAAAAAAATGAGATTAAAAAATAGCTACTCTGCCCTAGCTGGTTTGGCTCAGCGGATAGAGTGTCAGCCTGCGGACTGAAGGGTCCTGGGTTCGATTCCAGTCAAGGGCATATGCCCGGGTTGTGGGCTCGGTTCCCGGTGTGGGGCGTGCAGGAGTCAGTCCAATCAATGATTCTCATCATTGATGTTTCTGTCTCTCTCTTCCTCTGTGAAATCAATAAAAATGTATTTTAAAAAATAGCTAACGTTTTCTGCTTGATCCCCAAAGCCTTGTGGGTGTGGAGACTATTAGTGTTTATAAACAGTTAGTTCATGGTTCTTTGTGGCTGACGGTGGAACTTTAGGCAGGGATGGAGGCCCGTAGGTTGTACGGAGGACCTGGGATTTTTAACTAGAGGGAAGTGGGGAGACATGGAGGGGCCTTCCCATTATAGTTGCCAATTATTACTTAACCAATGGAGGGGGAGGTCACGGCTCTATCCCATCCCCTGGTTAGGGTGGACACCCAGTGGGCAGGAAACAGGTGGGAGACTGATCTAAATATGACAAGAATCAGGAATGTTAGATTCCCATAATAATGGCCACTGACCATATTGAGTGCTTACTCTATGCCAGGCACTGTCTCAGGTCCTGTGGACAGAGCATGGAACAAAAGAAAGCTGGCATTCTAGCAGAGACAGACCAGAAACAAATACACAACAGGACAGGAAGTAAGTGCTAGGGTGACACATGAACTGAGGTAGGGAGATGGAGAAAGGGGGTCAGGGAAGGCGGTGGGAAGTGCCATCTGAGGGAAGCCCTGAAGGAGGGGGGAGGGGAGGAGAGTTCCAGACAGAGCCCACAGCAAGTGCAAAGGTCCTGGGGCGGAAGCATGGGGCTATTGTTAGCGGTGGTAGGTTGTAGTCGTTCTCTATTGCTGCATAACAAATCTCCCCAAGCATTATTTCATACAGTTTTCATGGGTTAGGAATCCAGGAGTATCTTTGCGGAGCTTTTCTGGCTCAAGGTCTCTCACAGGGTTGCAGTCAAGGTGTCTGTGGGGGTGCAGTCATCTGAAGGGGTGCGGCTGGACGATCTGCTTCCTCGGTGGCTCATCATATGGTTGGCAGGTGAATGCTGATTGTTGGTGGAATGCCTTAATTTCTCCCTTCTTTTTTTTTTTTTTTATACTTTTATTGATTTCAGAGAGGAAGGGAGAGGGAGAGAGAGAAACATCAATGATGAGAGAGAATCATTGATCAGCCGCCTCCTGCACACCCCCTACTGGGGATCAAGCCCATAACCCAGGCATTTGCCCTTGACTGGAATCAAACCTGCAACCCTTCAGTCCGCAGGCTGGCCCTCCAGCCACTGAGCCAAGCTGGCTAGGGCAAGTTCTCCCTTCTTGAGATGATTGGGTATACTCCCATCTTGGCAGTGGGCCTTCCCAGAGCAAGTGATCCAAGAGAAGGAAAACCAGGTGAAAGTTGTATCTTTTTAAATTTTCTTTTCTTTTTTTTCTTAAAAAATATTTTTATTGATTTCAGAGAGGAAGGGAGAGGGAGAGAGAGACAGAAACCAATGATGAGAGAGAATCATTGATTGGCTGCCCCCTGCACGTCCCCTATTGGGGATCGAGCCCACAACCCCGGCACAGGTAGAGCCCAGGGACCCTTCAGTCCACAGGCTGGCACTCTAGCCACTGAGCAAACCAGCTAGGGCAAAAGTAGTATCTTTTTATGACCTAGCCTGGGAAGTTACATTGTTTCACCTTCTGAACTCTAAAATTGAGTCACTAGATTCAGCCTGTGCCCTCTCTCTCCTCCCACCCTCCCACCTCCAGCTGGAGCCTCTCAGCGACTGCATCGGAAAACAAGGCCGGCAAGGGAACAGCTCAGGCTGTCAGCCTCTCAGGCACAGCCTTGGGGGGAAGAGGAGGAGAGCTGATCTGGAAGGACAAACAGAATAGCACTGTAACAAACACGAAAAGCAAACATTCCCAGTGATCACAAGGGGGCGCTGCCTACCCACCAATAATTCTGTTTGAGATTTGGGGCCGTCTCGGCCTGGCCAGATGTGGCTTGTTTGTGCAGTGGTGTGAGCGTTACGACATTTTATCCTTTGTCTTTATACAAAGGTGTGGAAAGGGAGAAAATGGCTAGGCTGATAACAGTGATAAGAAGTGTAGCCTCTGACACTTTAGTATAATTGAGACACAGATGCAGCTTATTTGATCCATCCATTCCGAAGCAATGAAGCATAACAACATTCACCTTGGATAAAAACTGCTGTTTTAAATTTTAACCCTGCTATTCTGGCTTCTGTAAACATTTGCTTGCTTCAACAATAGGGTAGTTATTCTGACCTCCGTTTCCAGAATGAGACATGGAAACTCACATAAATCACCCCATTTTATTGCCAGCCCCATTGTGGTTCCACAAAGGACATTCTCATGTGCCTAAGAACCAGAACCACAAAATTGCTTTCCTTGACTCAGTGGCTCCGGGAATACTTTCTGATGACTCAGTGGCTCCAGGAGCTGAAACTGTAGATAACCTTTAGAGATTATTAACTTTGCTCAATTTTGCTTCTGAAAAACTGCTTTTGCAAGATAATTCCACATTCTAATGTGTAGCAGGATGTGGTTTTTGCCTTTATAAGCTTGCTACTGCTCTCACTCGGGGCTGCGAGATTTGGAGAGCTAACGCCCCTTCGTAGCCGCCGGCTTTTGGATTAAGGAGGCTCCTTGATTTGATTTCGAGACTGAAGCATCCTTTGTTCGACTCTCGGGGTACACTACAACAATTCATTAATTTTTTTTGTTTTAAAATATATTTTTATTGATTTCAGAGAGGAAGGGAGAGGGAGAGGGAGCTAGAAACATCAGTAATGAGAGAGAAGCATTGATTGGCTGCCTCCTGCATGCCTCCAACAGGGGATCAAGCCCACAACCTGGGCCCATGCCCTTACCCGGAATCAAACCTGGGACCCTTCAGTTCGCAGGCAATTCTCTGTCCACTGAGCCAAACCAGTTAGGGCTACTCATTGACAGACATGTATCAAGTGCTTCTGATGGGGAGGGCTTGGTGCTGGGCACCATTTCTGCCCTTCCAGAGTCAAGGTCGTAATGGGAAAGAGAAACACGAAGCAGATAATATTGCAAGCATTATTTAATTATATTTATGGTATCTTCCCCGCTTCCCAAACGGAGAGACCCATGAGAAAGGGTAACACATGGGAACCTGACCTGAGTAGGGTGGTCAGGGAGGGCTTCATTGGGGAGGTGCTTCTCGAGCTGAATCCTAAAACTTTCTGAAACACTGTGCCAAGTGTTTTAAAACTATGTATCTCCTCTGGTCCTCATAGCAACACTATGAAGCTGGTCATCCTATAGAATACAAGCCTAATATGCTAAGTGTCCCACCGTTCGTTGGACGGTTCGACCAGTTGCTATGATGCGCACTGGCCACCAGGGGGCAGACACTCCAAACGGTAGGTTAGCTTGCTGCTGGGGTCTGGCCGATCGGGACTGGGCAAGATGGGCTGGACACGCCCTGGAGCCCGCCCATGGTCCCTCTCTGGCCCCGATTGTGCACAGGTGGGGTCCCTTTGCCTGGCCTGCACCCTCTCGCAATCCGGGACCCCTCGGGGGATGTCAGAGAGCTGGTTTCAGCCCAATCCCCGCAGGCCAGGCCGAGGGACCCCACTGGGCCTCTAGTTATTACAAATGGAAAAACAGTGCAGGTTTCTTCTTCTAATTGCAATAATCTGCTCAAGGGGTGAATAGGAGCTACCTAAGTTCAGGGCAGAGGCAGCAGCATGTGCAAAGGTCCTGAGGTGGGAAGGGATTTGGTTTATTGCAGGAAGCTAAAGGTCAGTGTGATTGAGGAGAAAGGAGAGGGGAGGGAGGTAAAGCTCGTGCCAAAAGCAGCGAATCTTGACCTGAAAGCAAATCTTCAGCTGAACCCTTAGAGGTCTAAGCTGGTGGCCATTTGTTTAATTACGGAGGAAGTGGACACAATTGGGGCGTGTGTGTGCTATTTGCAATCTAGTCAGTTTCCCCTGAGTTTGACCAAATGGAGACATTGGGAATGGCCAGCAATGGAGGTGTGGGAAATGGAAAATCTCCAAAGGGTTGGAGAGCGTGTCCCTTGGCAGAGCCTTTGGAGAGGCAACTTGGCCAAACCTTCTAAGGCATTACACGTGCGGAGCTAACCACTTCTTTCACTTTCCGTGTTCTGACGCTTCGACAGCTGGGGCCTTGCCAGCCTTGGGGGCACTGTCCCTCCCTGGGTACCGTAAACCACCTGTGGGCATTTCTGCATGTGGGTCCCCACACCGCCTGTCCTCTCCACATTGCATATTTCTCTAACAATTAAATTATTTTCAGCAACAAACTTCCATCACTTTTGTAATTGGAACCAAAATATACAGTGTGATAAATCTAATTATTTTTTAAACAACATGTATGAAACCCTGGAAATAGAACTTGTTTGTTGTTGTTGTTGTTTTTTGGTTTGGTTTTTGTAAAATATAACTTCTTAATTTTATTTAAGAGAGAGGAAGTGGGGAGAGAGATTGAGAGAGAGACATCCATATGAGAGAGAAACATCGATTGGTTGCTTCCACATGGGCCCTGATCAGGGGTCCAACCTGACACCTGGGTATGTCCCCTGATTGAGAATTGGACCCACCACCTCTTGGTGCACGAGATGACGATCCACCGCAGCCACACGGGCCGGGGCATGGAAATGTGTCTTTGACAATGACACCTAACTGCTAAGAAGTAATTTGGGATTTCATAATTTGCGTAGTGCTCAGTAAATAGATCGCCGTTTACAACACAGGGATCTGTTGTTCGAGTTTTGCGAAATCAGCTTCAAACACATTTCCAGGAATGCATTATGTAACTCGTCTGGGGCTCTGCTCAAATGAATTCGGTGAGTGGAGGAATCACAGTAGCTAAAACACCCCGAGTGCATCCAGGGTTCGCCGGATGCCAGGCTGACTGGGTGTCCTCTGGGCTTGAGCCTATCAAGCCTGCTCTCTTAGGCGCCGCAGTCCCTTTTACGGACGAGGAACCGAGTTTAAGAGCGATGCAGCCAACTGTGCAGGGCACCAGCTCAGAAGTGGCACAGCCCGCTGACTGCAATGTCCCTTCACGCTAAAACTGAAGATGAGAAATACGGAGGTCAGGGGTGCCCTCTGGGACCAGGCAGCCTGGGGTTGAGTCAAGTGCTGGCTCTTTGAGCAAGTTCCTGACCTTCCCGGGCCTCCGTGTTGCCATCTGAGACAGGAATAGAGTTGCTGTGAGGGTGTCGGGACCTGATATGGAGAAACCATGTAGGCCTGTGCGGTCCGACCGTGGAGCCATTGGCATCTGGGCCCTGGCAACGTGGAAGGTCTTTTTTAAAATATATTTTATTGAGTTTTTACAGAGAGGAAGGGAGAGGGATAGAGAGTTAGAAACATTGATGAGAGAGAAACATCAATTCAGCTGCCTCCTGCACACCCCCTACTGGGGATGTCCCTGCAACCAAGGTACATGCCCTTGACTGAAATCGAACCTGGGACCCTTCAGTCTGCAGGCCGAGGCTCTAGCCACGGATCCAGACCAGTTAGGGCACAACGTGGCAGGTCTTAATCCAGATGTGCTGCTAGTGTCAAATGCACACTGCATTTGGGAGACGTCAAACAACACATCAAGGACCTGTGTTCGCTTTTTGTTGTTGTTAATCCTCAGCTGAGGATATTTTTTCCATTGCTTTTCAGAGAAAGTGGAAGGGAAGGAGGAGGGTGGGGGGGGGGGGGGGGGAGAGAGAGAAGAGAGAGAGAGAGAGAGAGAGGAAGACTGATGTAAGAGAGACACATCGGCTGGTTGCCTCCCGTATGCACCCTGACCTGCAATACAGGTACGTGCCCTTGACTGGGAATCGAGCCCATGACTCTTCGGTGCATGGGCTAATGCTCTAACCACTGAGCACCACCAGCCAGGGCCCACAGTTAAACTTTAATCCTATGTTCCAGAAAGCTCGCAGCAAAGGTACTGGGAGCTCCCTCCCCGCAAAACAAAACAGCAGGACGCTTTGCCTTTTCCTCCCTGATTGCAAAAGTTAAACATTACAAAATGTTTGATTTAGAAAAGGAAATGTGTATACACAGGAAAAGAAAACCTTAAGTTATGGTTTTGCCTGTGACCATGGGGCCCAGGGGACACAGGATGGGGGAGAAAATCGTGGACAGCTCTGGTGCCTGAGGAGGGAGAGAGGTGGGGGCACATTCTCCTTCCTTTATCTCTCCCTTCGGGGGAATTCTTTTTTTTTTTAAAATATATTTTATTGATTTTTTTACAGAGAGGAAGAGAGAGGGATAGAGAGTTAGAAACATCGATGAGAGAGAAACATCGATCAGCTGCCACTTGCACACCTCCTACTGGGGATGTGCCCGCAACCAAGGTACATGCCCTTGACCGGGATCGAACCTGGGACCCTTGAGTCTGCAGGCCGACGCTCTATCCACTGAGCCAAACCGGTTTCAGCCGGGGGAATTCTTTTGCTAGAATTTCTTCATGTATTCTTAAATAATAATGATAATGATAATAATAATAATAGAAGAGGGTATCTCCTCATTGCCCTTGCCCCTGGGATAACCCCTATTAATTTTTTGTTGTTAATCCTCACCCGAGGATATTTTTCCATTCATTTTTAGAGAGAGTGGAAGGGAGGGGGAGAGAGAGACACATCGATGTGAGAGAGACACATGGACTGGTTGCCTCCCACATGTGCCCCGACCAGGGCCAGGGATTGAGCCTGCAATTGAGGTAGGTGCACTTGACCGGAATCCAACCTGGGACCCTTCAGTCTGCAGGCCGATGCTCTATCCACTGAGCCAAACTGGCTAGGGCTAATCCCCATTAAATTTTATCTATATTCATCCCGATTTTCCTTTAAACTACTTATTTTTCTATCTGATTTTATGATAATGCTAGTCAGAGAAAAACAATAGCTTTAAAATATGTCCAGGTGTCTGAGCAAGCAGGTTTGGGATCAGAAGAGGATCATTGTGGCTGGGCGCTCCATTTCAGGGCCTCTGCCTTCTCATTTGCAAAATGGGAGGAATAGCAGCCCCCCATCTCATGGAGTTGCTGGGAGAAGAAAAGACGTTAATGTGTGTGAAGTGCTTAGACCAGAGCCTTCATTTAAGGCAGGGGTCCTCAAACTTTTTATTTATTTATTTATTTTTTAAAATATATTTTATTTATTTTTTACAGAGAGGAAGGGAGAGGGATAGAGAGTTAGAAACATCGATGAGAGAGAAACATCGATCAGCTGCCTCCTGCACGCCCCCTACTGGGGATGTGCCCACAACCAAGGTACATGCCCTTGACTGGAATCGAGCCTGGGACCCTTGAGTCCGCAGGCCGATGCTCTATCCACTGAGCCAAACCGGTTAGGGCGGTCCTCAAACTTTTTAAACAGGGGGCCAGTTCACTGTCCCTCAGACCGTTGGAGGGCCGGACTATAGTTTAAAAAAAACACTATGAACAAATTCCTATGCACACTGCACATATCTTATTTTGAAGTAAAAAAACAAAACGGCAAAAACACCCGCATGTGGCCGTAGTTTGAGGACGCCTGATTTAAGTACTCAATACATGTTTGTTTTGAACCCTGGCTGGTTTGGCTCAGTGGGTAGAGAACTGGCCTGTGGACTAAGGAGTCGCAGGTTCGATTCCAGTCAAGGGCACATGCCTGGATTGCGGGCTCGACCCCCAGTAGGGGGCGTGCAGGAGGCAGCCGATCAATGAGTCTCTCTCATCATTGATGTTTCTGTCTCTCCCTCTCCCTTCCTCTCTGAAATCAATAAAAATACGCTTAAAAAAAGTTTGTGTTGAGTTTTGTTTTAAGACGGGGGGAGGGGCGTTCAGATCGAGTCCAAGATGCCTCTCTGCCACTTACGACCCGGAGTCCATGAGGAACCCACAGAAGCGCTTTGTTTGCTCATCCATAAAATGGGGTCATAGCGCTTGTGCCTATTGTAGGACTGGAGGAGAGAATGAGACACGCAGGAGATACCCCCTCTGCCTTCAAGTTCCCAGGAGCATCAACAAAGAAATCACAGTGCCCCCTAGGACGTCCTGGTGGGGTGGAGGGGCGTGTGGGCAGTATGCCAGAGGAGGTGGTGTGTGAGGTGTGAGAATCTCCAGGCCTGGAGTTGGGGTGGGAGAAGGAGGAAAAGCTGAACTACCTCTCAAACGTCCAGAGACTCAGGACTTTCCAGTGCCTCCCCGACCCACTGGAGAGGCGGAGGCTGGAGAAGCCACTTCCCCTGCCGGATGCGGGTCTTCTCTATTCAGTAAACGCTGAGTGCCAGACATTCCTGTGACATAAAATGTCCCAGCGCTGAGAGGCCAAAGAAAGAGCCAACAACTCCATCGTCACAGCGAGGGTTTATGACGGGAGCCCCACGTGAGGAGCGCCCTGGGTGGCGGCAAGATGACGTGGAGAGCCTCGGTGCCCTGTGGCGGGCACTAAGGGGCTATACAGCACAGGGCAGGGTGGATGTGGGCCTGGGGCAGGAGCTGCCCAGAGAAGGGGAAAACAGAAGGAGAAAATGCCTTACGTACTTGCCTGGGGCAGGGCCAGGGCCTGTTCCCGGGACCAGCATGCCTGGGGCCAAGGGGAGGGGTTTGACATTATCTTTAAGGACTTATGGGAAACAATCTCCGTGCTGGACCTGGCCTGAGGGTTGGCAGTGGTCACGTCAGGGAACAGCCTTCCTCCACAATTTCTCTGGTGGTGAGGGATACACAATGGAGGAGAGAGTGATGGTGAGGCTTGCTGAGAGGCCGTGGGACAGTGTGGCCCGTGGGCAGCACACAGGGAAACTGTGGTTAGCATTCTTTTTCTTCTTCTTTTTTTTTTGTTAACCTTCACCCGAATATATTTTTTTCCATTGATTTTTTAGAAAGAGTGGAAAGGAGGGAAGAAGGGAGGGAGAGAGAGAAACATTGATGTGAGAGAGATGCATGGATTGGTTGTCTCCTGAAGATGCCCTGACCAGGGCTGGGAATCGAACCTGCAACCCAGGTACGTGCCCTTGACCAGAATCGAGCCCCAGAATCGAGCGAAACATGGATCAGCTGCCTCCTGCACACCCCCTACTGGGGATGTGCCCACAACCAAGGTACATGCCCTGGACTGGAATCAAACCCGGGACCCTTCAGTGCGCAGGCTGACTCTCTAACCACCGAGAAACACCCTAAACGGTTTGGCTCAGTGGATAGAGCGTTGGCCTGTGGACTGAAGGGTCCCGGGTTCGATTCCAGTCCAGGGCATGTACCTTGGTTGTGGGCACATCCCCAGTAGGGGGTGTGCAGGAGGCAGCTGATCCATGTTTCTCTCTCTCATCGACGTTTCTAACGTTCTCTATCCCGCTCCCTTCCTCTCTGTAAAATCAATAAAAATATATTAAAAACAAAAACAAACAAACAAAAAAACCCAGAAACACCGTCCAAGGCGGGTGATCATTCTTAAGACACCTCCTTTTAGAGAAGTAAGATGCACGCCAATGTGACCGGACGCTGGAGATCTGGGGGAAAACTGTCTTGGGATTAAATCCTCCCCCTTTACCTATTCACCAGGGGCCATTTGGTGACCGGGGCAGCTTCGCCATGCTTGAGCGGGGCAGAGAGACCAGGCCTGCAAGCAAAGACCCATGCAGGCTCATCAAGAGACCTCAACCTCCACAGGGATGCTGGGCGGGACCAGGTGGTGGCTGGCTGTATTTTCCAAAGATGGCCACTGTGTTAATCATCCACCGCTGTGTGACAGGTTATCCCCAAAGGTAGCAGCTGAAAACAACAAAACGTTATTTCCTCGTGGTTCCCGTGGGCCAGGGATCTGGGCACAGCTTAGCAAAGTGCCTCAGCGTTCAGGTTTCTCACTGGTGGCAGCCGCGGTGGCAGCTGGGACTGCCATCATCTCAAGGTTCCACGGATTTGGTTGAATGTAGATCCACCATCTTATTATTTATTTTTTGCTTATCTCCTTTGCTTTTCATTCTTCTCTTTTTTTTTTTCTTGCATCCTTTTGGATTATTTGAATATTTTTAGTATGAATTTAGCTATTGAGTTTTTACTATCTCTGTCTTTAATGGTAGCTCTAGTGACAACAAAATACATACTGAAGTTTGCATGGTCTACTTAGAATTAATATTTTACCACTTCCAGTGGAATGTAGAACCACTAGTCAGTTTCCTCCCTCCTCCTGTGTGTGTGTGTGTGTGTGTGTGTGTGTTATATTTTTATTGATTTCAGAGAGGAAAGGAGAGGGTGTGATAGAAACATCAATGATGAAAGAGAATCATTGATCCACTGCCTCTTGCCTACTGGGGATCGTGCCTGAAACCCACGCATGTGCCCTGACCGGGAATTGAACTGTGGCCTCCTGCTTTATAGGTCGACGCTTAACCACTGAGCCATGCCGGCCAGGTATAAATGTTTACTGAATACTCACAACAATTCTCCAGCCTCCCCCTCAGGTCTTTGGTCATCAACTCAGTTTCCACCCATCAACCAGCTGGGCCTTCTACCCCAGGACTGGAAAATTCCTCTGCTGCTCAAAAGCCTTCAGTGGCACCCCACTGCCCTGGGTAATGACCAAGCCCAGTGGTCGGCAAACTCATCAGTCAACAGAGCCAAATATCAACAGTACAACGATTGAAATTTCTTTTGAGAGCCGAAAACCGACTTCTGCGCATGGGCCACGAAGTTTCAATCTCACTGTACGTGCGCGCCCGCACGTGGTATTTTATGGAAGAGCCACACTCAAGGGGCCAAAGAGCCGCATGTGGCTCACGAGCTGCAGTTTGCCGACCACTGACCAAGCCCTTTAGCCTGATATTCAAAGTCCTTTATGAAGTCAGCCTGCCTGGCAGCCTCCCCAGCCCCATCTTTCTCTTCCTCCCTCTCACCTTCAGCCCCTCCTTCATACACCAAGTCCAAGCCACTCTGGAAGTCTTGCAGTCCCTCTAGCATTCCTGGGGTGCCCCTGGGCCCACATGGGCTGCTGCCTTGGCTTGGCAGGTCCCCCACTCCCACCCAAGTCCACGTTGATGAAACTCATTCATCCCCCTTTGCCCCTTGTCTTGGCTCCCCAGTTGCTGGGGTTACCCATCAAGCTTCCATCAGGACCAGGTGCAGGGTGAGCACCAAATCCATTCATTCACAATAATTTCTTGAGCACCTACTGTATACCAGCCCCTGATGTAGGAACAGAATACCACAGTGAGCAAGACAGATACATCCCTGGTCTTAAGGAGCTGACATTGTTGGGCAGGGGTAACACTCATTTAATAAGCAAACCAATGGATATCATATACAATATATTTATAAGTGTTGTTGAGGGAATAGAGCAGAGTAAGGGAAGAGAGTGTGAGGAGAGGGGGTCTGTTTTAGATATGTTATTGAAGCAAGTGTCTTTGAGGAGGTGACATTTAAATACCTCCTCCAAATAAGAGAAGGGGGCAAGTCACGCAGATATCTGGAGAAAGGGTGTACCTAGTAGAGGGGACAGTAAGTGCAAAGGTCCTGAGGTGGGAGTCAACTTGGGTGTTGACAAGACACAAGGGAGGCCAGTGTGATTGGAATGGAGTAGGAGAGAGGAGGGGGCAGGTGCAAGCAATGCCAGGGCAGGCTCTGCAGGGCCCTCGCTGAACGTGAAACAGGGGCAGTTGTCTGGAGCCTGAGTACGATGTCCCATGTTCTTTATCCGGGGTTAGGCCCAGTGGCCTGGGCCTGCTTGGAGACATCCCGGGAGCAGCGGACGCCCCCGGGTCTCAGGACTTGCAGCCATGGGTGCTCATGTACTCTGCAAACCCCTCCAGCTGGCCCAGCAGTTCCTTCTTGTCCACGTCCCCATTCGCTGGCCAATGCATGAGGAACGTCTCCTTGCCCAGGACATAGTTGTAACTGTGGGTAAGGGAGAGCCAAGAAGGCGAGGAGAGTCCTGGTGCCCCCAGAGGCATGGAGACTCCCCTGCCTTGCCCCTCTGTCCTGCTTGGCAGCCAACCAGAGCCTCGGCCTATAGTGTCCACTCCACAGGGCCGTCTTGGGTCCCCAAGCCTCTAGTCCACTCATCTGGGGATGGAAAAAGGCTCCCCTTCCTCTGACTCTTTACTACCCCCCCGTTGGAAAACCGAGTCTACATCTCCTTCTACAACGTCTCTGCGTGAATGGTGTTCCCTGCACCTCCATTCAGTGTGGCTCTCAAACCCAAGACTCCGCTGACAAATGCAATAGAGATTTTGACACCAGAGACTGGGCTGCAGTAGGGGAGGGGGCCCAGGCTGCGTCCCCAGGGCACAGGAGGCCCCCACATACTCAGATTTGACTCTCCACAGGTCTGATGGCCGGCCCATGATGAGGTAAGTCTCTTGTTCCTGCAGCTCCAGCGAGTCATAGCAGGTGGCATGGGTGATGAATTTCTTCATGGCCAGGGGCGTGGCCGCCGCGTCCGTGCCTGGAGGAGAGGAAACCCAGTGTGTGAGCATGCACAGGCCTGGCCCTCCCCGAGATGGGGCCCACCCGTCTCTCCTGCCACCTGGGACGTACCGATCTTGATGATGGCTTGGAGCTGCATGTTGTAGTAGATGTAGGGGTTGGAGGCAGAGGCCTCCACAGACTCCAGCCTGGCCTTGAACACTGGGGAAGGCGGGACAGGAGGGCTTGTGCGGGTGTCTGGCCTGCAGGGGGGCCTGCTGCCTCCTGCCATACCCACAACTCACCAAAGTCCATGCCTGTCTCACAGGCCGCCAGCTGGAGCTCCTCCTGCCTCGTCCAGCTGCTGTCCTTCTTCTGGGCCGGGCACAGTTCTGGAGGGTGAGGGCAGCTGCCTGGTGCACTGGGGGAGGCTTCCTCCCACCAGACCCCCATCAGGCCCCAGGTCTCTGGTCTGGCCTTCCTCCAGCTTCGGTGGGACTTGCGTGTATGTGTGCCAGTCTGTCTCTGGGTCTCCTTTCCGTCTCTCTCTCTTTCTCTGTCTTTCTATCGTGCTGTCTCTCTGCCTACACTCATCAGCACTCTGGAGGTGACCGAGGGCTTCTGGACCCCCAGCCTGGCAGCCTTGGCCCTGTGTCCCCATGACCTCACCCTCAGCACATCTGCAGACGTCTTTGTAGCAGATCTTCCGCAGGTCAGATCGCTCCGTGGGCAGGTTGTAGAAGGAGCTGCACCTCCGGGCTGCAAGACCGGCGGGCGGCGTGTGCCTGGGTTTGGCTTGGGCCAGCGGTCCTGGGGCTGGGTGCCCGCCTGGCTCCGCCCCCAGGGTGTTCATCCCCCGAAGACCCCGCCCACCCGGCCCTGCCCAGCCACCCTTCAATAAGCCCCGCCCATTTGAAGACCCCGCCCCCTGCCCACCCCATTCCCTGCAGGCCACGCCCAGGTCTGCCCGTCCCAAACTTTTCCAGGACGCCCACCACAAGGACCATCCATGAAGGCCACACACCCTGTCGCCAAACCATTTAGGTTCCTTCCGGCACCCTTCTTGCCCCACCCCCTCTCCGATGCCCAGGCCCCTCTCGGCCACGCCCTACTTCTCCTTCCTTGCTCGGCTCCTCTACCCTCCCTCTTGGCCCTGCCCTTCGCAGGCCTCCCCCCCTGGCGGGCACGCTCCCACCCCGGGCCCCCTGCTCACAGGGCTCATAGTAGTCATAGACCGTGACCTGGGCGGCCTGCAGAAACTCCACGGGCAGCATCCTGTGCACCCGGAAGCCCAGCACCGTGTCTTCCTGGTGGGAGAGCTGGGGAGGGGAGTCCTGTCTGAGCCCACCAGGGCCAGTGACCACAGAGGCCTTGCTCATAGCCACTGACCACACCCGTGGCCTTGACGACTGGGCGCTGACTTCAGATGGCACGGTCCTCTGGCTACACCACCCAGGAGAACCTTGCTGACCGTGGTTCTCTGCCCACCAGGCTGCCCACAAGCCTGCGGTGGACACGGGCCTTCCTCACCTTCTCCAGGTAGAGGACCACGGTGCTGTCGCTGGATTTCGTCTTGGTCTCGTACTGGAACGCGTACATCTCCACGTCGCTCTTGAGCTGGGGCACAGGGTGAGGGTTGCAGGCTCGCTGAGACCCCCGGGGGCCCGCAGCCCTCGGAGCTCCAGTCAGTGTGAAGTCTTTGTCCAACCAACCCCAGTGTTGGGGAAACTGAGGCACAATCAGGGCAGGACTTGGCTAAGGCCGGGCAGGGAGGCGACCAGAAGTGACCATGGGTCACTGACCAGGGGTTAGATTCTGCCCTGTGCTAACACTGAGTATGGGATGTTGCCAGGGCACCCATCCTGCTCAGCAGAGGGCGGGTGGGACCGACATTACCTGTTTGAGGTCATCATGGTTGGGGTAGAAGCCAGTGAGCAGGGAAACCTCCATGATGGTCATTGTGGCCTCTCGATCGCCCAGGAACCTGGGAATTTTACAGCTCCAGTCTCTCTTCCTCCTGCCCCTTCGCCCATGCTCCCCCTGCCATCGTCTCTCACATGGACCAGTGCAGGAGCCTCCTCCTGGGTTCCCCCATCACTCCGCTGCCCCCCACAGCATACAGCTTTCACAACAAGAATCTGATATGTCACTTCCTTGCTTAACAACCTCTACCAACGGCCTTGTCTCGCCCTGCCACTTCACCTCTTCCATCCCAGCCCTCATTTGATTGCTCTGAAGTGTCAGTCTCGCTCTTTCCCCTGGACCTTTGCATATGTTCTCTCAGCCTGGGATCCGCACTTCTCTCTCTCCGCCCGGAAGCATCCTTTCATCTTTGCAATCTCGGCTGATGCATCACTCCCTCTGGTAGGCCTTTTCCAGTCCACACATCAGAGCATTCTCTAAGTTGCCCTGTTGTCGCTTCTTGGACCTTTCCTTTGCCACATTTAATCACAGTTGTCACTTTAGATAGATTCTGGGCGATTATTTGGTTACTAGAGGCCCGGTGCACGAAATTCGTGCAAGAGTAGGCCTTCCTTCCCCTGGCTGCCAGCACTGGCTTCCCTCTGGCACCCGGGACCCAGGCTTCCCTCACAGCCCTGGCTTCATCCGGAAGGATGTCCGGAAAGATGTCTGGTCTAATTAGCATATTATGCTTTTATTATTATAGACTAGTGGCCCGGTGCACAAAATTCGTGCATGAGGGTGTCGGGGGTGTGGGGGGGGTGGCCAGCCTGGGTGAGGGGCTGAGGGCTTTTTGGGGGTGGTTTGCAGGCCGGTCAAGCCCCCGGCTTTGTCTGGAAGGACATCCAGAAGGTCTCTGGAAGATCTCCCAGTCTAATTAGCTTATTACTCTTTTATTAGTATAGACTAGTGGCCCAGTGCATGAAATTTGTGCATGGGGGGGTGTCCTTCAGCCCGGCCTGCACCCTCTCCAATCTGGAACCCTTGAGGGATGTCCGACTGCCAGGTTTAGGCCCACAGGGATTGGGCCTAAACCAGCAGTCAGACATCCCTCTCGCAATCTGGGACCGCTGGCTCCTAACCACTTACCTGCCTGCCTGATTACCCCTAACCACTCTGCCTGCTGGCCTGCTCACCCCCAACTGCCCCCCCCTGCTGGCCTGATCACCCCTAACTGCCCTCCCCTTCTGGCCTGATCGCCCCTAACAGCCTCTGCCTCAGCCCGCCACCATGGCTTTGTCCAGAAGGACGTCCAGAAGGTCTCCTGGAAGGTCTCCCGGTCTAATTAGAATATTACCCTTTTATTAGTATAGATTGTCTGTCTCCTCTGATAAGCTGTGAGCTCCACCAGGCAGGGAGGGACTGCCTTGCTCACATCTGTGCACCAAGATCCTAGAATAGAGCCTGACACTCAGTAGGTGCTCAATATATGTTTTTCTCTGGGGCAGACCTGAGAGAGGGCATTTGGGAGACTGAGCCGAACTGGATTGGGGGCTGGAGTATCTAGAGACGATGAAGGATAAGGATGAGGAAGAGCTGTGGGGCTTGGAGACGGCTCTGGGTATGTGGGGGTTGTTCATTATGGTAGGCCCGCCCCCATCCCATCCCAGGACATAGCAGGATGGGAGCTGAATGGCAGACAAGCATGGAGGGCAGGGTAGGAGGCAGAATGGGGAATGGGCAGGGGAGGGAAGGATGGGGGGTAAGATGAGGGGGCAGGCAAGGAGAGGCAGGCTTAGCTGGTTCCCACCCTCCACTCAGCACACAGGGAGAGCTGCTAAGGAGTCTGGATACCAGGAAGTGAGGCCTTCTCCCACCCAATCCAAGACCCTCGTGCCCTGACCTTGCTTCCATCCGGAGTCGAAAGGTCTCTTTCCCACTTTTATTTTCTGTAGAGAGAAGGCAGAAGTCAGAGGCTGGGTAATACAGCCTCTGGAGCTAGCTTTCTGGGTTCAAACCCCAGCTCTTCTGTGTGACTTAGGGCAAGCTGCTTAACCTCTCTGTGCTTTAGTTTCCTAATCTGAATATAATATTCCCAACCCACTAGGGTTGTTGTAAGGATTACGTGAGTTAATACAAGTAAAGCACTTAACACAGCATCTGATCAGCATTTTATAACCATCTATTATTATTATTATTATTATTATTATTATTATTATTAAAAGAAATGCCCCCCCCCCCCAAAAAAAAAAAAAAGATAAAAGAAAAAAAGAAATGGGGTCCAAACCAAAGCCTTGGTCACTTTTAGTCCCTAAAAGTCCTGGGCCTGGTGAGACTTGATCTTCCTACTCCTTCAAGTGAGGTCCCCATGGCAGTGTCCTCTCTCCTCCTTGGTCCCCCAAACTGGAGACTCCAGAATCCCACCATTTCTGACCATGTCCACAGCCTCCCCCTGGCCCATCCATCCCCCATCATCTCTTGTTGGACCAGGGCAGCCGCCTCTTCCTAGTCTCCCAGCTCCCACCCTTGCCCTCTACAGTCTGTTCCCCCCACAGCCACCAGAGGGAGCCTACGCAAACCCGTCCTAAGTCTCATCCCTCCTCTGCTCAGAAGTCCCCAATGGCTCCCATTACACTCTGTCCAAACACTGACGTCCTCACTGTGGCCCACAAGTCCCTGCACCATCTGCCTCCGTCACCTCTCCAACTTTTTCTCCTAAAACTCCACCCATTGCTTCTCTGTAGCCACACTGACCTCCTCGCTGTTCCTCAGACCAGGTGAATTCCTTCCTGCCTCAGGGGCTTTTGCAGCTGCTGTTCTGCCTGCCTGCCATGTTTCCCCGCAAATCCTTCATGGCTCACTCTCAGACTCCGTTCCTGTCTCAGCTCCGGTGCCACTTCTTCAGAGGGTTTCTCCTGGATCCCCTCCACGTCTGTGTCATTTTCCCCCCTGCTTTATTTTTTATGGTATTGTCAACTGCTATTATGTTATATGGTTATTTTTTATAATGCAGATTCATTTATGTTATCAATAAAATAACAATAGGAGAATAATACATTTTTATTGTTGTATCATTGTTTGTCTCTCTCTACTACAAGAGAAGAGGGGATATTTTCCTTGTTTATGCCTATGTTCCCAGGGCCAGGAAACAGGGCGTGGCTCATAGTAAATGCTCAGTCAATACTTGTTGCGTGGCTGATAAAGCAATAAATGTGTTTATTGAGCCACAGCTAAAATAAAAAGTAGAAAAGAAGGCTTGGGCATCCTGGGGTCCAGGCTTACCTTCCAGGGCATTGTGAAGAGTAGCGTTCAGGTGATACAGGTTGCAGGTGTCCTCCCAGGACTCTGGGGACCTGTGGTACATGGTCAAGATCTGCGAGGGCAGGGAAGGTGTCAGAACCCATCCACACACATTCCCTCTCCTCCTCTGTCCAGTCCTTGCCTGCCCAGGGATCTGCCCCCGTGGGGGAGTCACAGCCACGTCTGCCCTCCTCAATCCCCGAGTGCAGTGGTCAGAACACCTTTCAGAGTCTAGACCAGCTCGGTGTAATAGAATCTTCTGATCTTCTGCAAGATGGCCGTGGCCTCTATCTGTCCTGTCCCCCTATGGTGGCCACTACCACGTGTGGCTATTGAGCACGTGAAATGCGGCTAGTGTGATTGAGGAACTGGATTTTAAATTGTATTTAATTTTAATGAATTTAAGTTTAACTGAAGCTCAAGGAGAAATGTGACATGCCCAAGGTCACACATGGCAGGAATTCCATCATGACTCCATGGGCAGAAACACGAGAACAGGCTGCCTTAAGTTTGGGGCACAAGAGGGCTGTTCTCTTGGGCCCAGGGCACGGGACCAGAAGATGTAATGAAGCCGCTGACTCAGATATTGGGGAAGGGGGGAGTTAGCCTCTGGGGATTGGGAAACACCTTGGACGGAGAATCTTCCCTCCATGGGGCAAGGAAGGAGATACCCCTTCAGGGACTCAGCATGCGAGGGGCAGAGGGGTACAATGACCTCTGAACTCTACCTTCTTGGATTCTTGACTCAGCAAGTGAAAAACCTTTCTGGTCCTCTATTCCCCACCAACTGCGTGGAGCCCATCCTTAGCTTGGGTTATAACAAATAATAGTGCCCTAAACAGTAGCTGTATTTTTTGCTTGCTGATTTTGATCTTGTCTTGGGGTCTAGACCTGCCCCTATTCCCACCAACTAGGGGGACCCTGGGCTCCAGCTAAGAATCTCGAGGATGGGACACCCGACCTACCGATATGGTGCCTCTCCCGCTGCCACTGGCTGTGATCTCTAGGTCGTCTTCAGAAGAAAACTGAGGGAAAGGGGAGGAGGATTTGAGGGCAGAGGAAGCAGCAAAACATGGCTCAAATGTAGGAGGGTGGGTGGGGAGGACAGATGGTTTCACTCTGCCTTCTTGATGGAGCACTTGTGGTGTCTACTCGGTCACAGAGCAACTACAACCGCCAACTCAGGCGGTGTCCCATCTGTCCACTTTGCAACGTCTCCAAAGTTCTCCGTGTGTGAAGCCCCCAAAAGACCCTCCTACATGGCATCTCGGCACCGACTCTTGTTTTCCTCATGAGGCAGAGCAAACGTTTACAAATTCACACCCAATCCCATCTCCCCTCATTGCTGTTCCTGGAAAACTCCTGCCACACGGCCTTTGCACCCCCTGTTTCCTCTGCCTAGATAGCCACAAGGCTCACTCCTTTATTTCCTTAAGGTCTTAGCTCAAATGTCATCCTCTTGGTGAGACCTTCCCCACCCATCCTGTCTAAAAATTCAACTCCTTGATGTTTTCATCCCCCTTCCTGCTTCATTTCCCCTTATAGACCTTACCACCATTTAACACACTACTCTCTACTTATTTACATCTCTTAAAATTTTTGTTTTGTTAATCCTCACCGAGGATATTTTTTCCATTGATTTTTAGAGAGAGTGGGAGGGAGGGAAGGGGGAGGGAGAGAGAGAAACATCGATGTGAGAGAGACACATTGGTTGGTTGCCGCCCGAACAGGCCCTGACTGGGCCAGGGATTGAACCTGCAACCCAGGGATGTGCCCTTGACTGGAATTGAACTCATGACCCTTTGGTGTGCCAGTGGATGCTCTAACCACAGAGCAACACCACCAGGGCTATTCACATCTCTTTATTTTCTGCCTTGTTCACCAAAATATAAAATTCTACAGCGACAGGGATTTTTTTCTTCTGTTCATGGCTATATTCCTAGCACCTAGAACAATGATGGACACACAGTAGTCCTCAATAAAGATGTATCAAATGATTGAAGGTAAATATCACCTCCTCCATGGAGTAAGGTCATGGAGATTACCTTACTCCCCACACCAAGTTATTTTCTCCTTTACACATTTCTTTCTTTCCCTTGTTTCAGGAAAGCTTAAAATAGAATATATTTACTGTCTTTCTTTCCACACGGTTAGTTCCATGAGAGCAGGGGCCACAGATCTTTCTTCACATATCCCCAGTGCTCAGAAGAATGCTTGGCACACAGCAGGTGCTCAGAAAATGTTTGTAGAATAAATGGATCAATGCATTGACGGTATAACCAGTGGTGTGAGAGAATATTGGGGGATGAGGTTGGCAGGGACATGATTCTTGGCCTCGTACCCAATGTCCCCTCTGTGTGGGCTTCTTGTCTGCCACCGAGCGCCTTACCTTTGCCGACCGCTGCTGGTAAGCGTTGTTCTGATCGATGAGCCACTCCACGTTCAGGGATCTCTTGGGGGCGCTGATCTGGACGCGGAGATCCTGGACACCCTCGAAGGGGACAGCTTGGCGGTAGCGGGTGAGGGCCTCGATGGCCACCACTGTGGTCTGGGTGTTGGGATTGGGGGGCGGAGGGCTCAGATCAGCACCACAGACAGCGCCCCGGGAGACGAGTCAGCACCACGGACAGCTTCTGATGGGCCGTCCTTGGCGGCATTCTCCCCCGCAACCCCTTCCGGCCCAGCCCCCACCCTTAGGAGGCTCGGGTCACCTGGGTGGATTTGAAGCCGCCTCCCAGCTCCCGCTTCTCCAGCAGCCACTTGGCGATGGCGTGCGTCTCATTATGCAGACCCAGCTCCAGCTTCTGCATCAGCGCGTAGGCGGTGGCCTCGATGGTGTACAGGGAGTTCCAGTCCCGGACCTTCACTGGCCAGTGGTTTTTGTCTAGAAGATGCACGCCCACCTTGTTGCCCGGATCTGGGCCCACTTACCTAAACCTGTCCTCTCCTGTGTTATCTGGCCCAGCTTTCCTCATCTGCTACCTTGTTGAGCACTTACTTTAAGGAGGCACATGGACATGGTGTTTTCAGAATCGCTCTAAGAGACAGACTCTAACTATTTAGCGACGGGGAAACTGAGCTACAGAGAAGCCACTCCAGGTCCCTCCAGCCCCACTGAAAGGGAGTTCTCCTAACTCCACTCCTCTTGCCTTGGGGGATGCAGAGGATGGAATAAGGGTGAGATAGAGCAGGCCAGGGGAGGCAGACGCCTTCCAATGCCCCACATGTAATGACCTTTCTATCCTTGACCTTGCCAAGCTCTTTCCCACGTCCGGGCACTTGCACCTGCCAGTTGCTTACTTTGGAATGCCCTTGGTCTTTCACAGAGGTGGGCCCTCTCACCTTTCATTTAATCTGAGAGGGTCCCCCTTTCACAGAGGCCATCCCAGCCCCCCAGTCCATACTTCTCCCCCCTCGTCATCTCTCCCACCCACTTCATATGCTTCATCTCAGCACTTATCTCAATTTGTAATTTTCTGTTCATTTGTTTGTCTTCTGCCTGACTCCCCAGGGATGGCGGGGACTTCGAGGGCAGTGACCATAGAAGTCTTGTTCACCCTGGTTTCTCAGGGTCTGAGGTCAAGGGTTGGCACACCATAGGTGTTCAACAGACACTAGATGACGAGTCATACATGGCTGGACACAGTCTCCCTCCCCCGCCCCCATGACTGGCTAACAGACAGTTGCAGAAGAAGTGACCGCACACACTCACTGCGGCTGGCAAAGCTGTCCAGGCGGTCGTTGGCCCGGGGGCTCTTGGTGAGGGCCAGAGCATAGGAGACGATGGCTACGGAAAAGGTTTTCTGAAGGTCAGGGAGGCGTCTCTCCAGGAAGGCCCTGGCTTTCTCCATGCTGGCAATCAAACCCTAGAGAGTCAGAGAGAGGAGGCTGGAGGGAGGTGGTCAGAGGAAAGGGGTCTGGGAGTGAGAAGAGAGGGATGCACTGAGAGGAACATGACGGGGGGGGTGTCCCTGGGTGCAGGGGATAGGGCACCCTGCACATCCCGCCCCGCCCTCCTCTCTGGGTCCTACCGGTATCTCCGGGCTGCACAACTCCTTCCCCTCGTCCAGGGCGATCAGAACAAGGGCTGTGAGGCCTGCGTCTGCCTCCGAGCCTCGGTAGCCACCCTGTGGATGTAGAACACACCCATGGCCCCTTTAGCCTCTTGGAGACACCTTCCCCACCTCTCCTGCCTGACCTGACAAAGCTCCCAGGTGCTCAACTCTGGGCTGAATGATGCTGAAAGGAAGAGGGAGGGAGAGAGAGAGAGAGAGAGAGAGAGAGAGAGAGAGAGAGAGAGAGAGAGATTTTCTTGTGTGGGATCTGCCTTACTATCAAGAGCTAGCTGTCATAGAGAGTGCCGTGCCAAGCTCACTACACTACCTCAGGGCATTCTTGCAGCAGCTCCATTTACTGAGAAGAAAACGGAGGGTCAGTTTGGAAAGCGGGATGCTCGGCTTGTGAGTGGGAGCCTCCGTGCCATGTGCTTTGAAAGAGTGGCGAGCGAGCGAAAGGCACAGAGTACACAGCAGACTTAAAAGTGGGTGATATTGAGCCCTGGCTGGTTTTTCTCAGCGGTTAGAGCATCATGAACTGAAGGGTTGCAGGTTCGATTCCTGGTCAAGGTTTGAACCCTGGTCCTGGTCAGGGTGGGTGTGGGAGGCACCAGCTGGTGTGTCTCTCGCACATCAATGTTCCTCTCTGTCTCTCTCTCTCTCTCTCCATGGTCTATTTGGGTGAAAGACAGGTCAGGGCCCTGGATTTTCTCACACAGATGCCAGCACGAACAAAGGCATCGCCTGGGCAGAGGCCACACTGATGGAGTAATCGGAGAATCCCAAGAAGTACATCCCTGAAGCAAACATGATCTTCGCTCTCACTAAGAAGAGTGCAGAAGGGCAGACTTGGTAGCTTATCTCAAAAAAGCTACTAATGAGTAATGGTTGGCTACGGCCTCATTTATCACAAATGTCTCGTGACTTTTTTATGTGTACCGTATTTAAATTGATCTCATACACCAGAGTCAGATCATGCATGGCTGATAGAGCATTTCTTTTGGGCAGTCCTGAGTTAAATAAGATTGGCTTGTGGTTAAATGAATATGATCAGCCTGGTCAGTGTGGCTCAGTAGACGAGCATCCACCCATGAACCAGGAGGTCATGGCTTGATTCCCACAGCCAGGGCACATGCCTAGGTTGTGGGCTTGATCCTCAGTTGGGGGCATGCAGGAGGCCGCTGATCAATGATTCTCATCATTGATGTTTTTATCTATTTCTCCCTCACCCTTCCTCTCTGAAATCAATAAAAACATTAAAAAATTTAAATGAACATGGTCAGCTCTTTGTTGTTGTAAATCCTCACCATTGATTTTTAGAGAGTGCAAGGGAGGGGGAGAGACAGAGAGAGAGAGAGAGAGAAAAAAGCATCGATGTGAGAGAGACACATTAGTTGGTTGCCTCCCACATGAGCCCCAACCAGGGAATGAGTTCACAGGCCGACACTCTGTCCACTGAGCCAAACTGGCGAGGGCAGCTTTTTGAGCTTTGATGGTAATTTGGGTTCAGCAAGTGCTATCACTGTCTTCCCCTTCTAAAAATATGACTGGACTTGATTCATAGAGTGCCATCTCTAAACCTGCCGGAGATTGGTTTTATATTTAAATTTACATAATTGATTATATTAATACTAGAGGCCTGGTGCATGAAATTCATGCATGGGTAGGGTCCCTAGGCCTGGCAGGCCATCAGGGCTGATCGGGGCCTTCCAGCTGCTGGCCTGGACCTTCCTTTGTTTGTTCCGTGCCCAGCACCGGTCCCAATCACTCAGCGCTGTCAGCGGGTGCGAGTGACGGCTGCCGGCCTGATTGCCCCTGAGGGCTTCTCCACCTCCCCCTACTCCTGAGGGATGATTGGGCTGGCCCCAATCGCTCTGTGCAGTCAGCATGTGGGAGCAGAGGTGGCGGGGGCGGGGCTGCTGGCAGACAGGGGACTGGGGGCTGCAGCAGGAGGGGCCGGGTGGGGGTGCAGAGGATGGGCCAGGACCCACCCCTGTGCCCACCGCAGCCTCATGGCCCACAGTTCCTTTCAAGGTGCATGAATTTGTGCACTGGGCCTCTAGTGAATGAATAATATGTGTAGATGCAATGATAGAGACAGGTACAGGGCTGGCATTCAGGGGAGACTTCCTGGAGGAGGCGATGTCTGAGCTAAATCTAATAAGAAAACATGATTTGGCTGGATGAAAAAAAAGAGGGCAGCAGAGGTAGAGACACAGAGGTGAATTGGAGGGACCCATGAGCCGGGGGTAGTGAGGGGAGAGGCTTGAGAAGAGATACAGAAGAGCTATGGTAGAGATACTGCTGTAGGCAACTTGAGCCACAGAAGGTGTTTGAGCAGGAGAGACCGCCCAGTCTGCGTGAAAGCTGTTTCTGGAGGCTCCTGTGGAGGAAACCTGGCAGGGACGGGCGTGTGGCTGGGGCCAGGGGGGACTCAGGCCCAGTGGGAGGAGGGCCAGGATGGACGACTGCTGGACGTGAGGGTGAGGGAGAGATGGGGTCCCAGATGGACCCCAGCTTTCCTCACATTGTAAACGAGCTCAGGGTGGTCCAGAGAAAGGGGAGAAAACGCTGGGCGCTGGGCCTCAGCTGCTTGCTTTTCTCTTTCTACCCGAGCACAGGGCAGGGCCTGAGATTCCCCCATCACCGGGCAGAGCCCTGGGTTTTGTTTGACCAACTGAGACGGGTGGGGGCGTGGGCACCTGCATGGACGCCATGATGATGGGGCCCTCTTCCAAGAACTTCCCGTCCTCGGCCTGCCTCTGGGTGATGATCCACTTGGCAATGCCGCAGAGAGAGTGCTGGTCAATCACGCGCAAGGTCATGGTGGAGAAGGCCAGGGCGTAAACTCGGAACACGTAGCTCGTGAGCCTGTGGGGAGGGCGAGGGGCAAGCGATGACTGGGAAGGGCAGTCAGGGGGGTTCTAGACCGGGGCAGCCACTCTGCAGGAACCTACACCGTGGACCGCACTGCTTCAGGCCGAGCCTCGTTGTGTGCCATGCGCTGGCCCGCAGGCTGCCTGCCCAGGACCCACCGCGCGGATGCTCCCGGGGTCATCACGCTCCAGGCTGGCCCCTTGGGCTCCCCCCTCACCCCCATCCCAGCGTTGTCCTTACCAGGTGCTTCCCGGCTTTCCCTTGTGGATGTGGTAGGTGCCGTCTGCGCTCCGGTGGGTCAGCATCCGGGTGTATCCTGGGGAAACAGGTGGAGGAGGTCTTGGCAGGAGAGCCAGAGAGCTGATGTTGGGGGGTGGCTGGGATCATCTGGAGGAGCAGGGTGTGGGTGTGACTTGGGGATGCATGCCATCCACGTACAACCTGGACGAGGGGACTTATACACGTATAACGTGGGAGCTGCAGAGTCCAGACGGAAATGCAGGTCGCAGCCAGGCGTGACCCCCAGAGCAGTGTGCACGTGTCCAGGAGAAACCTGGGAGATCACCCATCTGGGAGGGCTGAGGCTGGGAGCCGCTGCTCAGAGGGATCATGGAAGGTGAAACCCAGGAAAGGTGGTACCTGAGGGGCCACTCCCTGGGCATTTTCTTTTCTTAAAAAATTTATTTGTATTGATTTCAGAGACAAAGGGAGAGGAAGAGAGAGAAACATCAATGATGAGAGAGAATCCTTGATCAGCTGCTTCCTACACACCCCCTGCTGGGGATTGAGCCCGAAACCCTGGCATGTGCCCTGACCGGGAATTGAACCGTGACCTCCTGGTTCATAGGTTGATGCTCAACCACTGAAGCACACCAGCCGGGCCAGGCATTTTCTTGGGGGTTCTTTTTTGGCTGCAAACTAGAGGTTTCAGTGAGTCTGCGTAGGCTCAAGGAGGACACGCTTGGGTGTAGTCTCGTGGGGACACCTCTCAGGTACGTTCTGAACCTGGCTGTTTGCACTCTATCTGAAGTTACCTGAGGGTTTGCTGTTTGAGTGTAACATCGGGGTGACAGTGCCTGGGTGTCCCCTGGGGATTATGGTGAGAGTGCCTGAATGGAGAGTTGGGGTCTGGGAGTAAGTGGGAAGAGGGGTCGATGTCCAAATTACCTTGAGGGCTCTGGGTGGACTTAGAGGGGTTCATCTCTGGTTGTTACCTGGAGGTTTGGGTGTCACCTCGGGAAATGTCAGCATTCAGGTGTAACTGGGACTATTCTGGAACTTTCTGCTTCAGGGTTCCCTGCGGTTGACCCAGGGCTTGGCACTGACTGGGTGTAACCTGGGACAGTGTCTGAATAGAACAACCTTGGGGGGTTGCTGCTTTGGGGGTAAACTAGGGGGGTCTGTTGTTAAATTGTAACCTGAGAAGGGGGTCCCGGTGAAGGAATAACCTGAGGGTCACTGTTGGAGGTTACCTGGGGCTTCAGAGTTCAAGGGCAATCTAGGGGTCACCTTGAGATGACTCTTTGGGGTCACTGTTTAGGGGGTCACCTGGGGGTTGGTATCAGGTTGCCATCTGGGAGAGGAGTCAGAGTTTGGGTGTTCTTGTCTGGGAGGGTCCCATGGGACCTCCCTCAAACCTGGGGATACCCTAGTCACCCTCCCAAAGAGCCCCAGAAACCCTCATCAAGGTCACAGGAGGGCCTCACCGCTGACAATGTTCTTCATCACTTGGTCCCTGTGCTCCACCCCGACCTTGCCCCACTGGCCCGTGGCGTCCAAGTAGCGGGTCAGGATGATCACAGGCGTCAGGCTGCTCAGCGTCTGCTCGGGGCAGCCAGTCGGGAGCCTCAGCAGCTCATGGGTTTCTCTGGAGGTCAGGCTGCCCAGGATGGTCTCGCCGAGGATGTCACCTGTCAGGTGGGCAGGGTCGTCTTGGGAATGGCCTAAGCCACCAAGGCTTTCTGATCACTCCACATGGGCACTCCCAGCCCCTCCTGCTGCTGTGCCCAGGCGGCCCGGGGGGGGGGGAGCCAGCTCCCTCCTCCCCCGCCTTCCTCTCCCCCCAGGAGCCAGCTGTGCCCTAAGCACCTTGGACGCTGACAAACACTTCTGCCTCTGTGTTGGGCATCTTGTTCAAAAGGTCTGTCCTTGGCACCAGCTCCACCTGGGGCCGACCTGAGCAGACACAACCTTCTGTGACAAGCAGGCTCGGGGACTAGGGAGGTCAGAAGGCACAGAGAGCCCAGTAGGAGCTTGGACTGCCCCCCTGGCCTGAGCACCTCATTTAACCCCTCCCTCTGCCCTGGCATGTCCCCAGGATCCCACATGCCCTTTGCAGACTCCACAAACCTTGGGGGTTCAGGACGAAGCTACGAGATATTTTTTCTATCTTGCCCCCTGCCTGTGGGAGGCAAGGAGGAAGCACGTTAAAAACAATAGCAAAAATAACAATCGTAATGACAGTAAGAAGGAAGCTTTGCTCAGCTGGTGAGAACGCAGACTCTGGAGCCCTAATATCTGGGTTCAAGTCCCAGCTCTTCTACTCCTTAGCTGTGTGACCTTGGGCAAATTACTTAACCTCTCTGTGCCTCAGTTTTCTCATCCATAAAAGGGAGATAATAATAGTTCCTACCTGTTAGGGTTGTTCTGAGGGTTCAATGAGTTAATATTCTTTTTATTTATTTATTTTTATTTTATTGATTTTTAAAAAGAGAGGAGGGGAGAGGGAGAGAGAGAAACATCAATGAGAATCATTGATTGGCTGCCTCTTGCATGCCCCCCGTTGGGGATCAAGCCCGCAACCCAGGCATGTGTCTTGACCGGGAATCAAACCATGACCTCCTGGTTCATAGTTTGCTGCTCAACCACTGAGCCACGCTGGCCGGGCAATGAGTTAATACTCCTAAAGCGCTATATTGTAAGGCCTAATCATGTGTTCGTTAGGAAAATAAAGTATTATTGATGGGTCACAGCCTCTGATGATGCACGGCTATGATGATCACCCCCATTCTGTAAATGAGAAAATGGAGGCTCAGAGAAGTTAAGGGAGTTGCCTGAGGTCACACAGAAGAGTCAAGATTTGAACCCAGGTCTGACTCCAAAGTTGTGAAGTGGGGGCTCTGTGATTGAACTTTTCCAAAGCTATTCTCTCAGCTCACACCCACCTGGGAGGCCTGTTTGTTGGTCCCGGGCCCACCTGTCCCTCCCATGCCCTCACAGGGGAAGCGCCACTGTCTGCACTGGCAGCATGGCGTGGGCGGGCCCATTACCCGGACCAGGAGCGTCTTCTTCACATGGTCCTGGAGCCCGGAGCCCACGACCTTGACCTCCACGTCCACTTTGCCTATCTCAAGTGGGAGAAGCACAAAAGGCACCACCTTGGTGGAGGTGGGGGGCATGACCACCACCTGGCGGGATGGGGCTCCTGGGCTTGACGCGCTGCACAGCGGCTCCTTGTGGGGGAACTCCACGCGGACCTGGGGGAGGGCGGGAGGTGGAGGGTCCGGATGCACGGGTGGCCCAGGACCCTGGAGTCACACTGCCCTCCTGCCCCGGCCTGAGAATCCTGAGTAGGTAACAGCACGGCATAGGGGTTGATAGCAAAGACCCTGTCTGGGTTCAAACCCCTCCTGCCATGTATGTGCTGGGTGATCTCAGAAAGCCCTTTGACCTCTCCGTGCCTCAGTTTCCTCATCTCTAAAGAACAATAATGGCACCCATCTGCTGGGGTTATTGAGAGGTTTAAATAAGAAAAGATCTTTGCCTGGCTGGCGTGGCTCCGTGGTTGAGCATCAAACTATGAGCCAGGAGGTCACGGTTCGATTCCCGGTCAGGGCATGTGCCTGGGTTTCGATCTGGATCCCCAGTGGCAGCCGATCAATGATTCTCTCTCATCATTGATGTTTCTCTCTCCCTCCCTTCCTCTCTGAAATCAATAAAAATATGTTTCAACAAAAGAAAGAAAATATCCTAGAAGTCTTCCAAAAAGGCCACCACGTTGCTGGCCCTTTCGAATAATGACACACCCCACCCGCTTCTGTGAAACCCACGGGCAGATGTTTCGGCGGGAAGGGAGGGCTGGAGGCTTCACCTTGACCTGGCGGCTCAGGAAATTGTACAGCACGGCCTGGATCTGGACTTGCTCGTTCCTGACCACGGAGAAGGGCAGCTTCAGATCCACAAAGAACGGTTTCCTCACTGTCATCTCAAAAGGTTCTGAGACGCAGAGACCTAGAGCCAGGAGATGGTGGGGAGGCTAAGCGGAAGCCCGCGGGCCCGGGACCGGGCGTCCCGCGCTCTCTCAGCACTGGGCTCGCGGGGTCACCACCTTTTCCGGGCTTCAGGCTGATGGCCACAAGCTGCCACGTGGTCATGGAATCCGGCAGGTTCACCGAGAAGGTGTGGTGGGAGACGCTCCTCCTGGAAGAGGCAGGGCAGGGACATCGCTGAGTCTCTGTCCAGGGGTGACCATCACTATGGAGGGGTGAGTGGGTCACCCCAGGAGAGGCATCCTCACGAGAGGGTCCTCCTTTGGGGGGAACCACTGGGATCTGCATTCCCATCCAGGGCGGTTGCTACCATGGACTATGCTGAGAACTCAGTGGCACCCCTGGGGGCGTTGGCCATGATGGACGTCCACTGACTGGTGGACAGGCCGGGACCAGATGCTGCCCCGGGGGGAGGGGGGCGTGTTCCTACCGCAATTCACTTCTTGGCAGAGTAAACGTCCTCCAGAGCCAGCTTTCAGGGAACAAAGTCCGGACAGGCTGGTCGTCCAGGAAGAAGTCTTCGAAGTCCTCGTCGTCATCCGCTGCAGGGAGCAGACGTGGGCTGGCATCGCCGTCACATCTCCCCCGGGGCCGGCCCAGCGGCTCTTAGGAACGGTCCTCCCAGGCAATGTTCCCGTGGCCCCATCTCCCCGTTACCCCATGGCGCTCCAGGCCCTTCGGTGGAGGCCCCCGCCCCCGTGCCTCCTGCCGTGTCCCCCTCACTTGTCCCCAGAAGCAGCTCATCCTCCCGGGCCTCCCGAGTCAGGGCCGCAGACAGGTGGCAGCAGCTCAGGAAAGCGGCGACACAGGCCGGCTCAGGGCGCACATGCCGGGTCCTCTCCTCGCAGGACAGCCCCACGGGGTTCTCCCGGAGCCCGGCCTCGCAGCACTTCCGCTCCAGGTCGGTGTTGAACTTGTTCACTGTGGGCCAGGTTCAGAGGGACGAGGAGGGCTGAGCAGGGTCTGAGGGAGCCGGGCGCCATCCGCCTCAGTGCACGCATACTTGGCCTTGTTTAGCCTTAACTCCGGCCGAGGCGGGTCCTGGCACTTTGCCTGTATCTTCCTCCTAAAAAGCTCACATGGAACCCACAGGGGAGTTCTGATCGGGAAGCTGAGTGACAGAGGGGTCCGTCCCCTGGCCTAGGGTCACACACCTCACAGTGGCAGGGCTGGGACCAGACTCCCGGCTGCTGCTGCCGCCCCTCCCCTCCCCGCTTCCTCCTCCTCCTCCTCCTTCTCGATGAGGTTGGTAACGCCATGTTTATGTATAAAAGATGCCACTTCGGCTCCCAATTCTCATGAAGTATTTGTAAAAAACATTAACCTCGCTGTAAAGCAAACCTAAGGAATGCGCTTAAAGATAAAACTATAGCAATTTAAAAATCTTATTGTCCACCTTACAACGTGGTTAGAAGATCCATAGTTAAATAATATAACGGATCAGTGCCATAAATAAAACAGCAGTTCATACTATAAACTTTATCCAGAAGGTTAGCATGGTTTTTGGTATGGAAATTAGATTAGGGTTTGACCTTGATTTTTATTAGATTTTACTTATTTTCTTTGCATTGAGTTCCACCAAGTCCTGGCATTGCTCAAAGAGACTGAAAAGTCTGATGCTCGTAGAACGCATGCTTCTAACACCAGCCAGCGGTGCCCCCACCGTCCTTGAACTCCAGGCCCAGAGCTAAACGCTACCCATTGGCACTCAGCACCAACCTCTCCGTTTGTCTACATTCCCTCCTCTATCTGACCCCTGGAAACTAGGTTTCCCAGACTCCCTTGCTGCTAGAGTTCTGGATGGAATTGGATTCTGCCCCCGAGATGCTCTTGTGAAAGAGAAGCAGAGAGCATTTCCCCTGCAGCAGTGGTAGCTAATGGGTGGGCCCCAGTCTGTGTGATTTTTTCATGGGGGAAAATTCCATGTTCCACTATCTCGTGAGAAATATTGTCAGACGTTTCCTGAGATTCCATGCATTGCAAGAACCGCAGTGGGGTGATCCTGAGTCCCAGTGAGCAGCCTTCCACTTTCCATTCCCATAGCCCAGTCAAGTAATTTTGAAAGCACCAAATTCCTCGGATTAAATCCCTCCCTCCCTGCTTGAAGTCCCTAGAATGGGTCCAGTTTTCTGTTTTAAGCCCTGATGAATCCAGTAGGTCAGGGAGCCAAGAGGGGGACAGCCAGCTTTAGCTCTGACCTGCATTCTTCTTGGTCTCCAGGCTCTTCAGGGAGCGGCGGCGGCGGCTGGGAGGGCGGCTCTGGGGGCAGTGCCAGTCTGGAGGCCAGAGGGGAGAATGAGGACAATTGTCAAGGTCATTACCAACACCCTTGGTGAAGTTTATTGTATGCCCAGTGCGTTATGCCCATCACTCATTTTATTCCATGGGTACCTCATACTTAAGATTCACTGAAAAGCTATGCAGTCTTCAACAAGTCACAACCTCTCTGGGCGTTATTTAAAAAAAAAATTGATTTCAGAGAGGAAGAGAGCGGGAGAGAGAGAGAAACTATCAATGATAAGAGAGAATCATCGATAGGCCTCCTGCACTCCCCTACAGGGGGCCGAGCCTGCAATCTGAGCATGTACCCTGACCGGGGATGCAACCGTGACCTCCTGGTTCATAGGTCAACACTCAACCCCTGGGCAACACCGGCCGGGCGCTGGGGGTCACTTTCTCCAGCTATGTAAAGCGAGTACAATCAATAGAATCCTAGAGTTCTATCAATGGAATCGTGCATATAGAGGTACCGAGCTTGCAGTAGATAGAAACTCATGTGATAACTATTTGTAGTTGAAAGAACACACCCCTAGTTGTCCCCAGTACCCACTCTCCTCCTCTCATCTGTAGCAACTAAACCTCCATCTTTACGTATCACTCAGAATGAAGAGCGCATTTCCCAGTATGCTCCCTTGGGCCTAGGTGGGGCCGTGTGACTGAGTTCTGGCCAATGAATGTGAGAGTAGTGTCCTCTCGTTCCCTCTTCCCTTCATCCTACCGCCTGGAATGAGGTTCTGATGAGGTGCTATCTCGGAAAATGGCAGAACAAGCTAGAAGCAGCCTGAGTCCCAGCATGACCTCTGGACGGGGACTGAGTGAGAAATAACCGTCTATCTTATTTGCGCTACTATTATTTTAGCTCTGATCCATATGGACACGCCTATACCTTAACTAACACAGAGCGAGTTACTTGTATTATTATGCCCATTTTATGGACAGAGAAGCTCAGACCCGGAGAAGGAATGTGACTGGCCCCTGGTAAGTGCCAAGATCCTGAATTTTAGCCCGTCGGTGCGATGCCAAACCCCATGTTCTTAACGACGAGACAGCATTGCCTCCACCCCTGCCGCCCTCCTGCCCACCCCCCACCCCTGCCTGCACCTGAGCTTGCCAAGGTGTCCATCCCTGTGCTCATCTTCAGGTCCAGGCCAGCGTCCTTGAACACAGCAAGCCCGTCCTTCCCGCTGCCTGCGGTGCAGCCGATGTCGTGTTCCTCCACCTCCTCCCAGACCTGGGGGCCAGAGAGGAGCCGGGACTGGGGGCCTGTGTGACCCTCCAGGGAAGGAGCGAGAATGCACCGGAATTGCTGGCTCAAGTAATAATTCTCACACTATCTGCCACTCGTTGCGTTCTCACCACCTGCCAGTCTCTACGCTGTGCACTAGCTACTTGCATCCTTGCAACCGCTGATGTTGCATTTTGCAGTTGAAGAAGATGGGAGCTCCAGCTAGAATGTCCAGGCAACCTTTTGACCCCGAATGCACACGTACTCACCTTCTTCTGTGTGAGCTTGTGTTTGCTGTTCAAGACGTACACAGCCTTGTCCACGGCCACAAGCCCCACTGTGGCCTCTGCATCACCTGTCACCTTTATTTCCACCTTGCTGTTGGGCTCCAAAGAACTGAAGGAATCTTCATTATTTAAGCCAACCTTCAGCTGAGCCAGGAAAAATAGATAATGTCATAAAAAAGGCTTATAGACTGCCAAGGGGCTTCCCCAAGTTTACTTTATTTTATTTTTAGTTTATTGATTTTCAAAGAGAGGGAGAAGGGAAGGAGGGAGGGAGAGAGAGAGAGAGAGAGAGAGAGAGAGAGAGAGAGAGAGAGAGAGAGAGAAACATTGATGTGAGAGCACAACATTGATTGGCTGCCTCCTGCATGCCCCCTACTGGGAATTGAGCCTGAAACCTGGGCTTGTGCTCTTGACCAGGAATCGAACCAACAACCTCCTGGTGCACGGGACAATGCCCAACCAACTGAGCCACACTGGCCAGGAGCCCAAGTTCCCTTTCAGGTTCATGTTCCCTACAACGCTGACGGAGCATCAGGGAACTCCACCAGACCAATCCCAGCTCCACACATTTCCTTGCATCATCTCCACTCCCTAGGTCGAGCCTTTAAAGCCACATCTCTTCCTCTTACACTCACTTGCCCCTGGGCTGGGAGCCCTTGAACGTGGACAGACCCTCTCCCGAACTTTATGATGGTGATGTACAACTTCAAGGAGTTTGGCTCACCGTCCCCATGCATCTGTCATTCACATCGATCCATATGGAATCGGCTACCAGTTCAGGGTCCCGGCCTGCTCCTCTGGGCAGTAAATAAAAGGCCAGGATGCGGAAGGAGGGCAGCATCTCTGAAGTCACATCAATGATGGCTGACGTGTAGACACTCCCGTGACTTTTTAATTGATGTTTGGTAGACACAATCTGACCCTTACTCAGGACCTTAAAAACAGGAGAGGCCAAGGATGAGAAGGGTAGGGCCAGCCCACAAGAGAGGTCATCAGTCCCTTTGCTTCGTTCCTTGGCCTGAGCCTACCCCAGATGGGTCCCACCTTCAAGCCATTGTTCATAGTTCCTCCAACCCAGCTACCCAAGACAGTTCCTTGACTCCAGGCCTGGTCCTAGTCCCTCACCAGGATGGTGAAGTGAGTGATCTGGTCCTTGGCGGCAGGGTTCTGATGCCTTGTGTTGAGGCTCAGCTGGAGGTTGTTGCCGACTTCTGTGCCAAACGTCTTCACCTCTATGTGCAGGAAGTTCCCTGACCCATCCTGAGTTGAGTATGGCCACGCGGTCATCCTGGCTGATGCTTGGTCCTCTGGCCGGAGATCTTCATCCGTTACCACCTGGGGAGATGGATGGGCAACTAACTCTCCATCCTTTCCGCTGACACAGCCCCACCGTTTCTGCCCCAGCGGGTCGGTACCAGGATAGGGAGCTGCTTCATCTGTGCGTCTGTGTTGATGGTCAGAGTGGCCACCCCGCTGTCTGAGGTGTACACTTTGTGGTTTTGGCAGCGAACGAGAACTCGGGAGGCTGGGGACCCGTCAGGATTTGAGACGAAGACCTGGGGAGGAGCGTGGGGTGAGATACAGGACAGGCCTGGGGGCGGCCTGCTGTGAGAGGTGGGAGCTGTGAAGGCCACCCGGAGAGGACTGCCTGGGACAGCTGTGCCAGTTGTGCACTGAGCAACACCAGGGATACCATTCACACTAGAGTCTTTATGAACTCGGCACCCCTAGAGCGTTGCCGCGCACATCCGTACGTGGTGGCCCTGGGTATTGGGTGGAATTGGGGGTGGAGAAGGTAGGAGGAGGCATAGAGGGCTTGGGGGAAAACAGAGCAGGACGAGGACTGAAATAATGCCCATCAGACATCCCAAGGTCACCCCAAATGAACGTGTGAGAAAGCAGCATGCTTGCTGTGCACATGTAGCCTCAAGATAAACCCTTAAGCACCATGTTCCAGCCTGACTGTGACTCCCAAGCTCCCATAGATGAATTATGGAGCCCTCACTGTGCTTCGGGAAGACATGGGCTAAGACTTGAGGAAACCTTGGGATTAATCTGGGGGCACGATGGACTCAACTCTAAGAAAGACTGGGGGCAGGTGAGTCCAGTGTGGATTTTTATTTCTGGGGTGTGGCTGTTTGAGGGTGGGGCCCCTGAGTCCTTGGGTAGAGTGAACCCAGACCCTGACCCTAAAAAGGAAGGGCATCCCCGGCTTGAAATACTGGGGTGTCCTGGTGAACTTGATGTTGTATGGGTTCCGGGCGATCTTCACCCCTGAGGTCTCAGCCTGGACCATCTCACCCCCTGTGGAGAGAGGGGACCATGAAGTCTGTGGAGCAAATTTAATTTCTTGGGGGAGTGGCAGGGCTGCAGGTATGGGAGGCCCATCTTGGTGATGATGACAGGGAGAGACAGTAACACAATTTCCACTCCTGCCAGCCCTTCTGGCATTTCCCCGTTTCTCTGATGAGGAAACTCAGGCAGGAGGTCACCTGAGGTCACATGGGCAGAATGTCTGGGCTGGGAAGGAACACAGTGCCCCGAACTCAGCCGCGGGCCTGGGTGGGGGCAGCACCTGAGGAGAACACGGTGACGTTGACATAGATGGAGGCCCCTATGAAGTCCTCTTCTGGGCCTTGGAAGGCAGCCATCAACGTGTCCTTCTGGAGGGAGACGTGACCCTGGCCTTTAGAGATCTGCTCTCAGGGCAGGAGAGAGGAGAGGAGATGGTTTCTTGGGGAAGGGAAGGAGGGTTGGGGAGGGGGGGAAGGGAGGCTGGGGAGGGGTCCGAATCGGTTACCTCCACCCTCTGTAGAGAACTTTGAATGGCGATCCGGCGGGAACCCAGCTGCACCCCGAAGATGGCCAGGGCGTGTCCGTCCACTGGTTTGTTGAATATATACCTGGGGGATAAAGGGGTGCTCCACTGGCTCTGAAGCCCCCCACAACCTCCGGCGGCTGCAGAGACGGCCTGTCTGATCTCACAGGGCTGCAACGATGGCTGTGAAACTTGGGGAGGGGCAGAGGCGGCCCCTGGAAACTAAGGTTTCATTGGCTGACCCACAAAACCCTGGGAGGTGACAAATAAGTCACATAACGCCTTGTTGGGTTGTAAATGTGACTTGTGAGACCTCGTGAGATGGCAGAGGCATCTTGTACGACCATTTGGAGCCACATAGGAGTCTGGACAACCCGTGGGATGGCAGAGGTGGCCTGTGCAGCCTGATAAAGCTTCAGGAATGGTCTGTGTAACGTTAAGAAGTGGCAGGCATGGCCCTTACAAGCTTGGGTGGACAACGTGGCCTATACAACCTCATAGAGCTGTGGAGATGGTCAGTGAACCCCACCAGGCAGCAGATATGGCATTTGTAATTTCACAGTTCTGCAGAGGTGATCTGGATAACCTCACACGATGCCTGCACAACCTTGTGGGCCTTCAGAGGTGGCCCACACCACGAGATGTGCTGCGCTCCGTTAGGTAGACAAGGTGGCCTGTACAACCCCACAAGCCTGAAGGGACGGTCTGTACAACCTCGTGGGGCAATGTGGGTGACCCGGAATATCTGATGGGTGTCAGAAAGTGCCTTTCTTAAGCCCCAGGTGCTATAGGAGTGACCCACTTCTTTAAAAAAAAAAAATATATTTTATTGATTTTTCACAGAGAGGAAGAGAGAGGGATAGAGAGTTAGAAACATCGATCAGCTGCCTCTTGCACACCTCCTACTGGGGATGTGCCCGCAACCAAGGTGCATGCCCTTGACCGGAATCGAACCTGGGACCTTTCATTCCGCAGGCCGACGCTCTAGCCACTGAGCCAAACCGGTTTCAGCAGTGACCCACTTCTTACTACCCTTCCGTTTCCTGGTGTCCGTGGTCCTCAGGCCAGGCTAAGAGTAAGGGGACTCACCAGGCCTGGATTTCCACACACAGAGACTCATCACTGAGGTAGAAGAAGCTCTTCTTTGGGGTCAGCCGGACCTCAAAAGAAGGGAGCACTGGGTGGGGTAAGGCAGTGGACACCCTCAGCAATTCACCGTCCTCCCCCTAATCCCCTCCCTGTCCTGCTCCTTCCCTGGTGACTCTGGCCACCCCCAAGGACTGGAACATGCATCCCTGTTCACCGGCACCCAGTTCAGGCCCTGGCACCCAGTAGGTGTGCCACAAGGCCTCCTCTGCGTCTCCAGCCCTGCTTCTGGCTTGTCCCACCTCGCCCTCCCCGTCCCACGTTGCTCACCATACTCCTTCACGTCAAAGGCTGCTTTGAACTTCAGCTTGGCTGCACTTTGGTAACTGGCTTCGATGCTCCAGGTCCCAAAACTGAGGCACAGAAAGTTAGGAGAGATGGAGACTGAGGATTTCCCCCCCCCCCCCAACTTTCCCTGTCCCTAGGGCTCCCGGTAGGGCACCTGATGAGCTCTGGGAGGTGGAAGGAGCTCGAGAAGATACCTCTGCTGGCCAGCAGATCCTGGCTGATCACAGTGATCCCTTCCGGGTTCTGCGGGGACAGCGGGGAGGTGGTTCATGCCCCCAGGCCCTCAGCACATGCTATAACCCCGGTGCCCGGGACCCACCCTGCCAACAGGAGAGGCCACCTTGATGTCCAGAGTGAATGTCCTGGTCACAGGATCCATCTTGTGGTTCACAGTGAGCACCCGGTATTGAACTGGAGGAGGAGGGAAGACTCTGAGTGTTGGGTAGAGTTTGGAGAGGGGCTGTGGTCATTATAATCTTGGGCAGTGGGGGGACCTAGGCAGGTGGGATATGTTGGGCATTGGGGGAGGCTGGGGGTGAGAGGCAATGTCTGCTCCAGGCCCAGTGCCCAGAGGCTGTACCCATGTGCTCAGGGGTGTAGATGGTCTTGTCCGTCTGGATGAAGATGTAGCCAGCATGGGGAGCCACCAGCACAACCTTCTCCATGAATGAGGAGGTAGAGGTGGGTGCCCACGATGCCCGGATGATGACATGCTGCTGCCCTGGTTGTGGGGGGTATACCAGGCTCTCGGGAACCTGGGGAGAGATGCCCACACGCCTCAGGCCCTGCTGGGTCTCCATCCCTGGGAGCAGAGCCCTGGGCCAGATCTTAGGAGAGCCAATTGCATGGGGGCCCTCCAGCTCTGCCTTAGGGAGCAAGGCCGCCTCACGTGGCTGCGCAGTTTGCTCCTGCACAAGGACATTTCCTCCAAGTGGAGATACAATCCAGTCCATGGTCAGTTTTCCAAGTCACCAGCAGAGGGCGCCTTGATTAATTAGCACAGAGGCATCCTATAGGCCAGTGGTCGGCAAACTCATTAGCCAACAGAGCCAAATATCAACAGGACAACGATTGAAATTTCTTTTGAGAGCCACATTTTTTAAACTTAAACTTCTTCTAACGCCACTTCTTCAAAAATAGACTCGCCCAGGCCGTGGTATTTTGTGGAAGAGCCACACTCAAGAGGCCAAAGAGCCGCATGTGGCTCTCCAGCCGCAGTTTGCCGACCACGACCCTAGAGTATCTAGTGGAAATTCCCCCTAGAGTCTGCCACTCTCCACCCTTGCTGCTGGCCTAGAGCCTCCCTTTTTGGCCACCCATGCTGGCCCGTCACTTACCATCACGGATGCCTGGCTCATAAAGTGGTTTTCCGGTGAGAGGGTGAGCTGGCTTCTGGCCACCTCCTTCTTCTTCATGGGGAAGTCCCACACAGTGAGGTTCACCTCAAGGGTCCCAGTAAGGGGCTGCCCGGAGTCCGAGTGAGCCTGCACGTGGATGCTCTCAGGGCTGCCGACCCGCAGGACTCGGGGCGTCACCAGGATATACCTGCCGGGAGACAAACACAGGGGCGCCGGGGGTTCCAGTCGGGGAAGCAACAGCAGAGACAGATGGGGTCCCCTGCGGGGAGTCCTGAAGACCACAGATGTGCAGGCGGTCGGCAGGTTCCCCTCAGTTTCGCAGACTCACAGTGGCTCAGCATGGGTGAGGGGGATCCCCAAGAGGAGCAGAATCAACCCCAGGGACCGGGACACGTCCATGGCAGCGGGACGGTGATGTGGGGCCACCGGCCACAGATGCCTGTCCTCCTGTCGGCCCCAGCTCGGCCTGTTTGTCTTGGCCTGTCCTGGCTGAGTTAATATCTAAACGGACCTGGGAGGGAATCCCCAGAGACCCAATGGGAGCAGAGCGGGCTGCTCCTCCCTTCTCAGCCCAGCCTCCACTGGGGGCCGGGGACAGTGATGTGCTCATTTCCCGCTCACAGGGTGGAGCAGCCATAAGGCATTTAGGCGTCTAGCCCCAGGATCCACCATAATAGAACCTTCTGAGAAATGCCCAGCTCAGAACCTTTCGCTCTTTTTAAAAAAAAATAAAAATATATATATTTATTTATTTTTTAAACTTAAAAAATATGTTTCTTTATTGATTTTAGAGAGGAAGGGAGAAGGAGAGAGAGAGATAGAAACATCAATGATGAGGGAGAATCATTGATCGACTGCCTCCTGCATACCCTCTACTGGGGATCAAGCCCGCAACCCAGGCATGTGCCCTTGGCCAGAATCGAACCCTGGGACCCTTCAGTCCGCAGGCTGACACTCTATCCACTGAGCCAAGCCAGCTAGGGCTATATATATATCCTATATAATAAAAGCCCAGCAACTGAACAGCAGAATGACCAGAATGACCGGTGGACCAGTTGCTATGATGCACACTGACCAACAGGGGGCAGACGCTCAATGCAGGAGCTGCCCCCTGGTGGTCAGTGTACTCCCATAGTGGGAGCGCCGCACAGCTGACCAGGATGAGCGGCTGCTCCTGGGAGCAGTTGCTCAGAGGGCAGGTCCACAGCTGCTCGGCTGACCTGGATGAGTGGCTGCTCCCGCAGCAGGCCGATCCCTGAAGGCCACCCCCCTCCCCGCCAGTGCACAAATCCTGTGCACCGGGCCTCTAGTGTGTGTGTGTGTGTGTGTGTGTGTGTGTATATTATATATATATATATTTATATATATATATATATATATTTCAGAGAGGAAGGGAGAGGGAGATAGAAACATCAACGATGAGAGAGAATCATTGATTGGCCACCAGCCTGCAACCTGGGCATGTATCCTTGACCGGAATCGAACCCAGAACCTTTCAGTTCACAGGCCGATGCTCTATCCACTAAGTCAAACCAGCTAGGGCTAAATCTATATTTTTATTGATTTCAGAGAGGAAGGGAGAGGGAGAGAGGGATAGAAACATCAATGATGAGAGAGAATCATTGATGGGCTGCCTCCTGTATGCCCCCCACTGGGGATTGAGCCTGAAACCTGGGCATGTGCCCTGACAGGGAATCGAACCCTGATTTCCTGGTTCATAGATTGACACTTAACCACTGAGCCACCATGACTGGGCTAATTAAAAATTAAAAAAAAATTGATTTCAGAGAGAGAGGAAGGGAGGGAGGGAGGGAGGAGAGGAGAGAGAGAGAGAGAGAGAGAGAGAGAGAGAGAGAAATCTCAATGAGAGAAACCATCCATCTGCTGCCTCCTGCACGCCCCTACTGGGGCATGTGCCCGACTGGAATTGAACCAGTGACCTCTTGGAGCATTGGACCACCCTCACTCCACGGAGCCACGCCTTTTGCTCTTGATCTTTCTGCACCCAGCATCTTTCTCCTTCTTTGCAGGAGACCAGTTATGCTTGGTAAACTGTGACCATTGTCCTTTGTCCCTAAATCATGCCAAGCTCTTCTGGGCTCCTTTTCCAAAGGCAAATTATACATATTAAACCAGGGACAAAAACACATCACGCTTGAAGCATTTCTGGAAGAAAGCTTTCTCTGTTCGGAAATAATTCTGTCTGGCTGTTTAAAGAGCCCATTAAAGATGAAGAGCCCGCTTTGTGGTGTCTGCCTCTCAGAAGCAGGCGGGGTTGCAGACAAGGTTGTCTGGTTTTTCCTTCTTCTGGGAACTCAATGCCGCTAGCTTGGGGAGTCTTGCCTCTTGGAGGGCCCCCGATCTCCCCAAACAGCGATAATATACATTTATCCAACAAAGATTCACTAAGTATCTACCAGGAGCCCAGCCCTACTTAGCGTGCTGGGGACACAGCAGTGACCACAACAGACAAAATCTCTGCTGGGCCTCAGGGGTGCCTTCTTCTTAAACCTCCTCGCCTTCTGTGCGTTAGATTCAATGCGTGCTGGCTTTCCAGACTGTCTTTGCAGAGCACCGGAAACCCAAGTGTGTCAGAAACAAGGGGGGCAGGTAGCATCCAGCTATTTATTCCTCAGGCATTTATTGAGCACTTACTATGTGCCAGACGCTGTTTCACGTGCTCTGTGTACATTCACATAATGAAGTAAGAATGAGCACCCATGGTAAAGACGAGGAAACGGAGGCCCCAGGAGGGTGAGCCACTTGCCCTGTGGCATGCAGATGAGCTAAGGGAATGGGCAAGGCCCTTTTGCTCTTTGAAAAATAAATAAATAAATAAATAAAAAAATATATATTTATTTTTTTAAACTTTTTTAAAAATATATTTCTTTATTGATTTCAGAGAGGAGAGGAGAAGGAGAGAGAGATAGAAACATCAATGATGAGGGAGAATCATTGATCGGCTGCCTCCTGCTACCCTCTACTGGGGATCAAGCCCACAACCCAGGCATGTGCCCTTGGCCAGAATCGAACCTGGGACCCTTCAGTCTGCAGGCTGACGCTCTATCCACTGAGCCAAGCCGGCGAGGGTAAATCTATGGTAAACAATCTCTTAGGAAGCAAGGAATCAACAGAAGCAAATTAAGGCCTGGACTGGTGAAGCAGGTGACGTCTGGTTTAGGAGGTTCTAGAACTTCGGTGTTCATTTGGGGCGGCACGTTCCACGGCTGTCCCAGGCTCTCCGGGAACCTTCACCGGTTCTGTTCGGCTCTCCCTTGGCTGGGATGAGCCCTCTCCTTCCCATCTCTGTCCCGCACCAGGTGTCCGTGTCCCCCTCCTCTGTCCCGGGGCCTCCCAGGTCCAGGACAGGGTGTTGTCCAAAGGTAAGAGGCACAGAGGCGCTAGCCTCAGTCCCTTCCACTTCCTCTCCCGGCTGAGCTGCCTCGGGCAGTGGCTCTGCCTTCCGAGCGGGAATCCTTGCCAGGTGGGCACCTCCGAGCCTGTTTGGAAGCATGCGCAGGCCTGCGGCTCCCTTGAGCTTCTGTTTGACTTGGGGGTGGTCTCAGGAAGGGAAAAGCTGCCCTTGGGTGCCGATGAACAACAGAGGAAGCACTGAAAGCAAACGGGGGGCGGGGGGGGGTGACTGTTGGGATAGGACCTTGCCATCCAATGAACAAATGGATGGAGACAAAAGCAGGTGTTGGGTGAGTGAGCGGTAGCAGACACGTCTCATACAACTGTTCCCTCTTACCCCAGCCCACCCCAGATCCCCCCAAAGAAGAAGGATAAGCTTTTGCTCAATTACTGTGCACGAGGCACCTATTGTGTACCTGGCCTTGTTGTAGGCGTTGGGGACACAGCAGTGAACAAGACGAAACCCATGTCCTTTTGGAGAGGATAGTTACTGTAGACACGTTCCCCAGGACCGTCTCTCTCTCTCTCTCTCTTTTTTTTTTTAAAATATATTTTTATTGATTTTTTACAGAGAGGAAGAGAGGAGGATAGAGAGTTAGAAACATCAATGAGAGAGAAACATCGATCAGCTGCCTCTTGCACACCCCCTACTGGGGATGTGCCCGCAACCAAGGTACATGCCCTTGACCGGAATCGAACCTGGGACCCTTGAGTCCCCAGGCCAACGCTCTATCCACTGAGCCAAACCGGTTTCGGCCGTCTCTCTCTTTTTTAAAAAAAATACATTTTTGTTGATTTCAGAGAGGAAAGGAGAAAAAGAGAGTGAGAGAGAAGCATCAACGATGAGAGAACCATTGATCAGAGACCGCAACAGGGGCATGTGCCCTGACTGGGAATAGAACCGTGACCTCCTGGGTCATAGGTCAAGGCTCAACCACTGACCAAGCCAGTGGGCCCGCTCAGGACTGTCTCTCTCTCTCTCTCTCTCTCTCTCTCTCTCTCTCTCTTTTAAATATTAAATATATATTTTATTGATTTTTTACAGAGAGGAAGGGAGAGGGATAGAGAGCCAGAAACATCGATGAGAGAGAAACATCAGCTGCCGCCTGCACACCCCCCACTGGGGATGTGCCCGCAACCAAGGTACATGCCCTTGACCGGAATCGAACCTGGGACCCTTGAGTCCGAAAGCCGACGCTCTATCCACTGAGCCAAACCAGTCAGGGCAGGACTGTCTCTTTTAATCCTCTCAGCAACTTAACCCACGGCCCCATTTTGCTGATGAAAAAACCCAGGCACTGAAAGGGGAAGTGCCCTGCCCCAAATGTTGCAGCCAGGAAACTGAGGCACAGCGAGGTTGAGGGACTTTCCCAGGGTTACGCAGCAGTTAAGTGATGGAGCTGAGCTCCCGAACCCCGGGCTTAGGAGGGAGCAGGAGGAGGGTCAGAGGTAGGGAGAGTAGCTGTGGGCTCCACCCTGCCCCCTCCAGCCGGTAATGGTCAAGCTCAGTCTCCCGCTTGGCCACGAGAGGGCGCCAGCTAGCCTCCGGTCAGACGCCGAGTAGGTGCCCGGCCCCCTCCCGCAGGAATGCGGGAGGTGGAGGGCGGGGAAGTTGGCCGCCCGCCCGGAGCAGCTGCTGCTGCCGCTCCGATTCCGCCGGCCTTCCTCTCCCTGGAACCCCGGGTTTGCAGCGAAGAGGCGGGCGCGGGAGGAGCGGCCCTGCAGGGATGTGTGGTCTCTGTTTTCGCCTCCCCCTCCTCCTCCAGGGCTTCCAGCCGAGGCTTCCCGGGAAAGGCCGGGCTGGGCCCAGGAGGCAAGGGATAATACCCATATGAACATCACAACGAAGGGCTGTCATTTCTGAAACAGCAACTAAGTTCTGGCACTCAGTAGGGACTTTCTGTCCAGCCACGCCTCTGCTTTACCGATGAGGAGAGTGCCTTGCTGGCTCAGGTAGGAGGGGTAAAGAGCTCAGCCTGGACCGTGCAGCCGGGAGGTGCCAGCTGAGTCACTTCCAGTCCTTATCAGGCTCCTCTGTCGTTTCTTGGTTCTGATCACTCCCCCCAGGCTTCAGCAGCTGGCCTTGCTCCCTGGCCCCTAAGGGCATTGCCTGACTCCCCCCCTTGGTCCAGGGAGGTCTTGACTGGCAGTGAGAATTTTCAGAAGAAGCTTGTTGCTAAGCTGGGGGGGTTGGGGGTGGGGGGGATAAGTCAGTGTCACCTTCCGGGTTGATTACTGTGTCTGAAAAAGGTCCGAGAAGTGACGATATCTGCCCCCACAGAGCTCACAGCCCCATCAAGGAGGACGACCCATAGATAAGCAGCTGTGAGGGCCAGAGGAGCCTCCTACCCAACTAGCCTGGGAGTCCGGGAAGGCTTCCCGAAGGAGGCGGACTCTAGGCTGAGACCTGGAGCCTTAGTGGAAGAGTAATCAGGTGAAGGGTCAGGGTGGGAGAAGGAAGGCAGCTTTGTTTAAGGGGAGGGAACAGCCTGGGCAAAGACCTGGAGGAAAGATGGAGCATGGTGGTTTGGGGAGCAGAGAAAATCTTTAAATCCTTCTTATTAGGTCAAGGAGATCCTCTCTCTCTCTCTCTCTCTCTGTTAATCCTCACCTGAGATATTTTCCCCATTGATTTCTAAAAAATATATTTTTATTGATTTCAGAGAGAGAGATAGAAACATCAATGATGAGAGAATCATTGCTCAGCTGCCTCCTGCCCGCCCCCTGCTGGGGACTGAGCCTGCAACCCTGGCATGTGCCCTTGATCTAGAATCGAACCCGGGACCCTTTGGTCTGCAGGCCAATGCTCCATCCACTGAGCCAAACTGGCTAGGGCTCCATTGATTTTTAGAGAGAGTGGAAGGGGGGGAGGGGGAGAGAGAACAGAGAGAAAGAGAGAGAGAGAGAGAGAGAGAGAGAGAGGGAGAGAAACATCAATTGGTTGTGGATCCTTTGGTGCTCAGGATCCACAACCAATCCAGCACTCTAACCTCTGAGCCACACAGGCCAGGGCAGAATTGTTTTTAAAAAATCCTTTAATTATGTAAAAAAACAACAACAACAACTCCAAAAAACCAACCCCACCATTGTGAACATTTCACTTAGTCAAAAAATCTTTTCAAGGCTCCCCTGCGCTGCTATGTGGGGAATGGACTGTAGGGGGCGAATGCAGAAGGTGGAGGGGAAGAGGGCTGGTGCAGTACTCCAAGGAGAAATGATGGTGGCTGGACTAGTGTGGAGGCCAAGAAGGTGTGCGAAGTGGTTGGTTCTGAATGTATTTTGCGGGTCACGTGAACAAGATCTCCTGATGTATTGGCTGTGAGGTGTGACAGAGAGGAACTAGAGATGACTCCAGGATTTTTGGCCGGAGCCACTGGAGGAACGAACTTGTCTTTGTTACGATGGGGAAGACCGGGGGATCAGGTCTGAGTGTTGAAATAAAGAGGCAAAGGTGGGCGTGTCTTGAACACTCTTTGAACTGCCAATCTCTGTCGACTCGGTGGTAAACAATAAAATAGCAATAGCATCCAGCCAGAGTTAATAACAGTTGTCTCCCCCACCTTCCCCCCACACTTATTTTTATAGTTGCCATCTGGATTGGTGATGTATCTTCCTTAAATTCATCTGAAACTGACTCAGGGTGAGTTAAGCTGCAAAGGAATTTATTGGCTGGATACTGGGGGCTCATGCAATCACCAGCCTTGGAAGATAAAAAGGAGCAAAGTGACCCTGGCTGGGTGGCTCAGTTGGTTGGAGCGTCATCCCGTACATCAAAAGGTTGCAGGTTCAATTCCCGGTCAGAGCACATACCTAGGTTATGGGTTTGATCCACGGCATGTACAGGAGGCAATCGATGGATGTTTCTATCTCACATCGATGTTTCTCTCTCTAGAATAAATAAAACATATCATTGGGTAAGGATAAAAAAAAGAAAAGGAACAAAGTGGGGGTGCAGGGCAGCAGCTACGGTCACAGCTTAAATCATCGCCCCTGAAACCAGCCGGCAGCTCTAGGTTTTGCTGTCAAGCCTGGCAAAACGCGGCTCCTGCCTCCTCTGCCACGTGTCCGTGCGGATCCTGCCTTCTCCGGTGGCCGCCTCTCAATTCTAAACCGTATGCATCTGCCGAGTGGAATTGGGCTTGCACGCTCACCATCTAGCTGCAAGGGAAGCTGGGAGAGAAGCTGGTGTTTTTTCGCACAGCAAGTCTATGAGTAGGGGGTTTGGGTTACTGTATGCCCCACCCACAAATGAATATCCAGGTCGGCTTCACTTATGGTGACTATGATGGCGTTTCCTTTTTGTCAAGGAGAGCACTTTGTCTTTTAAGCTAGTTCCGTTAAAGGAGATTTTAGGAAGCAAGGAAATGTTGGACATAAAATTCAGGACAGTTGGAGACCTTTGGGGGAAGGCAGGCAGTGAATGTCGGTAATGTTCTATTGGTGGTCTAGTGAGTGTGCCTTTTGCTCCTCTGCTGTCTAACGCACATGTGTGACATCAGCTGGGATCCTGGATGGGAGAGATGGGATCCTCAGGTGGGTCCATGGGGAGTCCTGAGACGGGCAGTTGTGAAGGAAAGGGCAGGGGCAGGGAGTCCTGTAGTGGCTGGCGCAGTGCCCTCTGCTGGCAGCTGTGGGTCCCATCATCATCTTTAGCTGAAAGGGGCAAAGGGAGGGGGTGGTTCTCGGAAGCTGGCGCTGAGCCTTAGATGGAGAGATTCTGTGGGTCCACAGAGACCCCGATGGAGAGCCTGGTCTTTCTCCTCCCACCCTCTGATCTCCTGCCCGCGCCTCCCATTGGCAGAACCCAACACAACCGGGAGCCAGAGGCGGAGGAGAGTGGTTGATGTACTCCTGGGGTGAGCCTCCTGCATCCGTGCGCTTTACATATCCTTTTAAAAATTAATTTCTAAATTGAGATGTAATTCACGTACCATAAAGTTTGCCATTTTAAAGTGCAGAATCAGTGGATTTTGGTATATTCACAAGTTTGTGCAACCATCCCCACTATCTAATTTCATATATTCTTTTAAAGGTATTACAACATCGTCCCAAAAATCCAATAAGGAAGAGGAGAGAGAACTTAATTTGATCAAGCATACTAAGCACCCCCTCCCCCATCTCTCAGACATCTCTTCCCAGGGCCCCAGGCTCAGTTTCCCTTTTTCCAGGTCACTAGAGACCCCTGAAGACCAGCAGAAACGGAGTTGGGCGGCCCTAGACCTGACTCCTATCCCTCTCCTCTGCTCCTGACAATCTCCGATTCTTCATTTACGAACTGGGGAGATTCTGAGTGTCTTCATCTGAGGAGGCTGCAGAGCAAACACGAATGAAAAAAACGTTGCCTGGAGATTGGCATTCCACGGTGGTAGCTGACCCTGAGCCACAGCAAAAACTCCAAGTGAAGCGGAACAGTGCAGGGGCCGGTCCTGTCGGTTCAGGCCCGTCGCTGCGAACCCTGCTTCATAGAAGATGAGGCCAGGGAGTCAGCGGCCCACAGCCACCCAGTGAAAAAGAGGCAGAGCCAGCATTCACACCCAGAGTCCGTTTGCTCCCAAATTCTCCAGAGGAGGGCCAAGGAACTTGGGGTCATTTGTTGGGGACTCAGGTGGGACCCCTCTCACTTGTAAAATAATTTTAATTGTGGTAAAAGGATACATAACACAACACTTACCATCTTAGCATTTTTGTTTTGTTAGTTAGCACCTGAGGATATTTTTCTCATTGCTCTTCGGAGAGAGTAGAAGGGAGGGGGGGGGAGGGAGGGGAACATTGATGTGAGAGAGATGCATCCACTGGTTGCCTCCTACACACGCCGGATGGGTATGTGCCCTTGACTGGGAGTTGAACCAAGACCCTGCCCTGCGCAGGCTGACGCTCTAACCACTGAGAAACACCAGCCAGGGCCCATCTTAATGTTTTTAAGTGTACAGTTCATTAGTGTTAAGTACAGTCACATTGTCATGTAACTATGACCATTATCCATCTCCTGAACTCTTCATCTTGCAAAATTGAAGTTCTTTCCCCATTAAACACCAACTCCCCATCCCCCTCCCTCCAGCCCCTGGCATCCACCATTCTACCTTCTGTCTCTATGAATTTGCCTACCTTAGGGACCTCATATAATTGGAATCCTACAGTATTTGTCTTTAAAAAAAAAAATTATATTTTTATATATATATATATATGATGTCAGAGAGGAAGGGAGAGGGAGAGAGAGAAACATCCATGATGAGGGAGAGTCATGGACCGGCTGCCTCCTGCACGCCCCACACTGGGGATCGAGCCTGCAACCCAGGCATGTGCCCTTGACCGGAATCGAACCCAGGACCTTTCAGCCTGCAGGCCGACGCTCTATCCTCTGAGCCACACCGGCCAGGGCTGTCTTTTTTTTTTTTTTAAATATTTTTATTGATTTTTTACAGAGAGGAAGGGAGAGGGAATAGAGAGCTAGAAACATCGATGAGAGAGAAACATCGACCAGCTGTCTCCTGCACACCCCCCACCGGGGATGTGCCCGCAACCAACGTACATGCCCTTGACTGGAATCGAACCTGGGACCTTTCAGTCCACAGACCGACGATCTATCCACTGAGCCAAACCGGCTTCGGCAGTATTTGTCTTTTTGTGAAGGCTTATTTCACTTAGCATAATGTCCATGGCATACATGTGTCAACTTATTTCCTTTGTACGTTTGAATAACATTTCATTGTATGGATCGGCCACCTTTGTTTATCCATTCATCCACGGATGGGCATTTGAGTTGCTGGTTTGAGTCATGCTGCTATGAACGTGGGTGTGCAAACACACACCCAGATATGAAATTGCTGGGCCATATAATAATTGTTCAGTTTTCAGGGAGTTGCCACACTGTTTTCCATTGAGGCGACACTGTGTTCCATCCTCACCAACAATGCACAAGGGTTCCACTTTCTCTGCATCCTTGACAGCGCTTGTTATTTTCTGTTTCGTTTTTTGTCGTTGATATTAGGCATTCTAACGGGTGTGAAGCGGACCCTATTGCCTTTTAATTTTTTACTTAGACATGAGAAATTGAGCTTTATTAAATATCTAATATAGAGATTGCTAGTGGTTACAAATCTGTATTTTATGAAAAGCATAGGTACATTGCTGGTGTGTGCACAAACACATTCTGTTGACGGAGTGTGTGTGTGTGACCAGAAAAGTCTGGAGACCCCCTAGTGAACCCAGCTCTATGCATGTGTGTATTGGGGGGGGGGGGAGGGGTGATGGAGGTGTTTGGATCATTCCTGTATTCCCAGGCCCGAGATAATGAAATGCTGAGAGACAGCCTGTCTCACCCTTCAATGTCCATGGACAATGCCCCTTCCTCCAGGAAGCCCCCCTGGCCTTCCCAGATACAGCACCAACTCCCTGCTCTGGATTCCTCAGCCCAGGGTCCTAGGTTCCTTCTCTCTGCCCCAGCCTTGACCACGAGGGTCTGTGCCTGGAGGCTGAATGAATGAATGAGTGAGTGAATGAATGAACGAGTGAATGAATGAATGAATGAATGAGTGAATGGCCTGCATGGCCTGTGATCTGGGTGTGCCCTGGGGAGGTCTGGCCGTTCAGGAGCCGGCAGGGTTGGGCGAGGCTCACCCGGGCTGTACCCGAGAGGGGAAGCAGCTGCAGGCCAGGCAGCGGAGGCCCCGGCTGAGGAGGCGCGGCCAGCGGAAGAGCAGGCGGTGGGCCGATCGCACGTACAGGCGGCCGGAGGGGTCCGCGGCCTTGAGCGCGGTCAGGGCGGAGTAGCGGGCGTTGGTCTGTCGGCGCAGGGGTGGTCTGGCCGAGCTGATGACCTTGACAATAACCTGTGGGGTGGAGCCCTGAGCTCGGGGACCCCGGGACGGCAGTTCTGTAGGGAGGGCCCCCTACAGACCTACACCGCGTCTTGGAGTCCCCTACTCACCTGGGCCACATCCTGGGGGCTCTGCCCCAAAGAGCCAAAGAGCTCCCGGGACGCTGGGAGGTAGAGGTCCCGGAAGTAGTGCAGGGTGTCGGGGTCGGCGCCTGGGAACTGGGCGGCGGAAACCTGCTCCAGCAGCTTCCCCTCAAAGGCCGTGCCCACGGGGCCGGGTTCCACCAGGGAGATGCTGGGGACAGGGCAGGGGAGGGGTCTGGTGCCCCAACACACTCTCAGCCCCATTTGGCTCATTGCTGTCCCTCTTCCCTTTCCACCCCTCATTTCTCCCATCATTATTTCATCCCTCCCTGCCCCATCTCCTCGTTACCCCCTTTTCCTTGTCTGCCCCTCCCAGTCCCCCCTCCCCCTTCTTCCTTTCCCCTCGTGGCCCAAGGGCCCGCCTCACAAGATGTTGAACTGGAGCAGCTGGATGGCCAGACTCTCGAAGAACCCTTCCAGGGCAAACTTGGAGGCTGCGTAGACGTCGTTGAACACAACACCTGAGAGGGATGGAGGAAGGTGACCCTTGGGGTCTGGGTGATGTGTTTTGTGGGTCCAGAGGGAAGGGGTCTTTGGGAGACAGACGAAGAGGGTTTGAGGGTTGGAATAAGGAGCTATGGGGGGGAGGGGGGGGCAACGTCATGGGTGTATGGTATTGTGTGATGGGAGCGTATGGGGCCAGGTGGAGGCTGTCCTGGGATGCCAGGTGCCACTTCTTCCCAGCCCTGCTCCCTCTGCCCTCAGCCCAGGAAACTCTCTGACTTCCCTCCACCCTCTAAACCCCTGGGGCCACTTGTGTCTGGGATCCCAGGGCCCTGAGTCCTTTTGAGCAGTAAATGTAGCCGGATGAGGGGCCAAAGGGCTGAGCAAAGTGAATGCAGCTTCCCTGTGGCAGGATAATGAATAGGGTGGATTCTCTAGGGGACAGCTGGGGAGAGGGGCAGATCTGAGGAAACGTCCAGGGGAGGAAGGGAGTCAAGAGGGGTTCGAGGAGGAGAAACCCAAGAGCATGGATGGCAAGTAGGTGGCTTCCATTGCAGGCCCACAGCAGACGTCACTAGTCAATCACTGCTCTCTTTTCTGAGGAACTTCAGCATCCCATATCTAGACCTCTCTGTGGCCTGGTGGTGAGTGTTTGTCAAGGAGGATCTCAGGAGGAGTTCTGGGGTGTGTGTGTGTGTGTGTGTGTAGTGGGGGATGGCTGGGAGAGATTTTTGGAGGTGTTCGGAAGTGGGGATGGTGCTGGGATGTAGATGGCCATTGGCAGCATCTATACCACCACTGCCTAGACCTGCACCAGGGCAGACATAGCTAATCTTTCCCTTCTGAGCTTCAGAATCCTTCTCAACATGGGCTCATTTGGAATATGAGCTAACACCTATTTGCCATCCTTCCAGCTAAGGAAGGTCAGACACTGGGGGACTTCCCTGGGGGTGGGTCCCAGAGCTTACCCTGCAGCCCCATGACACTGCTGACCACCACAATGTGGCCCTGTCGCCTTCTCTTCATGCCAGGAAGCACAGCTTTGACCAGACGGACAGCTCCGAAAAAGTTGGTATCGAAGACTTTCTGCATGGTAGCTAGACTGAGCCCCTCCAGGGGCCCCACCAGGCCCACGCCAGCATTATTCACTAAGGGGGAGATGCTGAGGGTTACGCTGAAGTCCCCCAACCCTTCCAGGGTCACTCCTCAGGGGACACTCCCTGTGTCACCCCATCTGCCCACTCCAAATCCAGGTCAGTCCAGGGTATCTTGGGTGGACAAATGTGGAGCCTTGCTAATCTTCACATATAATTCAACATTTGTTATAGGGGACCCTGAACCCTGGGAAGAGGAAGGACTGCTGGGAACAACCTCCACTTTAATGAATGAGCAATTTAACTCTGACCCCAATTACATCAAACAGCCATACCCACCCTCCTTAGACGTTGTTAAGGAATCATGAGTTGCTTCTTCATCATGCTCTCTTCCCCAAATGATTCATCAAACCACATATGATTTTCTCCATGTGTGAGAAGTTTTCTTAAGTGAAATCTCTCTGACCTCAGATTTCATCTTATTTCTTGTATTTCCTAATTAAGCCTTGGGCTTTTGGCCAACTGGTCTACCCCTTCTGTTGAGGGCGAGAGGATACCGAGGAAGCAAGAGAGCTGGTGCCCGGACACGGAAGGGCCTTGCTGTGGTGAGGATCTGAGCTTAGGCCAGGGAGGGGGCGAGTGACCTCAGGGATTTTTCAGTCTCACCCAGCACGTCCACTTCTCCTCCCTGGATGCAGCGGAGACATTGGGCCACTGACTCATCACTGCACACGTCCAGCTGGGCCACAGTGAGGGTCTGACCCAGAGCCTCGCCGGCAGCTGCCTCCAGCGTCCCCTTCTTCCCCAGATCTCTCATGGTGGCCACCACTGGGGACAGAAAACAGTTGGGGCAGGTACTGGCTCCTTTCCCCTGTGTGTGGACTTGCCCGTTTCTGTGGTCTCGCCTGAGCAGTCACAGAGGGATGGAGACCCACAGACTTGCACACTTACATTCACCCCACATCCACAGATTCACACTGTGTACATATCTTTACATACTTACCCATCCATCCAACATGTTTATTGAGCATCTATTACATACCATGTCCTATTCTAGGTGCTGACACTCTTGCATGAAATAAGATAAAGTCTGTGCCTTCATGGAATTTACAGCCTAGTAGGCCAGACAATAAAATAACTATAAAACAGATTGCCTTGAGGAGAAATGTATATACACCTAGGGTCAGCACATGTGCTATGTGCACATGCAGCTATGATATACACATTTACATCATCAGCATGAGTTCCAACTCATTGAATACCTACTATGTGCCAGACACTGTGCTAAACACTGTCCTAAGCACCATCTCGAATCCTCACAGGAACCCTGTGATCAGATCACTAACATTTTTCCAGAGATGGCCATGACATCTTTCATTGCATATGCTCATTAGAACCTTGCTGCTCCCCCATCAAGCATGAACTCTCTTTCCCTCTCTTTGAACCTTGTGACTCGCTGTGAACCAATAGACTATGTGCTAGTGACATTGTGTGGCTTCTGAGACGAGGAACACTCACTCGTGATGCCTCAGCCGCCATGTAGCAGCCCAGCTGTCCCGAGCTCACCAGGTTGGGAGGAAACTCAAGCTGTCCCAGGCAGAGACACCACATGCAGGAGCCCTGAGGTTCCTGAAAGGGAGATGCTTGTCCGAACCCTGACATGTTCCAGCCTCCTCTGTTCTAGCTGTCGCCTTTGACCCTGAATCAGAACCACCCAGCTGAGCCCTTCTGAGTTCATGGCCTTTGTAAACTGTGAGATAAATGATGATAGTTTTTTACACCATAAGTTTTTGTGTTTTTTTTTAATCCTCACCTGAGGATATTTTTCCATTGATTTTTAGGGAGAATGGAAGAGAGAGGGAAAGACAGAGAGAAACATTGATGTGAGAGAAACACACTGATTGGTTGCCTTCTGCATGAGCCCCAACCAAGGCCTGGGGCATCCATTGGTTGACTCTTGCATGTGCCTTGACCAAGGATTGAACCCCAAAACTTGGTGTATCCGGATGACACTATAACCAACTGAGCTGCCTGGCCAGGGCTTTCCTTATTTCTAAGATGGGTCAAATGACAGGGAACACCTCATAGGGGTGCTGCTCGGATTAAATTTCTAACCAGATGCAAAACACTTAGCCTGACACATTGTAAGCACCCAATAAACGTATCCTTCGGCAGCTTCATACACTCCTCTGCCTGCCAGAGACACACGTGGCCCAGTGGCTGTCCTGCTTACTGTTATTCAGACGGTCACACTCCGAGCTGTGCTGTGTCTAAGACCGAGGGTGGAGAGAGGGCTGGGAGAAGCAGCTCTGCCAACTGGGACAATCCCCCCCCCCCCCCCCCGCCCGCAGCCTCCTCTTAAGTAACAGCCCTCTGTCCACTTTGACTCCGGCCTGCTCTGGGCCAGAGGTCTCCATGGGTGGGGTGCAGACTGGGACAGTTGACTCCAGAATTGCAGGAGGCCAAGTCCTCTCAGACCCCTTGAACCCTCAAGGTCAGGTTCACTTAAGAGGCTTATCTTGGAGCAGTAATCTGGGGAGGGCTGGGGAAGGGGAGTCCTAGGGACCGCCTGAGTGAAACCTCCCTGATCAGCCCTCCTAAAACGATCCCCCGCCCACCTCGTTCCCTTTGCTTCTTAGCACTCATTAGCACTCAACATATTATAAAAATTTAAAATCTGCTTTTTGTCTGTCCTCCCTCCCCTCCCCCACTACACCCCTAATCAGGGTCTGTTTTGTTCACAGCTGTATTTCCAGCACCTAGAACAGTGCCTGGCATCCGGTAGGTGCTCAGCGGATGAGGGGTTGAGTCCCAAGGAGAGGTGGGAAGGGGCCTCCGCGGGTCCTGGGTCCTCCCCAAGCCCACAAATGCAGCTGGAAGGGAAGGGCTGGTGGAAGCAGTGCCCAGGGGGCTGAGGGTCCTGGAGGCCCTGCCCACCCTGCCCCTCTCCGCCCTGCCCTGGGCCCCTCACCCTGGTAGCGCTGCCTGGAGTCACGAGCCAGCTGCACTGCGAGCTCCAGGCCGATTCCGGAGGAGCAGCCTGAGATCAGTACCGTCCGGGGAGGGTCGGCCATGTTGATCCCTCCCTGGACGCCTGACCTCTGCTGGCCAGCACCTGCCTCCTGCCTCCCATCTCCCTAAACGTCCTCAGAATGAACCGCCTGCAGGGTGAAGGGTCCCCACGAAGCCCTGATTCTGAGCCGACCCAGGCCAGGCACTGGGGGGAATTCCTTCACCCCAACACCCCCCCCCCTTTCCATTATCTGTTAAAATGTCTTCTCCTCACTGCTACACTCATACCTGGGGGCATTTTATTATGATTGTACATTATTTGGGGTGGAGGGAGTTTCAAGGACCTGGGGGATTCTCTTGCTCTCTCTATTCTGGGCAAAGAGTCTCTGATTGGAGGGAGAGGAGGTGGCAGAGAGCATGGTCTCAGTGGGGTCCTTTCAGATGTGCACAGGAATGCCAGAAGATGCGGTTAGATACAGCAGAAACTTCCCAGCAAGGCAGGGCAAGGCAGCGCAGAAACTATGAGAGGCTCAGCCTCAGAAGTCCCTGGGGAGGGAGGAGGAGCAGCTTGAGGAGATTCCCTCTGCTGCCCCTACCCTGGGAGCCCCCATCTCCCCCTCAGGCCACATGGGCCCCCACCCCCTCCTCTCCAGGGACACAGAGACTCCTTGTCTGAGGAGCCCAAGGCTGGGAGGGAGGCACTGCTGGCTTCTCTCTCTCTTGGTGGTGAGGGGGGAGCTCAGGGCCCAGGCCACGCCCGCCCCCTGGGTTCCTCGCTGCGGAAGCTTTCTCAGATCCCACATGTCTGCTCTTGTTCAGTTGCACAGACAGCTCCACCTGACCCCCTGGGGGGCCTCTTCACACTGGGGGGTCCCGGTAGGGTGAGGGGGGCTCTGCCTCACCCTACAAATGGCAGGGAACCGCTCCTCCCTGTGGCAGTGCTCTGTTTTGGGGTATAGTCAGACACCCACATTTAATGGGGGTGTGTGTGCAGATTTGGAATTGGGGGTAGAGCATCCATTTGGGGACCTGATGGATGGCTAGGGATGGAGGTGGGACCCTTTATTTGAAGATTAAGAGTTTGGGGGAAATCAAGACCGGTGCTTGGGAATCTGTGGTGAGGTTGGGGAGGGGGCCGGGACATCCAATTCTGGAATGTGGGAGGATAGATGAAGGTTTGGGGCAAGTCTGAGAGCGTCATTGTAGAATCTGGGGTGAGGTTTAAGGTGGGAAGAGGATCCCTTATTTAGGAACCTGAAGGGAAGGTGTTGGGGTGAGGCAGTACCTTTTGGGTGGGGCTAAGCGATTGGGGTAAGGCAGGTGGGTAAGAGTTTGGTGGGAGGCTGAGATCCCATTTAGGGACCCTCCGTGGCACAGAAAGAACTTGGTATAAAGCTGTACCCCCTAATACCAGGGCCTGGATGGAGGCTGAAGTTTGAATGAGGCTAAGATCTCCTTTGAGGGGCCTGTTAGGAGGAAAGGGTTTGGGGTAAGCCTGGAACCCTGAATTCTAAGGCTGGGTGCGAGTGACCTTCCTCCTCCTCCAGAGTGGGGCGGGGCAAGCAGGGCCCAGCGCCGGCCCAGGCTCCACCCAATCAGCGCTCAGCACAAACTTTCCAAACTCCCCCCACCAGCTGTCAGCCACCTCCCTTCTCGCGGGTCCCGCCTGGCCCGGCGCTGGAGTGCAGGGCGAGGCCAGGGCGGGGTCTCGGGCAGTCTCCTGCTGATCCCGAGTGGAGCTGGCCGCCGCGAGTGCGTGCACGGAGCCCGTGGAGTCGCCACTCCCCGCAGCCGCCCCGGCCGGTCCCCGACCTTGGGTGTGGGCCCCGCCGGGATGGGGAGTCGCCGGGGCCTAGGCCAGCCGTGGGCCGGCCTCTGCCTGCTCCTGGCCTCGCTGCAGCTTCTGCCCCGGACACAGGCGGGTGAGCCCGGAGGGAGGGCATAGGACACGGAGTGCAGAATCCAGCGAGGCGCCCCAAGACGGGGTGGAGTCGGGAAGGGGGAGGCGTGCTCTTTGCGCGTGGCCACCGTGTGCGACTGTCCGGCTCTGGGCGATTTGTGGGTGTGACAGCTGGGCGGGGGGCGGGGAAACGGGGACCATGTTTTGCTGGTGGGTGCACGGGAATGGGTGCATTTATAAGTGTGCGGATGCTGTGTGTAGCAATGGGTGCCTGGCCGCTTGGAGGGAAACTGTGTGTGTGCTTGAGAGTGAGAGTTGATTGTATGGATGTGGGTGACGGGCTGATCCCCGCAGCGAGTGTGTGATAGTCAGTAATTGCCCATGAGGACATAAGCGGATGATTCTAAGGGTGATGGTGAGTGGGGCGAGTACGGGAGGGGGCCAATAGGAGATTCAGACTTCCCTTTGCGGCTCCCCAAATGCCTTCACCCTACTCTCCCTCTTCTTCCTCTGTCCCCGATTGGAGCGCTCCCACCTCCTCTCCCCAATCCCCTTCCCCCTCCCCCCACGCCGAGCTCCCCAGAGCCGGGATCAGCACCACGGACAGGGCCCTGGGAGGGCCGCGGTGAGGGGCGAGGCGGGGCGGGGCGGGGGGCGGGGCGGGGCGGAGCTCGGGCGGGGGCTGGAGTGGAAGTTGCTCCCCACCCTGAGCGGGCCTAGGGTGTTTTTCCCGAGGAATTTCTCAGGAGGCCCTCCCCGCTCCGAAGGGTCCCGGGGGCCGCCGGACGGGTGAGTCAGCGCTGACGCACGCCCAGCTGCGCTCCCCTGGCTGGGTGCCACGTCCCCCCCTGCCCCCAAGCAGGGTTCCCGGTGCGGGGCACCTGGGGGTTGGGAAGATTTTGGTCCCTCCAGTGATGATTGGGAGGGCTTCCCTGGTCTGAGAGACTCCAGGCAGGCCCTCTTGGAAACCCCTCCCTAAGATAAACTCAGCCCCCCAACACACACCCACACCCAACACACACACCATTTTCTCTGAAGTTCCGGGAGGTGCCTGCTCACGTGGATAATCCCAGATTGGCCTATGCCCCATTCCCACGCTCACTCATCCACACTAGCGTTCGATCTCGGGCAATTATTCAGGATGCAAGCCCCTGGGACACCCGGAATGTTAAAGACCGGTGCCCACGCTTAGGCAGCCCCATCAGTCACCCGCCACACGCTCACAGCTTTTGTCACCCTCCTACACTTTGAAACTCTCACATATGCTCCCACTGGCATCCATGCAACATGGTCAACATTCACAACCAGTCACCCACACGTTGGCTTGGTGACACTTTCCGATATTACCACAGGCCCCCAACTGGAGTCTAAACACAATCACAGATCACCTGTGAGACCTCACCGCCCGGCCGGCTCCCATGGACACACAGCCACAAGTCAAAGAACTGGACCTAATCTTTCCATCCCAGGCCACATACTCCCACGCACTGACACCACAGACCACACTCAGCCATTCCCTGCTCCGTGAATGTCACACACATGCACAATCTCAGGCACGTGCACGGTAGCACATACACACACATTGCACAGACATGCACACCTATGCTTCCCTACACTTCTGAGGGTGTCCCAGCCATGTCCCAGCCTGGTCCCTGCCTGCCTCCCTCCACATCCTAGACCCCACCCAACATCTCCCTGGGGCCCTGACCACCACAGGGGAGAGTCTGTGGGGGAAGGGTGGGCTGGGTCCTTGACAGACCCCCCACCCCTGACCCTGCAGGCAAGACTCAATGCCTCTTGTGTGTCTTCTTGTCACAAAGCCAGCCATGAAAAGAAAGGGAAGTCAGTTTCTGAAAGGTCATTTCAGAAGGGACACAAGATTGAAGCAAGAGGCAGTTGGGCTAGATGCTGGGAAGGACTTTTTAAACATGAATGGGCAGTTGGTAGAGAGGAGATTTTTCCCACTGCACAGAGAGGTCTGGATGAGGGGAGAGCCTGGGAGAGCCACACTGAGATGCTGGATCTCAGCCTTCCCCTGGGCCCCAGCCTGGAAAGGGGGCAGCTGGGATGGTCATTGCACGAGGGAGTGACCTTGTGGTTAGCAGAGCCTGGGAGCCCAGATCTTAGCCCCAGGGGTCTGTAACCCAAATACCTCTTAATGACAGCCCAGCCACAGAACAGGCAATTAGAGATGGGGCTGATGATGGTAGCAGAATGGGGGGGGGGGGGGAGGGAGAGAGGAGAGAGAGAGAAACAGAGAGAGAGACAGAGAGACTGATTCAGAGTTGGACTCGGAGAGAGACCTGGAAAGACCGAGACAGAAAGTGGGACAGAGAGAGGGCGGGGTGGGGGAGAGAAGACATAAAAAAAAAAAAAAAAAAAGAGCAGAAGGAAGTTGGGAGTAAGAGGGAGCTGAGGCTGAAACAGGCTCTACGGAGTCTGGAGAATGAAGAGTCTGACTCAGGAGAAGCTGGAATGGGGTCCCTCATCCAAGCCCCTATTTCCCTCAACTCTGGGCCCCTATCCTGGTTCCCAATGGTGAGGTCAGCAGAGCCGCCCCCAGGGTGAAGTCATGGGCAGATCCAGTAGAATCTGACTCCTGCCAAGAGGCTGGGTCAGGGGGTCAGTGGGGCGTCTGCTGGGGGTGGAGAGGAGGGGAGATCGGGCAGGGGCTTTGGGCCAGGGGTAGCCCCGCCCACTCCTGCCCAAGCCATGTGGTTCCACTTATTGCTGGCCAGCCTGGGCTGCAAGGGGTGGGGCTGGTAGAACTGCTTGGATTAGGCTCTGATTGGGCCAGACCAGTTCATTCCTTTGCTGGGGTGAGAGGGAGCAGGTCAGAGGGAGGAGGTCAGGAGGTTATCAGAGAGGTGTTCATAATGAAGACAAGGAGGGAGCTAAAATGGGGAGGTCACAGGTCAGATGACTGGGATAGGCAGAGGGAGGTGGTCAGAGGGGATGGCCAGAGAAAGAGTGGCCCCAGGGAGGAGATCATGGGTGACGGTGGTCGAGGAGGAGGTCAGAAGGAAGCGGTCAGGAGAGGTGGTGGTCAGAGGGAGCAGGTCATAGGAAGTGGTGGTCAAAGGAAGAGGTCAGAGGGAGGAGGTGGAGAAGGAACACGCAAGAGGCCCCATCCTCTCCAAGTGGGTTTCCCCTGGCAAGGGGGCTCCAGGCCTGGAAGCAGCTCCAGGGAGCTGGTGCGGGGGAGTTCGGAGAGGGGGACAGTCTGGCTCTGGGGCTCAGGCCAGGAAGCTTTGATTCATCCCAGAACTAGGTCAGCGTTTTTTCTCTCACCAAAACCAAGGGGAAAAAACACAACAAAACAGGAGTCAACAGGCTAATGGGGCCGGAACAGCTGTGGGTTGAAAAGGGGGGTGAGGGTCCCAGACCTGCTCCCTCTTCCTGACCCATAAACACAGTGTGTGGGGAGCTGAGTCCCCAAACCTGAGCCACTCACATGGAGTCCTGGGCTTATTTTAACTGCCATGCACCCCGCTTCTTTCTGCAGCAGACCCCGTGGATGTGCTGGAGGCTCTGGGTGTGCGGGGGGGCCAGGCTGGGGTCCCTGAGGGGCCTGGCCTGTGCCCCCAGAGGGCCCCAGAGGGCGACCGGGCATTCAGGGTGGGCAAGGCCAGCACTCTAGGCGTCCCCACGTGGGAACTCTTTCCAGGTAAGTCAGTGTGGGAGGGACTGGGGGGTCATCCTGGGAGCAGGGGTCACTGGCAGGTCATCTGAGTTGCCCCTTTCCCTCCGTACCCCCCTCAGATGAACACTTTCCTGAGAACTTCTCTGTGCTGATCACTCTGCGGGGCCAGCCAGCCAACCAGTCTGTCCTTCTGTCCGTTTACGATGAGGATGGTGCCCGGCAGCTGGGCCTGGCGCTGGGGCCAGCTCTGGGCCTCCTCGGTGGCTCCTTTAGACCCCTCCCCCAGCAGGTCAACCTCATGGATGGCAGGTGAGTAGAGGCAGAGGGAGGGTCCACAGAGTGGTGGGGTGAGAAGCACCCCGCACTGAGACTTCTCCCTGCAGGTGGCACCGCGTGGCAGTCAGTGTGGATGGCAGCAGGGTGACCCTGGTGGCTGACTGTGAACCCCAGCCCCCTGTGTTGGGTCAGGGGCCTCGATTCATCAGCACAGCCGGACTCACTATGCTGGGGAGCCAGGACCTCGGAGAGGAGACTTTTGAGGTAGCTGTTCAATGATAGGGGAAACCGAGGCAGAGGGCGGGCAGAAGCTTTATCCACAGCCTGATCTGGAGAAGAGGTAGGAGGAGGGGGATGTCCGGCTTCCACGTCCTGCCGGGCAGCGGAGAGAAGGGAGCACCAGGCGTCATTGCGCATCTTTGTGGCGTGTGACTGAGGTTCTAGACCAGGCGTCCTCAAACTCCGGCCCGCGGGCCACAGGCGGGTGTTTTTGCCGTTTTGTTTTTTTTACTTCAAAATAAGATATGTGCAGTGTGCATAGGAATTTGTTCATAGTTTTTTTTTAAAACTATAGTCCGGCCCTCCAACGGTCTGAGGGACAGTGAACTGGCCCCCTGTTTAAAAAGTTTGAGGACCCCTGTTCTAGAGCCACGCAATGATCGTTTGTGATGCGCATGCTTGGCGTGTGGCGGGAGGATGAGGTTGTGACGCGTGACTGTGCTCGTTGTGGTGGCGTGTGATTGTGTGCGGGGTGGTTATGATGTTGGGTGCTGGCAAGGCATGACGTTGAGTGGCCATGGGACGGGCGTGTTTTTGGTGTGGTGACTGTGGCTGGTGACTGTGCTGCGTGTGACTGTGATGTGTGCCACCTCCGGGAGGCCTCGGCCTCCTCCATCCTGCTGTTCCCCTGCTCCCCGGTACCTTGAAGGTCACCTGACACCCGAGAGCGAGGGAACAAATGTGCCTCTGATGGGACGGATGTTGTGGGCTGTGGTTTGCTGTGACCCTGGTAGAATCTGTCTTCTCTCAGTTTTGAAGAACCGAGGGGTCACTGGGGCTCTGGTGGGGGCCACCCCCTCCTTATACTTAGGGTGCTCTGGGTGGAGAAGCACCAAGCCTCGATGCGAGGATTGGGGGTCAGAGTTGGCCTGTGGCTTCCTTCCCTGTCTCCCTCCCTCCCCCCAGGGAGACATCCAGGAGCTGCTGATAAGCACGGATCCTCAGGCTGCCTTCCAGGCCTGTGAGCGCTACCTTCCGGGCTGTGACCACCTGGACCCTACAGCCTCAGGGGTGAGTGACAGGCTTGTCCTAGGCCACAGGCGGAGTCATCCCTGGCTTCAGGTCTCAGGAATGAGTGAATTCTGAGCCCCATCCATGGGGCTGAGTGACTCCTGCCCTCAAACAGATCATAGGCATGAGTGACCTTGACCCGGGATCGTAAAGCTGAATGAGTCCTGGCTTCAAGACACAGGATGAGTGGGCTGTGTGCTAACATAGTCTTGAGTGACCTGAGTGATGAGGCCCCCACGAAGGACCTCTGGATCTGACTGGGGTCTCCTTCCCAGGTCCTTCAGGGGGAGCCGGAAAGCCCTCCCCCCAAACGGAAGAGGAAGGGAAAGGGGAAGAAAAAAGGGCGAGGTCGCAAGGGGAAGGGCAAGAAGAAGAAGAACAAAGAGACCTTGGCCCTGGATCCATCTCTTGGCTCCCTGGAGAACCGGGTAAGGGACCTCTGACCTCTCACCTCTCATTGTTGGCTGCCTGACTTCTGGTTCCTGATTCCCGCTGAGGAAGGTCTCTGCTTTCAGTCTCCAATCCCTGACTTTCGATTTACCTTAGCTGACTGATGACTGGGTGGAGGGGCGGGGGTGCTGGTTCTGTCTTATGAGCTCTCCATCTCTGCCCCCAAGTTCTGGGGGGCTGGAGGGAGGGGCCACATCAGGATGAGGACCTTATTATTAGAAGGATCTTGATGAGGGTCCTGTTTAAGGGTAGCGGGGTTCATCAGTGTGCCATTCCTTGGGGTTGACTGTTTGGGGCCATTGGTGGGGGTTATTTATTGGGGAGCAGTATTTGACTTCCCGATAGAGTTTGATAGTTGGTGGGTCACAGGGCAGGGGTCATTGCTGAAGGCCATTGGCTGGAGTCCTTGGTTAGGGCAGGGTCACTGGTTGTACTACATCTGCTTTCGGTATTATCGGGGAGAAAGACTTACTGTTTCAGGCCCAGAGCAGGGGCACCCGGGATAGCTGCCTCTTCCCAGCCCCTTCCTCAGCCCCAGCCCCAGCCCCAGCCCCAGCCCCAGCCCCTTACCTGGGCCCCCACTGTCTTCTTTGTGGCTCTTGACCCAGTTCCTCTGCAGCTGTCCAGGCCAGAGGAGCTACCGCTCCCTCGCTGACTGTGGCTTGGCTGGCTGATGGGAGCTCGCCTTGGGAGAGGACATGTGGGATAGGCTTCCGGGAGCCTGGCCCTGAGTGCTGGACCCTGACCCTGATCACTGGGCTCTGGAGCCAGCCGGGCTGTCTCCCAGGCTCAGCCCTCCTCCTCCACACATGAGAGCTCCCCCTGCTGGCTGTCTTGGTCCAGCCAGCACACCTTCGCCTCTAGTGGCCAGCTCCCTGCCCCACCCATCCCTCTTATGTTCTCTGGGAATCCTCTTATGCCCACTTCCTCAGACTGGGAGGCGGGCAGGGCCCACTCCTCCTTTGTCTCCTTTTTGTCTTAATTGGCCTGACCCTAAACCAGATACTCCCGTGTCCCTTCTCCAGACCTCTACTGACATCCCCAAGACAGAGACAACAGCTCCAACTCTGCCTCCGAGTCCCACGCCCTTGGTCATCGCCACCACTGTGACCATTGGCCACAATGTCACCATGCTGGAGGTTGGTGGGAGTGGATGGGGCTGGGAGGGAAGGCCCCCGGGCAGTGGTGGTGGCAGGTGATCAGGGGTAAACTTCGGTCTGTCCTAATGTCCTCAGGAGGGGCTGGACCCTGACAGTGAAACTGAACTGGGGACCCTGGAGACTGATTTAGCCAGAGAGGATGAGGAAGGAGATGGCCCCACCACGGGCCCCTACTTCCGGGCAGCAGAACAGCCGTCGCAGACTCAGTTCCACATCTTCCCTGTGAGTCTGGGTGACTGGGTTAGGCGCAGGGGGCGTGGCCACACACGGTCACATTCTTTCTCTTGCCTTGTTTCTATCTTGCCTGGAATGCCTTCCTACCATCCCAGTGGAGTTGACAAATATTTATCTACAGGCACTGTGCTAATGTGACAGACATTGTGCTAATAGATGGCTCTGTGGGTGGGGTGATTCATTCAACTTTTCGACTAAGCATGATGAGAAGCCACTGGAGATGGAACAAGGTCTGATTTGGAGTTTTAACAGCTCCTCTGGCTGCTGAGCAGCATGTGGACCATAGGGGGAGCCAGAGAGGCAGCAGGGAAACGTAGTCTCAGCAACAGCCGTGGTGACCTGGAGGAGGGCCGTGGAGGTGGGGATAGAAAAAAGTGGACAGATTTGGGTCATGCTCCACGTTGGTCTTGCTGCTGGAGGTGGAGGAAGATGTAAGGATGACGGCAGATTCCTGATGGGACCATGGCGCGAGATGGGGAAGCCTGAGGGCGGGGCGAGTAGGAAGTGCCAAGGATCTCATTTTGGATGTGCTAACTCGGCAACCCCTGTTTGGCCTCCCAGTGGAGATGTCAAGCGGGTGGTTGGTTAGAAGATTCTGGTGTTCAAGGGAGACAGATGGTCTAGGCTGGAGATAAACCCTTGGGACTGATCCACCGAGAGATGCTAGCTGTAGCCAAGGAATTCTGTAGAATTGCCGAGGGGAATAGTGCAGACGGAGAAGGGGGCACAGGTTCCAGCTTTGGTGCTGGACGGGGTGGAGGGGAAGAATTCTAAGGAACTTACCCTGTTACGTGCCAAGCACTGCTTGAACTTATTCCTATGTTCATGGGACTCCTCTTTTCACGGATGACACCATCCACCCACCGACTTCGCAGGGAGGCCAGGGGAGTTAAAGGAGTTGCTGTCCATCCGTCGGCTAGGGAGAGGCAGCTCCAGGATCAGGCCCGCACAACAGGCTCTAGAGCAGGTGCCCTTCACCTGACGCTGCCGGGCCAGGCGGCAGCTGGAAGCTGAGCTGCTCAGAACGTCTTGGTTGAAGAAAGGACAGCCCAGGCAGCTCAGAGGATGGGCTCTGTGTGTGTGTGTGCGCACGTGTGTGTTGTGTGTGTGTGTGTGTGTGTGTGTGTGTGTGTGTTGACTGTGAGGTTGCCTGGCTGGGAGTTCTTTGTCTGAGTTGCAGGGCTCACATCTCTTTTCTCCTCTCTCCCCACCGCCCCCCCGCCCCCGTCCCAGGGCGCTGGAGAGAAGGGAGCCAAAGGAGAACCTGCAGTGATTGAACAGGTGAGGGGCCCGGGACTGGGAGGAAGCGGTGGAATCTGGGCTAGAAGGGGAGTCACACTCATTTTTCCTTCAGGGGCAGCAGTTTGAGGGCCCCCCAGGAGCCCCAGGACCTCGGGTGAGTCAGGGCTGCATTCCTCTCTTCCTGTCTTTCTCTTCCAGTTGGGGTGTTTGAGCCCCTGGGGTAAGGAGTTGGAATGTGATACTGTCAGGTCATTTGAAGACTATTGGACATTTGAGGCTCAAAGGATGGCAGAATAGGAATTGGGGTGTAAAGGGGATTGCTGTGGGTCCGTATAGGATTAGGGGCCAGGAATGGCTCCATGGTTGGCTGTAGAGGTCAGCATGGGATCAGGGTCAGTGGTGGGTCAGAAGTCAGCCTGGTTCAAACTTTGCACTTCTCATGACCTCTGTTCCTCTATCCTCAACAGGGGGTGGATGGCCCCTCAGGCCCTCCTGGACCCCCAGGGTCCCCTGGGGACCCCGGCCCACCGGTAAGAGACTCCCCCAGGGTGTATCTGTCTGGGGAGTGAGGTTTCAGGCTGTGGGGCTGAGGTGGGCAGCGCGGATGTCTGAACGTGGGTCTGAGAGGTGGGACTGGGGATACTGTCCTGGAGCTGGTTCAGGCCCCTCCGGCTCCTCTCTCTCCACCTGTGAACTGTCATTCTGGCTCGGGCCCCTCTCCTGTCTCTGGGGGCCTATCTCCTGCTTTTCTCCCTGTTTCTCTCTCTGAGTGTCTTTTATCTCTGTTTTCTCCTTATGTCCATGTCTCTGTTTCTTTCTTTTTTTAAAAAAAAATATATTTTTATTGACGTCAGAGAGGAAGGGAGAGAGAAAGAGATAGAAACATCAATGATGAGAAAGAATCATTGGTTGGCTGCCTACTGGGGATCGAGCCCGCAACCCGGGCATGTGCCCTTGACTGGAATCGAACCTGGGACCCTCCAGTCCATAGGCTGATGCTCTATCCACTGAGCCAAACCAGCTAGGGGCTCTGCTACTTTTTATGGCTCTCTCCCTCCATCTCTATGTCTTTCTCTTGCCTACTCTTTCTCTCTTTCTCCCTGCCTCCATCTTTCTCCATCTCTCCTTTCTCTGTCTCTCCCTGCCTCCCTCTCTCGACCGCTCTCGTCCCCCATCTCTGTCTCTCACCTCAGTCTCTCTGCCCCCTTCTGCCCCTCTTAGGGCCCTGCTGGCCTCCCGGGAATCCCTGGCATGGATGGACACCGGGGCCTACCAGGAACTGTGATCATGATGCCGGTAAGAAGGGGAGAGGGTGGCACAGCTTTGGGAGGTGGAGCCTCTCTTTGGGGCTCCCCTCACTGCCAGTTGCCTGATAGTTCCAGTTTGCAAGCGGCTCCCTCAAAGGACCCCCAGTCTCCTTCCAGCAGGCCCAGGCTCAGGCAATAATGCAACAGGCTCAGGTGCGTGGAGGACAATCAGGGGACTGATTGGGGGTGGGGGTGGTGGTAGAAGGACATCGAGGGAATGGCAGAGATGGGGGTAATGAAGGGCTAGTCAGGAGACAGGTAGATATTTGTCTCCTGAAGATCCCCTCTGGCGGGTGGGGCTGTGGTGGGTGGGGTGGGTGTGCTGAGTCTTGTGGGAGAGCTGAGGCTCTGTTGCCCTCTGTCTTTCCAGCTGTCCATGAAAGGGCCCCCTGGCCCGGTAGGGCTCACTGGACGTCCAGGCCCCGTGGTGAGTATAGAGGCTGCGTGAAAGAGGGAGATACGTCAGAGGAGAGGGGAAGCTACTCTAATGGCATTTCTCCACCTCTTCTTCCAAGGGTCTCCCTGGGTATGCAGGTCAGAAAGGAGAGATGGGAGAAATGGGCCCACAGGTAAGATAGGGAATTGGGGGGTGGGGACAGGACTGCATGGGAAGGGTCTTCCCTTTGGGCCACGGGATAAAGTGCTAGTTGGGGAAAATGACAAAGGGGCTGGGATACTCTTGCAATTACTACCCTTCCTAGGGGATGATTTTAAAACAAGTCCTTCCTGCTTCTTATTTTTCTTGCCATTCTCTTTTTCTTTCTCTTCCAGGGTCCCCGAGGCCTTCAGGGACCTGTTGGGCCCCCTGGACGGCAGGGCAAGATGGTGAGTGACTCCTAGGTCCTCAGGTCATCTCTCATCCATCCCTCAACACACCCAAATGAGCCTCAGCTTTTTGCTCCTAGGGAGTGTTGGTGTCATTGGTGGGATCAGAGTAGAGGACAAAGGATGGCAGCTCCACTGAGCGTGTGACAAAAGAGTCTGGCCAGGTCCTGAGGCAGGGAGGACTTGCCAGAGAAAATGAGGTTGAGCTGAAATCTGGGGTAGAACCAGGTAAACAGGAGAGGAAGGGCATTCCAGGAGAAGGAACAGCATGTGCAAAAGAGAAGTCTGGCACATGGCGGGAAATAATGAGCAAGATACCTCCAGATAGTTTTAAGTGCCAGGAGAAACACACAGCAGGGCAGCTGATGGAGACTGAAGCTGAGGGTTCTTACTTTTTGTGACGATGGTGACTTGGACTAGAGACAGGGCCATGGTTGTAGAGCGTAGTGGGTGGGTTTGAGGTACATGTGGAAGGTTAGATTAACACAGAAGCTCCTGGCACAGGACTCTGCACGAGAAGGGGCTCAGTAAATGGTGGTGGGTATCCTGAGGATGTCACTCCCCCACAGGGCCGCTCTGGAGCAGATGGGGCTCGAGGCCTCCCAGGGGACACAGGACCTAAGGTAGGTGATGGGGCCAGGACCGGGATTGAGGAAATGTCAGGGCCAAGGACCCAAGGCTCAGCTGGCGTCTCTTTGTGCAGGGTGACAGGGGCTTTGATGGCCTTCCAGGGCTGCCTGGTGAGCAGGGCCAAAGGGTGAGTGTGTGAGGTCCCTGCCTCGTGCCCAATCCCTCCCAATATTCATGAGCCCCTCCCCACCCCCAGTATCAGAACTTCCAACCCTGGTTCTGAGTCCTCACCCTTCGTGTCCCATCTTCTTTCCTGGGGGTTGTGTGTGTGTGTGTGTTAATCTCTACCCCCACATTTCCACACTGAACTCCCTTCTGGTCCCACCCTAGGGTGACTTTGGCCATATGGGGCGGCCTGGTCCCCCAGGAGAAGATGGTAAGAAGGTAAGTTTATAAGAGAGTTGGGAGATGGCTTGGTCTGGAAAGCCAGAATGAGAGTCAGAGAGGAGGGGAGTATTCAGGGGACAGGATGAGGGGTGAGGGTCTGACCTGGAGGGCCAGGAGGCCCCAGCGAGGCTCAAACCAGAGGGAGAGCCCCAGCTGTTTTGGCTCAGTGGATAGAGCGTTGGCCTGCAGACTGAAGGGTCCCAGGTTTGATCCTAGTCAAGGGCACAGGATCCCCAGTGGGGAGTGTGCAGGAGGCAGCCGATCAATGATTCTCTCTCATCATTGATGTTTCTCTCTCCCCTTCCCTTCCTCTTGGAAATCAATAAAAATATATTTAAAAAAAAAAAAAAGACAGAGGGAGAGCTGCAGGCTAGCACTGGCGTTAGGAGGTGAGACTCAGGGTGGCGGGTCCAGGTCAGAGGCCTGAATCGAGTCACATGTGCTTATCAGCTGGATCCTGCCCCATGCTCTGACTCTGGGGGGAGGGGCTGCCCAGATGAGGGACGGTGGTTCTCCTAGGTTCCTTCCTCCCCCCTCTCCCCTCTTCTCTTCCTCCCCTCCCCTCCCCCCTCCCCAAGTGATGATGCTTTCCCACAGGGAGCAGAGGGACCTCCGGGACCCACTGGCCAGGCTGGGGAGCCGGTGAGTATCAGGGACCCGTGGACCCCTTGCCTGGTGCCGGGGACGGAAGTCAGGACTCATGGGGCCTCAGAGCAGTGATGAGGGGATAATGCTCCTACTTCCTTGCAGGGCCCCCGAGGACTGATTGGCCCCAGAGGCTCGCCTGGGCCGCTGGGCAGCCCGGTGAGAATGCCGCTGTCTCTCGCATCCGTGCTGCCTGCTCCCCTTTCTCTGCATGCCCACGCCCGTGCCCGTTCTTCTCTGCGCGCTCACCTCCCACACGCACCTCGCAGTGTCTCGGGCGCAGGCTCCTGCGGGTGTGTCTCCCGGCCTCACGGCTTCTCTCCCGCAGGGCGCAGTGGGCATTGATGGTGCGCCAGGTGTCAAAGGGAACGTGGTACGTGTTCTACCCTCCGACCCCGAAGCTTTCTGACACGGACCCCATGACCGTCCCTATCCTTGTCTCCTCCCATGAGCCCCTCCCCCGGGGTCAGCTTCACGGACACCTCCACACCGTGATCCCCTCCAGCTTCACAAAACCCCCCCTTTCTCCCCAGGGTCCTCCAGGAGAACCAGGACCCCCAGGACAGCAGGGGAATCCGGGGTCCCAGGTTTGAGCTACCTTTCCCAATAATGTGGGTGGTGATGGCCAGCCCAGGTCACAGACCGCCCACCCCAGCCTCCCCAACTGCAGCACTCACCACCCCTTCCTCATGCCTCTCTCTGCCCTCTATTTTTTTTTAATGTCCCCAGGGACTCCCTGGCCCCCAGGGACCCATTGGCACTCCTGGAGAGAAGGTGAGTGACATCTCTGCCCCCTCCCCCACCCAGGTCTTGTTCAGTACTGACTGCAGGAAAAGCTTCCACGGGGCCCCGTTGGTTAGCTCTGGGTAATGACAAAGCACAGCATTTCCTAAACAAGGCCAGAGGGGCTCCGTGCCATAGTTGGCGAAGGGTAGGTGGCAAGGAACTGAGAGTCACCAAAGCCAGCTCACTCAAGGGGATATTGTCAGGGTACAGGGGAACCCTCAGACGCCAGTCATAGAAAATATTGCCAAGACTCCTGGGTCAGGAAAGCCCTTTCTCTGGGGCCCTGGGCTGCTAGCTTTGTTCCTCCGCACATGTTTCTGTCTCCCCTGGCAGGCACGCATTTCAGTGTGTCCTTACCCCAGCTCTCACTCACTCCTTGTGACCTTGTAGTTTCTTTACCCCAATCCAGCTGGTCCTGGTTGCGCTCAGGTAAACTTCAGGAGAGAATCCGACGGGCCTAGCTGGGGCAGTGGCCTGCCTCAGGGAGTCACCTCCTGCCTGCCAAGGCCCTTGCCTCTTCAGAGGAAGCTGTGGGTGGGAGGTACTTCTAAAGAAAGGGGTGTGGCTAGGGAGCCCCCACTTCAACTTCTCCCACACTGTCCTTCCATGCCTGGCTCAGCTTCCCCGAGGCAGAGGCTTACTGAGGCTCAGAGCGGCCAGGGGGCTTTGGCCAGGGCCACAAGGCAAGTCGGGGCAGAGCTGGGGTTAGATTTCCTGGCCCGAGGGATCTGCTTGTTCTGGAATCTCGATGCGGGCGGCATGCTCCCGGTGGAATCCGGGCTCTGAGACCCTCTGTCTCCTCCTCCTGTTCCTTTTCTTTCAGGGTCCCCCGGGACACCCAGGAATTCCAGGCCTCACGGGATCCGACGGCCCTCCGGTGAGACCTGGATGCCGGAAGGAGGAAGAAGAAGAAAGGGAGGCTTGGGCATTTGGGTGGTAAATGTGGGTCTCTGATAACTTAGAATGTGTTCCCCCCCCCCCCCCCAGGGTCACCCGGGCCACGAGGGCCCCACAGGAGAGAAAGGGACCCAGGTAAGTGATCTGGAGAGAGGCTGGGTTGGGGATAAGGGTTGGTAAGTCAGGGCCAGGAGTCAGGGCCTTATGAGGAGAGAGATGAGGGCCCTGAGAACATGGGGGGGGGGGGCGGCGGGGTGAGAGGACAGGATGGCACTAATCTTATCTTCTCCGCAGGGCCCGGCAGGGTCCGCCGGCCCTCGGGGATATCCTGGACCTCGGGGTGTGAAGGTAGGTGATTCATCAGCATCGGCCAGGCAAGGTGTAGTGGGAGAGTGGGGTTTGGGTCTGAGCGGCAATATACAGGCGTGTGTGTATCACTTTGGAGCTGAACAGCCAAAGGACAGCATTGTAGTGTAGTCGCTGCCTTGTCGCTGAGAACAGTTAAGTCCACTTGAGGCCGAACCCTTTTCACTGTAAGCACAAATGCCACGTCCAAGTCCAGGTCAGCACATGGCAGTCAAGCAGAGGTGGCTTTGAAGCTCAAGCCCAGAGTCACGCCATCTACAAGCACAGCAACGTGGGGACCCGCTGAGAGCCGCACTGTGGCTAGACAGAGGTCACTGCTGACTAAGAACAGGGACATTGGGATTCACATCTATTTGGTAGCCAAGTCGAGTTACACTGTAGCCAAGTACAGGTACACTCTGCCTGAGGTCTAAGAACAGAGTGTGGTGGTAGCCAAGAGCCAGCTCTTCACATTTTTGCATCGTAGGCAAGTTTGGTTGCACTGTCACCAGGGAGGAGGCTATGTTACAGCAGGCCACAGAGCCCTGTGGGTGGCCACCCTCAGTGACATTGTAGTCAGGCGCAGTTACATGTAGTTGAGACCTTTGTGATAGCGGAGTCCAGTTACATTGTAGCCAGGGCCAGAGACCAGTTGTTGCCAAGCTCAGTTACACTGGGGTCACATGAATCTGGAGAAGGCCACGCGGTTGTCAAATCACATAGGAGATTACATCCAAGCGCAATTTCATTGTAGTCACCGAGCTCAGTTACGTTGTGTCTCTCTGTGGAAGGAGACCCAGTCGTGCTATTGTCAAAACACATAATTAGATGGTATCCTACTGTCATTTCATTGTATCTCTGAGCTCAGTTACTCTGTAGCCAGGCGCAGCTTTCCCTGGGGCCCGAGCCCAGAGCGTGGTGTGAGCGGCATCTGGGCTTGCGCCGAGCAATCTCGCTGTCCCCAAGCACAGACTTGCCTTGTTGCCAGGCACAGAGTCACATTGTAGCCAGTACAATGGGGAGCATTCCTTTGCCTTTAGAGTGAGGCTGGGGCCTGGAATGTTCATCCTCCTTCTCCTGCCAGAAGGAAATGTGGACACAGTGTCCCGGGGAGATGGGAATGAATTACTTGGAAATTTGTCCTTCCCTGCACATCCCCACGCAGATGACCTTGGGAGGCTGCCAGTGAGAAGGGGCGGGAGAGAGGCAGCTTCCTGCACAGCACACGAGTAGGCTGGCCCTACCCCACTCCAGTCCAGCATCCTCTTGGCTTTGGGGAACCTGCTTTGGGGGGGCGGGGGCAGAGGGCTGAGTTTGGGGCCCTCCTTAATTAAGCAGGGGAAGGACCGGAGAGCTTCTTTATTTTTCAGGGTACCTCTGGCAACCGGGGCCTCCAGGGGGAGAAAGGCGAGAAGGTGAGAAGGGAGGGGATTCCTTGTGGGGGAGCCCTAATACGGGGGCTCTGCCTGTGAACCTTCCCTGAACCCTGACCTCTGTACTCTCTCCCTTCAGGGAGAGGATGGCTTCCCAGGCTTCAAGGGTGATGGGGGGCTTAAAGGAGATCGGGTAAGGTGATCTCCAGGTAAGGGGTCTTGTGGGTTTGGGGGACTTGGGGAAGACAGGGAGGGGGTGAGCTGGGGCTAAGACTGGGGCTTCATGGAGTAAGAGTGACAAGGAACTGATATCAGGGCCTCTCCTTTCTATTCCAGGGGCACCCGGGACCCCCAGGTCCCCGGGGAGAGGATGGTCCTGAAGGGCTGAAAGGGCAGGAGGGGCTGCCTGGTGAGGAGGGGCCCCCAGGCTCAGCTGGGGAGAAGGTGAATGGACCTTGGTCACCCCTCCAGTCTACCCTTCAGCTTTTCACCCTGTGGTCACGGGTTCCTGGCCTTTTGCCTTCTGCCCTCTGCCCTTTGCTCTCCAACCTCAGGAGGCTGCGACCCTCCTTACCATCTCCTTTGATTCCTCCGCTCAGCATTACAGAGCAATGCCATGCACGTTACCCGCTTTTTGTTCCCATAACCACCACATGCCACAGGCTTTCTTTTTTGGTTAATCCTCACCTGAGGGTATTTTTCCCATTGATTTTTAGAGAGTGGATAGGGGAGGGGGGAGAGAGAATCTCACCCTGCTGTGCCTTCCACATGCCCCGGCCATCCTGCCCTCTCCCCCCTGACCTCCAGGTTGCAATTTCTAAACTTTGTTCCGTAATTCCTCTGTAGGGCAAACTTGGGTTGCCAGGTCTCCCAGGTTACCCAGGACGCCCAGGTCCTAAGGTAAGAAGCTAGAGGGCTGAGGGTGGGCAAGGGCAGGGGTCAGAGGCTGATTAACATCTGGGGTTCTGGGCTATGGTCTGGGAGTTGAGCTCTCCACCCCTGGCTCATGGATAAACAGCATGAGGTATGGGCTTTGGTAACTGACAGTTGGGCTCCAGTACCCATTCATTAGCTTCTATGTGACCTTGGGCAAGTCACCCCTTACTTGCTAAGGAACCCTGGGCAAGTCTCTTTCTCTCTCTCTTTTGAATTTTTATAAGAATTTATTGGAGCCCAAACTGAAGACAATTGCCGGGAAGCAAGATCTCAAATGCTCTCTGGGCAAGTTTCTTGAGCCCATATTTTTTTCAGTTGCACAACGGAGATACCAGTACTATTTATTTCATCCATTTGATTATAATAATGACAATATTTATGATAACAAAAATTTATAGGATCCTTCTTACTTGGTGTGATTGAAATGGGTTTAAACAAAGTCAGCAAGGGGGAGAATCATAAAAAATACATATCTTACATATCTTGAATTAGTTATAACTTACAATAAAATGCACTTATGTAAAAATGTACATTGCTTGCCAGTGTTTTGATGGATGAGGCTACTGATTAGACACATCTTTCTGCCAAAGCTACACCCATATTGCATCATTAATGATTTATAGTTTTTGTTTATATGAAGTGGAGCTGAAGCTTAAGGACGCTTGGGAAGAAATCTTAGGATAGGATCCTTCCAGAGTTCCATGCGTTTGCCCTCTCCACCTGGCACAGTTATCCTGCCCATGCCTAATCGGACAGCAATTTTAAAAAAGTAAATTTTTATTGATTTCAGAGATGAAGAGAGAGGGAGAGAGAGATAGAAACATCAATGATGAGAGAGAATTATTGGTAAGCTGTCTCCTGCACCTCCCACCCCCCACTGGGGATTGAGCCCACATGGGGCATGTGCCCCGACGGGTTCATAGGTCAACATTCAACCATGAGCCACACCGGCTTTGCTGACAGCATTTTTTTGGGGGGGGACTTCCCTTCATGTCAAGTCTTTTCCATTTAACTTAGCCTTGATAGACATCTTTCTTTTCCTTTCTATGTTTCATTAGTTTCTGTAAACTCTCCTTAAACCACACGACTCCAATAGCAAGGGCAACTGACATAACTAGGTTTGGGAATAAACTCACGGCACCATCTATATATATAAAAGCCTAAGTGACCGACCGTTAAGACCAGATGACCCGTCGGTAGCTATGATGCACACTGACCACCAGGGGGCAGCCGCTTAACACAGGAGCTGCCCCCTGGTGGTCAGTGCGCTCCCACAGCCAACCTCTCACGGTCCCTCCCCCATACTGGCTGGCCAACCCCGATTGGCCAGGCTAAGGGACCCCACCCATGCACGAATTTGTGCACCGGTCCTCTAGTAGCTAAGAACAAAACCCAGCCTGTCAGAGGAGTTCATGGAAGTTAGAGCAAAGCCAAGACCTGACTTGGGCGGCGAGCAGTACATCACAGGAGGCCTGGTGTGTCTGTTAAACTGAGGTCAGGGTCTTCGCTCAGGCTGCTATAATAATAGCACCTCAGACTGGGTGGTTTAAACAACAGAAATTTATTTCTTTTTAAAAAAAATGTATTTTTATTGATTTCAGATAGGAAGGGAGAGAGAGATAGAAAATCAATGATGAGAGGGAATCATTGTTTGGCTGCCTCCTGCTCGCCTCCTACTGGGGATCCAGCCTGCAACCCGAGCATGTGCCCTTGACCGGAATCGAACCTGGGACCCTTCAGTCCGCAGGCTGACGCTCTATCCACTGAGCCAAACCAGCCAGGGCAGAAATGCATTTCTCACAGTTCTGGAGGGTGGCAGTCTGAGATCTGAATGCCAGCATGCTTAGGTTCTGGTGAAGGCTCTTCCTGGTTTATAGATGCCTGTCTTCTTTCTGTATCCTCACATGGTGGGGCGGGGAGAGAGTGGGGGGAAGGAAGGGAGAGAAAGAGAGAGAGAGGTCTAGTCTCTTATTTTAAGGGCAAGGATCCCATTCATGAGGGCTCCACTGACATGACTTCAGACCGCCCAAAGACCTCACCTGCAAATACCATCACAGCGGGGAGTAGAGCTTCAGATGTGAATGCTGAGGGGGGCTAAACAGCCCATAGCAGATCGTAATCATCAGAAATAACAACAATGACAGCTAACATTGCTTGAGCACTTTCTGTGTGCCAAGCACTGTGTGAATCACTTTCTACACTTCACCCTGCTTAAGCCTCACCAGGACCTGGTGAGGCGGGTGTGGTTGGCTACAAACAGGGAGGCCGATTCCCAGGGAGTTAAGCCATTTTCCCAGGGCCACGCAGCGGTGGGTCTGGGATCGCAAACACCGTGAGGGTGGGAGGGAAATCAGAGCCTCCAGGGGGCCTCCAGGACGGGCAGAGCTGGAAGGGCTGCAGCGAGCGGGTTAGTTAACACAGCGAGGAGGCCCCCGCATGCCAGACAGCGGGGAGTACGAGCGGAGCACTGTGTCCTCGTGGGGAAAACAGATGTTGGATGAGTGAGCAAGCGAATAAGGTCGTTTCCATACAAATATGATGAGAAAAATAAAATAGGCCAATGCCGTAGACGGAGGGTGACTCAGCGGACGTGGTGGTCAGGAGAGTGGCAGGAAGCCATGAGGGCTCAGTGATGAGGAGTAGCGGCCCCGTGGGGATGGGCGAGAAGAGCATCTGAGGCGAAGGGAGCAGCCGTGCAGAGGCCTCGGGCAGGAGCGCATCCGGGTCCTCTGAGGAGCACGGAGGAGGCGGTGTGGCTGCAGTGGAGTGAGCAAGGGCGAGAGAGAGGGGAGAGGAGGGCAGAAGGCCGCTCTGGAGGAGACGGGCTGGAGGACCAAAGAAGCTTCTGGAATCAGTGGCCTGGACAGGCCTGAAAGGATGGGGTGGTTGAATGGGGTGAGGGACCAATGTGGCCCACCACCCACTCTCCTCACCCCACCTCTTCTCTCTGATTCTCTCTCCTCAGGGATCCACGGGCCTGCCTGGCCCCCTGGGACCAATAGGAGAGAAAGGGAGGCGGGTGAGTCGTGAGGGGCAGGGAGGGAAGGGCTTACCTGGGCGACAGCATCAGTGGCTGTGCATGATGGGGGGGCCCTGGGTGTCTGTGTCTATGCCTGGAAGTGCTTGAGGGCATACTTCATCCCATGTGCAATGCAGGACACATGTAGGTGACCCTGCCCGGCATTGTGGCACAGGTGCCTCTGCATACATGTGTGCACGTGTGTCCCGTGTGTCTCTCAGTGCAGATTAGATGGGGCCTGGGTACTGCAGCCTGTGGGCCTGTGACTGAGTGAACGGGGCATGAGCCTGCACACAGTGTGTGATTGTGGACATACATGTGTGTGAGGGGCATGCATATGTGTGTGAAAGGATATGATATACATATGCGTGTATTTCTGTGTACACTGAGCGACTGCGTACACATGCGTGCATTACTCTGCTCTGTGTGCATTGTTGCTGAGTAAATGGACATTGTGTATAGGCACATGAGTGCATGTATGCGTTGTGCTTATCAGGACTGCGTCTTCACATAAACCCATGCATGTATGTGTTTACATTGAGTGTACACGTGTTCAAGGAACATATTGCATGTCGGGCTTCACATGTCAGCCTGAGGCTGCGATCACCCAGTGCTTGTCACGATGGCATGTAGTCATGTGTGCAACTATCATAAAGAGGTGTCCGCGTGGACAAACATGCTTATATGCGTGGGTCCTATAGGTGCAATCCTACATGTCTGTGATCTTTGCGTGACTGTGTGTGTGTGAATGACAGGCTTGGGAATAAATGGTGACAGGCATCTTTCTGGGTCTGTGACTGGGTACCTCTGTGTGTTGGTGTCATGTGTTTGCACTATAACTGCTCCCCCTCCCCTGATTGATCTTCCAGGGGAAGGCCGGGCAGCCGGGACTGGAGGGAGAGCGGGGACTGCCTGTAAGAAATGGGGAGCCTCCCCACCCCACAGGGTCTTGGGGGGCAGGGCTGGAAGGAGGGACTAGGAGAGGGGAGTTGGGGAGGTCAAGAGTGGGCAAGGAAGAGGGTTTGGGTTAAGTCGGTGTCCCTGGTGGGAGAAGAGGGATAGGACCCAGGGGACTTGATCTCATCTCCTAGGCTCCCCCGACCCTCTCACTTCTAATCTTTGCTTCTTTTCTATTCAGGGCTCCCGTGGAGAGAGGGGGCAACCAGGTCCCACAGGGCCACTAGGCCCCAAGGTATGGGGTGGGCGATCAGGCTCCGCAGGCAGACCCTCTGCCCAGGCTCCCCAGTCCCTCCCAGACCCTCCCAGTTGAGTTTGTTCTGTGGCCTGAATCTCATTCACTCTGTCCTAGGGCGATGTGGGCCAGGACGGGGCCCCTGGAATCCCTGGAGAAAAGGTGAGTGAGTGTGAGTGTGTGTGTGTGTGTGTGTGTGTGTGTGTGTGTGTGTGTGTGTGTGTTTCTGGGGAGGAGACAAATCCAGGAGGTAGGGAGACATTATAACGCAGTGGAAAGAGCACAGCCTCTGAGGTCAGAGCCATGAGTTCAAGTCCTACCTTGGCCACTTACCTGCTGTGTGACCTTGGGCAAATCACTGAACCTCTCTGGGCCTCAGTTTTCCCCTCTGCAAGATGGGAATAACCACAGTCCCCACCCCAAGGGCTGCAGTGGAGAATGAAATGACTCCTGTAGGTCGGGCCCTGTGCCCGGCATGCAGAAGGCGCTCAGTGCGTTCTAGCTCTTGTCATTATGTGGAGCTGAGGACAGCCGGGCAAGGGGGGTGAGTAATGACTTCTGGTTCCATTTCAGGGCCTCCCAGGCCTGCAAGGGCCCCCTGGATTCTCTGGGCCAAAGGGTCCCCCCGTAAGTGAGCTCACCCTGGTGAGGGGGGGTGGGAGGGAGCTGGGGTGTGGAGAGGCTCCTTATTGGTGCCTCTACTCTCTCCCACCTTGTCCTTTAGGGCCCTCAGGGGAAAGACGGGCGACCTGGGCACCCTGGACAGAGAGGAGAATTGGTGAGTGACCATTTGACCTCTGACCCCATTGGGCTTTCCATTTCTTGCCCCCCATGTGACTTCTCCTTTTAATTTTTCTTCCCAGGGCTTTCAAGGTCAAACAGGCCCACCTGGTCCAGCCGGCGTCGTGGGTCCTCAGGTCAGAGTGGACCCCACAAGTCCCCCCAGTGTTGTGCCAGTTGGGGGCTATTTGGGGGGGGGAGTAGATCTCAGACAGACCCCCCACCCCAGACCACCTCCGTTCAAGATGCGCCTTCTTCCTCTCCAGGGAAAGACAGGAGAAGCAGGGCCGCTGGGTGAGAGGGGCCCGCCCGGCCCTCCGGGACCTCCTGGTGAGCAAGGTCTCCCGGGACTGGAAGGCAGAGAGGGGGCCAAGGTGAGACCCTGCCTGTGGGAGACCTGGCAGAGGGGCCCCAAAGGTCCCTCAATGGCCCCATGCCCCCTGAGGGCTCAGAATTAGCCCCACAGGGGAGGGCAGGCTCCCAGATTGGGGCGACAACCCTCTCTGAGCCTGACCTTCCTCCTCTGCACTCCTACAGGGGGACCTGGGGCCGCTGGGGCCCCTTGGGAAGGAAGGACCACCTGGACCGCGGGGCTTCCCTGGCCCCCAAGGAGCCCCAGGGGACCCTGTGAGTACCCTTCGGAGCCCTCTTGTGTGTGCTGGGTCCTGAAGCAGAGGAGGAAATGGGGGGCTCAGGGCAGGGACATGGTGTGGCATCCTGGGGGGGGGGGACGACTGTGAAAATAAAGGCACGGCAGCAGGCGGGACCTGGAGGAGACCCCCTCCCCAAACCTCAGTGCCTGGAAGAAGGTGGGAACTATGAGCCCCCCAAAATGAAGAGAGGACCTGGGAGGTACCTGGGGTGTGTGTGTCTTTTGACTGTGAATCATCTCCTCCTTCAGGGACCTACTGGTTTGAAGGGTGACAAGGGCCCCCCGGGTCCCATCGGTGCCAATGTAAGTGCAACCCCATCTGCTGGGTAGGGAGCAGGGTGGAGGAACTTGGGGTGTCTGGAAAGCTGGGCATTGTCATTATGAAGTCCACAATTTTTGGAGTCAGACAGGCCTGGGCCACATCCAACTCTGTCACTCACTGGCCGGGCAGTCATGTCACTCTGAGCCTCAGTTTCCTCATCTGTAACATAGCCCATCTCATAGGTTATCACATAACTCAACCAGATGATCGCTCTGACACATGCTCACCTGTGTGCCAGACAAAAACATATAAAACCTTCTTTTCAGCCCTAGCTGGTTTGGCTCAGTGGGTAGAGCATTGGCCTGCGGACTGAAGGGTCCTCGGTTCGATTCCAGTCAAGGGCACATACCGGGTTGTGGGCTCAATCCCCAGTGGAGGGCATGCAGGAGGCAGCCGATCAATGATTCTCTCTCATCATTGATGTTTTTCTCTCTCTCTCCCTCTCCCTTCCTCTCTGAAATCAATAAAAATATATTTAAAATAACAACAACAACAAAAAACAAAACCCTTCTTTCTCCTGGAGGTTACGTTTTAGTTGGGGAGACGAGCAATGAGCAATGATGAATGTCCCCAAACAAAGCAGCAGAGAGGGGGGAAGAGCAGCTGAGATAGGCTGGTCAGGGGAGGCCTCCTGAGAAGGAGGATTTGAGTTGGGACCTGCGGAGGTGAGGAAGGAGCCCTGTGGATGTGCAGAGAAAGGCATTCCGGGGGAGGGACAGCATGTGCAAAGGCCCTGAGGCTGGACCGTGCCTGGCTTATTGGAGGAACCAGCATGGCGACCTTGTGGCTGGAGGGGAGTGAGCCAGGGTGAGAGTAGGAGGAGATGAGGGCAGGGGGAGGTTGTGCAGGACCTGGTGGGCTGCCAGGAGGACTTCTCTCTCTTTCTTATTTTTGTCTGAGGAGGAAGGCCTGAGGGCTGTGGTTAGAGGAGGCACTTGCCCCGACTTAGGTGTTCACAGCGCCCTCTGCCCCTGCTCTTTGGGGAACCGATTGGATAAGTGCTGGTGATCGCTTAAACTCAGGGCTTGGCAGCTTGAAAAACCTCCAGAAATGAGAACTACTCTTATTGTTATATTTCCTGACCCCTGTTTTCAGGGCTCCCCTGGGGAGCGTGGGCCTGTGGGCCCCGCAGGAGGCATTGGGCTTCCGGGCCAAAGTGGAGGCCAAGGCCCTGTTGGCCCTGCAGGCGAGAAGGGGTCCCCGGTAAGTGCTCTGCCCTCCCCATTCCACACACCAGGACCCCACTCCTGCCCTAGCCCGACGTCCCTCATCTGCTCCCACATCAGGGTGAACGTGGTCCCCCTGGCCCCACTGGCCAAGATGGGATCCCAGGGCCGCTGGGGCTTCCAGGCCCCCCCGGAGCTGCCGGGCCTTCGGGCGAGGAAGGGGACAAGGTGAGAGTTCATGGAGAGGGAGGGGCTGGAGAAGGCGGGGGAGGGGGGCTGAGGGGCGGGGGTCCTTCCTCATCCTGTTTCCTCTGCAGGGGGAAGTGGGCGCCCCTGGTCACAAGGGGAGCAAAGGCGATAAGGGGGATGCCGTAAGTGGGGGCCCCACTTGGGGGTGAGTCCTCAGGGAGCGGGGAGGGATGTGGAGATGGACGGGGCAGAGGGACGGAGGGGAGGCCATGGAGCTTCCTGCCTCCCCGAGCCCCATCTTCACACCTGCAAGTAACAGAAGCCACTCACGCTGCCTGAAATGAAGGGGCCCACAGAGTCGCTGGGGCCCCAGGAGGGCGGGAGGGCGCTGGGGCAGTTCCTCTCTCCTCTGCCTTTCCTTGGTGGCATGTCATTCTCTCTGGCTGTGACTCTGCACGGCTCCGGGGCGGCGCCTCCCCAGCTTCCCTTTGGGGCTTCAGCCACCGCTGCCAGAACCAGTCCCTGGTGCTGGGGGGACGTCTGGGGAACAGCCGGAGGGGCCGCGCTGAGGACAGATGTCTGTGTCTGAGCCGTCAGCTGGTGGCTGGGAAGACAGGGCTAGGGTCTGTCTTGTCATTTTAAGGATCATGGGGGTCACATGGCTTCCTGGTGGGGGCAGTGGGTGGGGGACAATTATTGACATCTCCAGTGCCACCCCCCAATCTTGACCTTGAGGGATTTTCAACTCTGTTTCCTCCTCCAGGGCCCACCGGGACCAACAGGGATACGGGGTCCTGTGGGACACCCAGGTTCCCCGGTAGGTGCTCCTGGCTCTGTGACCATCCCCTGGGTCCCCGGGGGGGAAGGGACAGTGTCCTACATCTGGACTCAGGCCCAGACTCAATTCCAACCCTAATCTCCTCCATGTTGGCAACCAGTATGCGCTCATCCCAGAACCTGGCTCAATCCAGAACCTCAGCCCCAATCTCAACCCTGCTTGAGACCTTAACCTCAATCCCAACGCACACTTTGTCTTCAAATGCCTCATTAGCCAAACCCTGACCCAGTCCTACCCAAACCCCAATCCCGACCCACCCTGCAATGCTGACCTCAAACCTGAGGTCAAACGTTGAATCAGGCCTTGGCCTCAACCTCAAGCCCAACCCTAAATTCCATCTCAACCCCATTTGAACCCTGCTCATGATCTTGACCTTAATCTGAACCTGACTCATCACCCGATGTCCATCTCAAAACTTTGACTCAACCCTTGAACTCGTTCCCAAACTCTGACCCTTAACCCACACCCCTAACTCCAAACCTAACCTTGACCCTCCCCACAGTTAATCCCAACCCTGATTCCAACCATCAACCTCAATCCTGACTTTGACCCCGAGCCTGTTTCCAACCATTGACCTGGCCCCTAACGTTGCCTGGCCCTCTTCCTCTCCCAGGGAGCAGACGGGGCTCAGGGACGCCGGGGACCCCCAGGCCTCTTTGGGCAGAAAGGAGATGATGGCGTGAGAGGCTTCGTGGGGGTGATTGGCCCCCCTGGCCTGCAGGTGGGTGTCTGAGTTTGGGGGTATAGCCTCTGGTTCCCCACACCCTATGCCCCAATTTTGCTTCTTTGTTCCACAGGGACTGCCAGGCCCGCCTGGAGAAAAGGGGGAGGTTGGAGACGTGGGGTCCATGGTATGGATAATGGGGAGGAGGGTGGGAGGGGGAGGGTAGTGGCAGGGGGAGGGTGACCATTAGATTGATGTTGGGCGGTATCACAAGACACATTGCCATTTTAAGGATCATGGGGGTCGCAAGCATCAAGGTGGGGTTTGTGGTTACTGGAGCCTTTCGGAGGGGCATGGGGTCACTTGATGCTACTCTGACTGTCCCACAGGGTCCCCATGGAGCTCCAGGTCCTCGGGGTCCCCATGGCCCGAGTGGATCAGAGGTGAGGACTCTGGGGCTGGGGGAGGGCTTCAGAGGGGGGGCCATCTATTTCCCAAGAAGGGGAGGTTGGGGTCCCAGTCTCACTTCTGTCCCTTGTGGTCCTCCAGGGCTCTCCAGGGCTGCCTGGAGGAGTTGGTCAGCCCGGTGCTGTGGGTGAGAAGGTGAGAGAGAGGGGACTCCACAGGGTTGGGGAGGCACAACCAGTTCTGATTGGGGGTGGCTGTTCTGGGGAGCCTTTCCCTGTCTCCCAACATTGAACCCTCACTTCGCCTCCTGTAGGGTGAGCCAGGGGAGGCTGGAGACCCAGGACTTCCCGGAGCCCCAGGCATCCCAGTGAGTGACTGTTTTCTGTGCCCCTGCACCCATCCCAGGGAACCCCTGGCTTTTGGGGACCTCAGGCCACCTTGACCTCTGGGCAGTCCTAAGTCACCCACTTAGGAACACGTGGGCACCCCGGCTTATCTTGATGATAGGGCCTTGGAAGGTGTCAGTGCTACATACAGGTTGTACACTGCACAAGGGTGTGGGGCCGAGGGGTAGATGGGGGCCCAGGTCTAACATAAGCCCTGGTTTGGGGATGAGCTTCCCACAGGGGACCCCTTTTCTAATTCACTGAAGGGTGACACATGGGTAGCCCAGTGGTCGGCAAACTCATTAGTCAACAGAGCCAAATATCAACAGTACGACGATTGAAATTTCTTTTGAGAGCCAAATTTTTTAAACTTAAACTTCTTCTAACGCCACTTCTTCAAAATAGACTCGCCCAGGCCGTGGTATTTTGTGGAAGAGCCACACTCAAGGGGCCAAAGAGCCGCATGTGGCTCGCGAGCCACAGTTTGCTGACCACGGGGCTAGACCAACCTTGCCCATGACCTCTAGGCAACGGGACTGTCCTGATCCCTGACTCCTATAAGTCCTAGATCCCCTTGACTTCCTACCCTTGGGAAGTCTAGGCTACTCTGACCCCTGACTCCAGGAAAATCCCAGACCACCCGGATTCCTAAATCCAGGCATGCTAACCTTGACCCCTGGAGAGTCCAGGCTCTTCTGACTTCTGTTTCTGCCAAGGGGCCCAGGGGAGAAGTTGGTGAAAAGGGGGACACAGGCCCATCTGGGGCTGCAGGACCCCCAGGCAAGAAGGGCCCCCCTGGAGAAGATGGAGCCAAAGGGAATGTGGTGAGTCCTGGGGCAGGAGGAGGGAGAGCTGGGGGAGGGGCACTCGTGTTTACTCAAACCCGCTCCTGTGTGCAGATTCCATGAGCAACCCAGAACATGGCTGAGTGAATGGTCCAATGATTGATTGAATGAATGAATCGACATGAAAATACAGTGGTGCTATGTCATTGTGGGGGTGACACTTGCTTCCACATGGGATTATTCTAACAGTGCTGGGAACGGCAAGGTGGAGCTTGGTGCTGATGTGGGATGTGCCGTCAGGCCGAGGCTGAGACCCTCCTGCCATAGAGGGGGGGTCGGCTTGGGTGGAGGGCAGCGAGGAGCGAGGAGCGTCAGAGTCAGTGGGACCTCCATTTGGATCTCCCCCCCCCCCCCGCCCCGCTGTGTCCCTCTGGGTCAGTCCATCTGTGAGTCCTGAGCCGGGAGGCCGCTGGGAGGATGAAGTGAGATGATGCATGTCAGGTTCTTAGCTCAGCACCTGCCTCCATTAAACACTAGCATGTTCTCTCGACTGGGGTGGAAATGTTGTGTTTTGTTCACCGTGTATCCCCAGCAACCAGAACTGTGCCTGGCACCATTTATCTGTTAAATGCATGCATGAATGAATGTGCAATAATTCTGAGATGTGATTATTCATCATTCTGTGTTCCAGGGCCCCAGAGGGCTCCCAGGAGATCCAGGACCCCCTGGAGACCCTGGAGTTTCGGTGGGTGTGAGCCTTCCTGTCCCCACCAAACCCATCAAATTCCCTAATTCTCACAGGTTCCCACTCACCCCTACTTACTCCCATAAGCCCCCATTCACACCCTCAGGCCCCCACTCACACCCACAGACCTGGTGTCCTCATCTCCCCACCCCCTGGACCTAGAGAAGGTCATTGGAACAAATAACCTTCATTATCCTCCAAGCCTCACCCCCAAATTCTCATGTGCCCCCATGAGCCCTTTCAACTCTGTTCCCTCCCTCCCACCACAGGGTCTAGATGGTCCCCCAGGGGAGAAAGGAGACCCCGGTGATGTTGGAGGACCGGTGAGTGAGGGAACAGGATGTGATGCTGGGACAAGGGGCAGGGCTGGTGAGGAGGCGCATTGGGTGGCCAGAGGAGTGGGTTGTGCGATACCCAGGGCCCTGTAGGTGAGCCTGCTTTGCCTCTCTGGGGCCTCACCATGACTGTGAGGAGCTTGAGGGAGGAAGCAGGAGAGGGCTGGTGCTGGGTGATGTTTGGGTAAGGCTGTCTTTGGGTCAGAGGCATGCTGAAACGTAGTCGTGCTCAACCAATGTTAGCGAATTCTCTTCTGGTGTTATAATCTCCACAGGGTCCGCCTGGTGCTTCTGGGGAGCCCGGCCCCCCAGGGCCCCCTGGAAAGAGGGTGAGTGATGACCTGCCTCCTGGCTCCCCTGGCTCCAACCTTATCCCACTTACCCCCTCAGCCCCCCACTCACCCCCACAGGCCCACAAGTCCCCACTTACCCCCACAGACTCCCACTCACCTCCGAAGACCCCCATTCACCCCCACAGATCCCCACTCACTCACACAACCTCACACTCATCCCTAAAGGGCCCTCTCTAACTGTCTCTCTCTTCTCAGGGTCCTCCTGGCCGCTTGGGTCGAGAAGGCAGAGAAGGGGAGAAAGGGGCCAAGGTGAGTGCCCCCTGCCCAGGGAAGGGTCCCTGCCCTGACCCCTCAGCCAGCAGTTGGGCCATCAGAATGGGGAGGGGCCTGGTGACCACCATGGGTGCCCTAATTCCCTCCCCCTCCCTGAAGATTCTTGGTTAGAGGTCAGGAGGCAGGTGCATCCTGACTCTGCCCCCTCCCTTGCCCCATCCATTTTAGGGGGAGCCAGGTCCTGATGGGCCCGTAGGGAGGACAGGCCCCGTGGGGGCTCGAGGGCCCCCTGGACGTGTTGGGCCTGAAGGTCTTCGAGGGATCCCTGGCCCTGTGGTGAGTGGGGCAGGAATAGGGGTGGGTGGGGGTGGGGTCAGGACCTCCCTGTGTGCGCACATTTTTAATTTCTTATCGCAGTTGGGAGGGGCTGGCCTTGGTTGGGGTCGGGCGTCCACACTGGGTTCTGGCTGGGTGCAGCTCCCCATGTTCTGTTTCATCCCAGGGTGAACCAGGCCTCCTGGGACCTCCTGGACAGATAGGCCCTCCTGGTCCCCTGGTAAGAGACTTCTTTGTCCCTGAGGCTCTGGCTCAAGAACCACTCAGTGACCATCGAATGACCATGGGTGCTGATGACCCCTCACTGACTGTCTGCAGGTCTACCCTGACCATGATTACCATCTACCCTGACCACTTATCTTGATGGTCTACACTGACCACAGTGCCCCTCCATCTTTATAGGCCAACATGACTGTCAGTCTTGATAGTCTACACTGGCCACCACGCTGATCTCCACCACTGAGCATCCATATTGGCCACCCTCCAGCCTATCCCTTCATTACCCCTTGTCATCCCTCCTCGCTCCTGACCATCCCCATGATCATATCCCTAGCAATTCCCTTTGAAGTCTGGGAAATTTCCCATTTGACCACCCCCAATCACCAACATGGATCTTAAGATTTTATGTTTGAGTCTCATCAAGTGATGCTCCTTCTCCATCCAGGGGCCCTCTGGCCTCCCAGGGCTGAAGGGAGATGCTGGCCTCAAGGGGGAAAAGGTAAGAATACCTCCTTCCGTTATTTCCCTCCATCATGCACCTCCATTTCCATTGGGGTCTCCTCTGTTCCCAGAATGCATTACCCCAAGGTTCTAGGAGAAAAACCTCCCAGCACCCCCTTTTCTTCCCTCCCCACATGCCTCCTTTGTCCTCCAGGGCCACATTGGATTAATTGGCCTCATTGGCCCCCCTGGGGAAGCTGGTGAGAAAGGGGATCAGGGGTTGCCAGGCGTGCAGGGCCCTCCTGGCCCCAAGGGAGAACCGGTGAGTATGTCTTGCTCCAAGTGGGAAGAATGTGTTCAAAGGAGGGGACGGTTGGGGAGGCAGAGATGGGCTTGTTTGTAGGCTGTGGGGGTGAGGGAAGCCTGCGTCTGAAATGATAGGGGTTGTGTCTGGGGAAAATGGGGTCCTATCTGGGAACCTGAAGGCTGGAGGCTGTGTCTTGAGGGAACTGGAGGCTTTTCTGGAACATGGAGATGAACCCTGTCAGTGATGACCCTGATATCCTTTCTCCAGGGTCTCCCGGGTCCCAGTGGCTCTCTGGGCCCTCCTGGGCCCCCAGGCGTAGCAGTGAGTATGAAGGGTCTGTGAGGTGGGGGTTACCACGGTGAGCCAGCCAGGACTCCATCTCTCTCTGTCTCTACCCCACAGGGCCCTCTGGGACAGAAGGGCTCAAAGGGGGGGCCGGTAAGTACTCCCTCTCCCTGGGCTCCCACATTTCAGTTCCCCACCCCTCCACTGCACCAGAACCCTCAATAATTCCTTTGCATCCATTCATTTGTTTAGTCATTCAGTCACACATTCAACACGTACCATTGTATTTCATCAAATCTAAGCCGCCATCAGTTGTAAGATACACCATTATTTTATAAACTGCTATAGATGAAAACAATTCTGCCAAAGAATTATGACTTGCCAGAGATGTTAAGATGCTGATTTCAGAGATGTTGAAACATAGAAGGAAAATGTGTGCTTTATTCTTGGTGCTGAAGTTGCATGCCCCTGCCCCAGGGCTCTGTGTGTGTGTGCATACATGATTGTGTTGGCAGGAAGGGGTCTCCATAAACAGAGTTTACTCCCAAGTGACTTCTCCCTACAGGGATCTCTCGGCCCCCGTGGAGACACTGGCCCGCCAGGCCCCCCGGGTCCCCCGGTAAGTTCCCCAGGGATGAGGGTTGGAGTGTACCCACTGGTTCTCCCAGTGCTCAGAACCAGGTGGGGCACCCAGATGTTCAGGGGAGGCAGGGCACACACCAGATGTTCATAGGAGGCAGGGCACACACCAGATGTTCAGGAGAGGCAGGGCACACACCAGATGTTCAGGGGAGGCAGGGCACACACCAGATGTTCATAGGAGGCAGGGCACACACCAGATGTTCAGGGGAGGCAGGGCACACACCAGATGTTCAGGGTAGGCAGGGCACACACCAGATGTTCAGGGGAGGCAGGGCACACACCAGATGTTCAGAGGAGGCAGGGCACACACCAGATGTTCAGGGGAGGCAGGGCACACACCAGATGTTCAGAGGAGGCAGGGCACACACCAGATGTTCAGGGGAGGCAGGGCACACACCAGATGTTCAGGGGAGGCAGGGCACACACCAGATGTCCAGGGGAGGCAGGGCACACACCAGATGTTCAGGGGAGGCAGGGCACACACCAGATGTTCAGGGGAGGCAGGGCACACACCAGATGTTCAGGGGAGGCAGGGCACACACCAGATGTTCAGGGGAGGCAGGGCACACACCAGATGTTCAGGGGAGGCAGGGCACCCACCAGATGTTCAGGGGAGGCAGGGCACCCACCAGATGTTCAGGGGGGGCAGGGCACACACCAGATGTTCAGAGGAGGCAGGGCACACACCAGATGTTCAGGGGAGGCAGGGCACCCACCAGATGTTCAGGGGGGGCAGGGCACACACCAGATGTCCAGGGGAGGCAGGGCACATACCAGATGTCCAGGGGAGGCAGGGCACACACCAGATGTCCAGGGGAGGCAGGGCACACACCAGATGTTCAGGGGAGGCAGGGCACACACCAGATGTTCAGGGGAGGCAGGGCACACACCAGATGTTCAGGGGAGGCAGGGCACACACCAGATGTTCAGGGGAGGCAGGGCACCCACCAGATGTTCAGGGGAGGCAGGGCACCCACCAGATGTTCAGGGGAGGCAGGGCACACACCAGATGTTCAGGGGAGGCAGAACACACCAGATGTTCAGGGGAGGCAGGGCACACACCAGATGTTCAGTGGAGGCAGGGCACACACCAGATGTTCAGGGGAGGCAGGGCACACACCAGATGTTCAGGGTAGGCAGGGCACACACCAGATGTTCAGGGGAGGCAGAACACACCAGATGTTCAGGGAGGCAGGGCACACACCAGATGTTCAGGGGAGGCAGGGTCCACACCACATGTCCAGGGTAGGCAGGGCACACACCAGATGTTCAGGGGAGGCAGGGCACACACCAGATGTTCAGGGGAGGCAGGGCACACACCAGATGTTCAGGGGAGGCAGGGCACACACCAGATGTTCAGGGGAGGCAGGGCACACACCACATGTACAGGGGAGGCAGGGCACCCACCAGATGTTCAGGGGAGGCAGGGCACACACCAGATGTTCAGGGGAGGCAGGGCACACACCAGATGTTCAGGGGAGGCAGGGCACACACCAGATGTTCAGGGAGGCAGGGCACACACCAGATGTTCAGGGGGGGCAGGGCACACACCAGATGTTCAGGGGAGGCAGGGCACACACCAGATGTTCAGTGGAGGCAGAACACACCAGATGTTCAGGGGAGGCAGGGCACACACCACATGTCCAGGGTAGGCAGGGCACACACCAGATGTTCAGGGGAGGCAGAACACACCAGATGTTCAGGGAGGCAGGGCACACACCAGATGTTCAGGGGAGGCAGGGCACACACCACATGTCCAGGGGAGGCAGGGCACACACCAGATGTTCAGGGGAGGCAGGGCACACACCAGATGTTCAGGGGAGGCAGGGCACACACCAGATGTTCAGGGGAGGCAGGGCACACACCAGATGTTCAGGGGAGGCAGGGCACACACCAGATGTTCAGGGGAGGCAGGGCACACACCAGATGTTCAGGGGAGGCAGGGCACACACCAGATGTTCAGGGAGGCAGGGCACACACCAGATGTTCAGGGGAGGCAGAACACACCAGATGTTCAGGGGAGGCAGGGCACACACCAGATGTTCAGGGGAGGCAGGGCACACACCAGATGTTCAGGGGAGGCAGGGCACACACCAGATGTTCAGGGGGAGGCAGGGCACACACCAGATGTTCAGGGGAGGCAGGGCACACACCAGATGTTCAGGGGAGGCAGGGCACACACCAGATGTTCAGGGGAGGCAGAACACACCAGATGTTCAGGGGAGGCAGGGCACACACCAGATGTTCAGTGGAGGCAGGGCACACACCAGATGTTCATAGGAGGCAGGGCACACACCAGATGTTCAGGGGAGGCAGGGCACACACCAGATGTCCAGGGTAGGCAGGGCACACACCAGATGTTCAGGGGAGGCAGGGCACACACCAGATGTCCAGGGGAGGCAGGGCACACACCAGATGTTCAGGGGAGGCAGGGCACACACCAGATGTTCAGGGGAGGCAGGGCACACACCAGATGTTCAGGGGAGGCAGGGCACACACCAGATGTTCAGGGGAGGCAGGGCACACACCAGGTGTTCAGGGAGGCAGGGCACACACCAGATGTTCAGGGGAGGCAGGGCACACACCAGATGTTCAGGGAGGCAGGGCACCCACCAGATGTTCAGGGGAGGCAGGGCACACACCAGATGTTCAGGGAGGCAGGGCACCCACCAGATGTTCAGGGGAGGCAGGGCACACACCAGATGTTCAGGGAGGCAGGGCACCCACCAGATGTTCAGGGGAGGCAGGGCACACACCAGATGTTCAGGGAGGCAGGGCACACACCAGATGTTCAGGGGAGGCAGGGCACACACCAGATGTTCAGGGAGGCAGGGCACCCACCAGATGTTCAGGGGAGGCAGGGCACACACCAGATGTTCAGGGAGGCAGGGCACCCACCAGATGTTCGGGGGAGGCAGGGCACCCACCAGATGTTCAGGGGAGGCAGAACACACCAGATGTTCAGGGGAGGCAGGGCACCCACCAGATGTTCAGGGGAGGCAGGGCACCCACCAGATGTTCAGGGGAGGCAGGGCACACACCAGATGTTCAGGGGAGGCAGGGCACACACCAGATGTTCAGGGGAGGCAGGGCACACACCAGATGTTCAGGGGAGGCAGGGTACACACCAGATGTTCAGGGGGGGCAGGGCACACACCAGATGTTCATAGGAGGCAGGGCACACACCAGATGTTCAGGGGAGGCAGGGCACACACCAGATGTTCAGGGGAGGCAGGGCACACACCAGATGTTCAGAAGAGGCAGGGCACACACCAGATGTTCATAGGAGGCAGGGCACACACCAGATGTTCAGGGGAGGCAGGGCACACACCAGATGTTCAGGGTAGGCAGGGCACACACCAGATGTTCAGGGGAGGCAGGGCACACACCAGATGTTCAGGGGAGGCAGGGCACACACCAGATGTTCAGGGGAGGCAGGGCACACACCAGATGTTCAGGGGAGGCAGGGCACCCACCAGATGTTCAGGGGAGGCAGGGCACACACCAGATGTTCAGGGGAGGCAGGGCACACACCAGGTGTTCAGGGAGGCAGGGCACACACCAGATGTTCAGGGGAGGCAGAACACACCAGATGTTCAGGGGAGGCAGGGCACCCACCAGATGTTCAGGGGAGGCAGGGGACCCACCAGATGTTCAGGGGAGGCAGGGGACACACCAGATGTTCAGGGGAGGCAGGGCACACACCAGATGTTCAGGGGAGGCAGGGCACACACCAGATGTTCAGGGGAGGCAGGGCAGACACCAGATGTTCAGGGGAGGCAGGGCACACACCAGATGTTCATAGGAGGCAGGGCACACACCAGATGTTCAGGGGAGGCAGGGCACACACCAGATGTTCAGGGGAGGCAGGGCACACACCAGATGTTCAGGGGAGGCAGGGCACACACCAGATGTTCAGGGGAGGCAGGGCACACACGAGATGTTCAGGGGAGGCAGGGCACACACCAGATGTTCAGGGGAGGCAGGGTCCACACCACATGTCCAGGGTAGGCAGGGCACACACCAGATGTTCAGGGGAGGCAGAACACACCAGATGTTCAGGGAGGCAGGGCACACACCAGATGTTCAGGGGAGGCAGGGCACACACCAGATGTTCAGGGGAGGCAGGGCACACACCAGATGTTCAGGGAGGCAGGGCACACACCAGATGTTCAGGGGAGGCAGGGCACACACCAGATGTTCAGGGGAGGCAGGGCACACACCAGATGTTCAGGGGAGGCAGGGCACACACCAGATGTTCAGGGGAGGCAGGGCAGATACCAGATGTTCAGGGGAGACAGGTGCTTTGAAAGCTGAAGAGGGATCTGGGCTGTGTGTGTGGAGAGATTAGGGGGATATCCATGGAACGCTGACTGGGCCTTCTCTCCAATCCATCCTTCCTCCCCGTCTCTCTCTCCAACTCTTCTGTCTCTCCTGGCCTTTCTCTGTCTTTGTCTCAATTACTTCTCTCTCTCTCTCTCTCTCTCTCTCTCTCTCTCTCTCTCTCTCTCTCTCTCGCTCTCTCGCTCTCTCGCTCTCTCGCTCTCTCGCTCTCTCTCCCCCCTGTACTTCTGTCTCTCCCAACTCTGTGTTTTCTGTCTCTGTCCCGCCTGTGGGTCTCTCTGACTCCATCTCCCCCTGTCCCTGTTCTGTCTGACCCTCCTCTGAATCTCCCCCTCACCTTTCTCATCTGGCCCGCCCTTGTCTCTCTGCCTCCCGTGTCTCTTCCATTTCTGCCTGGCTCTCTCCCTGTCTCTCCCTCCCTGGTCTCTGCTCTCCATCCCCACCTCTGCTCAGGGTCCGTCCTCGGAGCTGCACGGGCTGCGCCGGCGCCGGCGCTCGGTCCCCGGCCCGCGGGTGCTGGAGGCCCCGGAGGGCGGCCTGGAGGAGGTGCTGGCCTCTCTCACGTCGCTGAGCTTGGAGCTGGAGCAGCTGCGGCGCCCTCCCGGCACTGCCCAGCGCCCGGGTCTCGTGTGCGGCGAGCTGCACCGCAACCACCCGCACCTGCCGGACGGTGAGGTCCTGCCCCGCCCCGGGCGGGCGGGGAGCCGTCGGGGCCCGCCCCCTCACCGCCCCCTCACCGCCCCCTGGCTCTGCCGCAGGGGAATACTGGATTGACCCCAACCAGGGCTGCGCGCGAGACGCCCTCAGGGTTTTCTGCAACTTCACGGCCGGAGGAGAGACCTGCCTGTACCCCGACAAGAAGTTTGAGACCGTGAGTGCCCCTGGGGGCGTTCGTGCGCGGAGGAACGGGGACTGGTCCCGCCTCTCCCCACCCCCCCCACCCCGCCCGCCAACACAGGCTTTGTCAGGGATCTTAGCCTTCCTTCAACCAGCGTCTATTGAGCATCTAGTGTGTGCCAAGTGCTGGGGCTACAAACCTCCCCCTCACCCCCCCGCGCTTTTATGGAGCTTGCCTTCTCTGAGGAAGACAGGCAAGAAAACCTAGCAAAGAAATCACGAATGGGGGCAAACCTTTAAGTAATGCTTACCTGTGTCAGGCCCGCTCTGATCACTTAGCTGCATTCACTTATGGAGCCCTAACCACCAGATGTGCTAGCTCTGTCTTCATCCCCCAGACAGGGAAACTGAGGCACAGAGAGGTGGCCAGGTTACCCAGGACAGTCTGCCTCCAGAGTCCCAGCCCTTAACCACCAGGCTACTGCCTCCTCTGACCTGCTATCTTATAAGCCCCGTGGGCTCACTGTCCTCCAGGCTGCAGGCCGAGAGCTGACATCAGCGGGTCCCCCAGAAATCCCGGGCTCCTCCATCAGGCAGCCCTGAGCCTAACCGCCTCTCACACCGAGCACACCAGGCAGCAGCACCAGCTCTGGACCGCCTGGATTGGAATCCGAGCCTGTCACCTCGGTGTTTTAATCTGTAAAATGGGCATAAGCAAGAACCTACCCCTACAGGGTGGCTGTGCAATCGCAGTACTGATGCACATATCAGGAGATACTCATTAAACACTGACTTGGTACTGCTATCTCTACTGCAAGCAAAACACGCAGCCAGCATAGGTCCTACAAAAATGCACGGCAATGTTCTTCTGATATATTATTATTTTTAACTGGTCAGAGTCCTGGGTTAGTGGCACTCAGACCTCCTGGGTACAGGGGCTGGAATGCAGGACTTGATCTCTAAACAGTTGCTGACATCCCAGGCCCTGCTCCCACACCAGCTCACCTTCCTCCTGCTCAGACAGAAGCGGGAGAGGGAGTGAGGAAGGTTCTAGGTTTGGGCTCCCCAGACTTTGGGCAAGTCATTTATTGAGGAGGTGATCCCAGGAGGCAGCAGGAGGGGACAGGAGGCTGCGGGAGGGATGGAGAGAGGCAGCGGGTATTGTTAAGATGTCACCCATGAGCACCCGAGGCTCGGTTCCACTGAGGACTTCTGGGAAATGTGGAGAGCAAGCACCGGGAAGCTGTCCCACCTGGGCAGACAGGGAGCCCGGGCATTCAGCCACCACCTCTTCACCTCTTGTCAGTCATCAGTTGAGGGCGGCCTCAGAGGGCGGGCCCCCTCCCCTTGGGCCTTGCCCTGTGCACCAGCCAAGCCCACTCCCATGGCTAGACAACGGCCCGACAGTCCCAGATACTTACAACCTGCAGCCCTCATGGATGGGAGGTAGATGCAGAAAGGACATGGTGGGCGCCTGCTACTGACCCTCCCTCCCTTTCCCAGGTGAAACTGGCTTCCTGGTCCAGGGAAAAGCCTGGAAGCTGGTATAGCACGTTCCGTCGAGGGAAGAAGGTGAGTTGCTGAAGGCTGAGGGGGCAGATGGTGTGAAAAGTGTGGGAACCAGTGTGTGGTGTCGGGAGAGCGGTTTCGAGGGGTGAGAGGAACAGGACAGACTTGCCTCTGCCTTGTTGGTGAGCTGTAGGCTGGGGAGGGAGGTGAGTGGGGCCGCATCAGATGTGTGGTGGGGGAAGCACGGGGCATGGTGGAAACCCAGAGTTAGCGCTGGAAGGACCTGAGGCTCCCTGAGCGAAGTCACAGCTCAGCTGAGACCGAAAGAGTGAGCTGGGTTGGCAAGTTCAGGACGACAAGAAAAAGCGTTGCAGGCAAGGGAACAGCATGTGCAAAGGCCCAGAGTCAAGAGGGGGGCTGGTGAATTTAAAGAGGAAAAAGCCACGTGCTCCGCTTCAGAGAGTGCAAGGGGGAACGTGGTTAGAGAAGAGGCTGGGAGGTTGGGGAAGGCTAGGCCCATCTCCCCAGAAAGACCCGTGGGCAGTAGGGAGCCATGGGACGTGTTTAAGAGAGGGAGGGGCCCAGAGCAAATCTCTGTGTTAGAAAAATGCCTCTGGGGCTGCTGGCGGTGGTTGTTGAGCCTGGAGCCTGGGAGACCAGGAAGAGACAGATGTGTTGATCCAGGAGCGGGGGGAAGGGGTCCAGGCTGGGGCTGCTGCTATGGGGATAGAGAGGAGGGCACGACTTGGAACAATATCAACGAGGGCAGGCTAGTAGGACCTAGTAACTGATGAGCTGCAGGGGAGGGAGGAGACAGGTATGGCCCGGTTCCTGATTGGGGGATAGGATGTCTGCTGAGATGCTGAGATATGTGAGAAGACCAGGTTGAAGGGGCGAGGGATCTTGGGTTCAGTTTGGGACTCCTTTATGGAACGTATATTTATATGCTGAGCACTGGGAACATAGCAGCAAATTAAACACAGCTCTTGACTTCATGAAGTTGATATCCTCCTGGGAATATAACCAAGGAAACAGACGGTCCAAGGAAACAAATAAAGCTGTGGTATAATGTAAGTCGGTGTCTTGGTTTGGATTCCTCTCAAATCTAGGAGGTGATTCCAGAAAATATCAGCCGGGGAAAGTGGACATAAGACAGGAAAGAGAAGGAATTCAAAGAATGCATTATGGGGCGCGTTGTCTCAAGCCAGCGATATGTTCATAATATACTTTATTGAACCCAATATATCCAGAGTATTGGCAGAGCAATATGAAGATCATGGAGGCATTTTACATTTTTTTTTTTTCATAGAAGTTCTTCAGAGTCTTGTGCATATTTCACCTTCACAGGACATTGTAATCTGGAAGCTAAATTTCATCGGAAATGCTTGATCTGTACTTAGCTTTCATAAAACCTGCAGTTGGGAAAGTAGATCCCCATACTCAGTTTGTCCCAAGCCTAAGTTTTCAGATAACTGGGTGGAGGCTAAGTTAAGAGCTAGGAATTGAAGAATTTGAATTAAATAATGAAATGAAAAATTAAACTTAAACAAAGTCAAAAAATACTTTCTCAGTCTCATCAGCCATATTTTTCTTTTGGGTTAATCCTCACCTGAGGCTATTTCTTCCATTGCTTTTCAGAGACAGTGGGAGGGAGTGAGGGAGGGGGAGAAAGAGAGAGAGAGAAACATCGATGTGAGAGAGACACACGGACTGGTTGCCTTCTGCACACGCCTCCGCCACCCGCTCCTTGACTGGGGAGGCGGGGAGCGAACCTGCAACCCAGGCACATGCCCTTGACCAGGTAATCCAACCCGAGACCCTTCAGGGCATGGGCCCATGCTCTAACCACTGAGCACCCTGGCCAGGGCTCGTCAGCCACATTTTAAGCGCTCCATAGCCGCCGTGCCCAAGGGCTCACAAGAGAGCGATGAAGGGCGGGCTGGCTGGGCCAAGGGGGCGCCCTCACCTGCTGCTCCTTCCCACCCCAGTTCTCCTACGTGGACGCCGATGGCTCCCCGGTGAGCGTGGTGCAGTTGACCTTCCTGAAGCTGCTGAGCGCCAGCGCCCGCCAGAGCTTTGCCTACTCCTGCCAGAACGCGGCTGCCTGGCTGGATGCGGCCGCCGGCGACCACAGCCGCTCCCTTCGCTTCCTCGGCACCAACGGAGAGGAGCTGTCCTTCAACCAGACGGCAGCAGCCACCGTCACCGTCCCTTACGATGGCTGCCAGGTAAGGGAGAGGGGCAGGGGCTGGCCCGGCAGGGAGGGGAGGCCCCGCTCCCCCTGCCCTCCCAGACTCCCCGTCTGTGTCTTCCCACCGCCAGCTCCGGAAGGGACAGGCGAAAACCCTCTTGGAGTTCAGCTCTTCCCGAGTGGGGTTCCTGCCCCTGTGGGACGTGGCCGCCGCCGATTTCGGCCAGACGAACCAGAAGTTTGGGTTTGAACTGGGCCCTGTCTGCTTCAGCAGCTGAGCGGCTTGGGGGTGGGCCGGGGCCACGAGGGAGCCCCAGGTGGGGCACATTTGGTGCTGAGGCTTTGAAGCCACCATATTTATCGTCTCCTGTGCCTGTGGACTCAGAGGGAAGTCTGCTCGTCATGGTCAAACAGTGTCCCTTCTCCACTCCCGGGGGCTGCGGGCTGGACTCCCCTGGCCCAGGAGTCCAGCCTCCCCTCCCCGAACCCCTCCCCCGCCCTTGCTGGAGTGATGCAGTCTTTCTTCCCCTCCGTGCCCATTCCACCCGCAACTCCCACGCCTGATCCCCCACGCAATGAACTTCTAATCCAGAGCTGATGAGTGCCCCCCCCCCGCCCCGCACCTGTCTTTCCCTTCCCAGGCAGTGCCCCAACACCCTTTGGTGCTACCCTTCCCACTAGTTAAGCACTGGACGTCTCCTGATCCCAGGCTGGGCCCCTTCCCTCATTCCTCTCTTCAGGTGGGTTCAGAGAAGAAGGAACTGAGGTCAGACACGGAGGGAAGTGAGACTTCCCTGGACTGAGCTGTGTATTCCTTTTGCTGCCTCAGCCCAGCTCTGAACACAGGCCCCTTCATATCCCACCATGCCAGGTGGTTTGGGGACCAAGATGCGGGGTAAATCAGGATCCTAATGGTGCTGCCCTATTTATACCGGGATCTATATTAAAAGGGAAAATCCCCTCCGTTATATATTTAATCTGCTTCCTCCTTACAGAAGGCTGGGATATGATGAAAGAGATTCTAGCATGATGCCTACTCCCCCCCCCCCCCCCGCCCCCTCGCTCCCCAGGGCACAATTGGCATCTCAAGTCTGAGAATAAACCACTGAACTGTGTCCCTGTCTGTGTCCTTCATCTGGTGCTGGCCGCATCTTTCTTAGGGTCTGTCTATTGTGTCACCTGGGGTATTGCCATCACCTATCTTAATTGTGTTGTTTGGTGGAGGTGGTTTGAGGGGGTGGGGGAACCTAATTATAATGGGACTCACTGGAGGTGGTGGGCCTGTTTATTAACTCAGGAAAAGTTGAAAATACTAGATCTCTGAGAGGACATCTTAACTTTTCTTACCACAAAAAAATAAAGAATAATTATGTGATGTAATACGGGTGTTAGTGAATCATTTTGCAATATATATGCAGATTGAATCACCACATTGTACCCTTAGACTTGCATCTTATATGTTATACTAGTAGCCCGTTTGCACGAAGATTCGTGCAATAGACCTTCATTCACCTGGCTGCCTGCACCAGTTTTCTGCCGGCACCGGGGACCCAGGCCTTGGCTGTGGCCACCGCCTTCTGCCTTCTTTCAGGGTCCAGGCTTGGCCCTGGGCGGTGGCCTTGGGCTCGGCTGCACCCAGCGTCCCTGCTACCAATCGCAGGAGCCGACCCCCAGTGGTCTCCTGCGATCGGCGCAGTCACCCCGCTGGCGCCCAAGGCCGGGAAAGCCTCAGGGGGCTTTCCCGGCCTTGGGCTCGGCCGCACCCAGCGTCCCTGCAATGGTTTCCTGGTGGGCGTGGTTGATGGGCGTGGCTTGGTTGGTGGGCATGGCTTGGGCGTAGCGAAGGTGCGGTCAGTTTGCACATTTGTCTATTATAAGGTAAGACTAGAGGCCCAGTGCACAAAATTTGTGCATGGGGGGCGGTTCGCTCAGCCCAGCCTGCACCCTCTCCAATCTGGGACCCCTCGAGGGATGTCCGATTGCCTGTCGGATATGCCTCTCACAATCCAGGACTGCTGGCTCCCAAACACTTGCCTGCCTGCCTGCCTGATTGCCCCTAACCGCTTCTGCCTGCCAACCTGATCACCCCCTAACCACACCCCTGCCAGCCTGATCGACGCCTAACTGCTCCCCTGCCAGCTTGATTGCCCCTAACTGCCCTCCCCTGCCAGCCTGGTCACCCCCAACTGCCCTCCCCTGCAGGCCTGGTCCCCCCCAACTTCCCTACCCTGCAGGCCTGGTCCCCCCCAACTTCCCTACCCTGCAGGCCTGGTCCCCCCCAACTTCCCTCCCCTGCAGGCCTGGTCCCCCCCCAACTTCCCTCCCCTGCAGGCCTGGTCCCCCCTCAACTGCCCTCCCCTGCAGGCCTGGTCCCCCCCAACTGTCCTCCCTTGCAGGCCTGGTCCCTCCCCTGCTGGCCTGATCGCCCACAACTGCCCTTCCCTGCTGGCCATCTTGTGGTGGCCATCTTGTATCCACATGGGGGCAGCCATCTTTGACCACATGGGGTGGCCATCTTGTGTGTTGGAGTGATGGTCAATTTGCATATTGCTCTTTTATTAGATAGGATATGTCAATTATATCTCAGTAAGGCTGGAAAAAATGTGAACCCATTAAGAAGGCATCAAACTTGAAAAAATAAAGAAAAGAAGAAAGAGAAGGAGGGAGGGAAGGAGAGAAGGAAGGAAGGACAGAAGGAAGGGAGGAAGGAAGGAAGGAAGGAAGGAAGGAAAGAAAGAAAGAAAGAAAGAAAGAAAGAAAGAAAGAAAGAAAAGACAGCCAGATTAGTCCAGGAGACACTGGCTGAGCTGAGGGGATACATGGAGAGATGACATGGGATGTGGTTTTGATTTGAAATGAAAGGACTAGATGTCTGAGGTCTGGGTAGAAAGTGGGGGGATGAGTTGGAGGTGAAGAGAACTGAGTTAGAAGTTGAGCCTTGAAGTGAGTTTGGGGCTGGAATTTAGGGGTTGAAAATGAGTTGAATTGGAGGTTGGTTTGGAGTGAGTTGAATGAGTTTGGGGTTGTGAATTAATGATATCTTGAGGTGGGGGTTGGACAATGAGTGGATTGAGTTCAGGGATTGGAATTGGATGTTGGATTAAATTGAATTAGGGTTGCTTTGAGATGTAGGATGAACCAAGTAGAGGTACGTAGCAGTTGCTGTGGGTAGGAGGTGGGAATTGTCAGTTTGGTAAGTCAAGATGGGATCAGTTAAGATGAGAGTTGAGTTTGAGGTGGCTTGAATTGGGGATTAGATGTTGGGTTGAGTTTTTTTTTTTATTGAGATGTAATTCAATACCATATAATTCACTCATTTGAAGTATACAATTAATGGTTTTTAGTACATTCACACACTAGTGAAACCATCACCACAATCAATTTTAGAACATTTTCCTCACCTCAAAAAGAAATCCTATATCCATGAGCAGTCACTCTCATTTCCTCCAAACCTCTCAGCAGTAGGCAACCACTCATCTTCTGTCTCTATGGATTTGCCTAGTTTGGACATGTCATGTAAATGGAATCTTACACTATGTGGCCCTTTGTGTCTAATTGTTTTAAGGCGTATGCTGTAGTATGCATCAATACTTCATTCCTTTTATTGTTGAACGAGAGGTCCGGTGCACGAATTTGTGCATGGGTGGGATACCTCGGCCTGGCTGGCGATTGGGACCAATTTGGGATGCTGGTTTGGGGGGAGGGACTGCGGGAGGTTGGCCAGCTGTGGGAGGTTGGCTGGCTGAGGGAGGTTGGCTGTGGGAGTGCACTGACCACCAGAGGGCAGCTCCTGTGTTGAGTGTCTGCCTCGGGGTGGTCAATGCGTGTCACAGCAACTGATCAACCAGTAGTTCACTCACTTAGGCTTTTATATCCTATCTAATAATAGAGTAACATGTAAATTACCATCACTCCGCTACGCCCACGATTGGGCAGCAGGAGGCTGGGGGGTGGGACTCGGGGTGGCCTATCTGGCCATTGAGAGGCACGGATCCGCTGTCACTGAGGGGGGCTACCCTGCTGTTGAGAGGCGCTGGGGGCGGGACTCCCGCCCCCTGTGCCTCTCAACGGCCAGATCCACGGCCGCTGAGGGGGCCTGCCGCGGACACCCAGCTGCGCCTCTCAACGGCAGAGTAGCCAGGTGTCCGCAGCAGCCCCCCTCAGTGGCCGTTGAGAGGCGCAGGGGGTGGGAGTCCCGCCCCCTGTACCTCTCAACAGCAGGGTAGCCCCCCTCAGTGGCCGGGGACCATCAAAAGTGAGGGAGCTGGGTGCCTGTCTGCTCTGGCACCAGCCCTTTCAGAAGCCTCCGCGGAGCCGGAGGCTTCTGAAAGGCCTGGTGCACCAGCGGACGGGCACCCAGCTCCACCGCGAAAAGCGAAAGCGTGTAGGGGACCCTACACGTACATGATTCAATCATGCACTGGGCCTCTGGTATATAGATAATATTTCATTGTCTGGATAGACCACATTTTGTCTACCCATTCACCAGTTAATGGAGATTGTTGAGTTGAGGTAGGAGTGATGGAGAGCGTGTGTGTTGAATTGGGTCAGGTGAGGTTGGGTGGGTAGAGGTTGTAGGTTGGGGTGAGTGCTTTCGCCAAACCCAGAGCTTACCCTACTTCTCCTGCCACCAGACCCACTAAGGTCACCTGAGTAATTGTCTTGGATTCCCTTATTCAATAAATGTCACTAAGAATCTTACCACTATGAAGAGTGTTGATGTCCAGAGGTTGATTGATGAGTTCACTCATCACACACTTAATTGTTTCATTCTATTGACTGTTTACTCAGTGCCAGGCAGTGTTCCAGATGCTGGGGATAGAAGAGCGATGTGGTTGCTGCCCTCAGAATGTTACTCCTGAAGGAGATGGTAGTTCTATATAAATGTGATTTCAAGTAGTGGCTGTTGTGAAGGAAAATCAAACAGGTTGCATGGCTAGAGAGTGATGGGGTGGGCAGTTAGAGAGGCTTCATTGAGGAGGTGACGCTTAAGCGGAGGCATGAAGGATGTGAGGGAAGAGCCATGTAGAGTCTTATGGAGTCTTGAGGAAGTATTCCACACACAGTGAAGGACCCAGAAACCCTCAAATACCAATGAGGGCTCTTGAAGGGATGCTGTTTCTCTTGGTCACCTCTTCGCCTGATTTGTTGCTTTTGCTGATTTCGTCACCCTGTGCTTTCTTCTGTCAACCCAAATGTAGACCTGGACCTGCTTTCCTTTCAGTTTCTCTCCCACACATCTTAAAAAAAAAAATATAATATATATATATATATATACACACACACACACACACACACACACACACACACTAGAGGCCTGGTGCACAAAATTCGTGCACAGGGTGTGTGTCCCTCAGCCCAGCCTGCACCCTCTCCAATCTGGGACCCCTCGAGGAATGTCTGGTCTAAATGCGCAGCTGGACATCCCTCTCACAATCCAGGACTGCTGGCTCCCAGCTGCTCACCTGCCTGCCTGCCTGATTGCCCCTAACCGCTTCTGCCTGCCAGCCTGATCGCCCCCTAACCACTCCCCTGCCAGCCTGATTGATGCCTAACTGCTCCCCTGCCAGCCTGTTTGCCCCTAACTGCCCTCCCCTGCAGGCCTGATCCCCCGCAACTGCCCTTCCCTGCAGGCCTGGTCGCCCCCAACTTCCCTCCTCTGCCGGCCTGGTCACCCCTAACTGCCCTCCCCTGCAGGCTTGAACGCTCCCAACTGCCCTCCCTTAAAGGCCTGGTCCCTCCCAACTGCCCTCCCCAGCTGGCCATCTTGTGGTGGCCATCTTGTGGCCACATGGGGGCAGCCATCTTGTGTGTTGGAGTGATGGTTAATTTGCATATTACTCTTTTATTAGATAGGATATATATATTGATTTCAGAGAGGAAGGAAGAGGGAGAAAGAGATAGAAACATCAATGATGGGAGAGAATCATTGATCAGCTGCCTCCTACACGCCCCCCACTGTGGATCGAGCCCACAACCCGGGCATGTGCCCTTGACTGGAATCGAACCTGGGACCCTTCAGTCTGCAGGCTGACGCTCTATCCACCGAGCCAAATCGGCTAGGGCTCTCCCAAACATCTTTATCTCTTTACCTCAAGAATGTATATGGTAACACGGATGCTGTTATTTCCTCTTCCTGGGCACACCTGAGAACACATTTCCCATCTTCCCTTGCAGTTAGATTTGGGCCATGTGACTGAGTCTGGGCTAATGGGGGTGTGGGTAGCCATAAAACTTCCTACATAGTTCTCCATAGTCCTCCATGATCTTTCTCCCCATTCCATGGTGACTCCGTGGTGACTTTGGAGATCCCATATGTAGGATGGAGGTGTCAGATACAAAACTAGAAAGGGGCCTGGTTCCCTGAGTTACTGCTTGGAGGAATGCTACCAAGGAGACCTCCATCAGATATGATCAAGAAATAACTTGTTTTAAGCCCTTGATATATATATATTTAATCCTCACCCGAGGATTTGTTTTTCATTGATTCTGGAGAGGAAAGGAGGAGAAAGAGAGAAACAACTATGTGAGAGAGAAACATTGATTGTATGCCCTAATCAGGATCAAACCTGACACCTGGATATATTCCCTGACCAGGAATTGAACCCGAGACCCTTTGGTACATAGGACGATGCGCCAACCAACTGAGCCACACCGGCCAGGGCTAAGCCTTTGAGATTTTTAAGGGTTGCTTGTTATAGCAGCTAACATTAATTATCCTAATACAGTGAATGCATCTGACATTTACTGAAGGTCAGCATGTGAACATGTGTGTGAACCAGGAGGTATCATTGCAGGACAATCAACAAGTTAAAATTTAATATGGAATATCCCTTTCCTCAAAACTGCCCACCATTGTGAATTTGCCACTGGAGGTGTGCTCTCCCCAAGTCTGGATTTCCTGCCATTCTGCTGCCCTCTCTCATCTCTCCCTCCCTGAGATCTCTCCCTGCCTACCCTCTTCATCCCCTTCCTCTAAGGCTGTCTACACTCAGATCAAATTTATCTCACTTTCTTATGAAGACCCATTCACTCAACCCTTCTTACAGACCATATCTTCACGCCCACATGATCCATGATTAGTTCAACTGACACTGTTAATAATGATAATGATAAAGACTGAGCATGTACATGCCAAACACTGTTCATCAAATGTTTTCCCTGGATGGATGTATTTGTTCCTCATCGCAACCTTAAAGGAAGTTGCTGTTGCTATCCCCATTTTGCAGGTGAGGAAACTGAGGAACAAAGAGGTGAAGAAATTTTGCTCAACAAAAACCCGTCTCCTTTGATAGAATTTTTTCCTATCGTTTTAAAAATGACATCTGCCCTGGCTGGGTGGTCAGTTGGTTAGAGCTGCATTTGATTTCCTGTCAGAATACATCCCCAGTTGGTCAGGGCGTGTATGGGAGGCAACCGATCCCTGTTTTCTCTCACATCGATGTTTCTCTTTCTCTCTCTCTCTCTAAAATAACACCAATAAACATATCCTCAGGTGAGAATGAAAAATACATATATTTATGTATATTAATATACATCCAATACACCGCCCAGGGTTTGAATACAGATCAGCTGGCATTAGCTTTTGTAATTCCAATCTCACCCTGGTGCAGGTATTTTGGAGGGAGGAACAATTAATAGTGTAATAAGAACTCTTTAATGAGCTAAAAGCTCATTAAAGAACTAAGAAAGCGGGGTGCTGCTACATTAAAGGGTAATTGACGAAGGTGTAAGGAGGGACTTCTCAACCTCCCAGGCTCAGCTCCCTCCGCTCTGTGTACTTACTCAGCAGCCACGCCAGCACCCGGCGCTGCTGGGAAAGCCCCCAGCTGATTTGCATATTCAGCGGCCACAATTAATCACTGCTTGTGCTTCCAGAGCAATTACACCCACTGTTCCGAGCACGGAGCTGGGTGAGGCAGCCAGTTTGGAGGCATCTGTAGCTTTATACAGACATGGTTGGGGGCGGGGGGCGGGGAGTGTGTGGAGTTGCAGATTCTACACACATATACACACAGACCAAGAGCCCAGGGAATCAGACCCTCATCTTGTCCCTCACTTCCCCACCTCCCCTGCCACAGCTGCAGGCCACATCCAGGACCCACAGGCAGCCTCCCAGGGGGCAGGCCCATGTTATACACACCCCTACACCCGCAGCCAGATCAGACACGTTGACACAAATAGCAGGCCACACACACAGCGGCACACACCCATTTGTGCCTGGACACATATCCAGAGCCCTCTCACACACATACACACAAACAACTGTGTTCGCACCCAGAGATGGAGGCACATCTGCAGGGAGACACCCATTGTCACACACAGAGACACGCGAGGAATGCAGAGGGACACAGCCCTGCACAGAGACGTGCCACCAACACATAAGCTACAGACCCCAGGTGAACTCCATCATGACCATCTCTGAGATCCCCGCCCCCTCTCCCACAAAGACTTACTGGGCACCTACTATGTGCCAGGGGCTGTTCTAGGCCCGGGGGATCCAGCAGTGAACAAAACAAAGATGCCTGTCCTGGTGGAGTGAGCACTCCAGTGGGGCTGATAGGCAGGAAGCCAACACAGAGAGGAGGTGTCGGGTGGCACCATGGAAAAAAGAAGGCAGTGAGGCAGGCCGAAAGCCTCCTCCAGGAGGCATCCTTTAATATATATATGTGTGTGTGTGTGTGTGTGTGTGTGTGTGTGTGTGTATATATATATATATATATATATATATATATATATTGATTTTTTACAGAGAGGAAGGGAGAGTGATAGAGAGTTAGAAACATCAACGAGAGAGAAACATTGATCAGCTGCCTCCTGCACACCCGCTACTGGGGATGTGCCCGCAACCAAGGTACGTGCCCTTGACCGGAATCGAACCTGGGACCCTTGAGTCAGCAGGCCGACGCTCTATCCACTGAGCCAAACCGGTTAGGGCTAGGGAGGCATCCTTGAAGCAGCGGTTCCTACAGAGAGAGGGAGGGAGCCAGTGACGTCCCACACAGCCACGCGCAGGCACGTGCCATGAGGAGTCACAAGGGCCCGTCCCCACCAGGGCAGGTGCGTGGCCTTGTGTCCTGAGCGCCCCCGTACACCAGAGCTTCCTTTTGAGAGGTTGGGCCCGGGCCTTGCAGGTGACAGCGGAGGCGGCGCTGGGGAGGCAGGGGAAGCTGAGCTGACCAGAGACCCCACTGACCCTGAGAGCTGCCCTCTTCTGCCTCGATGCTGCTTTCTTCTCCTTTATACATGCCCCCCGCCCCACCCTTGGTCTACTTCTTATTTATTTAATTTTTGTGGTAAAAAGACCACACATAACATTTATCATCTTCACCGTTTTGAAGTGTTCAGTTCAGTGGCGTTAAGTTTTCATATTGCTATTCCACGGATCTCTAGAACTTCCTTATCTTGCAAAACGGAGCCTCTGTCCCCATGAAACAGTAACTCCCCATCCCTCCACCCCCCTCCAGCTCCAGGCATTCACCATTCTACTTTCTGTTTCTGTGAATTTGACTCCCCTGGGGACCTCCTATGAATGGAATTATACAGTATTTGTCTTTTGGGGATTGGCTCATTTCACTCAGCGTACTGTCCCCAAGGGTCATCCACTTTGTAGCCTGTGTCAGAATCTCTCTCCCTTTGAAGGCTGAATACTACCCCATTCCATAGGTCTGCCACATTTGTTTATCTCCTCATCCATCGGTGAACACTTGGCTGGCTCCCAGTTCTTGGCTTGACCCTGCTTTCAATTCTTGCTTTGATCCTGCTTTCAATTCTTTTGGATATGTATTCCTGGAAGGGGATTGCTCAATTGGGCATATTTCTTTTTTAAAAGTTGCTTTCAGCCCTAACCCGTTTGGCTCAGTGGATAGAGCGTCGGCCTGCTGACTGAAAGGTCCCAGGTTTGATTCTTGGTTGCGGGCACATCCCTAGTAGGAGGTGTGCAGGAGGCAGCTGATCGATGTTTCTCTCTCACTGATGTTTCTCTCTATCCCTCTCCCTTCCTCTCGTAAAAAATCAATGAAGTATATTTTTAAAAAATTGCTTTCATTGAGGCACACAATATATGATAAAACACACTGATCTCAAGTGCTCTGTTGGATGACTTTTGACAATTGTCCGCACACCCTAAGCGAGAGGGATAGAGAGTTAGAAACATCAATGAGAGAGAAACTCGCACCCAGAGTTTCATCCATGTGTGTCATCCGTGGATACAGCCTGATTTGCCGGAAAACAAAGATGCCAGTCCTGGTGGAATGAACACTCCAGTGGGGCTGATAGGCAGTTTCCAGCACCCCAGAAAATTCCCCATGCCCCTTTTCATGCCCCCTCCAAGACACGAGCTCTTCTCAGATTCATTTCCTAGTGGGACAAAACCGATGAATGAAAGAGGCAGTGTGATGTAGTGATCAGAGCTAAGCCACTTGGTCCAAGTTTTTTTATTTATTTCAGAGAGACGAAGGGAGAAGGAGAGAGAGATAGAAACATCAATGGTGAGAATCATCCATCGGCTGCCCCCTGCATGCCCCCTACTGGGGATTGAGCCTACAACCAGGGCATGTGCCCTGACCTGGAATCAACCATGACCTCCTGGGTCATAGGTCAATGCTCAACCACTGAGCAACACCAGCCGAGCCAAGTTTTTTTTAAAAAATTATTGTTGACAGTATTACAGATGTCCCCCATTTCCCCCTCTTTTGTCCCCCTCCACCCAGCCCCTGTCCCCCGCCAACCCTTCCCCACACTGTTGTCTGTGTCCATGGGCTATGCCTATATGCATATATGTTCTGTGGTTGGTCACTTCTCTGTCCCTCCACCCTCCTTCCCTCTGAGATCTGTCATTCTGTTCCATGCGTCCATGCCTCTGGCACTTGGTCCAAGTTTTAGCCCTCCACTATCACAGGTGTGACCTTCAACCCTCTGTGCCTCAGTCTTCACAGCTGTAAAGTGGGGCAAATAATAGCACCTATAGCATCAGGTTGTGTTAGGGTTAAATTAGATCTCACACTTAGAACAATGTCTGCCGTGTGGTAAATGCTGTCAACGTGTTGCTGTTATTTTAAAAGACACACGTCAGGGGAACTTTATAATGAACACTGTGTGTGCACCACTCAACCTCAGAAATAAGGCATCATACACAAGGTTGACGCCTTCTACATACATTTCTGCCATTGCATGCCTCTCCTTTCCACCCCCCTCCTTTCCCCACCAAGGGTAGATAGATGAGTGTGGAGAATTTTTAAAACATTTTAAATTCTGGTAAAGTGTACATAAGATAAAATTTGCCACTTAGCCCTGACCGGTTTGGCTCAGTGGATAGAGCGTCAGCCTTCGGACTGAAGGGTCCCAGGTTCCATTCCGGTCAAGGGCATGTACGTTGGTTGCGGGCACATCCCCAGTAGGGGGGTGTGCAGGAGGTAGCTGATCGATGTTTCTCTCTCATCGATGTTTCTAACACTCTATCCCTCTCCCTTCCTCTCTGTAAAAAATCAATAAAATATATATTTTTAAAAATTTGCCATTTAGCCGTTTTTGTGTCCAGTCAGTGCCATTAAGTACATTCACACGATTGTGTAACTATCCCCACCACCGCCTCCAGCAATTTCTCATCTTCCCAAACTGAAACTTTGTCCCCATTAACACTAACTCCCTGTTTCCCCTTCCCCTGGGAGCTTCTGCTCAGAGCGTTTCTCCATGTTTCCGGCAAATCAGGCTGTATCCATGGATGACACACAACATCATCTGGCAAGTTTTTAAACTATAACTGTACAGCGTTGAACATTTTCTTTTGCAACTTGATTTGTTATTCAATTGGGGTTTTTTGGTATCTTACCCATGTAGACACAAGTATTTCTAGTCCTGTCTTTTTAATTGCTTTTAAAAATGCTTGCTTCAGCCCTAGCTGGTTTGGTTCAGTGGATAGAACATCGGCCTGCGGACTGAAGGGTCCCGGGTTCAATTCCGGTCAAGGGCACATGCCCGGTGAGGGACATGCAGGAGGCAGCCGATCAATGATTCTCTCTCATCATGGATGTTTCTATCTCTCTCTCCCTCTTCCTTCCTCTCTGAAATCAATAAAAATATATTTAAAAAAATAGATGCTTGCTTCAGCATAGTTATCAGTTCTCCTACTCATGACCTTTTAGCTGTTTCCCAGTTTGCTCCTGTTCACACATCCCAGGTTGTCTGTGCACAGGATGAATGCCTCTGGGATGTGTAACACCGAAGAACGGAAATTCAGGTACCGTCCTGAGTAGGTTGTTCATGCTGCTGCCCAAACGTCACGATGTCCTTTTCCTCTCCTCACTCTCCTGAGGTTCCCTTTTGCCCCCAAGGTAAAGTCCAGTCCTTCTATCTGGCAGCTCCGGCCTCATTGTCACCATACCTTGGGAGGAGACCCAGCCTCCTGCCCCTGTGGGCCTCCGAGCTTTGCATCTGCTCTGCTCTCTGTCCACCATGCCCTGCCGCTCTTACTCATCCCTCAGGTTTCAGCTGCAGGGTCATTCCCTGACCCTGGACCCCCCAACCTAGATCAGGGCCCCCAATCACGCTCAGAGAAGTCTGCCCATCTGTGCATGCACCACAATCTTAACTTCCTTTTTCTTTTTTTTTAATCCTCACCTGAGACACGCTAGGAAAGAGAGAGAGAGAGAGAGAGAGAAACATCAATGTGAGAAACATCGATCAATTGCCTTCCATATGTGCCCTGACTGGGGATTGAACCTGCAACCCAGGTATGTGGCTTGACCAGAACAGAACTGGCAACCTTTTGATGGATGATGCTGAGCCAACTGCCGAGCCATGCTCTTAACTTTCAATTACTTAACGATAGAGGCTGCCTTGTTCATAGCCACAGATTGCGTGCAGGCGGGGCCTGGAAGGTGCGCCTGGTCTGTGTTTGTGGATGGGGCAGGGACTGCACAGAGACCAGGGCTCCCTTCCCAGTCCATCACTTCCTGGCTGTGTGACCTCAGGTAAGTGGCTTAACCTCTCTAAGCTCCTCACTTTCCTTTCCTGTGAAACCCTTCCTAGGGCTGTTGCAGAGGTTGAAATGAGTGAGCCCATCAGGCCTGGCTAAGGGTAGACCACTCCTGGTAGTAGCTACTATGGTTCTGAGCCAAGTTCCGGCCCTGTAACCCTGGACTGAGGCCTTGTTCCTTCCTGGTTTGGCAGGGCTGGGAAGCAATGCTGGGTCTCCTTGTCCAGCCAGCTCATCCCTCAATTCCCAAGCCTTTAATGGGAATCACATGTGCTGGATGCCTGCCCAGCCCCCCTCCTTTCCTCCACCTCCTCCTCCCCCAGAGAGGCCCCCTGAGTCATCCTGGTCACCTCACCCCTTCTCACAGCCTAATTCCCACGCTGCCCTGGCCTGGGATACACATATCAGAGGGTGTGTCATGTCATGGGTTTCTGTGGGTCTGTGTGTGTGTGTGTGTGTGTGTGAACTATCTGTACTGTGTTTATGTGTGTTTATGTTTTTGAATTGTAGGTATATGGGTGTGTTTTGTATGAACTATGTGCTTATGTTGTATGTATGTTTGCATATGAACTGCCTGCCTGTTTTGTGTGACCATCTATGGGTCTGTGCATGTGTTAACTGTATGTCTGTTTTATGACTCTCTATGTATGTGAACTGTGTATTTATATTGCATGTTGTTTGTGTGACTATGTTGTGGGTTATGGGTGAGTTGGTGTGGGAACTACATGTCTATACTCGGGGTCTCTGCATGTGGGCTGTGTGCCTGAATCATGGGGTGTGTGTATTTTTTGTTGGGGAGTCTGTGTGTGTGTTGGGTCGCTGTATTTGCGATATTCTTCCACCACCTGATGGCTGTATGTTTCTGTGGGCCCTTGTGCCTGGGATGTATATCTGGCTGTTTGCTGTGTGTGCTTGTTCTGGGTGGGTGTGATGTTGTGCCTGGACCATGTATCCAGGTGTGCGTCCCTGGGTGACAGTGGCCCATGTTGTATGTTTGAGTGTCAGTTCACAGTTTGCCCGGGCAACTGGGGGATAAGTTCCCACCCCACAGCTGGCTCATTCCGCATGCCTGTGTGTGTGTGTGTGTGTGTGTGTGTGTGTGTGTGTGTGGTGCCTGGAGGTAAGGAAGTCTCAGGAGTGGCAGCAGTTCCACAGTGAGAAATGCCCAAGAGTAGGAAACAACTGGGCTGACTGGGGAGGACGGTACATGGGGAACTCAGAGTTGAGGGTTAAACTCAGGCTTCCCTCAGGAGCCTGCTCCCGGACACTGGAAGGGGCGGTGCTCGGTTCTGTGTGAGCACTCGGAGGGGGATGGGAGGCCTGGGCCTGGAGGGGCTGGAATGAACGGGCCCTCAGGGCCAGTGGAGGGGTGACGATGATGCTCAGCTCACCTGGCAGGGCCAGGCCTCCTGATGCCTCGTGAACACTAGAGGGTGTTCCCTTGCAAACATCGCATAAAGAGCCTCGCTTCTGTAGTCAGACATGAACCCAATTATGGTCTTAGCTCCGCTGTACATCCTCTTTGTGCCCTTGGTCAAGCGTCTTAAGTTCTCTGAACCTCAATTTTTCCATCTGAGAAGTGGGCCCCAGCCAGATGATGTTGGTGCCCTGCCTGTATCCCTTCAGCCCTCACATGTTCTGTGCACTGTCTGTCCGGCCTCAGGGCTGCCTCAGCTCACACACTGGCCAGGCCAGAAATGCTGAGGAGCTGACGCCGCTGAACGCAGCCCTCCTCCAATAACCATGGGTCCTGGAGAATGAACACCCAGGGTGGGACATCTCTGAGGCATGGGTTCTACTTTCCCTCCCAGGGGTCCCCAGCAGGACTGACCCTCAGTTGCCTCCGTGGATTTGATGGGAAAGGAAGAATGCACAACAAACAACCCAATATAATACTATAGAGGTCAATAGTTGGCTCTGAGTCTGGCAGAACTGGGTTTGAATCCCCTATCTGCTGTTTATGGTGGCTTTGGTCAAGTTACCTAACCTCTCTGAGGTTCAAACTTTCTGTTCTTAAATTGGGGATAATAATTCCTCCCTTACAGGGTCATTTTAAGAATTCAAGGAAATAATGCATGGCGAGGGCTTAGCCTGGTGTGGAGTTCTTAGTGAGAGTCTGATGAGTAGGGATGGTAGTCATTAAAGGCGTGCAGTGCTGAGTAGGTCATCACACAGCCCGGAGTATTTGGGCTTCGTGAACGATGAGGTCCTCTCCAGACAGGTCAGCAGAATGAACATTCCAAGCGCATATCAATCAGGGTTTCGCTATAGGAAAAAAGGACCCAAACCAGGGAACTTGGTGCTTAAAAACTGTAGAAAGTCTGGCCGATGGGGCTCTAGGCTGAGCCTTGAGGATGACTTGCTATAGAACATCACTTCTGAATTGGCCCCCCTAGGACCTTCTGCCTCTGTTATCTATAGGAAGGTGGGGAATCACCCTCTGGGAACCACTGACTTCAAGAATATATCACCATCATGGATAAACAAAATGTAGCCCTTCCATACAGTGAAATATTATCTATACTAATAAAAGGGTAATATGCTAATTAGACTGGGTAGATCAGATGTCTTCTGGACATCATTCCGGACGTCCTTCCTGACAAAGCTGGGGCCCAGGTGAAGCCGCCCAGGGTCCTGGGTGCATGTGGCTGGCCCGGGTGAAGCTGCCTTGGGTCCCAGGTGCTTGTGGCTGGCCAGAGGGAGGGAAGCCCTGGTCCTGGGTGCAAGGGACAAGGCAGAGGCGATTAGGGGTGATCAGGCAGGCAGGCGAGTGGTTAGGGGTGATCAGGCAGGCAGGCAGGCAAGCGGTTAGGAGCCAGCAGTCCTGGATTGCAAGAGGGATCCCAGATTGTAAGAGGGCACACGCCAGGCTGAGGGACAGCCCCTCCTGTGAGCAAATTTTGTGCACCGGGCCTCTAGTTCAGCCATAAAAAGGAAGAAAATTCTGACAACCTGGATGAACCTCAAAAACATTATGCTAAGCAAAAGAAGCCAGACATAAAAGGACAAATGTATGATTCCGCTTATATGAAATATATAGAATAAGCAAATTCAAAATGACAGAAAGCAGATTAGAAGGTACAGGGTGGGTGGGGAAAATGGGGCGTTATTGCTTAAGAACTATGGGATATCTGGGGAGGTGAGAAAGTCTGGAAATAGTATTGATGGTTGCACAACAATGCAGAAGTAATTAATACCACTGAGTTGTATAACTAAAATATTATTAAGATGGCAAATTTTATGTTATATATATTTTACTACAACTTAAAAATTAATCACACAATATACCCAAAAGCATGGAACTACTTTAAAGGGTGAATTGTATGGTATGTAAATTATATCTCAATAAAACTATTTTAAAAAACACAATGCATGACGACGGTTGCAATTTAGAGATTTGGAAGTTACCATCACTGTCACTTGCAACTGTCTCTCAATAAAAGCTGGTGGCACTGGTGACTGGAGACAGTAACATTCTGGCAGGAAAACCCATTGTCTCCACAATGTGTTTGCCACATGCCACTGCAATGCAGAAGAAAGATGACCTCCACCCATTTCTCCCACGCACATCTCATGCTTCCACTTTAAAAAAAATATATTTTTATTGATTTCAGAGAGGAAGGGAGGAGAGGGATAGAAATATCAATGATGAGAGAGAATCATTGATCGGCTGCCTCCTGCACGCCCCCTACTGGGGATCGAGCCAGAAACCCTAGGGAATTGAACCGCGACTTCCTGGTTCCTAGGTTGAGGCTCAACCACTGAGCCATGCCGGCCGGGCTCATGCTTCCATTTTATAGAACCTAATTGGCATACAGAAGTGTAGCTGCAAGGAAGTCTGCAACACACAGTTTTTAGCTTTGCCACCTCTGTAGTATCGGATTGCACGTTACGAGGTTGGGGGGTGCCTCAACCCTTGCCATCTCTTGGTTTTGCTTGTACAGCATCCTTTCCCTTTCGATGGTAAAACTCCCATGTCTGCTTCTATTTTCCACATCTGCCTTTATTCTCTATCCAGTATAGGTTGAACGAAGCTAACTTCACACTCTGGATTCAGGGAATGATCTGCAAGGGAGGTCTGGCCAAGCCATAGAATACATTGCTCCAAACCCATGATTGGCTCAGGGATGGGCACATGACTTGGGATGGACCAATGAGAGCTCGATCTTTTTGCTGAAGTTGTGGAGCTTGGAAGATGTTCCTGGGAGCCATCTTTCGCTAAAATGGAATCCCTCGTGGAGAATATCAGAGACAAGAAATGAGAGAGACAAAATCCTGATGATATAACAGAACCCCTGGATCCAACTATGCTTGAATTCCATTACCCCTGAATTTTTTAACGTCAGCTAATGGATACCTTTTTTTGTCTAAGATTGTTCAAGTTGCCTTTCTACCACTTGCTCCCAGAGGAGCCTGACTAATACATAGAGAGGTATCAGCAAGAGCAAAGGCAAGTGTAGACATGCACGCTGTAGATTCATTCACTCATTAAATTCTTCTTTTTTAAAAAATATTTCTTTTAATTGATTTCAGAGAGGAAGAGAGAGGGAGAGAGATAGAAACATCAGTGATGAGAGAGAATCATTGATTGGCTGCCTCTTGCACGCTCCCTACTGGGGATCAAGCTCGCAACCCCGGCACGTGCCCTTGACTGCAATCGAACCTGGGACTCTTCAGTCCACAGGCTGACGCTCTATCCACTGAACCAAACTGGCTAGGGCCATTAAATTCTTTTTGATCATTTTTCCCCCCCTGGTCAGGCCCTATGCAGAGTCTGGGAAAACAAAGGCCTTGACGATATCCTCCTCTGGTTGGACACATGAAGGGGTCACAGGAGAGTAGAGGCAATGACTGAATGACTGCTCAAACACCAATTAGCTAGGTGGTAAGAGTTAGTGGGGATCCAATGCCCCACAACCTGGCCTCCTGCCTATGGTGGGGAGCAGACTCTGCCCTGTCTGTGCCAGACCCTGAGCTACCTGGTCGATCAGTTTTGCTGCTTGAGGTCCTAGAGGAGCTGATCTCTCTTCAATGATGGGCTACAGTTCTGACCACTACACTAATCCCAGGGGAAGGTAGACACCATGCTCATTATAGCACTGACCATGATACTGACTTCTATTTTTTAAAAATATATTTTATTGATTTTTTTACAGAGAGGAGAGGGAGAGTTAGAAACATTGATCAGCTGCCTCCTGCACGCCCCCTACTGGAGATGTGCCCACAACCAAGGTACATGCCCTTGACCGGAATCGAACCTGGGACCCTTCAGTCCGCAGGCCGACTCTCTATTCGCTGAGCCAAACCGGTTAGGGCGATACTGACTTTTAAGTGGACAACAGTACCACCAGGACACTGAGTATGACCTTGACCACAGTAGGACCTGACCATAATTTTGACCGTAACATGTCTAGGTAACTGTCCAAAGCAAGGGCAGAACCTGACCAGGACAGTGATTGTGACTCTGAGTACCATATAGCCAAGAAACTGATTACCACACTGACCACAACACAACCAGGAATGACCAGTGGAGACCACAATATTAACCACCATGCTGACTCCAGTAGAACCAGGATGCTCATGGCAGCCCAGATCACAGTTCAACAGAACACTGACCTCAGCATGTTCAGGACACTGAGTTTGCCACTGACCCTAACTGTGGTCCCGACCACAGCACTGAATGTATTGGCCAGGGTCCAGTCAGAGGAATAAAGCCCACCTCAGGTAGTTCAATAGCAAAAAATGTAATATGTGGATTAAAACAGAGGTATTAGTTAAACGTTAAGAGCAAACGGGAGAAGATGGATTGACTCTAGATTAGTAAACTGCCATCAGCAAAGAGAGGAGGTGGTCGCCAGAGCCCAGGGGCTGAGCCGTGGTGGATTCTGTCCAGTGGGATTGAAAGCACAGAGGAGACACAACAGCGACTTCTAGAGACACCGCAGTGGGGAGAGAGGGAGACATATTCTGGCTTCCTTCTTCCCACTTGCCCGTCTCCCTCAGGCCTCCCTGGCTGAGCCTAGCCAGATGCAACAGAGCCTGGGAAGTATAGTTTGTAGGGGGTCACCAGCACCTGGAACGTGTAGTTTTCAGGGGCCATCTCCCCTGATACAGAGGCATGTTGACCAATGCCAATCACACCACACAGGCCATAGCTTGACCATGACAATGAACATCTCAGTGGCCCGAGCCCAGGAAGGACATTGCTCACAGTCTTGGAACACAGCACTACCAAGGCCATGGTTCCACAGGAAAGGGACGAGCAGGGCCCTTCCGCACCCGTGTTGACCACAGCCCACTCTTGGTCAAGAGCTTGCGAGTTAGACCACCCAACATCCCTCTCCCATCCCATGCCGACTGCAGGCTTGGCCCGAGGAGCCAGCCGAGGACCAGCTCTGATTCGGAAAGAGGAGGTGAAGGGGTGGGCGAGAGGCCTTTCCTGGCTCAGCTTCTGTTTGGCGTCCTTCGCCCCTTAGCCAGTGTCATCAGCCTCACGCTTCCTTTTGTACGGCCCCCTGGGGATCGAGCTCTGGCTAGGTGCTCACAGATGCCTCTCAGCCATTCTGGGAAGAAGCAGGTCTTCTGAGAGAAGGAATGCTCTGGCCTCAGGTCACGTGGCCCGGAAGTGACAGAACCAGGGTCGACCCCAGGTTCTACTGGACACCAAGCCCTTCCTCCTCGCTTTGACAAAACCATCCATAATGTGTTACCTGCCTGGCACACAGTAGGGTCGATAAAATGCCAGGCCTGCCCCATATTATGGCTGATTCTTCCATGACCTGACTTGCTTGCTGCCTCCTAAAAAGAGATATCGAGGGGTTATGGGAGGGAAGTTGCCTGGGGAGACCTGACGGGTGGGAAGAGGCAGAGAAAGGCTGGAGGCAGGACCAGGACGCTCTTCATATGCAAATAATTTGCCCGGAGGCAGCCTTAATATTTTGATTCTCTCAAGATTTGGTCTCACATCTAGGGCCTTTGAAACTGGGAGTAAGAGACTGTCCCAGGTGTGCAGGGGAGAGGCGACTTTGAGTGGCAGGGCCCTGGGGAATGGGACTTGGGGTGAGGGGAGTGAAAACAGGGTGCCCCCTTTGGGCGCCAGGCCCACCCTGCTGGTCATCCCCGGCGGCCTCTGGTCCGTCTCAGGCGACCTGTTTTTGCTTCTCACTCCCAGTCTGTATCTACTACACCCCTCCCCCATGCCCAATTTCACAGGCTTTGACTCAGTTTCCCTCTGGATTCTTGAGTTCTTTAAGGGGAGAGCCTCTCAATTTCTCGCTTTGCTATCAGGCCTTCCTCCTACTCCCCCCGCGCCTCTGGGTCCCCCTCCTGTCCCCATTTTCAGCGTGGAAAAGGTCCAGGGAGGTGAAATTTACAAACACGTGACGGAACCCCTCCCCCACCTCCGTGACCCGCCTGCATAATGGCCTGGGGGCGCTGCGGGGTTTTGTCTCGCGCTACCGTCCCCAGAGCGGGCTCCCCAACATCCGCGTCCCCAGACCCCCTGGGTCGGCGCCCAGAGACCAGCTGGGGGCGGGGCTGGGGGGCGGAGCCCGTAACAAAGACTCGGCGAGAGAGGGGGCCGGGGGCGGGGCGGAATCCCAGCCGCCGGGGAGGCGGGGGAGGCGGCAGCCGAGGGTCGCCCGGCCGGGCGGGCGGGGTCGCGCCTGGTGGCGGTCCCCGCGCGAAGGCGCCGCGCGGGCGGGTGGGGGGACCGGGCGGGGGGCGCGTCATGTGGCCGCTCACGGTCCCGCCGCTGCTGCTGCTGCTGCTGCTGTGCTCAGGCCTCGCCGGACAGGTAGGGGCCCGGCAGGCAGGTGCGGGCGCAGGGGGCTCCCGGAGCGGAGGGCGGCTCGGCGGGTTCCCTCGGAAACGGGGTTTGGGGCTCCCCGAGGCCCCCAGGGCTGCGAGGGGCGGAGGTCGCCGCGGGGGAGGGGCTGGAAGGTCCACTCTGGCTTTGGGGGACAGAAGTAGGGCTTCAGATCCAGATGGTTTGAGGGACAGTCTGACCCCAGCTTCGAGGTTTTCGACTCCTCGGTGACCCGGAGCCCACCACGCCCGCCATCTCGCTGGAGCTGAGGGGGGCTGGGGGCTGGGGGGGACTTCAGGGGGCTTTGGGGTGTCGCTTACCCTTCACTCCCCCATCATGGCTGGAGGTGCCCAGCTTCCGAAGCCCCCCACTCTTCGCCTGCACCCCGAGGTGGAGAAGGGGGCGGGGCTCACGTGTGAGTGACTGACGGGGACATGTGTGAGGGGCCGATGGGTGCTGGGTAAACGTGTGTCTTTGTGTCATGGCTGGGTGTGACTGAGTTCGTGTGGCTGTGCTGGTGTGGGTCCAGCTGTGCGTGAGCTGGTGTGACAGGGAGGCTGTTGGTACGCGAGGAGGAGCCTGCGTGGCTGTGGCTGGGAGGCTGGGGTAACAGTGTGGGCTTGTGAGGCTGTGCCTGGGGGTTGGGTGTCTGACTGGTGATGTGACAGCAAGTAAGGACTTCATCCTGGCTGAATGGGGGCAGCTGTCGCTGAGCGGAGAGGACTGTGTGTGGCAGTGTCCACCTGCCGGGGGGGGGGGGTGCCCTACAAAATGCCTGTGACCAGGTGTCGCTGTGTGAGAGCTTTGAGGTGACAGTGCGCTGTTTGGTGCCTTTGAGTAAATCGCTTAAAAGGGGGTGTGAAGAAGCATGCTCAGGACCTAGCTGTGTGTGCAATGTGTGCACCCATGCGTGTGCATGTGCGTGTGTGCGTGTGTATGTGCAATGTGTGCACCCATGCGTGTGCGTGTGTGTGTGCGTGTGTGTGTTGGTGGTGCCTCGAACACGCCGTTTGTGCCTTCACAGAAGCAGGTCTCCCTCTCCATGCTGCCCCATCTCTTGGGCAGGCTTGGAGGATCTTGCAAAATGGGGGGGTCCACGCTTTCTTCAGCTATTGGGAAACCTGTCTCCTCCTCCATCTTGGGGGTGGGAGCACCCTCGGGCTCGCAGATCTGTGGGAACTCAGAGGGAAGCTGGAACTGGGGAAAAAAAAAAACTGAAATCACAGGGAATGTTTATTAATTAAGTGCTTCTTCTGTACTGGGCACCGTTTCAAGCACAAGCATGAATGAAGTCATTGAATTCTCCCAGCACTCCCCTGGTGAATGCTATTGTTACCCTCATTTAACAGAGGGAGAAACTGAGGCACAGAGAAATTAAGTCACTTGCTCAAGCTCAGAACCCTTGGGAGTGGCAGAGCTGGAATTCCACAGAGGCTGTGTGGTTGCGGGGTACACATGTTTACCCTCTTGTGAAATAATCCACTCCCTGGTGTGGACAGCACCTGGGCAGACACGAGGAGGGGGTTTAGGTAGAAGCTCCAAGGAAACCAGCCCTCGCACATTCTCTTTCCTGGTCAAGAGAGGAAAGGAATCAGACCCTGGTACCCCAACCTGAAAGGGGCGCTGGGGGGGACGGTCAGACTCTAGATAGGATTTTCAAGGAGAGGTTAGGGGGTCCCCTTTCTCAAGGACTCCTCTGTGTTCCCATCTTTGGACCCACACACTGGGCGGGATAGGAGGCATGCTGGGTACCCAGCATCAGGCTGCACATAGTAGGTGCTCAATCGGCACCCCGGATGTGAACCAGGGAAAAGTAAAGAGAGTAAACTGGGAAAGAGACAAGAGATCAAAAGAGGCTTATACTTTAGCATTTGCTGGGAAAAAATGAACCAGGAGTGAAGTTGAATTTGATTTCCAAGAAGGATCCTTGCAACCACCACCTGGGTGCTGTCCCCCCGCCCCTCCCCAACCCGCCCCTCCCCCAACTCCCGCCCCCCGCCCCTGCCAGCCCCGAGGAACTCTAGTTTTCCTGTCTTCCAGCCAAGATTGGCCAGGGGTGCGGGAGAGTGTGTAAATCTTACAGACCCAGGGCGGGGAGGGTGTGGTCTGGGGCGGGGCTAGCATGAGGTTTCCTGGGGTGCACGGCTAACCTGGGGTCAGTGGAGGCGGGGCTAAATGGCGGGCGGGCGGGGCTAAACTGGCCGTTGGGGCGGGGCTAGTGAGGTCCCACCACCCGCTGCAGTTCCCGCAGGCGGCCACCTCGGGCAATACAGTGTCGTAAACCGCCCTCAGCCCCCAGCTTGCCCACCAGCCTGACGCCCCAGGGAGGGAAGGGGTCTGAGGAATGGATGCTCTGTCCCCTCTCCGCCCCCTGCAGCGCTTCCCAGAGCTCCCTCTTCGGTCCCTGCTGGGCCCTGGGCACCACCAAGGGGTCCGTTCTAGGAAGCATTCATTCGTCCATTCTACCAGCCGACATGATTAAAGCCCTGGGATGCAGCCATGAACCAAGTAATCAAATCCTTGCTCTCCTGGAGCCGGTCTTCTGCAGGAGAGACAGACAAGAATGGAATAAATACACAGCACAATGCCAGAGCTCAGTGTATAATACAGTGCAGGTGTCATAAAGAAGGAGGGGAAGGGAATTAAAGAGCGATGGTGGTGGGGTGGGGGCCGTCTTAGCAGAATGGTCAGGGACAGTGTCTCTAAGGAGGTGGTATCTAAGGCCACACGTGAAAGAGGTGAGAGAGGGAGCCTTCTGGTATCCAGAGGGAAAGCAAGTGCAAAGTCCTGAGGTGGAAACAAACTTGGTGAGTTTGAGGAGCAGCGAGAAGGCTGGTGTGGCTGGAGAGGAGTGAGCAAAGGGAAGTTGTGGGGGAGAGCGGGAGGGGGAAGGCCACATGGGAACTTGTGGGCTGTGGGCAGGAGTTTGGATTTGACCTTGAGAGCAGGGGAGTAGCACCTGTCAGAGGAGTCGTCCGTCCTTCCAGGGTCTGTCTGGGGTGTCCTAGGTGTGGCCCGTGAGTGCCGTGGAGCTACCAGAGAGCTTTCCCTGTGGGAAAGATGCCTCCTTCCTGACCACTAGGTCCTCCCTAAGATCTAGCGACATCTTTGGCACTATCTGGGTTTGGGGTCACCTCTTTTCTGGGGTTCCCATGGGATAGGACAGGAGTAGTAGTTCAGTTTGTATTGCATGCCTCAGGGCCATTCCCTCTGCCTGGGACACGGCTCCCCCACGATTTGTAGCTACGTGACCCCCTCTCTTTCCTTTTGCTTAAATGGCACCTCCTCCAACAGGCCCACCTTGAACACCCACTGTCATTCTCTGAGCTCTTGATGTAGTTTTCTTCATAGCCTTCATCGCTGTCTTCACACATTTGTTTATTCATTCACAGGTGCTCAACAAATATTTGTTGAATGGATGAATGGATGGATGAATTCCCCTCGTCCTCACAGAATCTTTTCTTTCTCCAACTGTGGGACTGCTGTGCCCCGGGAAAGTCGGGGAAACACTGCCCCTTGCACCATCCCATCCCCATTTCTAGTCAACCACTCTCCTGGGTAGGGAGCGTCAGGGAAACCCCTCTTCCCTGCGCCTAAAATTCCACATTACCGGGCGCCGTTATTTGGAGTTAGACACTGTTTTAGTAGGCCCCTGTGGAAAATGTAAATGTCCCAGGTGGAGGGCAGTAAAAGGAAATCTTAAGGACTCGCAGTTAATAAATGAATTGGATATTTTCTTCCCACGGAAGATCGGGGTTGGTACTGGGTGACACCTAGTGGTGGAATAAGGTCGGTGCAGAGACTGTGCGTGTGTGTGTGTGTGTGTGTGTGTGTGTGTGTGTGTGTGTGTGACTATGGCAAAGCTGTGCTGGCTGGTGTCCCTGTGTGTGTCACGGCCCCGTCCAGGGTGAAGCAAGTGAAGCGCTCGCCGCTGGTGCAAAGTTGAAGGGGTGCCCCAAAGCACCAAAACCAAGATAAGTAATAAATTAACGCAATATCTTAAGAACATAAAAATTCATTCAAAAAATCTACAATAAACAAAACTTTAAATAAAGACAGAATCCAACTCTGCACTTGCACCACTCACATCACTTGCCTCGCCATAACCCTGGCTCTAAAGGAGTGTGTCTGTAGTGCCTATGGGTATGTGTTTAGGGATTGTGCACTTGGCATTGACCAAGCTGGGCACGGAGACGTGTGTGCCATAATCATGCCTGTGGGTGTGTACACCCGTGACATCTGTGTCCTTAGGTGTTGACCCTGTGGGCGTGTGTGTATTTCTCATGAGCCCGGCAGCTGGTGTGGGCAGTGACTTTGTGTCCCCGGAATTCACTGCCAGTGCTCGGGAGGCAGGGACCTGCTGTTTTCCTTTATTCATGCCTTTGTGTGTTCCCTTAGGAAGCATTCACTGGGAGCCTTCTGTGTGTCGAACCTTAAACCAGACACCAAAGGCTGGGCAACAGTGTGAGCTGTCGAGGGGTGGGATGGAAGACTCAACTTGTGTGATGTTGGGTCTGGCTGTGCTGGGGAGGAGGGAGTTGTGACAGAAGCAGGAGACTTTGTTCCCGCTGTTCGGGAGCTCTTGTCTGAGAACATCAACGTGTCTTCACACCCAGAGTGGAAGCCTGATCTGTGTTATACTCATCTACTCCGCGACGAAACAAGGAGAAAGCAGATGGAGCAGAGAGCAGGCGGAATAGACTCTACCAGTGGCTGTTCCCTCTTCCTCTGCACACGGTCCTAACAATCCTGGGCAAGGAAGACAGGGAGCCACAGTGCGGAAGACAGAAACCGAAAGGCAGGGTCTGCTGAGGCCACTGAATGATATGGCAAACAGCTCCTGACCTTTTAGGCCCTGAGAGAGTTGCGGTTATTCACAAGAAAAGCGCACGATATGTATACATCATCGTTCCCACGTGAAAGACAGCAGGCGAGGCACCGGGGATGTGGAGGGCTGTGACGCAGCTCGCTGTGGAGGGGTTCTCAGGGCCACGGTGGGGAGCATGCAGCAGGCACAGGGTACAGTGTGTAAAATGCCAAGAGTCAGGCAGGCGTCCTGGAGGAGGTGGCATATGAGTGGGGCCTCGAAGGATGAGTGAGTGAAGATTGGAGGGTGGACATTCCACGCAGCAGCGGGTTGTTGGCCGAGCTAGCGATGCGTACAGGACGCGGTGGGTTGTGAAAACAGGAATCCGGTGGGGTGGGGAGGGTGCGCATGGGGAGGTGGGGAAGGAGGTGAGCTTGGGGAGGTAGGCTGTAATCTGGCTGTAAGGAGCTTGCGGGCTGGTTAAGGAGTTTACAATTTTTTGAGCTGACAGTAGGAGGCCATGGAATGGAGTGTGTGTGCATGTCTCTCTGTGTGTGTTTCAATAGAAGGTCTTTAAAAAAATCAGCAAAATACACACACAATTTATACTCTTATCCATTTTAAGTGTACAATTCAGTTGTATTAAGTACATTCATGTTTTTATTTTATTTTTAAAGAAATATATATTTTATCCATTTCACAGAGGAAGGGAGAGGGGAGAGAGAGAATCATTGATTGGCTGCCTCCTGCACGCCCCCTACTGGGGATTGAGCCCATAACCCAAGCATGTGCCCTTGACCAGAATCGAACCTGGGACCCTCCAGTCTGCAGGCCGACGCTCTATCCACTGAGCCAAACCAGCCAGGGCAGTGCATTCGGGTTTTTGTGCAACCATTACTTACCAGCATCCATCTCCAGCACTCCTTCATCTTCCTGAACTGAAACTTTGGCCCCCAATAAACAATAACTCCCCATCCTCCCTCCCCCAGCCCCTGATAAACATTTTACTTTCTGTCTCTACGAATCTGGTTCCTCTAGGGAACTCATATAAGTGGAGCCATGCAGTATTTTTCTTTTCGTCACTGCCTTACTTCACTTAGCATCATGTCCTCCAGGTTCGTCCATGTTGTAAAAAGGCATTTCATTCTTTCTGGGGGGCTGCATAATATTAATCGTACGTCTATGCCACATCTTGTTTTTCCATTCATCCTTTGGTGGGCACTTGGGTTGCTTCCACCTTTTGGCTAGTGTGAATAACAATGCTGTTAGGAACATGGGTGGACAAATATCTTTCAAGAACTTTCTTCCAGTTTTTTAAAAATATATATGTTTATTGATTTAGAGAGGAAGGGAGAGGGAGATAGAAACATCAATGATGAGAGAGAATCATTGATCAGCTGCTTCCCGCACTCACCCCACCGGGGATTGAACATGTGTCCTGACCGGGAATCGAACGGTGACTTCGTGGTTCATAGGTCGATGCTCAACCACTGAGCCATGCCAACTGGCCTCTTCCAGCTCTTTTGAATGTATACCAGAAGTGGGAGTGCTGCATTATATGGTAATAATGTATTTAAGGATTTTTTCATTTTAAACAAGAAGTTTAAATAACAAGATGCTTGACTTAAAGGGAAAACTATCTAGGATTCATTTCTTTTAGAGTAATGTATCCTTTCTTAAAGACAGATCGCCCTCCATGTAACAGCTACATACAAAAAAGTTATAAAATTGTCCTTAGTTTTACAACAATAAATGAAAAACATTAAAATTCTGCAATCAAACAAGGTGTGCAAGGATCCTTATGTTCTTGTTAAACAGTGAGAGCAAAATAACTTACTGGAATATAAAGGGGGTACTTTCACAGAACCAGTATTTTTCCCCAGCCCATCTCCATTTGATGTCGATCAAAACATACCATTGGCCATTTATTTTACAAAATGCAAATGTTGTGCATGTACAACAGTTAATTTATGCACAATAAGAGAATGGGGATGGGGAAATGGCGGTGTCCTAATTGAGACTGTCTCCTTGCCCTGGAGGAACCGAGTTGTGGATAAAGTAGCGGGTTCCCTTCGTAGTGGACGCCTCCCGCCCGCTGCCAGAACACATCAGTTGTGTCTTCATCCTCCCTTTCCACCTGGGCCGGCGTGTCTGTGTCATTGATTGGCTGCCTGTCAAATCAGAATCTGATCTGCCTCACCGGCAAACCCTGTCCTTCACAATAGGCCTTCATTCGTTTACTAAGTGGCCTGTGCCTCAATCTTCAACTGTACCCAGAGCCATCCTGCCCCGACACCTTCAAATTAACATGATCACCTTCTTAGTCTTTTTTTTTCAAATTTAATAAATCTTTATTGCTCAGATTATTACAATTGTTTCTCCCTTTTCCCCCCCATAGCTCCCCTCCACCTGGTTCCCACCCCACCCTCTGCTCTTATCTACCCCCTCACTGTCCTCATCCATAGGTGTACGCTTTTTGTCCAGTCTCTTCCCGCACCCCCACACCCCTTTCTCCCTGAGAATTATCAATCCACTCCCATTCTATGCCCCTGATTCCATTATATGCACCAGTTTATTCTGTTCCTCCGATTTTTAATTCACTTGATTTTTAGATTCACATGTTGATAGATATGGATTTGTTGTTCATAATTTTTATCTTTACTTTTTTCTTCTTCTTCCTCTTCTTAAAGAATACCTTTCAGCATTTCATATAATACTGGTTTGGTGGTGATGAACTCCTTTAGCTTTTTCTTATCACATTCTTAGTCCTGACTCCGTGGGCGTTTTGTTGACTCGTGTGGGAGCCGCTTCACAAAAGGCGAACCAGTGTGGGAGCCGCTTCACAAAAGGCGAACCAGGTCCGCCCCGAATGAGCACACAAGCAGCTCGAGGAGCCGGTGATGCATTTAAGTTTTTGAGGCACTCCCATACTGTTTTCCATCGTGGCTGCCCCATTTCCCATTCTCACCAGCGGTGCACAAGCATTCCAATCTCTCCACATCCTCACTAGCACTTGTTACTATCTGACTTTTGATTCTGGCCCATCCTCATGGGGGTGAGGTGCTCTCTCGCTGTGGCTTTGATCTGCATTTCCTTAGGGGCTTAGTGAGGCAGAGCATCTTTTCATGTGTTTATTGGCCATTGGTACATCTTCTTTGGAGAGATGTCTAGCTAAGTCCTCTGTCTGTTTTTAAATTGGGTTGTATTTGTTATTGTTGTTGTTTAAAGAGGCTTTAAAGCCAGGAACGAGATGTGGTTGGATCTGTGCGAGGGACAGATCCTCTCGCTATAACATGGAAGACAGACTGGAGTGGGAAGAGTAAAGGTGTGAAGACAGAATTATTTCAGGAGCTGACAAGGCCCGAGGCAGATTGGTGGCAACCAGAGGCGCAGCAAGCCTAACACTTGGGGGTGGTGAGCGGAGGGAGGGTACCTCTCATTGTCTGGTGTCTGAAGTCCTTAACGAGGCCTACTGGCTCCTTCCCACATCCTCCTGGAATTCCGAACCAGGCGAGAAGCAGAGATGACAGGAGAGAGACTGCGCTGAGAGGAGAGAAAAAACAGCTCTTCCAAGGGGGGGATGGAGGGGAAAGAGACATATTTCAACACCACTTCCCAAAACTTGCTGTAACCAAGAAAAAAACCCTAAACCCAGCCACAGGCTAGAAGGCTCACACCATTTGTATTCTGAGGGACACAGAGCGGTGTGTGCGTGGACAGGAATTCATACCCTGTTTTATGTGTGGGCTGAGATGGCCCAGACGACAGAGGCCACTTGGCTTGCTGCCAAGGACACTTCGTTTTGCTTGGTGTGTGATTTCTAGCTTTTCTACTGGAAAGCTCTATTATTTTTTACCTGCTGCCCATCAGAGATGGAACTTATGTTTTATGCTTGATGCCCTAATTCATATTTTTGAATACATTTCCTCTTGACATGAAACCTGCACAAATCGTAAAGGTGCAGCTTGACACGTTGTCTGGAGGTGACATAGTGTTACCAGCACCAGGCCAAGAAACAGAACTTTGCCCGACTGGCATGGCTCAGTGGTTGAGCATCGACCTATGAACCAGGAGGTCACGGTTCGATTCCGGTCAGGGCACATGCCTGGGTTGTGGGCTCGATCCCCCGTGGGGGGCTGGGGGGGGGGGAGTGCATGCAGGAGGCGGCCGATTAATGTTTCTCTCTCATCATTGATGTTTCTCTCCCTCTCCCTTCCTCTCTGAAATCAATAAAAATATATTATAAGAAAAAGAAACAGAACTTGGCAAAAATCCAGAGACGCCCTCATGCTCCTTCCAGGTACCCGCTCCACCCCCCTCCCTCAGAGTAACCCACCATTAAGCTGACATCTCTCACCACACGCTGGTTTCACCCACTTTTTAACTTCATGAAGTCATGAAGTGTGTAGTTTTTGGTATTCAGTTTCTTCTACTCAGCATAGTGTTTGTAAGATTCCTCCATATGGTTGTTTTGTGATAGATCGTGTGTTTTCATCTCTTTGTGGTGCTCCATTGTGTGAATATACCATGATATATCTGGTTTAGGCTTTTGGGTTGGTGATGTTTGTGGCTGACACAAACAGTGCTGACGTAGACACTCTGACACATGTCTGTAAGGATGTTTGGCTATATGTGTTCAGTAGATTCTTTTCATTCACAGTAGTTATCCTAAATAATAAAAGCCTAATATGCTAAGTGTTCGGTCGTCCATTCGTGCATTCAACCAGTCAAAGTGTAATATGCTAAGGTTGCTCCACCGCTCACTATGGCATGCACTGACCACCAGGGGGCAGACACTCAACCCAGGAGCTGCCCCCTGGTGGTCAGTGCAGCTCAGCCAGAAGCCAGGCTCACAGCTGGCGAGCGCAGCAGCAGTGGCGGGAGCCTCTCCGGCCTCTGTGGCAGCACTAAGGATGTCCGACTGCCAGCTTAGGGGAGTGGGCCTAAGTCGGCAGTTGGACACCCCCCAAGGGCTCCCAGATTGCAAGAGGGTACGGGCTGGGCTGAGGGACCCCCCACCCCCTGAGTGCACAAATTTTGTGTACCGGGACTCTAGTGTTCTACATAATAAAAGCCTAATATGCAAATCGTCCAAACAGAATGACCGGTGGGACGACCGGTCGCTATGATGCGCACTGACCACCAGGGGGCAGACGCTCAATGCAGGAGCTGCCCCAGCCTACAGGCCCCAGGCCAGCCATGGCGGGTGCCAGCAGGGGGCCCCCCTGATTGCCCTGCTGGTCACCCCACAGGTCAGCCCTGATTGCCGGCCAGGCCTTGGGACCCTACCCTTGCACGAATTTCATGCACCAGGTCTCTAGTGTTCTAGAAAGACCCCGCGGACATGGAATTAACAAATACTGAATCACCGCAGGGTTAGATTCCTGCAAGCCTCTGGTCACAACGTATTTGTGGACCAAACAATAGCAGCCTTGTTTTATATGTGTTTCTGTTTAAAACACCCTATTTAATATAAATTGTGGGTTCCTTAGCATCGAACTCACAGTCAATGGCAGTATAACTCATACCTGAATGAAATTTATCGACCGGACATATTTTCTCCTGAAGACCCACCCCAGCCTTCTTGTGCTTGGAGACGCTAGACAGCCCTTCAGCACTATGCGTAGGAGCTGCTTAAAATAGAGAAATCACCAGTAAGAACCATGAAAATGTGAACAATTTGGCACTCAATAGACTGAAAAGGACATGTTTACAGTTAGGAGAGCTGGAACAAGAAGGCAGAGCATGGCTGAGGGTGACCACATTTTTTCCCCTCTGTGCGTGTCCACGAATGACCACAAAAACCCTGCGACTATTGATTTGTGGGGTTATAAGTAAATAGTAATGAGTAGGCAAGCTTGCCAATACAAAATCTGCCAATAGGGAGACTCAACTGTGTATACCCAAGAGTAGGATTGCTGGTTGTGGGGGGTATACAGAGCTTTAGGAGATATTACCAAGCAGCCTTCCAAGCTTCCGAAGGTTCTTCAAAGAGTTTACCAATTTATTCTTCCACCAGTACTGGCCAGCTCTTCCACATCGCCACAACAACTGGTGGTGTCTTTTTCATTTCAGACATTCTCATGGGTGTGCAGTGATATCACTTTATGGGCTTAATTTACAGTTCTTTTTTAAAAATATATTTTTACTGATTTCAGAGAGGAAGGGATGGGGGGAGGAGAGAAAGAGAGAGAGAGGGAGAGAGAGAGAGAGAGAGAGAGAGAGAGAGAGAGAGAGAGAGAGAAACATCAATGATGAGAGAGAATCATTGATTGGCTGCCTCCTGCAAGCCCCCTACTGGGGTCAAGCCCACAACCGGGGCATGTGCCCCAACCTGGAATTGAACTGTGACCTCCTGGTTCATAGACTGATGCTCAACCACTGAGCCACACAAGCCAGGCTAATTTACAGTTCTTGATGACTGACAGTGCTAACTACCTTTGCACATGTTTATGTACTACTCAGGTATTTCCATTTGTGAAATGTCTGTTCAAGTCTTTTGCCCATTTTTTCTATTAGGCTGCCAGCCTTTTCCTTATTGATTTGCAGGAATATCTCTATCTATACATATTTTATATAAATAGAAAATCAGGATATGAGTTCTTTATTGGACATAGGATTGCAGATACCTCCCGTTACTCTGTGGCTTGTCTTTTCATTCTCTTCATGGTATCTTTGATCAATAAAAGTTTAAAATTTTAATGTAGTTCAAATGATTTTTTCCTTCAAGGTTAGTGCTTGCTACTGTCCAGTTTTAGTGATCTTTGTCTACCTCAGAGTAATGAGGATATCCTTCTATATTTTCTTCTAAAAGCTTTATTGTTTACCTTTCACCTTTAGGATGTACCATCTACCTGGAGTTGATTTTTGCATATGATGTGAGGTAGGGATCAACATTAATTCTTTCCCCTATGAATAGGTCTGATGGACTCAGCACCATGTAACCTGTCTATCTGGGATAGAATCCTGGGGGCCTTTGGGAAAGTTTCTTAGCATCTCTGTGCCTCTATTTCCTCATTTTAATTAGAACCATGTCTACTTCATAGTGGTATTCTGAGGGTTAAATGAGTTATTACATGTATGTCACTGCAAACAGTGCCCAGGACATGATATGTATTTAACAAACCTTAGCAATAATTGTTATGGTTTCTGACAGATGTTAATGTTTTTCCTCCTGGGAATTCTCAGGGGAAAAAACATTACTTTCCATGGCTCCCAGTCTTAGTGCATGCAGGCTGCTATAACAGAAAACCACAGACTGGGTGGTTTATAAACAACATAGATTTCTATCACACACACAAAAGACATTTACATCGCACAGTCCGGAGGGCTGAGAAGTCCAAAACCAAGGTGTGAGCAGAGATGGTGCCTGGTGAGAGCCCACTTCCTGGTTCACCGGTAGTGTCTGCTTGCTGTGTCCTCCTCACATGGGGGCAGGGGCATGGGGGCTCTCTGGGGTCTCTTTTAGAAGGGCACTGTCCCGTTCAGGAGGCTCCACCCTCATGACCTAATCACCTCCCGAACACCTCACCTCCTAATACCATCGCCTTGGAGGTTGGGCTTCAACATGTGAATGTTGGCAGAACAAACATTCCATCTGCAGCACTCCCAAACACCATGCTTAGAGTGGTGATGGTGATGGAGCGGGGAGGACACTCTCTGGAGATATTTCTGCATCCAAATCAGCCGCATTGTTGCTGGCTTGACAGGCGGAGTAGGAAGCGAGAACAAAGGGGTAAAACGGAGCAAGATCTGTAGTTTCTAACTATGGGAACACCTGGGCTATGTTCCTGGGAAGCAAGGAGCATAGGGTGCAAAGTTTAAGGAAGAACTCATCCTCATGTCAGGGCAAGCACTGGGCACCTCAGGGGAGGGGCCTTGCAGGGGAAGTTTAAGAATGTTCCCTCTTTTAACAGTTTTATCCTATATAATAAAGAGGTGATATGCAAATTGACCATCACTCCGACACACAAGATGGCCGCCACAAGATGGCTGGCAGGGGAGGGCAGTTGTGGGCAATCAGGCCAGCAGGGGAGGGCAGTTGGGAGGGACCAGGCCTGAAAGGGAGGGCAGTTGTGGGCAATCAGGCCAGCAGGGGAGGGCAGTTGGGAGGGACCAGGCCTGAAAGGGAGGGCAGTTGTGGGCGATCAGGCCTGCAGGTAAGGGCAATTAGGGTGACTGGGCTGGCAGAGGAGGGCAGTTGGGGGGACCAGGCCTGCAGGGGAGGACAGTTGGGGGCAACCAGGCTTGCAGGGGAGGGCAGTTGGGGGCAACCAGGCCTGCAGGGGAGGACAGTTGGGGGACACCAGGCCTGCAGGGGAGGATAGTTGGGGGACACCAGGCCTGCAGGGGAGGGCAGTTGGGGGGGACCAGGTCTGCAGGGAAGGGCAGTTGTGGGGGACCAGGCCTGCAGGGGAGGGTAGTTGGGGGGACCAGGCCAGCAGGGGTGGGCAGTTAGGGCAATTGGGCCATCAGGGGAGGGCAGTTAGGGACAATCAGGCCTGCAGGGGAGCAGTTAGCCGTCGATCAGGCTGGAAGGGGAGTGGTTAGGGTGTGATCAGGCTGGCAGGCAGAAGCAGTTAGGGGCAATCAGGCAGGCAGGCGAGCAGTTGGGAGCCAGCGGTCCTGGATTGTGAGAGGGATGTCCGACTGCCTGTAGGTGGGATCGGGCCTAAACGGGCAGTCCGACATTCCTCGAGGGGTCCCAGATTGGAGAGGGTTCAGGCTGGGCTGAGGGACACTCCCACCCCCGTGCATGAATTTCATGCATCGGGCCTCTCGTTTAGGTATAATTTACATACCATAAAATCCACCTGTTTGAGTGTGCAATTCAATGGCTTTTAGTAAATTTACAGAGTTGTGCAAACATCACTTCCATCCAGTTTTAGGACATTTCTATCACCCCCCGCCCCCAAAAGATCCCTCGTGCCCATTTCAGTCCATCCTCACTCTCACCTGAAATTGTGAAATTGCTTGACATTAGTGATTGTCTGGTTCTTCCACTTAGCCAAATAGTTTGAGGCTTATCCATATTGTAGAATGTGTCAGTAGTTTGTTTCTTTTTGTTGCTGAATGGCATTCCATCATATGGGTGGACCAGTTTTATCCATTCACTAGTCGATGGGCATTTGGATGGTTTCCTTAATTATGAAAAATGCTGCTTTGAATATTCATAAATAAGCCTTTCCATGGACATGTTTTGATTTCTCTTGGGTAAATGGAATTGTTGGGTCTTATGGTAACTTCCTGTTTAACTTCTAAAGAAACTGCTAAGTTGGTTCTCAAAGTGGTTGCAACATTTCATACTCCCACTTGCAATAGGTTCTGGTTTTGCCGCATCATCACCAATACTTGGTACTGCCTTTTTAAAAATCCTCACCCAAAGATACATTTTTATTATTGATTTTAGAGAGAGAGGAAGGGAGGGAGGAGAGAGAGAGAGAGTGAGAGAGACATCGAGACATCAATATGAGAGAGAAACATCAATCTGCTGCCTCCAGTACATGCCAGGACCAGGACCAGGACCAGGGATTGAACCCACAGCCTAGGTATGCGCCCTGACTGGAAATCAAACCTGCAACCTTCCAGTGTACAGGTTGATGCTCCAACAACTGAGCCACCGGCCAGGGCAGTCCTGCCTTTTTGATTGGGGTTGTGCTGGTGGGTGCCACCTGCTCTAGCCCCACTGTGAAAGGCACAAGTGGAGCTGCCCAAGAAGCAGATGGGCACAGGCGTCTCAGTTCCAGGTGGAGATCTGGGCTGTAGATATACCCCCAGCTGTAGGTTTATTTAATCAGTCATTCAGCAATTTCTTGGGCCAATTACTGCCCTAAGTCTTGGGGATGCAGCTGTGAAAAATACAGACTTGTGAAATGGCAAGTCTAATGGAGCAGACAGACCATAAAGAATAGAATGTCACATGCTGTTCAAAAAAATAGAGCAGTGGAAAGGATGGAGAGTGGTGTGGATGAGGTGGCCAGGGAAGGTCCATAATGGCCATATTACTCAGAGCCCAGTCAGGGAAACAAACTACTCTAGGGTTTCAAAGAGAGGGAATTTAATACAGGGAATTGGTTGAGTGTGAGATGGAAGAGTTGAGAAGCCAAACTGATGGCATGATCAGGGAATCCAGCAATAAGCCATAGTGCAAAGCTGTTAGAGGGACATGACAAAGGGTGATGTCATGAGAAAAGGGCTCTTGTGTGGGAGTTGGCTTCAACCACTCAGAATACCCTACCCCCACCCCTAGCTGAAGGAGAGAAATACCTTGGCTCCTTCCTTCCTCCCCACTTTCCAATCTCCCTCTGTTGTCTCCTATTGGATGAGTTTAACAGGAAGCCCGTGTGCAAGGGAACCTGGGAAATGTAGTTTTCTGGAGAAGGGTAGGGCATGTATCTTACCCATACAATGAGAGAACAGAGATATAAATGAAGTAAATGAGCAAACCATGTGTATCTGTGGTAATAGTGTTCTGGGTAAAGGACAGCAAGTGCTAAGCTCCTGAGGCCAGATGGAACCCAAACTCTGGCATGATGGTCTAGGCTAAGTGTACAGAGAGGGGCTGGGGACCTATGACAAAGCCTTGGAAAATATAAATATTTAGGGAGAAGGCAGGCAACAGTGATGGTACAGGTAGAGAAGTGGGGGCAGAACTAGAAATAATAAGGTGTCTGAAATCAAGGGACAAATGACTTTCAAGAAGGAGGGAATGGCCCAGCCGGTGTAGCTCAGTGGTTGAGCATCGACCTATGAACCAGGAGGTCACGGTTCGATTCCCGGTCAGGGCACATGCCTGGGTTGCGGGCTTGACCCCCAGTAGGGGGCATGCAGGGGGCAGCCTATCAATGATTCTCTCTTATCATGGATGTTTCTATCTCTCTCTCCCTCTCTTCCTCTCTGAAAGAAATAAAAAATATATTTATATAGAGATAGAAACATCCATGATAAGAGAGAATCATTGATAGGCTGCCTCCTGCACGCCCCCCTACTGGGGATTGGGCCCACAACCTGGGCATGTGCCCTGACTGGGCATCGAACCCGGGACCCTCTTCAGTCCGAAGGCCTATGCTCTATCCATTGAGCCAAACCAACTAGGGCTAAAAATATATATATTTTTTAAAAAGAAATAATTCTCTCATCTATTGAGATGATCAGGTGATTAAAAAAAGAAGAAGGAGGGAATGATCCATGAAGACTAACCTATGAGAGTGACTAAGTGAGGGCTCGTGTGAGGCTGTGGCACTGGCACATTGGAAGGCCATTAGCCGCTTTGGAGAGGAGTTTTGGAAGGATGGAGGAGGTGGGAGGAAGTAGAGACAGCAAGGGCAGATGTGAGTGAAGTCCACTCCTTAGAGAAGCTCGGCTGAAAGGAGCTAGGGCCGTTTCCTACAGCACCGATGCTGGGGGAGATTATCATTGGCTTCCAAATCCTCTCAGCCAGGAGGCTTGAAGCCCAGTGGTTTTGGCATCTAAAATCAGACCTGGGACCCCCTTTACCTGCTGGGTCACCCTGAGCTGGTCCCCTCTCCTCGCGGAGCCTAGTTTCCGCACCTGTAAATAGGGAAGTCACTGTACTTTTCATGGGAGGTTGCAACGACTGCTCAGCAAGCAAATCTGCAGTGTTCAGCCCTCATAAATGCAAGCGATAGCACAAGTACGCAAGGACACATCTCATTTTTTAAAGCTCAATACCAGTTGCAAATAATAAGAACGGCGGCCCGGCCGGCGTGGCTCGGTGGTTGAGCGTCGATCTATGAACCTGGAGGTCACGGTTCGATTCCGAATAGGTGCATATGCCTGGGTTGTGGGCTCGATCCCCATTATGGGATGTGCAGGAGGCAGCAGATCAATGATTCTCTCTCATCATTGATGTTTCTATTTCTCCCTCTCCCTTCCTCTCTGAAATCAATTATATATATATATATATATATATATATATATATATATATATATATATATATCTTTTAAAAGAACAGCGGTTACTATATATGAAACACCATGTCCCAGACACTCTGCAAAATGCTTTACAAGCACCATCTCTCCCGCCCCCCGCCCCCCCCCCCCCCCACTCTCCCCAGCTCACTCTGCTCCAATCACAATGGCCTCCTCCCTGGTCCTTGAACACTTATGCTCCTGCCCAGGGCCTTTGCACTTGCTGTTCCCACCGTCTGGAACTCTTCCCTCAGATATCCAAATGGCTCCCTCCCTACCTTCTTCAAATCTCTGCTCAAATGTCCCTTTCCCCAAACCACCCTGCTTAAGGTTTACTCCGAATTTATTTATCCGCCCCACCCGAATCCCCATGTCTTATTTCACTTTTGTTTTCTTATTTCTTGTCTGATTCACCCCACAGAATGTTCATGGACACAAAGGCAGGCATTTTGTTTGTTGTTCGCAGTGCCTGGGGCGTGTGTGCTCAATATCTTTCACTGATTCTCAGGACACCGGAGCCCTTTACCCACATTCGGTCCGTGGTCCTTACAACCACCCACTTGGCAGATGAGGAAACTGAGGCAGAGAGAAGTCATTGTCGGATGTCACACAGGGGCAGAACCTGCCTCCCTCCCTGTTGCTAAGCCCAGAAAAGAAGGACCGTTCCAGGCACGCACCCCCGTGTTCAGGGCTGCTCCCCAGGCGAGACCTTGCAAAAGCCTGAGTCATCGCCGCCTCCAGACGGCGGCGGCCCGGACTGAGGGCGGCGGCGGCGCGAGGTGATGCGGGGACGCCAGGAGGGGGCGTGAGTGCGGGGAAAACAGAGGAAATTAAACTCGCCGGGCGCTCCTCCGGCAGCCTCGCCGCCCCCGCCGGCGGCTGGTGCGTGGGTGGGAGGTGCGGGGGCTCTGCACGCCCGGTTCCCCCAAGCAGGGGTGGGCCCCGCAGCCCCGGGGCCTGGAGGAGGGTCCCCGGTGTCAGTTCCCGCCCGCACTCCAAGTTCCAGTTGTGACTGGAGAGCCGCCGGGGACTCGTCTGCAAAAGGCTGCCCGTCTCCGCTGTACCCGGCCACCGTGCCGCCCCCGGTGCACCGGGGAATCCTCCGCTGCCCTAGTGACCCCCATTTCCGCACCTTTCTCCAAGTCACCGCGTCTACCGGCTTCGGACCCGCCACTCTGGGCTTCCCTGGTTCTGAAACGACCCAGAGAGGCCCAGGTCCCAGGAAAGCCCCTTCCTTCCCCAGGAAAAGGAGACTCTGGGCTGCGGGGTTCATGGGGGCGCACCATCCTGCCCGCCCTCCCCGCAGACTCTCCTGCCTGTGTCCCGGGTTTTAGACAGCGGGGCTGCTGTCCTAACCGGAGATGCGTGGGGACTTGGGACTCCGGTCCCCTGCCAGCGTGGGGTGGTCGCGGGGGCCGGGCGCCAGGGATTCTGAGCGCGAGGGTGGTCCGGGAACCCCGCTGGTGGTGGGAAAGGGGGCGACACCGCTGGGGCGGGGCTGGGGGCGCGGGGCGGGTAGGGGCGCGGAGGTGGTCCCTCTCCGGGAGGGGCGTTCCCGGGCTGGGGGGCGGCCAGCCTGGGGAGGGGTGTGGGGCAGTCGGGGCGCCCCCCGCCCCCCGCCGGGCTCCGGGCCTCGGCCGTGACGTCACGGCGGCTGGAAGTGCCCGGCGCGGAGGCGCGGGAGGGGGCGGGGGCCGAGCCGGCGCTTTATAAGCGGAGCCCGCCCGGCGCGCGGAGCCGCAGCCCGCGTCCCTGAGCCCCCCGGCCGGCGGGCCCGACCCCAGCTCGCGCTCGCGCCCCCGGGGCGGCTGGGCGGCGAGGGACGGAGCGCCAGGCGGCGGGCGGGAGCAGGGGCGCGCGGCGGGCGGCCGCGGGGCATGAGGCAGGGGCGCGATGTCGGTGCCGCTGCTCAAGATCGGGGCCGTGCTGAGCACCATGGCCATGGTCACCAACTGGATGTCGCAGACGCTGCCCTCCCTCGTGGGGCTCAACGGCACCGTGTCCCGCGCCGGCGCCTCCGAGAAAATCGTGAGTGGCTGCCGCGCGGGGGGCGCTCCCGGGGGGGCGTGGTGCCCGTGCAGCCGCCGCCGCCGCCGCAGCCCCCGGGGACCCCCGGCCCCCAGTTTCCCGGCCCGGGGGCGCCCTCTGGGGGCCGGGGGCCGGGCGCAGAGGCGGCGGGCCCGGGACCCTCCGCTGCTGTTACTGCTGTTTCTTATTATCAGTGAGCAGCGTCCAGAGTGGCAACGATGTACGAGGCTCGCTCCGCCCGGGGCGGAGGCGGCGGGGCCCGGGCGGGTGGGACAGAGCGGAGGTTAGGGTGGGGGACCCTGCCTCTGAACGGGGCAGCCTCGGGGTCTCCGAGTGCCTCCACCTTCAGGATCGGAGTCTCCCTGTTGGCGTCGGTGTCTCCGAATAGTGCCGTGTCTGTCTGTCCCTCTCTGTCTGTCTGTTCCTTTGCCTGTGGTTTGCTCCTCTGTTTCTGTCTCTCCCTGTCTCTGTTGCGCTGTCTCTGACTTTGTATCTCTTTTTATGTGTATGTGTGTGTCTCTCCCCCCCCCCCCCCAGCATCTCCCTCCTCATTGCCTGCCTTACCACGTGCTGAATATTTATTCCCATAACCTGCCCTCCCAGAAGGGTCTCAGCCCGGGCGGGGGCTGACGCTGCCCCCGAAGCTCCAGTCCTGCCCCCTCCCCCACGCCATCCTATCCGCTATCACCTTCATCCTCTAGCTTTCCAGCCACAGAGCTGGAGGGGAGGGAGGGGTTTATAATGGTGGTCCTGGTGTCCTGAGGAGAGGCGGGGAGGCATCCTCCATGGAAAACTTCCCTCAGCCTCCTCCAGCGATGTCCCTCCCACCCCTTCCCCTCTTCAATCTGTTCGCGGGACTCCTCCCCTCGCAAGGAGCTGGGATGCTTGGGCTCCCTCTCCTGCTTGATTTCCCCCCAACTTCGCCAGCAACCCGGTCTAGCTTCCATTGGCTACCACGCTGCTTCTTCCCTATCCCTCCCATGAGAGAAAAGGGGGTCTTTGCTCCAAAGAGTTTCAGGCAAGCGGAGAGGGGGTGCCATGCACTGTGCCGGGCCTGGCTCAGCCCCTGGGGAGAAATGGCACTGGGTTTGGCACAGGTGAGGGCTTTCAGTCCAGATTCTCAGACCTGAAGCCAGTGTGTGGACCAGTGTCTTTCTGTGTGCCTCACAGTGTGCCCGGGTGTGCCCATCTCTGCACGAGTGTCAGTGTGTCTGTGGGGGGGGGTGTGTGTGAAAGGGGGCTGCGAGAAAGTTCATGTGCTTTGCCAGCATGAGGGTCTAAGTGTAGCTTCGTGTGTAAGGGTGCAGCCCAGGACGAGCGTGAGTGTGTCCCTGAGTGAGTGTGACTAGGTGCAGACGCACCTAAGTGTGTATCTGCAGCTGTATGTCCCTGACTGTGGATTTGCATGGGTTATGTGACTGCATGTGCACGCGTGAGTTTGTATACATGAGACAGCCTTCTTGCTGTTACCTTCTGAGGGGCAAGAAAGATGATGTTGTCTCACTGAAATCAGAAGCCAGATTCCTCTCCCCCACCATCTTAGGAGTGCGAGTTTTTGTAAATGTGTGCATGGATTATGTGCAGTGTATGGTGTGTCAATGAGAGCATATGCTATGTCTGAGGAACGTGTACATAAGTGTGTAAGAGTGGGCCTCTGAGTTATGATTTTCTGTGTGCATATGTGTCTGTACAAGTATGTACATATGCATATGTGTGTTTTATGTGCATTTTAAGTGTAGACATGTATGTCTTCAGAAGAGTGTGCATATATGTGCAAGTGTGTATCTATGCCTACCTTGTATTATATGTATGTAGGTGGATTCCTTTGTGTACCATGTGTTTTCTGTAAATATTAGTGTGTGTGTGTGTGTGTGTGTGTGTGTGTGTGTGCGCGCGCGCTCGCGTGCGCGCTCAAACAGACCTGGTCTCCACTCTGGCCCATCCGTAGTTAATAGCGCCTTGATCAATGCTTCCATGAATCTGCCTGCTGGAGCTAATAGTTCTCCCACCCCTGATCCCCACCCCATCCAGAGTCTCACTAAGCTTTGCCAGAAGGGCTCTGTGGAGTGAGAGCCAGGACCTGGGAGGGAACTGTGACATGAAGGTGTTCTAGAAGGGTCTTGGGAGTGTCTCATAGACCTAGGTGGGGTCCAGACTTTCTCCCAACTTGCTCTATGACTTGCTCTTGATTCTGGGCCAGTGACTTCACCTCTGTGTAGTTTATTCATCTATAAAATGGGCATGGTGATTCTTACCTCACAGAATTGTCATGGTTAACAGATCTATTGTCCAGCTTTCCATCCACCCATCCTTTATCCATTCACCCATCTCTATTCTTCCATCCATCTCTCCATCCATCCATCCATCCATCCATCCATCCATCCACTCATCCATTTATCTTTTTATTCTTCCATTCATTTCTTCATCCACCTCTCCATCCATTAGCCATAATTTGTCTCTCCATTTCTCCTTCCATCTGTCTATTTCTCTGTCCATGTATTCACGTATCCGTCCATTCAATCATTATCCACCATCCAACCATTTCTTCATCTATCCTCTATTTATTCATCCTTCCATCCACCCATCTCGCCATCCATCCTTCCATCCATCTTGTTTAGTCAACAAAATCATTGAGTGCTTCCTCTGTGTCAAGCACGTCTATGCTTGAAAGCCCCAGCCCAGTGCCTGACATAGATTCTCAGTTAGAGATGGGACTCCCAGTCAGACACCTGGGTTTGAATTCTGGCCCTGAAATTTACTAGCAGAATGACCTTGAGGGGAATTATTTGATCTCTTTAAGCTCCAGCATCCCCATTGTCAAGGAGAGTCAGATTCCCCATTAAACCATAGGACCCATGTGGACATCAATGTTTTGCTCACTACTGAACCCTAAGGCTTGATGCATAGTAGGCATGCAATAAATATAGAATGTCCCCCAAAATGTATACACACACTTTGAATAATTATAAAGGCAGTGGTTATTAAAATACATTTCATTCCCCACCCCCACCCCCGGGCTGGCGTGGCTCAGTGTTGAGCGTCGACCTGTGAACCAGGAGGTCATGGTTTGATTCCCGATCCATTGGTGCACATGCTGGTGGTGTGGGCTCGACCCCTAGTGGGGGATGTGCAAGGAGGCAGCTGATCAGTGATTCTCTCTCATCATTGTTGTTTCTCTCTCCCTCTCCCTTCCTCTCTGAAATCAATACAAATATTTTTAAAAAATGTAAAAATACATTTCATTTTCAAAATTGAGCTGTCAGCTGTTAAAGTGTGTATACAGGGACACTCTGTATTTGTCAAGTGGCTGAATCAACAATCAAATCTTCATAAGGATTCAAGGATTCAACCTTCAAATGGAAACAAATGGTTGGGTGCACATAGGTTAGCGATTTTCAGCCTTTTTCGTCTCATGGCACATATAAACTAATTACTAAAATCCTGCGGCACACCAAAAATATATTTTTTGCTGAGCTGACAAAAAAAAAAAAGGTATGCTATTGGTTCATTCATGCTAGACGGCTATAGTGGTGCTGGCTGTTGTCATTTTTTTTTTTTTTTTTTTTACAATCTAAGGGAAAAGAGGTCAGTGTCCTTGACTAAATAGTCAGGTATTGCCTGTTTTTAAAATTCTTGCCGTAAACCAGTTGAAAATTGCTGATATAGGTGCTCAGTAAGGAGGAGGTACTTTGTTTGCCATTGTAGCCAAGCACATAATATGCCTGGAATAAATATTTTTAAATGTTTAAATCAATAATCCACTTTCCTAAGGAGTGGGAAGGACAGATGGAAGTGACCAGGCACATAGTAGGTGCTTAGTAAGGAGGCGTTGTAAGAAGTTATGGAGCACCAACATGAGTAAGTAAGCTGACGGGTTCAGGAGCGCAGGTAGTGAGAATCCCCAGTTACAAGGCGCAAGTTTGAATGCTGGTATTTGGCTTAATAAAGAACCTCAGGTGTGAGGTGTGAGGTGTGAGGTGTGAAAGCTGGTGAGCCCAGATTCTGGGCCTTCTTATCTCTGGCTTCCCCTCCCTGATCTGATCCAGAGGAGCAACTTAGCATTCCAAGAGATTCTAAGAGAGGGTGTTATAGACCATCTCTGGAAAGGACGGGGAGGAAGCTGCCACTGCTGCTATCTTTGGCCAACTCCCAGCCATAAACCATTCTTGTGGGATGGGAGCCTTCAGTGGAATGGCTCCTCACCTGGGGGTCATAAATCCAGAACCAGACTAAAAGCTGTCAGCCTCATTGCGAGCTGCCGCCGTCATTATGGGCCTGAAGTGAGTTACCTGCACCTTATATGTTATGTCCTTGCCATTCCCTCATCCTTAAGGGCTGGAGGGAAGAAAGGGGAGATGGAGGAGGCAGTTCTGCTTGGGGAGGACCCTCTTCCTCAGGAGAGGAATGGGAGGGGCTGAGCACTATCAGCAAAATGTTCTTCAAGGACCTTCCTGAGAAGAACCCAAGTGCAGAATCCATGTCTTTTCTTGACAGTTTTGAGGAGGAAAAGGCCCCAGATGCTCTATACGAGTCAAGAGAGGCCGAGTTCCACTACAGTGACAAACAGCCCCATGTCTCAGTGATTTATTTCTCTCTTGCACTGCGTGTCCATTGTTGGCTGGAGAGCACTGTCCATGGTGGTCACTCAGGGACCCGGGGTGATGGAGGCTCTCTGGTGACGTAATCACAGAGACTGGAAAGAGGGCCCAGCAACCCTCCCCCCTCCACCCCACCCCCAGCTCCTAGAGCCTTGCCCTGAAGGTAATACACGTTACCTTTGCTCACATTTCATTGGTCAACGCAAGTCACATGGCATGCCTAACCTCAACAAGGGTAAGAAGTGTGGTCTTACCATGACCTGTGTGGAGAGGAATGGCCTAATATGTGTGAACAACCCTAAATACTGCCCTGCTGTACTCAGTCCCTCCTTCATTTATCCTAAGTGACAAGAATTCTCTTAGAGGGTGTCTTCATTCATTCATTCGTTCATTCATTCATTCAGTGAATATGTATTAAGTTCCTATAATGTGCCAGGCCCTATTCTAGGTATCAAGATACAACAGTGAACAAAATAGATATCCTTGTCCTCATGGAACTGACATTCTAGGGCAGGGTGGGGAGAAATAAGTATATAGGGAAATTTACACTGTTTCAGGTGCTGAAATGTGCTATGAAGAAACACAGCAGTCAGCAAAAGCAGAGTGGAGAGTGACAAGACGGACTTTTAGATTGAGTGGCCTCTGTGAGGAGGCGACATTTGAGCAGAGATCTGAGGGAAGTGAGATGGGCTTAGAGGAACTGAATTATGGGTAGAGAGAACAGCAAAGGCAAAGGCCCTGAGGTGGGAATATGTCTGGAATGTTGGAGAAACGGTGAGGAAACTAGTGTGGCTGGAGCAGAGTGAGCAAGGGCCGGGGAGAGCGTGAGGAGGGGTGGGCAGGTTGCAGAAGCCACATCATGTTTGGGATGGGGAGCCTTGTAGGAATTTTAGATTTAATGTGAAACTCCTCATGTATCCCCTTCCCTCTCATGCTTTCCTTTTCTCCGTTGCTCTTTTAACCTTCTGGTATACTTTATGTATTTGGCTTATTTATCTTGTCTGATTCTCCCCGCTATGATGTCAGCAACTCGAGGAAGGGATATTTTAACAAATCAATTTTTGTTGACTGTCGTAGCTCCAGTGCCTAGCCCAGGGCCTAATACACAGTTTGTGTTTAAGAAATACTTGTTAAGCCTGGCCAGCATGGCTCAGTGTTTGAGCGGCGACCTATGAACCAGGAGGTCATGGTTCAATTCCTGGTCAGGGCACATGCCTGGGTTGTGGGCTCAATCCCCTGTGTGGGGCGTGCAGGAGGCAGCCGATCAATGATTCTCTCATCGTTGATGTTTCTATCTCTCTCCCTCTTCCTTCCTCTCTTAAACCAATAAAAACATATTTTTTAAAAAAGAAATACTTGTTAAATGAATAAATGGGATGCTAAGGAGGGTTCTGAGCAGAGGAGGGATGGACTTGGCTCAGGTGTTCAGTTTCCCTCTGGCCTCGGTGGGAAGGGCAGGGGAGGAAGTGAGGGCGGGAACTGGGAGACCAGGGAGGAGATGACTGCACTGGTCCAGGTGAGTGATGAGGGGGACTGGGCCAGAGCCGGGGCCAGGCAGGTGGAGAAAAGTAGGTGATTGTGGATTCGACCGCACCTGCCATATTCACCTGCTCACAGCTTCTGCTCAAACACCTCAAAGTGTGAGGAGATATTTATTAAACACCTCCTTTGTACTGGGAGGGGCTCTAGACTCTGGAATATAAAAATGAACAATGCCCCCCACTTCAGTCACTTCGCAGTCTCACCAACAGAGATGCTAGTGATGTTTGGAGTGTTATGGGGCAGAGGAGGGGCGCTGGGGTGCCGTGGAGGTTTCCTGGAGGTGACGATGCCCAAACTGTGTCTTTAAGGAATTGGCCAGATGAAGACAGAGCAAGGGCATCCCAGACAGAAGGAACAGCATGGACAAAGGCTCAGAGGCTCAGAGGCTCAGAGGCTCAGAGGCAGTTCAGAGTGGGCGGAGACTTAACGCCAGGTTAGGAGGAGTGTGGAAGTGGCCCGAGTGGTCAGAAGGGTCTGTGTCACAAAGGGACTTTGCTCGAGGTGCCTGTACCTCATCTTGAGTATCAAAGATGGAGACTTGGAGGGGATAGGAGTCAGGAATTAATATGAGGCTGCCTGTTGCATTTTTTCAAGAGACCTAATTATTGGAAAATACTTCAAGATTGTGAGTGTGAAATCTGCCGCCTTTTAACTTTTGCCCACCTCACTTGCACAAAATCTAAACTCCTTACCCTGGCCCAACTTGTGAAGCCTCAGTTTCTCCATCCATAAAATGGGGATAATAGCCGGATGTACCTTATAGCATTGTGCTCAGCCGTGTGCCTGACATATGGAAGGTGCCTATAAAAGTTAGCTGTTATTATTACAAGACCCTACCTGCCTGAATCTCAGATCTTGGACCACTCATCTATCCCTCCACATTGTTCTTCTCTTTTTAAAATGTTTTCATTGATTTCAGAGAGAAGAAGGGAGAGGGAGAGACAGATAGAAACATCAACGATGAGAGAGAATCATTGATCGGCTGCCTCCAGCACACCCCCTACTGGGGACTGAGCCCGCAACCCGGGCATGTGCCCTGACCTGGAATTTGAACTGTGACCTCCTGGTTCAAGGGTCCACCCACAACCACTGAGCAACACTGGCCGAGTTCTACACTCTTCTTGTTCCCGCCTCCGGAACTTTGCACTTGCCAGGCCACCCTCTGGGAACACCCTTCCTGTAACCCTCCCTCTAGCCAGCTCCTTCTCCCTGCTCAGGTCCCAGCTCAGATGTCACCTCCTCAGAAAGATGTCCCTGCCTGCCTCGGCCGAAACGTCCCTGCGCTATTATGCGGACCTGTTCTATTTTCTGCCCTGCACTCCTAATGACCGGAAATCATCATGGTAATTGTTTGTTTACCACCATCAGAACTGGAAATGCCACGTGAGCAAAATCTTTGCCCCTCTTGCTCATCACCGGGAACATCTCAGTTCAAGCGGTAGGTGTTTTCCGAATGGTTTCCGTTCTACCCCGGGAGACCGCGGTCCCCGAGCCCTCCCGCTGACCCGCGTCTTCTCCCAGGGCTCCGAGGGGCCTGTTCCTCAGTGCAGTGTTTCTCGCGTCCTGGTTTGAACGAGTGTCCAGAAAGGGTGCACGTTGCCAGCTTCCCACGTAAAGGTCTGGAGCGGCGTTGCCACCAGAGAGCAGGGCGGTCCTCCCCGGGGAGCAGTGTCAGCCCCTCACAAAGCTCCGTGGGGAGGCACAGGCAACCTGGAACCGTGCGAAGGGCTGTGTAACTGCAGTTTGATAAGGGCAAGGAAGGGGCCGATGCAGAGCCACCAGGGCATGCGATTGGGAAGGGGCGGTCAGGGAGGGCTGCCCCGAGGAGATGACATTTGCCCTGAGACATGAAGGATGAATAAAGCAAAGGCAGAGCGGGGAAGGTGGAGGGAGAGAGGCCAGGTGAAGGGGGCGGCGGCGAGGGGGGGGGCTGTGAAGGTGTTGGAGTGGAACAGCGGGGGTGGTGGTGGGTGTTTGAGGATCTGGGAAGGTGGGAAGGAGCCTTAACCCATTAGGTGACCACCACCCTGGACCCCGTCCACCCCAGCTGTGATGCCAACACCTATAGACATGGCTTGAGGTGTGGCCTTCGCCCACCCAGGCAGACCACAGGCGAACGCTGGCTTCCTCTTCTGCCAGAGGAGGCGCTGGCTTCTGCCTGTTGGCGTCTTTCGGGCCCCCAGCGCCCTCTCACCTCTGGCCCCGGGGTTGATGCCTCTTTGTGAAGCCCGGCCAGGGAGCGGCCAGGGAGCGGCCAGGGAGCGGCCAGGGAGCGGCCAGGGAGCAGCCGCGAAGCTGGGCGAGGAAGAAAGGCGGCCTCTGGGGGGCCCAGGCGCTTTGAGAGTCGGATGTGGGGCTGGATGTGTTCGCCTGTGGGAGGGAAGAGGCTCCCCCTGGGAGACCGGGGGGCCCAGCTCCTTCCCAGTCCCTGTCTCTCTCAGCCTTAACGCGTCTCTATTTTTAAACTCTCGTCCTTTGAGTCTCTCTCTCTCTCTCTCTCTCTCTCTCTCTCTCTCTCTCTCTCTCTCTCATATCTTTGTTCCATTAACTGTTTTTATTCCTTCTCTCTTTCTAGCTGTGTATTCATAACACACAGCAGACGTATAATAAATGTTTGTTGAGTGAATATTGATGATTATCTCTTTGTCTGCCTGTCTGTCTCTGTCTTACTGTCTCTCTCCCATCTCTGTCTTGTCTCTATCTGTGTCTCTGAGTCTGTTTGGTCCTCTCTGTCCGTGTGTCTCTGTCTGTGTGTCTCTGTCTCTGTCTCTTTCGACTCTGATTCTCTCTTGTCTCTTGGTGTCCCTGTCTCTCAGTCTGTCTGTCCATCTCTCTCTCTCTCTCTCTCTCTCTCTCTCTCTCTGAGAGTCTGTTTTCATGTTGCCAGAGTCTCATCTCACGTCCAGAACCCTGACAGGGGGTGGGGGAGAGACTAGCATTCTCAGACCTGAGAAAGCTCTTGAGCCAGGAGGAGCCAGGACCTGTGGGGGGTGCTGGGCGGATTCAGGAGACAGATTGAGCCAGACCATCATGAGCCCTTGAAGGGTACTGGACTCGGGGTATCCAGTGACCCCCTCTCCTTCCCCCCATCCCCATTCCCCCCTGCCGCCAGGAGGACATACGCCCCTCTAGGATCCAGCCACCCTGCCCCAGTGCTGGCTCCAGGATGGAACAGCTGTCTGGGCTGCAGCTGCAGAAGCTCATTTTGAACAAGGGAGATGATTGCAGGAGCGACGGGGGAGGGAGAGCAAGGGGGAGGGCGGCAGGGCCAGAAGGAATCAGGCGTGATTGTTGCTGCTGCCGCAGTGGGTGGTTTGCCCAGGAGATGGGGAGACCGCGAGAAGGCAGAGGGGGGTCTGCCTGCCCAGCCGTGGGCCCACCTGTCCCCACTTCTGGCCCTCCCCGTTGTGAAGTTTCGCCGCCTGTCGCTCCCTCTTCCTGCGTCTCTGCCTCTCTGCCTGTGTCACTGTCTCCCGGCTCCTGTGGCCCTGCCTCCTGCCCCGTGAGTCCGTTTCCCCACCGCTCCTGCCTGGATCACGGTCTCTCTGCCCACCACTCTGCCTGGATCTCTTGCATCTCTGAGCGTCGCCGCCGTCATTATCAGAGGCACAGCTGAGGTTCAGGCAGCCTTTTGGACTGCTCTGTCTTTTTCTTGTCGTTTCTGCGCTACTCAGGGGCTGGAGACGAGTAGAGATGGCAAATTCCCAGGAAACGACGGGCTCCTGTCTTTCAATAAAGAGATATTTACGAAGATATCTCAATTAGAACTAATTAATTAAGCGAGCCACTCTTCCCCTGCCCTCTCCTCCACCCTGTCGTCCCGCAGCCTCCTGGGAGAGAAGCAGCCAGTGGGTGGATGGCTGTCTCAATGTTTAATTTATAACAGCCTTCTCTCCGCGCCCCGTCAATCCATCCGGAAGGGCAAGGTGGCCACATGGGTATAGACTCAGAGCGTGCCGGGGCGTGTGCCTGTACACGGAGCCTGCCCTGCGTGTCAGGGTGGACCATGGCACGTTTGAACATGTCTGGCGTGTCTCTGTGGCAGGCATGCCGCTTTGTATGGGGAGCGTCCGATGGCCACTGGGCATGTCTGAGCACATGGGACACGTAGGCGCAGGTCAGAGCCTGTCTCTCCGGAGAATGTCTGCACCCAGCATGCCCACGTGTGTCCGGGGCGTCTCTCCTGGAGGGCATGGCCAGGTATGTCTTGCAGGTCCCCTGGCCGGGAGCCTGGAGGCATGACAATGTCTACAGCTTCCAGGAGGAGCTGGCCGTACCCCCAGCCCCAGCCCCTCAGCACGGGTGAACGAGAAGGGTTGGGTTCCAGCTCTTGGCTGCCCCTCTGCTCTCTGTGGCCTCCCTCCCTCGGTGCATGGCTTCAGAGCCCTCAGTTTCCCCCGTTGCTATAGACTTACCAGCCCCCTTCCGATGACCTGGCAAGCGCACCTCTGCCTGCCCCTCCCACCCCCTACAGAGGAGTCACCAGTGCAGAGGGAAAAGGTTGCTTTTCAATGGTTACTTTCTAGTTAGGAAGTCCTCAGTGTACTACTCAGCCCAGAGCCCTCGCGGTGTGACCTAGAGGGCGATTCGGGCCTCACGTGAAGACAGGCGTGATGCTGCAGCCCTGACTGTAAGGCCCAACAAGGTGACGCAGCTCTCAGTGTGATGAC